>NC_132887.1:31215775-31875775 GCF_030463535.1 Salminus brasiliensis
TAGTAGTAGCAGTAGTAGTAGCAGTAGTAGTAGCAGCATTAGTAGTAGTAGCAGTAGTAGTAGCAGTAGTAGTAGTAGCAGTAGTAGTAGCAGTAGTAGTAGCAGCAGTAGTAGTAGCAGCAGTAGTAGCAGTAGTTGTAGTAGCAGTAGTAGCAGTAGTAGTAGCAGTAGTAGTAATAATAGTAGCAGTAGTACAAATAAAGATTTTAACACAGATAGACACACACACACACACACACACAAACATAAACACAGGCTCTGACTCAGTGCACCACAAACACAGCTGCATAAAAAGCTGAGAAAACCAAATCATCTTGTGCTAAAGATGAAACAGCAGATTTCTGCCGACTCAGCGTTTCTGCGTTTGAACTATTTTTGCTCAGCACTTGGTTAAACAGCACGGCAGACATGAAACAAGTCGGGAAGAGGGATTAAACAGTGTTTCAGCATCCCACACCAGTCCAGTGGAGCGGTGATGTCACAACACAGTCATGCGGCAAAGATGACCTTCAAACGGGCGTGAGCCCCTCCAGTCTGCTGCTGCTGCACTAGTTTAACACTACACTATTACTCTCTTACTCTTACTGTTTACATCTAAATCTCATAATTTTTGTGTGTTGAGTGTCTTCTTGGCCGAAATATTTTTTAAATAAATACATGAATAAATAAACAAACAAAATAAAGAAACAGTACATGAACATTTGATTTGAAGAAATTTCATTGTTTTGCTTAATGAGTATTTAACCACTTTAGTTTTTTATTGTACAGATTTCAACTATTACTATATTATCAATTACTGGCCAGTAAAGAGGAATCTTCATTTGGACAGTTATGCATGTCCAGGACTATGAAATATCCCTGTCTGGGAAAAAGATCAGTGTCCTCTACTAACAAGATTATCGCTTCTCATCATTGATATTTGCATATTTACACTGACCCATCTACTTAAGTCGAAGGGAAATTTCACCAGTTTTATACAAACATAATTCTGCATAATTCAATGGTTAGGAAGTAAATATTTCAGTCAGAGTGGCTAAATGTGAAACGAAACAGACGTTCAAAGCATTAAATACCTCTATACTCTACATGATCGAATGTTATTAAATGAAATGATTGATTCACACTGTAAAACAGTCAAAAATGAAACATTTTAATGGGTAAAAAAGGATGAGAAAATTAAAATTCCATATATTATTGTACTATAAACCCACAATGCTTTTGCAAGGGTCAGGGTCACTGTGTGCATTTTCACACCTGCACTTTTTAGTCCAGTTTAATGAGACCCTGTTGTGTTTCACACTTTGTGCAGTTTGTTTGAACAGGTGTGAATACAGTAACTGCACCAAGACCCTTGAGAACGTGATCTGACCCCAAGCCAACCCAACTCTCAGGTGTACTCCACAAGTCTGAGGTACAACGCTCCCACAGCCAGGTGTTAACCTGGTATGTTGCCCAGATAATCACGGCAGTTTTGAACAAACACCTCCGTGTTAAACTGCACAGAAATATGCACCCGTCCAGAACACAGCACCTTCTTCCTGTACTTACTTTCTAGCTCCCACTCCAGACCGCTCTTACCAACAAGCGGAGAGGACGTTCTCACGTGGTTTGCCGTGCACTTGAATTGCTCCCTGTGTGAAAACTCACCAAAGCAAAGGGAAAACACTTCCAAGTTCACGAACCTGTTAACTGATTCAGAGCAGAGCAAACCAACTACAGGTGTGACGTTTCATTACCAGCTCACATCACTAAATTCTGCAGAATTTTAGAAATATACGTAGAATACTTTTCAATTTCAATTTTGCAGATTAAGCTAGTTCATAACATTAATATAACTATTATAAATCCAAATCTCAATCTCAGTGTATATTTGGCTGCTGGTCCGTCTTCAGTGTCTTCAGTGTGTCAGAATGAATCAGCAGTGTGCTTGTGAATGACTAAGGGTAAACTCACACAGTGCACAAAAGCCCAGGCACATGAACCTCACGTGGACCTTGTAAGATCCTTGAGGAAACTTTGGAGGTCCACATTCAAGAAACCTTTTTCTTCTAAAAAAAATGTTCTTGGACGTTCACCTCTGCACCTTCAGAGGTTCCTCCACAGTATCAAACTGAAGAACCTCCAAAAGGTCCTCAAGGATGCATGTTTCTGAGCACATTCTGATTTCCGTGGCTTCAGAGGCCTGGATTTTTATGCCTAAAACAGCATCGTGATTCTGGCTTTGGCGAGCTCCGTAGGTAAGAATATGTCCACATGGTTGTGTGTATAATGATTACATGCCAAAATGCACCCGTTGTTTTCTGTCGGCGCTTGAGTGCTAAATCTGCTCTTGGCTTCGGAGGCTGTAGTCTAGCAGCCGAGCTGAAGCTGACATGCTTCAGCAGGCTCTTTCAGGAGTCGCTCTCAGCAATTTGTACTTACAGCCACGAGAATAATTATCTTGTACTCCCCGCGCCAGACGCTTCAGGCCCTCCGCCAGCAGTAACCTAAACCCTCCTCCTGAAAAATTCAGGAGCTATTAAACAAAAAAAAAAAAAAAGAAAGAAAACACGCACACACTCTAATATCCCATTTCTACTGGCAAATCAACAAGTCTGCTTGTCCCAGAGGTGTTTATGTGGCATAGCGGGAATGGGTAATGACTTTGCATTTAACTTAAATAAATAAAAAAAATAAAAATAGAAATAACTTGGAATTTAGAGAAGCTGAGAGATCATAAAAACAGAACCCACTTGAATGTTAATAATGATTAATAATTGACTATGAATGATCAAGAACAGCCATAAAAACCTGGAGTCTCAAGCTAGATCTACAGGCACATGGACACAGAGACAATTCTAGGACTGTATATTTGTTCACTGGGTTTGTTGGGGTGGTGGTGGTGGGGGTCAAATCTGCATATAAATAGATGTAATTATCATTGACATCGGATGCATAGGCAGCTCAACAGAAACCTTTTTTTATATACACACACAAAGTATAGCTGTGACATCTTTACACTCATTTACACTCAATGCATCATTATACACACCTCTACACACAGCACACAGTCTAATGAAGCTGAAATTGTCTTCTTATGAGGCGGAATTCCACCTTAAATGAGGCAGGAGTTACATAGCAGTTAGGTGGATGCCAAATTCATCCTCATCATGGTCTGCATCTTTTACACACGCACACATACACACACACTCTCTTAATATTAATTGCACTACAAATGGTTCTTTGAGTGATGCCATAGAGGAATGTCATAAAGACCCAAGTTTCTCATACAGATGTATGAGGTGTCAAGAACCTAGGTAGCTGTTCTATGGCATCACCCAAAGAACCTTGTAGCATCTTAGGTTTAGTAGCACATTTTTCTGCAGCGTATTCAGCTCTGAAATACAAAAAACATTTATGGTTCTGGTTCTATATTATAAAGCAGCTAACGTTTACAAGCAGCTAGCTCATAGCCAGCAACGAGACTCTTGGGCTTCTCACATTTTCCCTAGCTCTTAGTTACTTAGATATGTTCATGTCTGGATTTCTGGCCACTCTGGCAACCCTTTTGGCCTGTATGTGCCTCCTTTCTCCACATCTTGTTTGATGAAGCATGTAAAAGCACCACTCTATTTTTTAACAAAAGAGTTTCTCTATTTACACACGTCTGACGTTTCAAACGTTGACGTTTTCACTCATTCTCCAGCCCACACAGTCCAGATATGCAAATTAGCCTGCACAAACAACCTGTCTGGACTGAACTGTTTTTATGATATCATGAAAATCATCACCTTTACTTTTGCCTCTGCAGTGGTTTAGCCCCACTCATTTACGCTAAAGCTGTGTGACATGTTAATGTATCTTAGTTCAGGGGAAAAGTGTGTGCATATCACCACTGTCCAATGAAAAACATGTATCTCAAAAATGATGACTTTACAGGAGAAGGAAAAAAATGTCACTGACTTTGAATGGAAGTTAATGTAAAATAGGGGTCTATTCAGGGTCATTTAGAGCATTTCTATTGGTTCATTTATCCAGAAAAAAATACACAGTGTACACATCAGCTACAGGGTTCCAACCATGGAGAAAACGGAAAACTCACAAAAATAGAGATACATGTTTTTTATTGGACAGCAGCGATATATACTAGGGGGCTTGTTTTGGCGATTTTTTGGCGAGCCAGTCAGTGTGTCTTTGCTGTCTAATGACAGGAAAAGTATGGCTAGCATGGCTCGAAACATGCAAATGGCATGTACTAAGTCTCTTAATTAATCAGGGGTGTGTTTTGGGCATAACGTGCAATAAATTAATCAGCATGTCACTCGCCATTCCCTTCAAGAGCCAGGTGCAGTCTAACTGGCTGATTGCTATTTCAATGGCGCAAAGCAGGGGTGCAGCACGTTGGGCACGCGCCTGTGTTGACAATTCACTGCCAAGATAGCAATGAACATCTGACTGGGTTGTTTTCAGTCAGTAAGGTGCACTAATTGCTGACACACATGTTCAAATGCACACACACAGCTTGTCTAGTCCCTGTAGAACAGCACTGCCAATAGAGTAGGGCCCTGTTTACACCTGGCATTGACGGTAACATGCATTTTGTATCTGGACAGTATCTGGATCTACTTTGACCGGATTCTGTTTACACTTGTCATTACAATGCACCCCCAGCCTGACCAGGTGAGATCCGATGTTACTTTCCTGTGAAACACACAAACGTGAGAGAGAGAGCGAAGGAGATTGAGAGCAGTAGAAGCCAAGATGCACATGGTTGCATGCATGTGGTTGGTGTGGCGCAACGGATAACACCACTACCTGCCCCTGAGCTGCCACACCATATGGGAGACTAGGGTTCGATTCCCAGTCTGCGCTACACCAATAAGAGTCCTTGGGCAAGACTCCTAACATTAAATTGGCCCTCCTCTGTAACACAAGTAACCTTGTGAGTCGCTCTGGATAAGGACGTAAATGTAATAATTACTTGTATTAACATTTTTTTCGTCAGACGTATATATCATCTGAAAGAATCACAGAAAACACATTCCTTTTACACTTGTATTAAATGTGGACGAGGGCCGTCTCTGACCACCTCTGAATGTGATTTGAGTGGTCTGATCGTAATCCCATCACAGTGCATGTTGGGGGGCATTTACACCTGGCTGAAATGTGCCAATGTCGTCCAATCACAGAAACGCATGTTAACACCAGGCATAAACAGGCTTTAGGACTCGCTGGAGCAGATAAACATGAACCTATTGGCACCATGTCTAATGTCAGGCGAGTGCTAGAGGTCGATTAAGCCCCCAGCATTGAACTGTGGAGCATTGAACTTTTGGGATGAGCTGGGATGCTCTTGTCAGTGGATGCAATGAAATCCTCGGCGGGAATCTTTCACGCCTGGACAGTAAGGACAGTTACTTCAGCAAAAGCAGGATAAACATTGTTTTAAACCCCTTGGTTTCAGAATAAACAATGAATAAGCATGTGTCCCAATACTTATAATATAGATGTGTTCATACGGGCTAAAATCACCTGTATGTTTTTTCTATGTTGATCCCATCACAGATTTAAATGAATCAGGACTAAAGAATGTGGTTTTGTGTGAAAGTGTTGCTATTTAAAGAATGCTAGCTAGCTTACTAGCGTATTAGCTGCAACTGGAGTGCCATTTAAGAAAGGCAAGAGTTTAGAAGAGTTTAGAGTTTAGGCAAGAGTTTATATGGAGGCTGAGGCAGCTCCACAACAAAAAATAATTTCAAAATGGACCTTCTGGGCAAGGAAAGGTTGGGCTAAATGTTGGCCAAACAGGCAGTGCTTTTCTATTTATAGAAAGTTAATTGTAATCCTGGAATTCCAGAGACACAAGTCATTTGCAGCTCCCGAACGCATGAGCTCACACAAGCAGCTGAGATGAAGTCACTGTGGCAACACACCAGACCATTCATCATCATGGTCCATTACCTTTCTTATGTGGTTAAGATAAGTGAGTGAGAATAACCGACCAAATCACTGGAGCTCACATAAAACACGCTGAAAACCGTAGCAAGGATTTGACTTTGGAAGCACTGTTGGGTCAGTTCAGCACGTTTGGATGGCAAAGCAGGTGAAGTGATATAACTGCTATATAAGTAGACTACCCAAAGGGCAAATGAAGTAAACTGTACACTCATTCACCTGTAGGCTACTCTCAGTGCTTGGCTGTGTGGATGTAATAAGGATAGTGTAGTTATCAAGGGCATGGAAGATGAAGTGGGACCTAAACCTGCCATGAACCACATCTGTGCAGGCCTGTGTGTGTATGTGTGTGTTAGCGCAGATGAGAATATTTGGGCCAAAGGCATGTGAGGCAGAAGTGTAAACAACACATTTAAGAGTCATTTGACCCTGGGTGGGGACAGGTAATCAGAGAGTGACCTCAGACATGCCTGTCTAGTGTTTCACCAACACCACCACCAGAAAAAAGAACAACAGGCCAACAGAGCCACAGAGAAAGTTCTTCACCCCTGCCTCACAAACACATACACACACGTGTGCAGCTACACTTTCAGTAAACTACACTGATGTGTGATGTAAAATGAATGAACCTAAAATTGACTAATATTTTAGAGTAGACTAGCATACATTGTATTAATATATATATATATATATATATATATGAACAGTATTTTAAATATTATAATTACTAAATAATATAATGCTTTAATATATGTAGTAATAATAATAAAAGAACATAATTATAAATAAATTAAATCTAAATGGTTGCTTTTCACAATAAAAAAAAAACAAAAAAACAGCCTAAATACAATTTCTCCGGTCTCTCAAAAATTTCCCAGTCTCCAACCCTGCTCCTGGAGGCCTACCTTCCTGTAGACTTTGCATTCAACCCTAATTGTTCGCACCTGATTCTAGGTGGGGGGAGTTGGAGACCACTGGCTTAAAGAATTATCTTAGCTGGTTTGAGTTATGTCCACTGAATCTTTGTGAGTGAACGAGGAACATCACAGCCTGGAAACAATTTGGGAACAGCACCAAGCAGGGCCGGCGGGTGGAGTTTCCAGCTGAGCGCATCATTCGGACCGAGCTCCCTGACCTGCTGATCTACAGCAAGCATCCACTAGTATATATTGATATGATTGATATATATGTCATATATTTTTTTATTATCTGTGTACATATTTTTTATACTTAATTCAGATCATTTTATTTGGGCAAAACCTTATCTTATTTTATATATTGTTGATAAGTCTTAATTCTGAATAGAAGTTAATGTAAAAATAAGAATTTATTATATAAGAGTTTAAAATAAGAGTAATTTGGAGCATTCCTATTGGTCCATTTATCCAGAATTATTTAGACAGTGTACAGAGCAGCTGCAGGGTTCAAGCCATGGAGAAAACTAAAAACTTACTTGTTTTTCATTGGACAGCAGCGATATTCCTGGACAGTTTTGTGCTTTCCCTACTTAGCTTTCCCTAAATCAACTCTCCTGTTAATGGCCAGGTTTAGTAGATCTGTTAGATCATGGAAATCAGCAAACTGTGCCGGACTCCAACCCCCACTGCCCATCCCTGCTCAAGTTCTTCATTGGTAGTCAGAGTCTGACCACAGAACAGCAGTGATACCGACATGTATAAAAAGTCGAGTAATATCAAAGAGAATGATGCACCACCAAACTCCAGCAATCCTGTGGTCAGAACCAGACTACAAATGGACAGGGTACAGGATAACAAATTGTGAATTGCCAAAGGGGTGCTCCAGCACACCTGATTCAACTCACCTGCTAATTGCCAGGTTTAGTCGGTCTGTTAGAACATGGAAATCAGTGACCTGTGCTGGACTCCAGCCCCCATTGCCCACCCTAGAGGAAGAAAAGCGATCGCAGATGAAATGTAAAAGAAGCAATTGCATGACGCATGAAAACATACATACATACAACAATCAGCCATAACATTAAAACCACTAACAGGTGAAGCGAATGAGAGTTTGTATGGTTGCACAGTTGAACAGGCACGCCGACACTCACATGCACACGCCGACACACAGTCCTTTCCCGAGACCACTTAGAACCCGAGAGGCCATCAAAGCAACGTAACGCTACTCTATCTAGCAGATGATCTGTTCCTCGTCACTTATTCATTTCGGCCTGTTTCAAATAATGGTCATATTATCATGCGGCAGAAATAAAATGCGACGACATGGTTAAGTTACGGTAATGAATATGAGGGAGGTGTCGCGAGGTATAACACTCAATTATTCATCCTAAGACGACCGCCGACAAGAAAGAGAAGAGAGCGTGCGCACGCGAGAGAGAGAGAGTTAGGGCATTCGAGAGAAATCAATCATTCAGTCTCTACTTTTTCTAATCCAGTCCTAGGTGAAACTATAGCTGGCTTGTGAACATCGTATATCAACCCATGAATGCCTCTTAATGTATATTTCATCAATTATTTACTCTTCATGCCGAGAAGAACCAGAAGACAGGGCCCAAAGTCCCCAGACTGGCTATGATATAGCGCCCAGTGCACCAGCCTCTCAGAATCAGAGCAACATGCGTGTGTATGCGCGTGTCTGGGCTAAGCAAGGTATTTGAGGGGTGAAAGTGGCGGTCCTCCTCAGGCTCTTGGTCAGTGCGGTAGCTGTAGCGGAGGGATCATTGGCGTGCAGTGGCCCGTGGGCCCGGTTATGTGAAGCCCCGCTGTGGGCATGGAGGTGAAGTCAGATTCTCTAATACACGGAAAACAAAAGTGCTGTCAATCAGCCCGCACCAGACAGCTCATCAACATCTCAAGGAGAATGGCATTTAGGCTGGGTTTAGTTTGCTCCCGCTGCTTATATGATATTGATGAGGGACAGACACGTCTCAGCCTAATGAGGGGGAGGCCTGTTTAATGCCAGCCACGGCTTTGCAGGGCGAGGCTTGCTGTTCGGCCAGGACGTGCGCAGTTTTTCGACAATCTGGAAATAATTAGGAATAAGTGTAAGGTGTCTTGTGACCGTTGCTAGCATAGCCTCTTCACAGATGCCATAGCAGCAACAAACAAGTGACAGGGCTTTGGACCATGGTAATGGTGCTATTTTGGGGTCAATATGCTACAGAGGGGCTTATGTCCGAGTCTTAGCAATCCTAGCAAATGTTAGGTGCTTGTTCAGTCCCTCGTCATCTCAGGGCTTGACTACTCCAAGCCTATTCTAGCTGGTCTACCTATGCGTGTCTTTAGACCCTTGCCTAAGCAAGCATGACTTGCCTTCAGCCTTCCTTACTGGCTTTGTGTAGCAGCCCACATCTGAGTTTTCAACCCTGACACTGGCCTACAAAGCCAAAACTGCACCAATCCCTCCCTACCTGATCTCAATGCTCAAAACACGATCCATACAAGAGCTATTCCAGCTTCAAGTACGGCTCATCTTGACCCACCAACCTTCAAGACTTATGACGTAGACTAGCATCTAGACTTCTCCCTGGTCTGGCACCGAAGCGGTGGATTGAGCTTCCACTGGGTCTCTCTGTATCAAATGCCAACTGAAGACCAATGTCTGCAGCAAAATGGAGAACTGGTATTTTTCGCTCCTGGCTTGTGACTGCACTTAAATGTCTTCAGGCATCAGTCCTGTATCTAAGCTCAGAGCTAGCTTAGAGCTGCTCACGCTAGGTAGGGATATTGTCTGAGAGAAGAACTAATCGCTTCTGGATGAGAGCATCTACTTAACGTCACAAATCCATGAACAGATAAAAAGATTACTATTATCGGCAAGTAATATCACCAAGTAAAAATCAACGGATCAACTGAGCTCAGAGCATTTCCAGGGGAATAAATGGCAGGAATGTGGTCTAACACATGAAATTTCAGATTTAATTAGATCATAGCCATTCTGTAAATGTGCTGAGAATAGATAGGGACATCTTACCCTCAGGGAAGGGGATAAGGAAGAGGTCTGTCTTCTCCCAGGTCATACTAAGTCTGGTAATATTTGGCTAATAGACAGCAAGCAGTAGCACACATGCATACACACATACACATTTACACTCACACATCTTCTGCCTTATGAGCTTTCTCACCTTTCAGTTTCGCCTGTCTGTGTGTGTATGAGTGTGTGCGTGTGCGTGTTCGTTATGGGGCTCAGGGCATTAAAGATATGAGTGCACGACCGCATTCTTAGGTCATGAGGCAACATAGTTAGAAGTAGAAGTGAAGTTAAGCCCCTTTGAAGTGAGCTTCTCTATCAGATGGGCGATCAATACACATGTGGATGAAAACCAAATCCGTCATCAAAGGCACTCCACCGTGTGAGTGTGGCCTTCACAAGCCTGTTTCATTAACGCAGCCTGTAAGAGGTCACTTATTGGCCCTGTGTTTTAAAGCAAGCGCTTGGTCAGCCGGAGACACACTGTATTCTTGAATTCCGGTCCTGAAGCAGCATGAAATGAACGAGCTATTAGGAGTTTGATTTAACCGTGACAGCAAGGAGAGATGCACTGTCCTGCTGATTAGCCTTGAGCTACATTTCATATTCCCTTTATCCGCGCTCAAGCAAAATAAATACGATTAGCTTAAAACAATTACGCTCTTGAATTAATCAGTTAAACATTCATTACACATCACATTACAGGGGCTGATTGGGGTTGGGAGTATCACACTTTTCATTAAACTTTAATCGAATGTACATTAATAGGATTAAATATGTTCAAATGTTCAGCTGTGGATGCTTTCCATAGCTGTTCCTATCGTCAGCACAGATTCATGTCCACTGATATAGGGCTCTATAGTGCTCTAGTGATAATAAAAATAGGAGGAATAGGAATTTGTTATGATTGATGACAAATATTTCAATACAATTTTTTATTATTTATTATTTTATTATTGTTTATTTATTATTATTTGCATTAAGTAAATCCATTCCTTGCAGTTTTGCAATGATTGCAATGTCAGTTTTGGCTTTCAAAACGAGCAAAAGAAAGTAATTAGTACAGAATGTAAAGCATAGGCTTTTTAATATGAAAGTAATGCAATGTAATTAATTTCATACTTCCATATTTGCATTCATTTATTAGTAGTAATGGACACAACTCACAGTAATATCTCGAGACTAAGTGATGCTATAGTGAACCACTCCACAATCTTTTCAAAACTTTAAATCAATTGTTAACCCCTCTAACAGCCTATGTGTTATTACCCCCACCAGTTTGTACAGAAGTCCCTGTAGTTACTTATTAATGGTGATAAGAATCGTTCAGTGACTCTAAAAGCTACATCACATCATTAAACAAGTCATGAAACACAATTACAGAAACGTTTAATAGAAAATACATTACTTGATGATAGAGAGGGTCTGACCCTAAAACCCTATTTGCACAGGGAAGGGGTAAATGTAAAGGCACCATAAGGCAAAACAGTTCCCGCAGTTTCCCACTATTTGACCATCTTTGACCAGCATTGTATATGAAACTAAGAAGACATGTAGCTTCAGTAGATAAAAGGCTTGTATTCACATTGTAGACATTGCCTGCCCTGGTTCCCGTCTCCAGCATTTCTCTACAGCACAGCATTTCACCTCAAACCACTCTGAATGACTTTGTGTATGCATGCACATACTGTATATAAGCATACAGTACATAAATGACATCTTATACAGTGACAGTTTACACTATTATTATTATTTGAGAACTTCTTCAAGCTGGCCTGCTGTGGTTTATTCACATTTCCATAATAACCCTTAACCTTACAACTAGCATGTTTTCGAGAAATGCTAATGTACTGTGTGAGGTGATTGGAAACTAATATGATACTCGAACTACCACCTATCTTCAGCTACCTATCACTCTTTATAACATGTTTACATGGTTCTGCATGGCCAACATACAGATTTCCAGATTTCTGCCTACAATATCCACCTTTAGCTGGCATTGAACCCTTACATTATAAGGAGGTTCTCTACACTTAAACTCTTTTGTAAGAACAAAGCATTAAATGTTTTTTAGGGAATGGTAAGTGGTTTCACTACAACCAACTCGTTTATAGACTTTTATTTATCAAGCCACTTTCATACATGCAGTTTTACCAGGGTTTTTACCACTAACCAAACAGGACAAGGCTTCATTGGAAAACACAGTAACGTTAAAAGTGCATTAAGATTAGCATTCCAAGGAATGACCATGAAGTTACCTTGAAGCGATAGCTAAGTTTCTGTATAGCTGAAAGATGACTTTCATGGCAAGTATCAACATGTACATCCTGGTGAAATCCCATTTAAAACAACATTATGCAACATTATATTTTAGCTTAACAGCTGAACTATCATGTTGATGCTTTACTGACCTGTAAAAGAAGCCGCTATCATTGCCACTCTGGGCTTGACATACTGCCAAGTTGTACTAAACAGCATCAGCCTGCATGCTTCATTCGCTTCCAGTGATGGTTCTGTATATGCCAGCTTGGCCAGAATTACCATATCCTACATAATGCTGCTTTACAGCATTTAGATATGCAAATAAGACAAATTCCAAACACTGCCAGAGTATTGTCTCTGTTTTGAGAGCGACAGGGCTACTTTGGTTCCACAGCTTATCAACCCCCCCCCCACACACACACACACACACATGGTGTTTTACTTCCCAACTCATGATGTAGGTCTTGCTGGGACTGGTCCGTATCTCTAGGAGTCCCGAACACAGCCTGGGGCTCTCGCCCACCTGATCCCAAAACCGCTCAACTACTCAGCGTGCGTCCAGTCATCTTAAAGGTGAGAAAGTTCATAAGATGAAAGGGGGAGGTTGTGGGACGTTTGTGTGTGTGTGTGTATGTGTATGTGTATGTGTGTGTGTGTATACAACAGTCCTGCACTAGGCCCCGGTCCCAATCGATAGCTCCTCCTCTCTGCTGGAAGCCACCATGCCGTTTGATGGTTCCGTGTCTGAACTAGCTCTCTGCTTTTGTTCTCTGCTTTGTAATTGCCCGCTCTGCTCAGCGAGGGAGGCATCGACGACCCTCTCTCGCCCTTTTCGACTAAGAAAACTATTGGATGGCACAATAGCAGACGTGGGGTGCAAGAGTGATTCAATATTAATGTGTAGAAACATAGCGATTCCTATCAATACTGCATGTGGGGTGAACTCGTGGCCTTCTGCTTCGCTCTTCAACAGAACTCTCTGCATTCCCATGGAAAAGAAGAAGAATGGCTTCAGAACCTATAACTCCGGCAGTGCACCGCGGCCCTTGGCTACAGCATCCTCAATCTGTAAAGACATGCCAGCCTATATCAGCTGCGCTAATAAGTGTGTGTGAGTGTTCATGGAAAGGGGGGGGCATCCCATGGAGGCAGATGAAAGCAGGAGTATTGATTGAAGAACAGACAAATGTGATCTGAGCGACCATGAAGCTTCGGTTCAGAGAAACCCCCTCCCCCCCTGTGCACACACTCGATACATTTAAGTAAATGCTCCTAGCTTGTCTATAATGGCGGACGTCCTGCAAATCAGAGAATTTCTCTTTGAACTTGTTGTGCCTTTCCTTGTGTAAACTAGTCTTTGTGTGTATGTGTGTGTGTGTGTGTGTGTGAGAGAGAGAGAGTGTGTAGCAGAAGGGCTAAGCCTTAATGAGCAGTGTCGACAACACAACATGAAAGGAGTTTGACAAGTGTTCGTGTCAGCGCCAATAGTGAGCGGCTGGCTAACAAAACAATCTGGTTGTCAACACTGCTGGGAGCAGATGGGGGGGATTGAATAACTTTTCTACATTTGTCCACATTTGCAGTGAACTTTCTACTTCATAGATGACTGCCATTAGTCCTGATTTGGGTGAAATAGGGAAAATTGGGCTTCCAACTAATTATACTCACCAACAAAACAACATGTGTTAACAGGGTCTGTAAACCAATGTGATGGCTCCCAGCCCCGCAATACAGATTTCAGGAATCTGTTTATTCTCTTCATGTCAGGTTTTATGATCAATGAAAGGATAAAAAAAACACATGCAGCACTGTGCACCTGAATATATTAAGTGTCAGATATCAGAATGCTAGTAAATACAATAAAATAAAAATCATGAAAATACAGGAAATTACTGCTAAACTTTTAACAAATCAACACATCAGATATCAGGATAATAAGTAAATCTAATGATCATGGAAAAAAATATACAGAAAATTCACAGGAAACTACTGTAACATTTCCAATGAATCAACATGTCAGATATCAGGATAATAAGTAGATAAAATAATCATGGAAAGAACATTTATGGAAAATACAGGAAACTATTGCTAAATGTTCAATGAATCAAAGCATTACATATCAGGATTCTAAGTAAATACAATAAATAAAAACATATAGAAAACACAGAAAATTACTGCAATTTTTTGAATTATTAAGTGAATTATTGTGTCAGATATCAGGATAATAAGTAAATATAATAAAGGTAAATTAATGGAGAATATAGGAAACTAATGCACAATTTTCAATGAATCCAAGTGTTAGATATCAGGATAACAAGTAAATATAAGAATCATGGAAATAAAATTCATGGAAAATAAAATTCATGGAAGCTAAAAAACACTGCTGAATAGTCAACAAATCGAAGCGTCAGACATCAGGATACTAAACAATATGATAAAGGGAAAATCATAGAAAATACAGGAAACTATTGCTAATTTTTTAATGAATCAACACATCAGATATCAGAACAATGCGTAAATATAATAAAGGGGAATTCATGAAAAATACATACAGAAAACTACTGCAAAATTTCAGTGAATCAGTGTATCAGATATTAGAATATAAAGTAAATATTAGAATTATGGAAAGAAAACTAATGGAAAGTACAGCAAACCACTGCTACATTTTTAATGAATCAATTTGGTAGCACATGACTTTAGTCTGGATTGATCATTCCAACTTTTCAAAATAACTTTATTGTGGAGTTTTTTCTAACTTATAAAGATGGAAAAAAAGAAACAGATCATTCTATGTGGCCAGAAAGACTGAATTAGCAGACAGCTAGTGAGCTACAACCTTGTACTTCACTGAAGTTGTGTGTGTTAAATAAGACCATGTTTTGAGTGTTGCGCAATAGTCTGATGTACTGGCAGTCTGGAATTAATTGGGAAGGGGGTTAAGCGCGAACACATGCTGGAATCCAAATGATTGAATTATTGGGAAGGCTGATGTACGATCAGAAGCTGAAGCATTTGTTTTCACAGCCCTGCTTAAAATAGAGCAAAATTGATACTGTGAAAGCAAAGCAAATACATGAAGCTACAGCTAGAAGAATCCTAAAGAAAGAAAGTCACATGAGCGTATTTTGCACATGATTCAGAAAAGAAGGCTTTTTCACCTTTCACATTAATGAATGTCCAGTCCAACCCTGTGTGGGTTGGTAAAACACTGTTACTGCATGAGTAAATGATGCAAGGTCATATTATCAGTCAAATTTGACAAATAAATGTACCATGATGACATATTTTCCACAGAAACAACTAAATCTCTCAAGTATGAAGTATTTACTTCAAGACCAAATGAGGAAAGTGAGCATCTGGGATGAACCACTGTGTTCTGCAGGTGTTCTGCATTCAGCACAGTTGACACAGTTAACAGTTTCCACGTTGTTTCCGTATTAGGTTACACCTCGGCACAAAGGCAGAAACAACAAAGCATATCACACTGAAAGTAAACGCACCCCTGACCATTCTCTCGAGCCAAAATTACTCATTGAAGGTGTCTGAATATGAATGAAGTCCATCGGGACTCTTTTGAGGATCCGAATTCTACACCTGTGCATTAGGCCTGTGTGAACACACAGAATGCCTGTCTAAAAAAAGCTCCTCTCAGCGGGGCGTCTCTCACCTCTAGCCTGCTCTCTTAATCTGCTCTATTCAGACGCTAATGCTAACATGCTGACACTGGGCTTCTAAAGAGCCCCTGGCCACCTGCAGCTGGTCCCAGGCCAACACTGATGACATCACCTTATTGGAATGCCTTTAACTCCTTCTCCCTTCTACACACACATATGCATGCACACACACACACACACACACACACACACACACACACACACACTGTCCTACCACCCTTTCCTGCTGTGAAGTCCCCCACCCAGTTTTGGTTTTTGGGGTTGCTTTGCTTTTGAACTTCTGAAACATCCCGCTAGTCTTTGGTCATCTAATGCACAGTGTCATCATAAGCTCAGAATAAACAACATCAAAAGGCTCATGAGGTGTAAATATTCATGACAGAGGAACAAATTACTCATGCTTTTTGGAGTCCAGTCTGGAGTTACGCTTAAAAAGTATTTAATTAAACCCTGGAACCCTAGACAATTTTAGACCAGTTATTCAATAACTTCTGTAAATTAGTTAGTATGTTCTATGTTGCTAATACAAATGACCTAGTAACTACAATAAATTATTTAATAGATATTATAAATGATTCTGTATCTACAATAAATTATTCTGTATATAGTATACATGATTAAGCATCTCCATAAAACATTTCAGTATCTAATATAAATTATTCAGTATCTGCAATGAATAAGTCAGCATATATTATAATTATTCAATATTTCATATAAATGATCCAGTACATGCAATTAATAATTCAGTGGCTGCATAAAATAAATTGGTATATATGATAAATGTTTCAGTATCTGCATTAAATAATTTAGTATATATAATAAATTATTCAGTATCTACATGAAATATTTCAGCTTCTAGTATAAATGATTCAGTATCTACATTAAATAATTCTGAATCTATTATAAATAATTCAGTATCTACATTAAATAATTCAGTATCTACTTTAGATATTAGAAATGATTCAGTATCTGTAATAATAAATTCTGAATATAATATAAATGATTCAGTATCTGTATTAAATAGTTATGAATATAATATAAATTATTCATTATCTACATTACATAATTATGAATGTAATATAAATGATTCAGTATCTACATTAAATATTTTAGTATCTAATATAAATGATTCAATATCTACATTAAATAATTCAGTATCTACATTAAATAATTCTGAATCTATTATAAATAATTCAGTGTCTACTTTAGATAAATCTGTATCTGTTATAAATGATTTAGAATATACAGTTAATAATTCAGTATCTAAAATAAATGATTCAGTATTTGCATTAAATAATTCAGTATCTAAAATTATTTTTTGAATATTTGCATTGAATAATTCAGTATCTAAAATAAATGATTCAGTATCTGCATTAAATAATTCTGAATCTAAAATAAATGATTCAGTATCTACATTAAATGTTTTAGTATGTAGTATAAATTAATCAGTATTTGCATTGAATAATTCAGTATCTAAAACAAATGTTTTAGTATTTGCATTAAATAATTCTGAATCTAAAATAAATGATTCAGTATCTACATTAAATATTTTAGTATGTAGTATAAATTAATCAGTATTTGCATTGAATAATTCAGTATCTAAAACAAATATTTTAGTATTTGCATTAAATAATTCATTATAAATGAATGAAAAATAAATGAATGAAAAATAAATGATTTAGTATATGTATTCAATAATTCAGTATCTAATATAAATGATTCAATATCTAATATAAATGATTCAGTATCTGTAATAAATAATTCTGTATATAATATAAATTATTCAGTATCTGTATTAAATAATTCTGAATGTAATATAAATTATTCATTATCTACATTAAATAATTATGAATGTAATATAAATGATTCAGTATCTACATTAAATATTTTAGTATCTAATATAAATGATTCAATACCTACATTAAATAATTTAGTATCTACATTAAATATTTTAGTATCTAATATAAGTGATTCAGTATCTACATTAAATAATTCAGTATGTAGCATAAAAGATTTAGTATGTACATTAAATAATGAATGCATAGTTATGATAATGCAGTACAGTACATATGAAAATAAGTTTATTTAAAGCACTTTTGAACCATTCCTGTTGTTCCATTCAACCATCCTATTTTTTCTTTTTAATAAATAAATATTAATAATATAAATGTCCAAAGAAATCTTTAAAAGATGCTAGGCTGATCTAACAGCAGTGGTGTATTCATTTAGTTAGTCATTGCTATAACAAAACCTTATCACTACTATTGTATGTTTATATAAAGGAAAATGTAAACTTGAATAATTTCTATCCACACTGATATAATATAAAGTCTGAAATATTATGATTTAGCTCATTAAATGTTCTACCTTAGTTCCCTTTTCGAGAAACAGAGGTTTGAATCCCCTACTCCAGCTGCTCATTATGTCTTACAGTGAGGTCAGAGAACTGAGAATTAATCTTGCATGCGATTGCTCCATTGTTGCCTCAATCTTCTGTATTGGGGGCCTGAATGAGCACAGCCCTCCCCAAAAAGTCTGAACCTGAATGACCCCCTCCCCCCACCCTGAATGACTCATTGACCATGCTGTTATCTCCCTGCTACTAATTTTAAACCATTACCACACTGCTCCATTCACTGGATATGCATCGTTCCAGCATGGGTCATGATGTCATGCTATAGTCTGCATTTAGTCTGTATTCACATTTATTGGACTGGACTGTTGGTACCTGTAAATCAATAGTGTTTCGCTTGCTCCTCCAGTTCGTTGGTGGTAAGTGCCATTTTTCCCCCACTGTCCAGCTCTGAATGAAAGGCATGAATGATGAAAGGCGTGCTTAACAAACAACACTGTTTACCAACGTCTTCACTTGATGAGGTCACTAGTCATGAAGTCGCCTGACTTAATGCAGTGAGGAGGAAGACTGCACCCCTGGGAACCGGACAACAAACATGGTCTATTTTCTTAAATAATGTAATAATAAAATATTAAAAGTTATTCTTATTCACTTTTTACATTACATATTTAATGACTGTATTATTTTTATAGACATGGGTATTGTTGTTGTTATTGTTAACCCTGTTCATTTACATTTCTTGCATAACATGTTTGCTATTGTAGTTTTTCTACAGAATTCTAAATTATCATAAACAACAACTATAATAATAACTATAACTATAATAATAACTATAATAATAACAATAATAACATTACTTTAAAGTAGCTTTTATAGAAGCGACCAAGTACACAATATAAGTACACAGTCATTATAAAATAATAAGATCTATGATTTATTGTAATAGATTCTCCAATATGATGAAATAAAAGATGACATTTCTTAAAAGAAATCTTTGATACATTTAAAATAAGATATATATATATATATATATATATATATATATATATATATATATATATATATATATATATATGAATATTGGAATATTAACTTTTATGTAAAACATTCTGCACATTTTAGACACAATTCCTATTTATGTTCTGAATTTGCACATATTAGACTGGAAACCATAGGGTATTAAATGCAGATGTTACATTGTATAGTTTGTAAACTTATTATTTATTATTATGTAACAATAAAACATTTAAACAGTAAAAATGGACCTCAATTTGTTTTGCACAACATTGTATACTATAAAACCCAAGAAATAGGTGCTTTCACTTTTTCAAAAAGGTACTTAATTTATAATATAATAATTTCTTGTTCTGCTGTACAATATTCAGTTCAGTTAAATCTGATTTTTAAGGCAACTTTTGTAAGTTGCTGCTTTTTTTACAGTGACATGGTGAGTCTACATGACACCTACTTAAGGTATTAATGGCAAATTACAGGAAGGTACATTTTACAACAATTTATAAAGGCTTATTACAACAAAAAGCGGCTTTTGTCAAATTTTGAAGGATGGCTCACCAGAGTTGGAGTAAGCCTTTATACATTATATACATTTACTGGCGTCAGTTGTCGTTAAAGGCTTATGTATGTGTTATGTAGCCTTACTAACACTACCTTGAACACTGATAAAAATATACTGTACTGTACAAATATACTGTACAACTGTACAATGATATGATTCAGCTGTGACAGAAGCATAAATAACATGTAAAGAATTCCTGTCAAAAGATTATGAATGTAGGAGTTTTGTCTGTACAGTATATGTTATATGTGTGTGACCATTTTTACCACAATTCATTCAGGTAAATTTAAAGCATCACTTTTTTTCACTGTGTAGTATTACTGAATATTTACTCTGCAGTGTTGTGCAACTGGTTGGATTTACTGTTCAGAGCTATTTCAGTGAACTCCCGTAAACTCATTACTGTATCTTTACCCTGCTCATTATATGGTTACTTCAACACATTCTCCTCCCTCATTCACACTCAGCTGCTCTCTCATTCTCTCCCTGCATCCTCCCCTTCCCACCGTTCTGCCTTTGTCTTTGTATTTTCACAGCTTACCCACAAAGCCCCTGTCCCGCTCACACCTCTATTGTCATGCAGGCCGGTGCTGGGGGAACTGTAATCTGGGGCTGCAGAGGGGCTCTTCACACCTGGGTGCTATCAACACCCCCCCTCCCCTACCCCCACCCCACCCCCATTTTGATGGGATTAGCACAGCGGCACTGGACGTCGGACCCCCTGCGGACGCTGCAGCTTTCTTCACCCTGCTCGGGTGTCTATGGCCACCTGCTCTGCTCCTACCTGACCTACTTCAGTGACTACGGAGGACGAGACAACTAACGGGATGAGACGGGCGAGATTTCTTCAGACACACACACACACAGACTGGGTGATGTCATTGACTGCAATGACGGCACGTCTGAGGAAAGGGCGAGCGCTGCTCAGCCCCCGAAACCTGCATACACAATCACAAAGACATATCATACTTGCATCCACACACAGAAGCACACACATACACACTCCTGCACGAAGATGTTCACACTCCATTTGCCCAGAGATGCTCACAACTCTCACTAACATACGAACACGTCTCCATATCAACTGAACAGGTCCTTAATAGGTCTTTAATAGTTGGTTATGACACACATGCCCAGTAGTCTGAAAGTCTGAAAAGTCTGAAAAATAAAATCTTAATAAAAATTATGAAAAGCTGCAAATAAGACCCAGCAAACTTTACACCACACAGTCTAGGACAATACCTGCTACCCTTTACATTATGTATATGCTTTGTGGATCCCCAGAAATGGTCCAAAAACTATCAAATTTAATACTAAAACACATTTATAAAATAAAATACATTAGGGGCCCCATCTTACACCCTACACAAGGTGCATCGTGATGCTCATTGCTATCTTGTACTACCCTAACAGTCTATTTTTATGCCTTCAGCCTCTGTTGTGTAAAATAGCAACAGTGCTTGCGAATATACCTACGCCAGTGGGCGTGGTGGTCTCGAAATGAAGTGTGTTCAGGTAAATTTCTGGGGTATTGCTTTCTTGGCAATGGAAAAGACAGGTGCACAGCTGAATGACAACAACCTAGGCAGATATAAACAGTCAGACATTCATTGCTGCACAGGCGCGTGCCCAGCGTGCATACACCCTCGCTTGTTACACACACATGGACCCACAGCAGTGCACAAACCCATAGCACGTGCCAGTTGGCAGCTATGCAAACTTTTACATCAACAATAAACAGAAACAAAATAATATATTTTTCTTGAGAGGAGGTGCTCCACCACTTCAGTAAGCCTTCCCAGACTTTGCACAATGCGCCATAGAAATAGCAACCCACAAAAGTCAGACCTCACCTGGCTAAAACCCCAAAATTATGGAGTTGCAACAATTATACAATACACCTTACAAAGGTGACATACCAGCAGACAGCAGGGCTAACAAGCTAGCACAAGCTAAATTGTAGAACTACGACTAGATCATGCTATTGGTCATCTTCCCATACTGTGATAGCAACCTCATCCATATACAGTATATGTACAGTCAGGTTTCCTGTTTACACACATTACTGGGAGCATGCACAGCCAGAGGGCAAAAGCACTTTGGACACATAGCCGGTCACTAGGTTGTAACGTTAGTCACCTGCTGTGATCAGTGTAGATTTCACACCGTTTAGAATGTCTAAAATACTCCAGAGTCCAGAGTTGTGTATTTTTCTTTTTTTATTTATTGAATTTTCAACTTTTCATCTTCTGCAAATTTTGGCCAAGGGATGTATGATCCCCTCAAAATATTAAACATTTTCCATTGAACATCTTCTCTGCGGTTGGTGCAGTTTACTTTAGCTCTTTGGGGTGAGGAGTGGTGCTCTCTGTTGCACGCCCCCCCCCACCCCCCGATATTTTTTGAAGTATCATATTTTTAATTATAAGTGTTTATCACAGTGACCAGAAACTGACCTTTACACAAATAAAATACACCTTAGTTTCATGAGGCTGATATTTGCTGTTTGTGTTTATCAGGATTTGTCACAAAATATTCATAATTGAATGCATACATTTTATATGTCTAGAATAAATCCAAAATCCAATAAGTCATAAGTTGTGCCCGGCTCCCCCCTTCAACACTGAGGAGAATACTGTAGGAGTATCTGACTTTGCCATTCACACATGTTCTCTTCTGTTGAAATAAATTTTCCACATGTTTACTTTAGGTTTGTCACAAAGTAAATGTGAAAGTAAATTGTGTGAAAATATATGTAGTTAACCCCTTAAAAAGCCTATGGACCATAAGCCCCGTCGGTTTGTACAGAAGTCCCTGTCGTTACTGAGTAATACACCTTTTAGTACAGCAGGTTAATGCTTAAATAACTTAATTAGCAAAAAACTAAAAGTCGTAAGGTGTGCCTGGCTTCCCCTTACAACACTGAGGAGAATACTGGAGGAGTATGCAGTATCTGACTTTGCCATTCACACATATGGAACACACCTGCTTGACTCACTGGTATCACCATGCTTATAATGGACTCCTCCAGCAGAAGGACACAACAACTAGGACGCCACTCGTCAATCACAAACCACTCAAATTCGAAGCTCTGTCATGGAGATATCTGTCCAGCTCTGGATAACCATCAGTAAGGGCTATACACGGCCTGTCATTTAGATCAGGTGGAAGGCTTCGCTGTGTGGACGTGAGCGAGAGAGGAGGCTCTTTAACTCATATGCCCTCAAGCCTCAAACCCTGTGGTTTTTTTCCACTGGTCACTCAAGCCCAGTGTGAGGCAAATCAACAACTGCGTGTGCGTGCAGGTTAGGGACCACCATCACAGCACCACAGAGGCCTGTTCTGCTCTCATGGTTCCCGCTGAGATGTTTGCGCTGTCTCCTTTTGTTTGGGTCTACCTGTTAATTTGTTTATTTGTTTTCTCAGGGATGGACGGATGAGGCCACTGTCCAGTGTACGGTGCCACCCTGTGACCTTGTAAAAGAAAACCCATGAAAGATTGATGGCAGAAACACGAGCACACTGTTTTGTTTTGGCCATTTGAAAGCTCTTGGGGTCATAAATTATGTTTACTCGCTCCTCTGCCTCTCCTCCTCCTCCTCCTCCTCCTCCTCCACCGCCACCGCCTCCTCCACCTCCTCCTCTCAGATGTGAGGATGAAGGGAGCGCCGTTTGAGGCTCACGGGCCAGGGCTCGGGTGACGGCGCCCTGATTTATATCAGCGCACAGATATCAGCAGCCAGATGCCCTTTCAATTTTACAGTGGACACTAAAGGCAGCTGTGACCTCATCGCTCTGCTAACATCCATCAAACCCCCCAAGATCTCAAATCAAAGCTTGGGCATGAAGGGCTTATGGTAGAAGGCATGAACACCTGTAGTCATCACTGCAGTGGTTGGTTCTGTATTGGTTTCCATTAAAGACACCATATCATACTCAAGCATTATCAAGTCAATCCCTAGTCTGTATCCATGTATGGGAACTTTTTTGTGATGTCACCAAAAATACAATTGATATATATTAATATCAAAGGTTAGTGCCACCAATTTACGTTAACCCAAGTTAAAGGAGTGCTTTAGCTCAGACTGCTTGTTGAATGAAGCTCAATACAGGTCAGCCAATAAGCACAGAAGCTGTTTACTTATACCTTGTCTTAAAGACACAGTAGCATCAACGGCCCGTGCAAAATAAATGAAGAGAGGATCCAAAATGGTGAGGTAAAAATTCATCATGGCCTGTTTTTGGTGTAGAACTCTACTCAAAGATTGATGATAAGTTGATGATGCAGTATATCAGCCCTTTAGTGTTCTGATGTCACAGGCCTGCTCTAACAGACCTACTAAACCTGGTGATTAACAGGTAAGTTGAATCAGGCCCTTCAGGCCAGAAATTGCCCACCAATGCTATCCCGCCAAGGGATGGGGTGTGTCCCAACTGCATAGTAATCAGTAACACTAACTACGTTTTGAGTATGTGATATGTAATATAGATTAAAGTGTCAAAGCAGGGTATACTCAAATATCCATGATGCACACTTGGAACTGGTCTTTTTTTTATGAGGTTCTGATGGACAGTATATATTAGTGGACTAACCTTCCAACCTCCCACTTGGAAGATTAGTATATCTACATCTTATAGTATTAGAGTGTTTTATGCAATAGGGCCACAGCCACAGTTTTTACTGGGGATAACAAACGTAATATTTAATTTAATCAAAAAATGTAGGAGATATAGTAGGAGATATTTCAATTACATTACATTACATTGATTATTGATAAGTGATTTGCTCCCAGTACCTTCTCATAAGCTTCGTATTCTTGCAACATTGGTAACCTCGGCAGGATTCTTATAGAAAAATGACATTTGCATCTACAATGACAATGACAACTGCATCTACAGCTGATCAACACATTAAGAACCTGGTGAAACTATCTGCTTAGGGTTAGGTTTCGGTTCATTAAACTGAGGTTAAAGCTTAAAGCATGTGATTAGAGTGTTACTGATTCCATAAAAAAAAAAATAATTGGGCATTTTAATGCATTCATTGCTGATAGTGTTTTCGATCCATGACACCACATGCATGTTGCCTCATCAATGGACGTATTTCATCAATGTTTCGGAATGACAATGTACTTGTATTACACCAGTGTTACTGTACTGCTTACGATTATTTCATGTACATGGAGTTACTGTGAAGTACCAAAATAGAAGAAGACCTGGACTGTAAGAACTGATCGAGCTGTCTTTACTCCGTTGCTTTACATTAGATTAGCTGTCTTAAATAAACAGACTTTTAATCTTTTAATTAAACTATTTAACTTGTTTTAATGCAAATTTAAATACCAAGTTTGGCCCAAACTTTCTCCCGTAGGTCACTCTCTTTTTAGGGAATAGTGACGTATTAGCGGTTTTATTGAGCGAGGTAAACAGAGAGTCGCTACTGTTGGGCTCAGAGGGTAGATTACATTTTACTGATGCTGACATATGGATTAAATATCATAACTAACTCTCATTCTCTTACCCCTCCCTCATATCTCTCTCTCTCACATACACAGCTGCTCCTCTCTTAGTTCATCGCTTAATCCGGCCTAATGACTGATCATCTATTTATCTCTTAAAAAGCTATCTATTAAAGCTTCTGTGTCTGAGTTTCATCATGTTTGAGGCTGAAGTTCTCAAAACGGATTCTTCTAGACAGTTTATTAGGCATATTAGCACACCACATAATTATTAGTTCTCCCATCCAAAGCTTCAAGAACGTGCCAGTTAGCATTTTAACTTGTGATTAATCATAAATAATCACTGAATATTGTTGATTTTAATGCCATTAATGTTTTAATAGATTGACACCATTATTTTTTTGTTAGTATTCTTCTTGCTTGGCTTTGCATTCTTTCTCTTTTCAGATGGAGTTAAAATAACAGCTATGCTCTTCTATGCAGCTCCTGAATTCACGACGCACACAGTACACAGTGCACGGCTTAGGTACTTAAAAACGCATCAACTTTAAACCAACTTTCAGGAGAATAATCCCTTTAATCCCTTTAAGCTTTCATATGAATATAACGGCTGGGTCAGTAACAGCAGTCGAGAAAAATCACGTCCTCAGAATCAGAGAGTTCTATGAATGCTGTAGCACAGTGAGAGTGTTTTTTTACTGCAGTGAAATGCCTGGCTCATTTAGCCACTCATTTATTAGTCTTTTTGTTCTATGCGAACAAGTCTGCTGCTGCATCGGGATAAAGAGAAATATACATGGTGTCATTCTTTGGGACTCTTACATATTTTTCTGCAATATCTGATTCATTTCAATATCTGAAGAGTCTTCTGGAGCGTCTAGGGAGGAGATCAGTGTCAGTCGCTGACTTTTAAATGAAAATTATTGCCTGTCTAAAACAGCTTGTCCACTTGTGACTACTTGCCCCAGGAGGGTTGTTCTCTCACCTTGCAACACAAAAATCAGGCAGTAATATGTTGGTTGTGCCTTATTTTAAAAATCCATTCATTTTGGCAGGACGATGACCACAGTCTAGACAGGGTTGGTGGTCAAAAAATTCTCACAGGGGTTTGGATAGCACCTATGTATTTGTACAGTACACGACAGTTGTACAGTAGAAATCCCTTAATACAAAAATAAGACAGAGAATACACACACAACAGCACTTGGACTGACATGTGGCCAAGGGTTGTGCTCATCAAGTGCTTGCCAGTATTGTTGTCAAACGAAAAAAAAAAAAACACAGTTAACCCCTTAAACAGCCTATGTCTTGCTGACAGGCCAGAATTGTTACACTTCAGTGTGTAACTAGCCTTTCTGCATTATGGGGTTATTAACAGCACTCTGATGGTGTTGTGCAGCGCTTGCTTGCTAGTAAAGCTGCTTGCTGGCCTTGTAGGTTTGCTTGCTTTCTTTTGTACAAGTTCGATTCTAACTAGTTTGGCAAAACTGTGGCTTGAGGTATGTTGGGAGGGGGAAATTTATGAGGGCCAGCTGAAATCAATAATATAGACTCTTGCTTGTCTGCTTTGTTGGGAGTTGGGAGTCATTAACCATCCAGACTGAGGATTCACTGTGGAGCTGTGGCATTGTATATTGGTATTGGTTTTTTTAACACGGGCTCAATTTGAGTTGTCTGTCAGCCATTTGAACATACTGGAGTGATTCTTACTGGTGCTAGTTACAGTGAAAGCTGTGATGTGCTTCTGTCCATTGGATAAACATCTACTTAACATTTAGCAAACATGTTGTTGTTTACAACCAAGCTGTTGTCATTTTTGATTCAATATAACAATTGGAAATGGCATCCATTTCAAGTTTTATTTTTGTCATTTTAAATGTAATACAATTGAAAATGCCATCCTACTACCCTTTATTTACCCTATCCACACACACAGTACTGTGCAAAAGACTTGGGCATCAGAGAAAATGACATGTGATGCCATTTATCTGGGCAGTAAATATTTATTCATACAAATCACTACAATTGCAGTACACACAAACAAAGACATACATGATACACTGTGATTTGATGTGCATGAGTGTGTAGTTCACCCACTTTTACCTCCCAATCTTTAGGTAGCCAATTGCCCAACCCACTTGTTAGTACTCTCCTCCTATTACATGCAGCGCTCCGACACTGGGAGGGTGAGGACTGACACATGCCTCCACTGACACATGTGCTCATGCCAGCCTCCGCCTCTTTGCGAACTGCCGCTGATGCCACATCACCAGGCAACCAAAGCACTCGAAGGAAAGCACTGGGCACCCAGCTCTTATGCATCACACTGAATGAAGTGATGTAGGGAGAGAGATAGAGAGAGAGAGAGAGAGAGAGAGAGAGAGAGAGAGAGAGAGAGAGGGAGATCTACTCATCTGGAGAGTGCACAGCCAATTGTGCTCTCTCAGGCTCCGGCCACTGATGGCAGATGGTGGAAACCCAGTGTTTACAGTTATCATCCATCACACAGTTGATCTAATTAGTCCTTCATTAAAGTTAAACAGAAGAGTTGCTGGAGGAACTATACAAATCCATACAATGGCCGGAGTTCACAGAGAACCCTTGGGGTTGGGGTAACATTTGTGCCTGCTATGTAACATTGCCATAAACATGGAAGTTGTCATATGCCATCATGTTTTGTCATGACAGATTATGTCCATTAATATAACAAGTGTCTTGTTACCATCAGGAGCAGTCTAAGTATAAGTAAGCCACCACCTAGGACCGCCATGAGCCCCATGAAAATATGTTTTCAAATTATTATGAAAATATATGGTGTGTATTGATGTTTAATAACTTCACTTAGAAATAGAGGTTATTTGCCGTTGTAATGATGATGTCAATTTTCCACCACCCCTGGTCATGGCTGTAATGGACTACTCCATGTTGCTACGTGATGACACAACTGTGTGTAAACAGATCAGTACAAGCAAGGTAATTATGAGATTAGCCACAGCGTGGAGAGGAAATTCTTCCGCGTGGTTTTCTGACTGATAATGTTAGTGTAGCTAGCTTTGACTGTCACAAACCTCCACCAAGGATCAACGCAGATGATCCTTATATTGCTGATGATGACACCACTTCTGACCTGCCATAATCTCCATGACCAAAGCAAGTCACTGTCAGTTCAGCTCTAAAACAGAATCGTCCACAGGAATAGTGCACAGCTGAAAATGTACTGGAGGTCAAAGGCCTCCACTGGATGTGGAGTATTTAATACACGTCAATGAAGCCCAGGCTCTCAGGACAGGTTTTAGCTAATGTTGCCATTTACACTCGTCCACTTATTACTGTTCATTTGTATTTATCTGAATGTTATATGGTGTTTTTACAGATTATAAACCATTATCTTATTATTATTTTTATTTTTTAATACAGGACAAAGATGAGCAATATAAGCAGAACAGTGACAGCCCAGGAGGCTCTGGAACATTGATCAGAGTCCTTGATCAGGGTAGTGAGGTAAAGGATGTGTCTGAAAGTGAAAATGATGCTAAAATCTATCTAATTATGATGTTAAATGAATAAATGGTGAGGGTGAAGGGCAAATAAGGCTTAAAAAATGGAGGGGGGGGCAAGTCAGCCAAATACTAAGTAAAGTTTAAGTGAAAAAGTCAAATAAATAAAAATTATGTCTAGTTTTATCATAAGTAAACCATGACCTGAAGCGCTGAAATGTTCTATTTCACAAAATATAGATTCAATTCATTTTAATTGAGCTAAGGATAATGTTACGTTAATAGAGTAACGTTAATAGAGATTGTTTTTCTTTTAACTAGTACATTTGAATGGTTAAACATGCACCAGCCAATTTGATTATAGCTGCTCCTTACAGCTGGAGGGTTATAACAGTAGAGTTATACTATTTCCATGGCTACCCAACACACCATGCCCAGTGCTGTACACAGGCCAACAAAACACAAGGATAAGGCTCAATATGGAAACATACTGGACAAATCATCCCTAGACGACCTTCCATTAACCTTTAAACAAATGGTGACCTTTTAAACCTTTAGAACACCTTGCGGGCCTGAGATGCAGCAACCCTCAAATTGTTAGGATGGGCGGCCAGAGCTCTGGGACTAGGGTTATAGGAGTAATGTGAGAGGGGAGTACAGAGGAATTTTGATGTGTGTGTATATGGCAGGGCGCTGGGGTGTGGAATACAGTCCATGTGTGCCATGCCTGTGGGAGGCATGATGCTAATTTCGCTAGCTGCTAAATGAGGGCAGCTGTTGTTTTCGCTGGTGTGCCCCAAACAGTACCACATTCGCCACAGGATGGTGGGATTATCCATTAGAGAATGTGGCTCAGGGGCCAGCCTATATCCATACTGCAGTATCTTGTTATTGGGAATGCAAAAGGAATTGCTCATCTTGCCTATAATGAAACAAACTTAACCTTTAACCAGCCTATGTGCTGCAGACAAGCCAGAAGTGCTTCATGGACCATTACTTGCTGTCAAATACATTAATAGAAGAATAACTGACAACCCATTAATAACAAGCAGTGACATCACCTTCCCTACTCCCTGGATCAATCAAACTTGGTTTACTTGTGATTGCTCTTTGTCAATAAAAAAGCCCAATCAATACACGTTAGCATGCAGAGTCACTCTTCCCATGAAAGCCTAGATACTAAATGTTGTGTTTCACTGTCAGGCTGCCCATCATCATATTAAGCCTTAATGTGTTTACAAATACTACAACGCAGGGTCCATTTCTTTATATCACACAGGCCTATTAATCCACCAGCCATTTGTTGGCCCAAAGGTCTTAATCATACATTTAATGGTGCCACATGTTTGGCAAGTGGTTAACAATCCAAAGCTGATTATTCTATATAACATCAGTCAATACTGATGGTTTGTTCAAGTCACTGAAAGCACTAGCACTGGCGGAAAGCCCGCTGTATGTAACAGCATTAGGAGGCACCAGTCAGGTGAGCAAAAGATGAGCTGATTTCCAAAAGACATAAGGTTACAAATTCTTCATATATTTTAAGCAAAAAAAGAATTTTTAAAAAAGAAATAAAATGAAAAAATTAAAAAGGGCTCAAAGCAGAATTTGGGGACCCTTAATGGTCAGTACCAAAAAGTGAAGATGATCATGAAATCTCATGAAATATTCTAATCATAATGATAAACTAATAAAAGGTGAGGGTGAGAGTCAACTGAGGCTCAACTGATGGCTTCTATAGCCATCAGTTGAGAGTTCGTACCATAAAATGGGGTACAAAAGTGGAGGTGCCAACTATTTGAGCCCAAATACAATGTAAGTAAAGAAGTCTAAAAAAATGGGAATAAATAAAAATGATAACAACATAAAAACAACAGTAAAAAAACATTTTTTTTTCATTTTGTGAAAAATAAGTGAATCATCATAAGTAAATGACCTAAAAGGCTGAATTTGTATTATACTAAATAATCATTAAATGAACATTATTTGAGCTAAGGGTAATGTTAGGGTAATATTAATGGAGTACTTAGTAACACCTCCTATGGCAAGAATCTTTCAGTTCTTATTTGAGGGACTGTCTCCCATTCATCCTTTTCAGAAAGACCTCAAGTTCTATGAGACATTTGGGCTGTCTTGCATGCACTGCTCTTCTGCAGGGCTATCCACACATTTGTGCTGGTGTTTAGGTGGGAGGACTGTAAAGGCCATAGCAAAACCTTCAGCTTGTGCCTCTTAACATTGTCCACTGTGGATTTTGAGGTGTGTTTAGGATCATTGTCCAGCTGTTAAAACCTTCTTCTTTTCATCTTCACCCTTTTATAGTTGTTGTGATGTCTGCTTCCAAAATTTACTGGTATTTCATTGAATCAGGCTTGTTTAGACGTTCTTTTGAAAACATCTCACGCTGAGATTTGCGTGAATCTTGCATGAATCTTCAGTGAAAGCCACATTTCTACAGGTGTTGCTGCACAGTAGAACAGTCCACAGACTCCAGAGTCTGCTAAATCTTCCTCAATATATTTTGCGGTCAGACATGGAGTCTAGCAATCCTACAAACAGTTCTCTAAGGATGATTTCTTGGTCTTCCAGACCTCAGCTTTACCTCTGTTTCGGTGTTCTGGATCCTGTTAACTGCTCTTTCTTACACTATGTTGGGAACTAAGGAAATGACTACCTGAAAATACTTTGCCATCTTCTTCTCAAAGAACGTCTCCTGCCTGGTGTGCATCAGTTATTTTAATGTTCTGCGCCCATAGCTGCTGACTGTTGGGAGAAGGTTTGAGGAGTCAGAGTATTTATAAAGCTTTGAATGTTGCACCAGCTGGCCTTTACTAATGATGGCTGTAGGTTCATCTTCTACTCAGAATCAGAATCAGAATCAGAATCAGAATACTCAAAGCTACTCACAGTAACAGACATGCTGCCCAACGCCTTGCATGCTGTATACTAGAGCATCTCTGATTCTGTCATTTCATACATGTATTACTCTTTCAGGAATGTATTTGGTTGGATTTTACTTTCAAAGATTCAGAACACAACTAAATTCAAGACTTCAATTTAACCTTTTTTGTTGGACACAAACCCATCCATGCAGTGAACACACACATACACACTAGTGATCAAACATACACAGTGACAGGGAGCACACATGCCCAGAGCAGTGGGTAGCCATCGCTGCGGCACCCAGGCATCAGAGAGGGTGAAGGGCCTTGCTCGAGGGCCCACACAGTGGCCGAGCCAAGGTATTAATAGCCCAGTGCTCTAACTGCTGAGCTACCATGTGGGACATGAACCCACGACCCTGAGATTAAGAGTCTCATGCTCTACCAACTAAGCTAGCCTGGCGACCACTGAGCTAGCTGTAATACGTATATTACAAAAAGCAAAGCATGAAAAAGGGAACATTAAAACAAATAAATAGACAAATTAGATAAATAAATAAGTAATAAACAGTTACAATAGTTACATTTACATGCAGCAATACGCTTTACATACAGTGGCAGTCAACACAGCACTAATAATTACACTGTTTTGGACAGACTTGTACAAAAGAATAAGGAAAAAGCTGGGGGGGTTCTGCTTTCTGCTTAAGAGCGGCTTAAATCTCTTTCTCATAGTGCCACCTATTGCCCATTCAGTTCCATTACATGCTGCTGACCCGACTGCGTTATCTATTCATTTCTCTCACACATATCACTGAAAGAAACAGGATACTGGTACAGGATACACAATGCACTGGTCAGCCATATCATTACAACCACTGACAGGTAAAATAAATAATATTGATTATCTGGTTGCAACGGCGCCTGTCAAAGCGTAGGAAATTCCTATTAGGCAGCAAATGATCAGCAACATTCGATGAGGTTTGAATCTGAGTGACTTTGGCAATGGCAGGACATCTCCAAAACAGCAGATCTTGTGGGGTGCTCCCGGTACGCAGTCGTCAGTACCTAGCAAAAGTGCTCCAATTAGGGCAACTGATGCAATCCATAGAGGTCCCACCACACAACTCACAGGACTTGCTTTCAAAGGATCTGTTGCTTAGGTGCCACATTTCAGAGGACACCTTCAGAGGTCCTGTGGAGTCTGTTCCTCCATGAGGTCAGAGCTGATTTGGTGGCAGGAAGGGGACCTCCACAATAATAAGCAGGTGTTTAAGCAGGTTAACCTTACGTTCACCAATCAGCCATAACATTAAAACCACCGGCATAACATTAAAACCACCCGCTTACTGGTATACATATGAGCTTGTATATATCTACACACACGTATATGCAGTTCCTGATTTACTCTGTAGGGTAATGTGTTCAGCACAAAGTAAGATTTCTAAGTGGGGTATGACTGAGCTCCAGTGCCTCTTCAAAGATTGTTTGTCCTTCAGGCAGGCTGTTGCTGAGCCAAGCAGGACAAGGACGGATGATGTAATGACAGTAACAGTCACAGTCTTGTTCAACTGCACCACAATTGGCTGGGAGATGGCAGGTAGAACGGCAGTTGAATTTGAATTGCTAAATGACCACAAAGGCACAAGACGGCCATGATAAAGTAGCAGGGAGAACAAAGAAAGAGGAGGCAAATAAGGAGACAGTATCTATGGGATGAAACCTAGCTAGAAGCTCATCACCACAGCCTTTAACCTTCTTCATTGTGAATTTAACCTTGTATCTCCAAAATGGTTCTATTAATAATGATGTGTTCAGATAATGTAAAAAAAGGCACCCCTGCTCCTCATCTTCATCACCAACACACTGCACTCCTGCTCCTCATCTTCATCACTAACACACATTGCACTCCTGCTCCTCATCTTCATCACTAACACACTGTACCCCTGCTCCTCATCTTCATCACCAACACACTGCACTCCTGCTCCTCATCTTCATCATTAACACACTGCACTCCTGCTCCTCATCTTCATCACTAACACACTGCACTCCTGCTCCTCATCATCACTAACACACTGCACGCCTGCTCCTCATTGTAATCACCAACACACTGTACTCCTGCTCCTCATCTTCATGACCAACACACTGCATCTCTGCTCCTCATCTTCATCACCAACACACTGCACTCCTGCTTCTCATCTTCATCATTAACACACTGCATCCCTGCTTCTCACCTTCATCACCAACACACTGCACTCCTGCTCCTCATCTTCATCATTAACACACTGCACCCATGCTCCTCATCATCATTAACACACTGTACCCCTGCTCCTCATCTTCATCACTAACACATTGCACCCCTGCTCCTCATCTTCATCACTAACACACTGCACCCCTGCTCCTCATCTTCATCACCAACACACTGCACCCCTGCTCCTCATCTTCATCACCAACACACTGCATCCCTGCTCCTCATCTTCATCACTAACACACTGCACCCCTGCTCCTCATCTTCATCACCAACACACTGCACCCCTGCTCCTCATCTTCATCACCAACACACTGCACTCCTGCTCCTTATCTTCATCATTAACACACTGCACTCCTGCTCCTCATCTTCATCACTAACACACTGCACTCCTGCTCCTCATCATCACTAACACACTGCATGCCTGCTCCTCATTGTAATCACCAACACACTGTACTCCTGCTCCTCATCTTCATGACCAACACACTGCATCCCTGCTCCTCATCTTCATCACCAACACACTGCACTCCTGCTTCTCATCTTCATCATTAACACACTGCATCCCTGCTTCTCACCTTCATCACCAACACACTGCACTCCTGCTCCTCATCTTCATCATTAACACACTGCACCCATGCTCCTCATCATCATTAACACACTGCACCCCTGCTCCTCATCATCACTAACACACTGTACCCCTGCTCCTCATCTTCATCACTAACACATTGCACCCCTGCTCCTCATCTTCATCACCAACACACTGCATCCCTGCTCCTCATCTTCATCACTAACACACTGCACCCCTGCTCCTCATCTTCATCACCAACACACTGCACCCCTGCTCCTCATCTTCATCACCAACACACTGCACTCCTGCTTCTCATCTTCATCATTAACACACTGCACCCCTGCTCCTCATCATCATCCCTAACACACTGCATCCCTGCTTCTCATCTTCATCACCAACACACTGCACTCCTGCTCCTCATCTTCATCATTAACACACTGCACTCCTGCTCCTCATCTTCATCACTAACACACTGCACTCCTGCTCCTCATCATCACTAACACACTGCACACTGCACACCTGCTTCTCATCTTCATCATTAACACACTGCACTCCTGCTTCTTATCTTCATCACTAACACACTGCATCCCTGCTTCTCATCTTCATCACCAACGTACTGCACCCCTGCTCCTCATCATCATGACCAACACACTGCACTCCTGCTTCTCATCTCATCATCATCACTAACACACTGCACTCCTGCTTCTCATCTTCATCACTAACACACTGCACTCCTGCTTCTCATCTTCATCATTAACACACTGCATCCCTGCTTCTCATCTTCGTCACTAACACTCTGTACCCCTGCTCCTCATCTTCATCACTAACACACTGTACCCCTGCTCCTCATCTTCATCACTAACACACTGCACCCCTGCTCCTCATCTTCATCACTAACACACTGCACTCCTGCTTCTCATCTCATCATCATCACTAACACACTGCACTCCTGCTTCTCATCTTCATCACTAACACACTGCACCCCTGCTCCTCATCTTCATCACTAACACACTGCATCCCTGCTTCTCATCTCATCATCATCACTAACACACTGCACTCCTGCTTCTCATCTTCATTACTAACACACTGCACCCCTGCCCCTCATCTTCATCACTAACACACTGTACCCCTGCTCCTCATCTTCATCACTAACACACTGCACCCCTGCTCCTCATCATCATCACCAACACACTGCACTCCTGCTCCTCATCGTCATCACCAACACACTGCACTCCTGCTCCTCATCTTCATCACTAACACACTGCACTCCTGCTCCTCATCTTCATCACCAACACACTGCACTCCTGCTCCTCATCTTCATCACTAACACACTGCACCCCTGCTCCTCATCTCATCTTCATCACCAGCACACTGCACTCCTGCTCCTCATCTCCATCACTAACACACTGCACCCCTGCTCCTCCTCTTCCTCTAACAAGACATTGTGTCCTCAAGGCGTTCATCTGGTGTGTTGTCCCGTGTTCAGCTAGCTGAAGAAATCGATGCTGGTCCACCAGCCTAGCTGATAACACCCACTTAACATCCGCTCACTTCCTCGGGTTTAGCTTGCTTGTGGGGCACTTTTGAGTTCCTCTTTTAATGTGTGTTTAGCTTCCGTGTGGACGGCAGCTGAGGTACAGACAGTTCGTTTTGGAGGGAGCATACTTTCAAAAAAGGAGAGCTATGCACAGATGCCTGCTCACTTTCCCAGCTTTAGCTAGCTTCCTCATGAAATGGCATGAAATGGCAACACAGTTTTTCTCGATTGTTTCTACACATTTTCTGAAAGCATGAGTCTCATACTCTCAGAGCTCTCCACACAAATAAAAAAACACACACACAATGGGCAAAGCCCCTCAATTCTCTTAATTCTCAAAATATCTCTTCTCAACATGGTATTGTGTTTTCAGATTACACACACAAACCGTCAAATGAATAGACATTCATAAGAATGAACATTGGTGAACACTGGTGTGCTCAATGTAAAACACTTCTTCTCCATTCATCAAAATGACTTAGGCCTGGTTTTTGTTTAGTGGTACACTTACTACAGACAGTACATACATAAGTGTTTTGTGAAATATTTTAGAATATTGTTTTTATACTCAGAACACACAAAAACACGATAACAAATCTATTTTCTTTTCCCCACAAAAACAATGTACACAGTACATCCCAATCAACACAAAGTTACGCATACAGTGGTCTACATAAAAAAACTTACTGTATACAGAAGAAAACTATGGCATTCCTTCCCCTCCTTTGTCCTTTTGTGAGGTTGGAGCCAACCTCATCAAAGAAGATAAACTGGTGCTCGACTGCAGCCCCCTCTAGCTCAAGGACTCTCTGAAACACACATGACAGTATTAGAAATAGAGTGGTCAGTATTGTAAAGCTCAAACATTATGATTACAATACTGAAATATGCATCATGTATACAGTGTTAAAAGTATGCATCAATTGTGGGATTGTATAGGACTTACTTGCACATAGTTATATCACAATTCTTTGACTCTTTCTGAATTGCTTTCAAATGGCACCCTGTAGACCTACTTCATCCTCAGATTATTTCAGCCCAAGACACGGTCCAGCATTAATAAGCTTACTCTCTCAATATTTTAAAAATATCTCATAGTTTTCTATTATTTTTCTTTGTATTTGCTGTAATGTTACAGCGTTATTTTCTAGGATCATGTTCATGATTTCGGTTTCCTGTTCTGCAGACAGAAGACGTTCCCGTCCACTTTGTGTTGGTAATCTTTCAGGTTTGCTATACAAATAGTAAAATACTGTAAATACTGTGTAGGAATTCAAAGTAGAAATACATTTCCCAAATACCTGAAGCATCATTTATTTTACAGTCCTACAGAACAGTCCACAGGCACTACTGTACTACTGTATTCATCAGAGATTACGGTCCTTGGCCCCCCTCATCCTCGTCCTCCCCGTCCTCCTCCTCTTATTCTCACTCCTCCAAAACTGCAGAGCTCACCTGTTGCCCTTGACAGGTGTTTGCCCATGTGATGAGTCTGTGTGCATAGTACGGCAATTAACTTCAGAATTTTGAATAACAGTGTGCTCCTTGTGAAAACGGGATTTGACCAAGACTGATGCGGGTTTCGGAAATGGGCTGTTTTGGTTATTCTGGATTTTCTTTTGAAGAAAGACACAGACACAGTATTGGAGGTTCACGGTATGTCAGTTTCGTGTGGTGGATTCTTATTACTGGACTAGGCTGAGGTAGATTTAGATTTATGCTGGTGGATGTAAAAAGCTCTGCAGCTCTGCAGCACTGCAGTTTTACATATTTTAATTTTGGATTTTAAAAAATGGATTAAAAAAAACGAATAAATTAATAATACTTTTTGTGTGTGTGAGTGTGTGTGTGTGTGTGTTTTATTAAAAGAAAAACACCCCTGCTGATTAAAACGTTTTTATATACATTGTATTTAAGTCACTGTTAGGCTAAAATAATAAATCTTACTTGAGCGTGTGTTTATTGGCGATGTCCCGGCCGGACTGTGCTCTGGTCAGCCTGGCTCTGCTGTCCTCAGGGTCGCTCCACGGCTCCTCCACAGTGGGCGGCGGTGTGGTCGACTTTCTCTTTCACGCGTTACAGGGAAGAAGTCCTCGGAGAACGTCAACAAGAGCAGACATGTCTATTATTTATTCTTGTCATATGTCAAAACATTGGTGTCAGCCGGAGAATTTAACACCAGCACTGCTCTTTTTCGTACCGTAATAGGAGAAGCTGTCTGCGGCAGTGAAAGCTGACTGTGGTAGGTTTTACAGGCTCTCTGAATGACCCGTCAGTTGCTCGCCACTGACAGGCTAGCCTGCTGCTGCTAGCTAGCTAAGTGGCTAGCCTGCCTTCTCCTTAAACTGAGAACGCTGTTGTTCAAGACAACTTCTTTAGTCTGATATCTCTTCGGCCGGCAAAGCAAGACTTTGCTGTGTCAGAGGTCACTGTGAACATCCCTAAATAAGCTCTCACGTGTTAGTAATTATGAGTATTACGTTTACTTATCATGAGCTAACGAAGTGTTTGTTGTTTGCGCCATGGAGACACTTAGCTAGCTAGATATCTAGCTACCATAACACAGCGTTAGCTAGCTAGGAATATGAAGGGGGCTTTCTGGGGAAGATTAGTCAGATTTGTGTTAAGAGGGCTGTTTGCTTATGGTTGAATTTGGGGGTGGGGTGTTTTCCCGAACAGCCCACCGATTTGACAGCTAGCTAGCTAGCTTGACCAGCTTGGTACCACACCTCTCTCCTACTGGACTCATCTGAGACAGCCTGATGTTATTGTCAGGCTTTATTTTTCTTGAGCCCTTCGGTCAGTATGTGATGGACTGGTGTTACTGCAGCAGGCTCAGTTCCCTCAATGTTCTGACCAGTTGGTGATTAGCCACAGTTGGAAGAAATTTGCTCAGTAGCTGGATAACTTGTTTCTCTAACGTTAATGTCAGAATGAATGTAATTACTACTAGCTCTGTCCTATTTTTAGAAGAACGACACTCGTCGTTTGTCAAGCTGACAAGCTGAACCGTGTAGCCTCAGGTATTTAGTATTGATCACATCACTAGCTATTATCGGATGCTTAGTGCAGGATATCTAAACTGAATTAGCTAGCCGATGCTTATCTGTCTCTCTCTGTAAGGACACAGGACCTAAACCCATTTTTTCCAGTAAAAGGAGCTCAAGCAGCTCTTTTTGACGTATGTGAGTGGACACATGTCATGATCAAGTTCAGCCATGTAGATCCTTTGCTGCAATCTCTTCACTGGCTTCCTGTAGCTGCTGCCCACATCAGATTCAAACCCTGATGCAAAGCCAAGAATGGACCGGCCTCTCTGTACTTGATGGCAATGGTCAAAAGCTGATCTGTACCAAGAGCCCTTCGAGCTTCAAGTACGGCTCGGCTCGACCCGCCATCCTTTAAGATCCAAGGAAGACAAGCATCCAGGTTTTTTTCTAGTTCCTGGCACCGAAGTGGTGGAACAAACTTCCCTTGGGTGTCCGAATGGCAGAGTCACTCGCTGTCTTTGAACGCAGACTGAAGACCCCCTTAAGAGAAGTGTAGTATCAAATATTGTGGTCTCCTTACTGACTTTTGTATTTAGTAATGTCTAAGCTTAGAGGTATCTTTTGGATCACAGTCTATACAAATTAGATAAAGGTATCTTATGAGTGAACAGCAAATAACTTTTGTGAGTCCCTCTGGGTAAGAACATCTGCTAAGTGATAATAGATACACAGATTTTGTTAAAGTGGGGCAATGGTGGCTCAGGGGTTAGAATGCTAGGTTATTGATCAGTGGGTTCGATGGGTTGGGCCTTTGTACAACCCTCTTTGCTCCATGGACAACATAACATGGCTGACCCTTAACTCTGACCCCTGTTTAGAGCTGTGTTCCCCAAAAGCATTTTAGCCAAAGATGCTTGGGAGAAACCCAGCTCTGATTAAATGTTGACTGTAGAGTGAAAGTTACTCAGCTCAGTAATGAACACACGCTGAATACACACTGTTCTGGTTCTGTTTACAGTACACACCAGGCTCTTTAGGCCGTCACACGGACATGGCGAACCTTCAGCCTTCCGTGCCCTTGCGGGAGTTCTGTCCCCTCTACTACCTGCTCAACGGCATTCCTGCGAAAGTCCAAAAGGGCTTCCGCTCGGTTCTGGTCTATCTCACAGCTCTGGACAGCAACAGTGACTTCATAGCTGTGGGAAGCAGTATTGGAATGCTGTATCTGTACTGCCGGCGAGTGAGCCAGATGAACAAATACAACTTGGAGGTACATCCATTTTCACTCGCATCTTCACGCTTGTTCACTACTTCAGCCAGTGCTGTTAAAGGCCACAGTCTGGCAGAGTTTTCCTTTCTCTAATACACAAAATTCAGCTGATGAACGCCTTGCTGTTTAGCTAAGGAGGTGGTTTAATGCTAAACTTTGCAGAATGTCTGACATTCTTAATGTAAGCAATGTAAGTTCCGTGAACCTGTTGTGTTGTGTGTCTGCTCTAATAGGGAAAAAGTGAGGCCATCACTGTAGTGAAGCTGCTAAGTTGCTTTGACGATCTGGTGGCAGTGGGTACAGCATCTGGCCGAGTTGCTCTCTTTCAGCTGGTGTCGCAGCTGCCAGGCAGGAACAAACAGGTGCATCTGAAGAAGTGTCATTTAGTAGAAGTTTAATTAGGTTTATGTTCTCATTTTTACTAAGGGTTGCCGTTTCTTCACTGCAGTACTGATATATGTTCACATGTAGCAATACTGTAAAGACTTGTAGGTTTCAAAAGCAGATGGTATTTTATTTACAGGTATACAAAACTAGCAGGATCTTAGTCCTGGGTGGGTATGGTCAATTACTAATGTCACTGGGTCGCTATTTGGTTCGAAGAAGATTATATGCTTTCAATAATATGAAAATTCGTCATTACCAGCTTTTAATATTCTGCTTGCAGCTGAGACGGTTTGATGTGGTCGGACTTCACAAGAGCACAATTACAGCGTTAGCATGGAGCCCTAATGGCATGAAGCTCTTCTCTGGCGATGACAAGGGGAAAGTGGTCTATTCTGCTGTGGACCTAGACCAGGTGGGACTCTTCTATTATGGCTAAAGCACAGTTTTTATCATAGATAGGAATATTCATTAGCGTGACTGATTAGTGGCAAATGTGTTGGAAGCAGCGCATATTAAGAGTGTCTGTTATAATCCAGTCATATGATTTGGAGGGGTTGTTTGGTGTCTGGGCCAACCTTTCGTAACAATCTCAGGGATCTCAGATAATGACTTACTAATTACTTAAATTTGAAGTGTTGGTCAGTACGCCGTTAGTGGTTAAGCCCATTGGACCACACTAGTCTTCTCCATAAATGTCCTGGTATTGCTGCAGTTTTTAATTCCTAACAGGCTAGACCAAACTTAATTCAAGACAACTAGTTTTGCTAGGTCTATGCTATTTGTTCTCACCTTGACTCTACTAAATATCAGACTGAGGCTCCTCAGATATCTCTGGAAAGACAAAACCAGAGATAACAACAAAAGTTATAAAACCAGGTTTAGCCAGCAGTGGGCAGTGTTTTACTATTTATCTATAAAGTAATCCTGGATTAGAGGAGAGCCTTCTGTCATGTTAAAGACTGTTGGGATCAGCAGCTTTATTTATTATTTACTGTTTTGATGTCAATGCCACAATAATTTCATGAGCCACAGATAGTCTCACAGAGTTCAACAGAATATAGACTGATTTGTGTTACAAATTAATATTTCTGTTGGTGAAGGCAGGGGACAAAAGTAATATAGATAAGATGTAGTTGCTTTCATAATTTAGTTAAGTGTTATTTTATAGTTATAATATTGTACTGCATTTTTCAGATGTAGGGGTTTAGCATGATTAGGCAAGTTTGTATAAACCATTAAAATGGTTTTGGATTCCTTACCAAGTCTGAAATATGTGTGTGTTTGTTTCAGGGTGTGTGTAACCCTGTGGTGCTGTTGGAAGAGCCCTCAGCTGTAGTTCAGCTGGAGTACAGTCAGAAAGTTCTTCTGGTTTCTACCTGTCAGCGCTCTCTTCTTTTCTACACTCAAGAGCAAGCTCTTCAGCAGCTTGGCACCAAACCCAGAAAAAGGTAATTGCATTAACAGCACTGTCAAAACGCACCTGTTCCCGTTTTTGCTTGCATGTTCATCATGAAGTCGTCTACCATATAAATGTAAAACCACATGAACATGAGGAGCTTTTTCGTTCTTGTAACATACACAGCAAGCACTTTATTAGACAAAGGAAAAAAAACACAAGTGAGCCTCAGTTCTGCAGATGGAATTGCCTTGTTAAAGAGAGAGGTTGACGGAGAATGGTGAGACTGGTTCAAGCTGATAGAAAGACTTTGGTAACTCTGATAACCACTCAGTCAGGATGCTTGACACGTAGGACCTTGCCGCAGTTAGGCAACAGCAGCGGAAGACCACGTTGGGTACCACTTCTGTCTGCCAAGAAGGCTGCAGAGGGTATAGGCATGCCATTTTGGCCACTGCCTGTTTGAGTACAGTTGCTCAACACGTGTATCCTTTCATGGTCACAAGTTACCCGTATTCTAATGCCTGCAGTAAAACAGTAGAGATTTGGTCCAGAATATCAGAGGAATGTGTCCAGCTTTTTTTAGAATCCATGCCACAAGCAACTGAGGCAAAAGGGCAGCCCAGTATAAGTAAAGTCTTCCTAACAAAGTGCTTGGCAAGCATATAACACCTTAGCTTCTCTCAGAAAATGTTGTAGGATTGTGCAACCCTGGAAATAGCTTGTTGTATTGCTACAGTATTCCTAAAATAGGCCGGCCTTAAAAGTTATTGAAATCATCAGTGTTTTAAATTTGTGGATTTTGAATTAAACTCAATCAATGAAGGTTCATACCAGCGCTGCATATTATGCATTTTGTCTGACTGTTAGCCACACTCCAGTGGCTCAAAGGTTACCTCTCTTTTAATTATATTGAAAGCAGTTCATAGCCATTTATGCTCATTCCAGCTGCTTTCATCCCTGTCCATTTAGACTTCATGGTCATCACATCCTCATGTAACTAAGTGTACTAAACCCTAATGCACACTCTCTGCCTTCTCTTTCCCGGGCAGCAACGGCAAGTTTGGTGCCTGTTTCCAACCTGGCCTGTGTAAGCAGAGTGACCTACTGGTGTACGCCTCACGGCCCGGCTTGCGCCTCTGGCGGACGGATGTGCGTGGCCGCGTACAAGAGACCCACGTCCTCAAGCCCCTCTTCAATCAGGACGTGCCTCAGTTTCAGCTGTTCCCCCGGTCAGGCCCCACTGGCGCTTACCGGCCCACAGAGCGGCAGCTGGGCCTGGTCAGCTGCTTCCTGAAGGAAGGCTGGGTGCTCAGCTGGAATGAGTATAGCGTCTACATAGTGGACTGCACCAACCAGGTATGGGACAGAGAGGGGTCTACTTTAAAATTATATAATGGAAACCTGTACCTCATTAATTGGGCACAGTATGTAGTGATCACATTAGTCAGACAAACCAGACTAATTCACACTAATTCAGACAAAATAAGCTAATTCAGGCACCAAACATGTCTTGGCTAATCACTTACAAGGACAAATGCAAATAGGATAAATGCAAAAAGCATGTTATTTGCATTTTGTAAATGCTAATGTATCAGTATCTGCATTGGCCCACAATTTGCTGCATTCCTAAACATGTAAACAAGTGGCATTTGGCTATAATGGCAAACGTCTCCAATTTTATGAAAAGGATGCAGACATGTATCTGTCTCATAGTAGGAGCATGTTGGGCCACAATGTATCCAGTAATGCATAAACTTAGCAATTTTGTAAACTTGATAGAACACTCAATCATTGTAACATTGGAACAATCCATGTTGTAAACATATCTTCTCAAATTTTACTATGGCTACAGTAGTGTGCTAGAACAGGAGTTTCTGGTTAAAGGACTAGGGAAATCCCATCCTGGTGATGTATCTGGAATGAGCTGACGTACATTTTTATGTTTCTCTTTCTAGCTGATGGAAACAGAAGGAAGCTAGATTGCTATTGTTACTGCCATGAAATGGAATATCTTGCTGCTTGTCTTTTAAATATCATTACAGCAGCCTTTTGGGTGGGGAACTGTGCTTGGGCATGGCACAGATCTCCTAGAGTACACCCTAAATCTGCGCATTGTAGTAATGTCTTTCTTCAAAGTACTACATTTTCAAGCCCCTCCGTTTTACAGTTGTTTTTTTTTTTACACACACTTTTTAGAAAGTTTGAGGCAAGTGATGATTAACGAGTACAGTTTGCGCAATACTAACGTGTGATGTTATAAACTTTGGATACTTGTTGGCTACATTCATCTTAGCTCTGGTTCAAAACCAAAAGAAGCCAATTCAGGCACCAAACATGACTTGGCTAATTAGTTACAAGGCTAAGTGTCTGAAAATGTGATATTTTGCTGAACTATTTGTTTTGTATGGTTTTCAGAGTTAGAAAGCATATTATTCAACATTTTATTCTTTGATTGATTAAGAAATAGTGTCTCAGTATTTGTTTGATTATGAAGATATTAATATCATATCAATATTAACAGGCCAATTTAATGTGTTTTGCTGTATTTTTCCATCTATTTATTCACTTTAAGGTCATCATTGGTGGCCTGGAAAGCTGTGGAGACATAGTTTCTGTGTCATGCACGGAGAATGAAATCTTCATTTTAAAAGGTGATCGAGACATTATGCGGATCTCCAACTGCCCCGAGGGACTTGTCTCCAACAGTAAGTAATGCTCTGGTGCTTCAAGTAACATCACAGCACTACATTAGAAACATTAGTCCCATTCTGCAAGCACTCCAAGTTTTTAGTTATTATACACTTGTCCTCTCTTTTTTTTTTTTTTTTTCCAGTGTCGGATCTCTCTTTCCGCCTGACCTCCCCTCTCTCCACACCCACCATCCTGCTCCCCCCAAATGGCGCTGTGGAAACGGCACAGCCGATCAGGACCATGCCCATCATCATAGAGCGGGAGTCAGACCCCAGTCCTGAGGAACGGACTGAAGTTGAGGACTCTGAGGAGGTGCATGAGGAGTTTAGCCAGGCGCTCGAGGCATTGGAGGTAGCAGAGGAAGTGGAGAGCCAGCAGAGGGTGTCTGTGGACATGCGAAGCCGCAGCAGCTCTGTCACTTCGTGGGAAAGCGCCCAGGGTGCCTTCACAGCCAGCACCCCGGCCACGGAGGCCTCAGTGTCAGAGCTGTCCTCTAGCCGGTATAGCACCATCACACAGGAAGACTTTCAGCAGGAGCTAGTGGTCAAACAAGTCAAGCTGAAAAAGAAGGGCAAGAGGAGAAGGCAGGGTGAGTATAGTCGGGCATGTCAATTAAGCACTTTAGGTTTTTGCAAGGTTGATACCCTGCAATAGGGGATTAGGTAACTGCACACAGTGTTTATTGCATTACCTGCTTTCACTTTGTCTGTCGCTCTGTCGACAGACAAGTTTATCAACCGCATTTTTAGGTGTAACGCAGTCGCTTGTAAGAATGTAACTATGCTGAAATAGCAGCATTTTATTCATTTTTATTAATTGTACTGCATGTGTGACCATTTTCTTTACATTTTAAGTAATACTTATTTAGTTCGATGTGCCCACAATCCCATACGGATGCATACCTAAACACATAAATATGGCAAATTGGGCCATAGTTTAACTTGCAGTGCATACTTAGGAATTTGGTAACTTGATGGGACGCTCCATCATGATAGCTGTTGTAAACATGCCTTCTCACATTTTACTGTGGTGTCACAGTAGTGTCCTAGAACAGGATTTTCTGGTTTAAGGACTAGTGAAACCCCATCCTGGTGATGTATCTGGGATAAGCTGCTTAACATTTGCATTTTTTTTATTTCTAGCTGATGGAAGCAGGAGAAAGCTAGATAGCTAATGTTACTGGCAGGAATCGGAATATCTTGTTGCTTGTTGCTTCTAATTATCATTACAACAGAGACCATGGGTTACTTAAGCCTAAGAAATGACTTTGAAGATAGAGAGGACAACAAGCTAAAAGTTAAGCAAAGTAGCTACCAGGCTGTCTAGACACTAAACCCTGTTGGGGTCCTTTTCATTGACCGAAAGGGACAGGAATTCTCTGGTGTAGGAAAACTGAGCCAATAGATAAGTGGCTAGTCTAGCAGCCAGGATTGGTTACACACTGCAGGGATTCACATTTGCTGAATACATATTTCTGGGCATTAATTTAAAAATTTAAAAAGTCTACTCTACTAAAACGATTTATGGGAATTTGCATCTGCTGGAACTATTCTGCATATAATAATAGATGAATAATAGGACATCCAGTAATCATGTGTAAAACCAATAGATATTCAAAGGCTATTATTATAGTCATTGTGTGCATGTTGTCATGTATGGAAGTCACAGAAAATGTCCTAAAAGGATCCTGGAAAGATTGGAAACCCCACATGAAAACAAAACAAAAGAAAATTGTAAAGCTTTTTTTGCGATTGATAAGTATCATTAGCTGTTCTATTAGTTCCATTGTAAATATATTTTTTGTGTAATGCAGTACTGCTTACTCATGTGTATATGTCCTGTGTCTCTGTAGAGAGTGGGAATCGTGTAAACGAGCGCAGCAGCTGGTCAGAGGGCATGTTTAGCCATGACGGGACAGCCAGCGACGCCCTACCCACCCCACTCAGCGAGCCACCCTCAGACCGCACCAGCCTCCTATGTAGCAGTCTGGACCTCCACAGCAATGGCTCCCCTGACCAGGAGGGCTCCATCTGCGGAGAGCCATTCCTGGCGCAGAACCTTCCAGATCTGCTTCAGCAACAGGAAAAGAATGAGATCCAGGACTTAGAGCTTAGCTGTGTAACCCAAGAACCAGACACTCAGCCCTCTTGCCCGACATCTCTCCCACTACAAGACATGGAATGCCAGACTTATGATTACTCCGTCAATGAATTTGCAGAGAGCGAATCACAAATGGCAGCTACGCCGGATGTGGACATACTCCTGGAATGCACATTCTCCTATGTGCAGGCAGCTGAGGAGAAGTCTGTAATGGAGGAGAAGTCCTCTGAACTTCTGCAAGAGGATTTACACAGAGACTTTGACTTGGACTTACCGTATGACCCTATCAGGCCCCTGGCCTACTCACCAGAGCCAGAACCTGAGCCGTCACCCTCTAGTGACGAGGAGGACATATATGCACATGGCATACTGTCAAGTGCTAGCCTAGGGGACGGACTGAGCACTCTGACTCTTCAGGGTCCTGCCTCTAATCAGACAGAGCAGGACGAGGCACGGCTCCACAAAGCAGACCAGGTAAGCAAGATTGTGAACCAGTCGGTAAAAAGGAAACTGCACAAAAGCACCTCATTTTATAATTTACCCAACTCATATACACACTATACGGACAAAAGTATTAGGACATCTGCTTATTTATTGTTTGTTTTTTTTTTTAAATCAAAGAAAAAGTTAGAGTAACTCTACTATTCAAGACTTAGTAGATTTTGGTGCATTGCAGTAAGGATTTGATTGCATTCAGTGACAAAACTGTTAATGAGGTCAGGATGTTGCATGATCACCTCCCCATCTCACCCCCACCTTCCTAATTCATCCCAATAGGATAAACAGGGCAGCTCCACTGCACCAAAGCTCAATGCTTGGGGGGGCTTAAATCCCTCTAGCCCACGCTTGCCATTAGGCATGGTGCCTATAGTTTTATGTGTATCTGCTCCAGAGAGTCCTATTCTATTGACAGTACTTCTCTACAGGGACTAGACAAGCTGTGTGTGTGTGCATTTGTGTCAGTGCAATGGGTGCAGCTTAATGTAGCTGAATGCGTTCATTTAAAGAGGTGTCCACAAACATTTGAACATGTGTTGTGTTTATACTGTCATGACCAAAAATATTGCCATCCCTGCAGTTCTTTCAGAAAAGGCACCACTTTCCCCACTTTTTACACAACAAATCTACGTTGTTGTGGAGATGTGCATGTGCATGAGTCACTGTTGACACGGTTGGTCAAGCATGGTGGGTAAGACTGCAGCCTTCCACATGCCCGAGTGGGGTTAGGTTCCCTGCCTGGACTAGCACATCACATATTACCAATAATAGTTATTGAGCGAGACTCGTAATGATACCATTTTATTATTTAAGGGTGAGATTTCACATTTTTATAATTTTTTTTTGTATTTTATTTTAGGTATGCTTTTTTTGTTTTACATTTATACATATTTAACCATTTAAAGACACAAGAGCCTGTTGTTGACTGACAGTAACTGGCAATAACTGCCTGAGGGCAAGGCCAAGGTCGCTGCGGAGTAAACAGACATTCTTGAAAGTTCCCAGTTGTCCAGTCCTAGGACACCTTTCTTTGTTGTAGCTCTTTTGGAATAGGTACCAAAGGATTGTGGAATATGTGTTTTTGGAAGCCACTTGGGAATATGACATAATTACATGACCATTTTGAAGAAGGTGGTGAAGTCCTTTTGTACAGTTTAGAATAAGCAGTAAAATTTTTTTAGAACTAGTGAACAGAACCCATGCTTTGTTTAATTCTTCACTTTGTGCTCTTGGTGCAGCTGGCTGAGAGTTGGATGGGCTATACTGGGCCAGCCTGTGGCATCCTCAGCCTGGTGGTGACGGACCGGCACATCTGGTGCCTGGACTTCAAAGGAGGCCTGTACTGCAGTGGCCTCCCCAACGGCAGTTTGAGTTGGCAAAAATTTGAGGAGAATGTCCAGCAGGTGGCTCTGTCCCCCTCAGGTCAGTCAAGATTTTTCCAGTCTGTTGCTTCATGTCGGCACTTGCTTTGGCGCATGTTTATATCCCGCTGTAGCAGGGGTGGGCGGCTACGATTCTCCGATTTAGGGACAGATTCCTGCACAGTGCCTTTTCTGTGCTTTTTTTTTTTTTTTTTGTATGTATAATTTGTTTTATTTTGCATATGTGGCACATTTAAATGTTTTAGATTGTCCAGCTAATTTAAAAATAAGATAAAGGCAGCATAAGTAAACGCACAGTGCAGATTTGAGATTATTGCTCCATTTCTTAAAGATAAAGACATAAAATCTACAAACCTCAAAATATGCTTAGCATATTGCATATACATGAAAAGCTCTTTAAGTATTGTGATTTAATATTTGTGCCATATTGCTCACTCCTAGAAGCAAACAAATGCACGTTAGATTAAAGCACTTGTTTATTAGCTTTCTCTATAAATGGAAAAAAAAATTAGGCCAAATGTGGCCAAAAATGAGGAAAAAACCTGTGGGTGCTAATGCTGGTGTATGTTCTTAGGCTCTTTGCTGTGGAAGGTGGAACAGAAGACCATGACAGCCTACGCATGCGGTAAAGTCACCATCAAAGGCAAAAGGCACTGGTACAAAGCCCTGGACGAGACTGCCTTCGTAGCCCTCAGTGATGACACAGCCTGGATCATCCGAACCAGTGGAGACCTTTATCTGCAGACAGGTGAGATATGATGGTGTGATGGTGCAATGACTGTACCCTGATTGTGATTACGGCCTCATGTATTAAGCGTTAAGTGTGTGTGTGTGTGTGTGTGTGTGTGTGTGTGTGTGTCAGTTCTACATACACTTCTTTCAAAGCTTTTCAACATACTGAAATGGTAACCGTAAAAAAAAGGATCAGTGTAAGTTTGTAATGCTATTGTGAGAGTGTTAGTAGTAGTTTTGTTGCTCAATTCTGAATGATGGTGAAAGCCTGGACAGAAGTTGGTGCATAGTGTTGGTACAAACCATCAGGTACGTAGTGGCTCAATAGTTGACCACTAGATGGCACCACATGCTTTTTCTGACAAATCCACCTCCCAATGCCAAATTTAGACTAATAGTACAGTTGGCCACACTCTAATGTTCTAGGCGGTCACATCTGTTTGACCATGGTAGTTTACTGGTGCTGTAAACTGAAAGCAAAAAGAATGTGTCTGTTTGGGTAGGGCAGGAGTCTGCTGTTGTCTGGGCTAAGCGCGAGTCTTGTGTGCATCAGTGAGCCTTACATAACAGTGCAGAGCGTGATCAAGCGCAGCTGCTCTCAGCCTGGCCGTGCCTGACGCCTCGCAGCTCTGTTTATGGAAATCCCCAGCAAAAGGCTCTCTAACTATAACCACATTATTGCTGCAAACACACTGGCTTGCTGTCAAATCATGCGAGCATGACTACACCGTCAAACTCCTTCCTAGAAATTTAATTGCATGCTGCTAGCGGAGTTTCTCTGCAGATTTCTGACAACGATGCAACACCCTGTGGTGCATACCCTTGGAATAGCGAAGGCTCTGACAGCTTGCTGTAGAGTACCCTGTACTTACACAAAGCGCTTGTAGCTGACAGTGCTGAACCCCAGGTGCTGCTGAAAATTCTTGATTAATGAGAGAGCTATTCTTATCCACACTTGAAGCCATAGTTTTTAGCAAAAAAAAAAAAAAGACTTTACACAATGCAGTCAAATCTATGCAATAACCAAAGCTTACCTCTTTAGTTTTGCACCGGAATAATGAGGCTAATTTAATTTTTTATTTTAAATAAATGTTTATTTTGGTTTGTTGCATAGGTAAAAACAACTAAAAACAGTAGAATTTTGCCATGTGTAATTAGTGTGTGTGTGTGTCTGTCAGGGCTGAGCGTGGACCGTCCATGTGCGCGGGCAGTGAAGGTGGACTGCCCATGCCCCATGGCTCAGATGGCAGCACGGGGCAGTGTTGTGTGGGCCCTCAGTGAGCAAAGGGCTTTGTTCTACAGAGAGGGCCTCAGCAGCTACTGCGCAGAGGGAGAGCAGTGGAAGTATGACAAAGTCAGGTACTCATGCCTCCACCCTTTTTTTTCCTTTTTTTGTGTACTTCAACTGACAATGTTTATTATTATTATTATTATTATTATTATTTTTATTAATATTGCAGAACAGCACACCCCTCTGGTTATAATTCCTATTAATTATATATTAATGTTGTTAAGATGGGAAAGTGGTTTTGAGGATGGATCCTGTGAGTTTTGCTTCCTCCCAAGGTTTCTTCCTTTAGCTTTGACTGATTTTTTTGCCACTGTCACCATTGGCTTGCTTACTTGGGTTTACATACATTGTTGATATTGTCTTATTTCTGGGTTTCTGTAAAGGTGCTTTGCGACAACATCAGATTCCAAAGATTGTTATATCTAAGTATTCTTTGTGGCTAAATGTGTTGCTTATTAATTACCACTTAAACATGAAATCTTTTAAACTGTTAAATCAACTTTAATTACTAATTAAATAAGGCAATGAACTAATGAACATGCAAGCTTCTTGCAAAAACGACTGCTGCCTGGTGGCAGTGCATTATCATAGCACGTGCTGTACTTTGGGTAATAACTGTATGTTTCCAAACGGCCGCTAAAACTGATCATATCAGTGTGACTTCATATCACCGTAAGATTTCTGACGCAATGTAATTGTGTTGTAGCAGTATCTCGCCCTTACCAGACTATGACCATGTTTTCTTTGTTACTTTAATGACCTTGATTATACTGGTTTGGCTTTAATTTGCCTTTGTGTGTGTGTGTGTGTGTGTGTGTGTCCATGCAGTGAGAGTCAGGGACTGGAGCCCATCTGCATTGCCTTGGGTGAGAATAACACGCTGTGGGCTTTGGACACCAGCGGCAGCCTATGGTTCCGGACAGGGGTAACAACTAAGAAACCCCAGGGCGAGGACGAGCATTGGTGGCAGGTGCAAGCATACGTAGCCGCAATTTTTTGTTGTTGTTTTTTAGACCATATGAACACATTAGACATGCTCTTTAATTTGTCAGAGACAACTGTACTACAAAAAGACTTCAGCATGGGATTTTGTAAGCCCTGTGTCATAATGCTAGCCACAGTACATGCCTGCATGATCTATGACCTGTAATGACACTTCAACCTTTTCATCGACCGTTACTTACATGTCTGATGTACTATCCCCTATAGGTGAGCATCACAGACTACGTGGTGTTTGAGCAGGGCGGCCTGTTTCAGACGCTAATCCAGGCCACACAGACCGTCGCCACAGCCACCAAGGCCCCTGTGGAGCGTGTGGCTGAGCGGCTGCGCGTGGCCTTCCTCTCACAGCATTCCCAGTGCCAGCCCAGCCTGGTCAGTGCCAACAGCAGCGGGGTGTGGATCGCCTCAGGACGCAATGACTTCCATGTAGCTAAGGGCAGCCTTGTTGGTATGGCATTCTCTTTTTTTCTGTGAACCCCAGCACTGCAGAGTTCAGCATTTTCCTAGTTAGAACAACATTTTCTGTTTTGAAAGGCCATCCTGGCTCATGAGCTGAAAAAGGTGTGTTACAGCAGGGTACAAAATACTGGCTTGCATCAAGGCAGTGTTCTAGCTTTTTGCCTTGAGCATGTTGGACATGGTCTTTTTTCCATCATATGTTTGTTTCAGTCGAGCTGCTTTTTTATTTTATTGTTTGTAGTTATTATTGGTTTTACCCTTATTAGTTATTATTGGTATGTTCCCTCAGGGACATACTGGAGGACTATCGTGCCCAGGGGAACAGCATCTGCTACTAAATGGGCCTTTGTGTTTTCATCAGCAGTTCCAAGCAAAGAGGGTATGTGGGTTGTTGTCTCTGTATCTCCTTTGACCTTTAAGTACACAATGAAAAGGAATCAAACAGAGGAAAATTCTAAAGTCTGCACTCTGTACTTAGGGAGTTTTCTGTGGCTGGGTCAGAGCAGGAAAGACTTGTTCTGCATTTGGGACCAAGATCTCCACATGCGGCCTCACACAGTCCAGCTTCCCCCTGACGTGGAGATGGTCCAGCTCTCCGCGTGCCGGGACGCACTCTGGGGCCTGGACCACCACGGCCGTATCCACATCCGCACCCTATCGGCCAGCTGCCCCACTGGCATGCACTGGACGCCACTGGACCTCAGCCAGCTCGGTATGTCGACACCTCCAAGTACAAAAGAGCTGCGTCAATGAATCATGTATGCTGAATTTAGACTAGCGCCACGCCAAACTGCCAGCTCTTTACAAGGGTGATCAGCTTGTTGGAATGTTCTGTTTGGGGTTTGGTGTCCAGGTTGATTGTGAGGGTTGTTTAAGACATTGTTGTAATGGGGATTAACAGCAGTAACATGAAGAATGTGTTCAACAGCCTGGTTTACATCAGCTTTGTGATATGTGGAGACCTTCAGAGGGCAGAGAACATTTCTTACCCTTGTGACTAAGGGTGTAATGGTACATAAAAGGGTTGTCCTGTTTTTAACTCCTGATTTGATAATGCAGCCCCATAACTTTTACAATAAACAATAGACAAACACCAGTATGATTTCTATTATCTAAACTGTAAATCTGAACTGATTTACAGTGTTTGGTAGTTTTTTTTAAGTGACTGTTTTAAGCTCCATAGTGCTTAATATCTTACACTCCAGTCTGACTGACCTACCAGACAGTTCAGCTCCTAGTTCCTGTTCAACTCTGTCAACTTGCAGTGAAATCACTCAAGGCCCTATTTTAGCGACCTTTTGGCAAGTCGTCAATCGCGCACCGCGCAGCTTAATTTAGGGCGTGTCTTTGCTGTCATAATAATGGGAAAAGTACGCCTGGCACGGCTCGAATGCGCAAAAGTCTCTTAGTAATTAATCGGGGTGTGTGTTTGGCGTAATGTGTAATAAACCAATCAGCGTGTCTCGTGCCATTGCCTTTAAGATCTAGGTCTGACTTGCGGATTGTTATGTCAGTGGTGCAAAGCGGAGGTGTGTGCACGTTGAGCTGTACGCGCCTGTGTTGACAATTAATTGCCAAGATAGCAATGAACAAATGAATGAGTGTTGACGTTTTCCTAGGTTGTTTTCAGTCAGTGGTGCACCTGTGTTTCCTTTGCCAAGATAGCAATACCCCAGAAATTTACCTGCACACACCTCATTTCGAGATCACCATGCCCATCGGCATAGATATATTCGCAAGCACAGCTGCTATTTAAACAACGCAGATGGAAGGCGTGAAAATAGACTGTTGGTGGGGTGTAAAATAGCAATGAGCATTGCAACACACCTTGCGCAGGGTGTTAGATAGGACCCTGAGAGTGTGTGCAGTAGCCGCCTCCTCGATTATAAAGGAGCCATTCAACAAAAGATAGGAGCGTAGTTCTCTCATTGGTAGAACAGTGCATTTCCACGATACCAGTTCATGTGTGAAATAGTAGCGTGAGCCTCACATGAAACATTCTCTCTACCATTTAAGATCATCTTGATACTATGAAGCTGCAGTGTATCTGCTCAGTGTATCACTCTTGCTGTCAGTATTAGTTTCAGTGGTGTTTTATTGGGTAGTAACCGGTCACTGCAGACAGAGGGGGTTATTTCTGACCCGAGTTCAGCAGCAGAGTTTGCCGCGCATTGCAAAAGCCTTTTACACAGGCACACGGTCTCAAGCACAAGATATTCAGAGCGTCCCTTTCTTGCGCAACACTCGACCATCCACGCAGAACATTGATAAGCCCTTTGGAAATGTGGCAAACTGGTTGCCAGGGAAATCTTAAAGGATAAAGGATAAAGGTGCACGTATTCGTCACTGTACAGTGTGGACTGTACAGCGAAATGTGTCCTCCGCATTTAACCCATCTGGTAGTGAACACACACTCACACACACACACGTGTTAGGGGCAGTGAGTACACACACACACCCAGAGCGGTGGGCAGCCAACTCCAGCGCCCGGGGAGCAGAGAGGGTAAAGGGCCTTGCTCAAGGGCCCAACAGTGGCAGCTTGCCGAGCCCGGGAATCGAACCCACAACCCTGTTATCAATATCCCGGCGCTCTAACCGCTGAGCCACCACTGCCCACTTCCAAATCTTGCGTTTGTGAACTTTGGTTCTGCATTACATTCATCAGTTTTCACACAGATGTATACGGTACGCATACAGCGTGTTCTAGATGGGACTGCACACACTGAACTGTGACTGTCGTGGCGTTTGGTACAAATATACATTACATACACATACACGCCTACTTGTGACAGATTTTAATATCCAGGATATCCTAATTTTCTATTCTTTGTTTACAACACACAACCCTTTTTCATGTTGCTAGAGCTCTTGTCTGCGGGGGCAGCCCTGGCCTAAAGGTTAGAGCAGCGTCCTTGTGACTGGAAGGTTGCTGGTTTGGTCCCCTGCACCGACAGGACATGACTGAAGTGGCCTTGACCAAGGCACCTAACCCACAACCACTCCCTAGGGCTAGCTAGGGCTGTCCACAACTGTGTTCACTGTCCCCGTGTGTGTGTGTGTGTGTGTGTGTGTGTGTGTGTGTGTGTGTGTGTGTGTATATATATGTATGTGTGTATATGTGTGTGTTCACTAGTATGTGCTTGTGTGTGTGTTAACCACACAGAGGGTTTAAAGGCGGAGGTCAAATTCCTATGTATGTTCCTATGTATGTTGAAGTATGTGATATGTGGGGTCACCAGTAGGTATGGGTATAGTTACTGAAACATATAAACCAAACAAATTAATAATTTTGTTTATCTTGTGATAAACAACAATGATTATCAAAGGCAGTCTTCATAGAATTAAAAAGCCATTTTAGTTCTATGGTTAGTGCCAAATTTTTGAATCTCAACTCCGTACAGCATGTTTGATGTGCTTGCTTATTGCTGTAGAAGTAGCACACTATATATTAATATTTATTTACTCCATCTGAGATTTTGATGTGTAGTTTAAAAATATAATTGTGTATTTGTGTATTATTGTCTATAATATTTTGACTACATGCAAAGCAGAGAGTAGTCCAAACACAGGCAGCTGATATTGTGTCTCATGTAAAGTAGGGATGTTTAAACGTATATGGAAATGTGTGACGAAAACTATATATTGACACAGAAAAAATGCAAAAAACTATATAATTGTCATTTTAAGAATATTTTATGGCATTCATTATGCTAATAGCATATGCTAATGCAAATTACAAGTTATTAGAGCAATAACTTTTAATTACTAAGAATATTCAGATGCATGCCAGCTCTTTCACCCTAATGGCCTCTCCTCCGTATGTAAACACAATACTACAATGCACAGATCTGCAAAAATGATCAAGGCCATGCCAATATATTGTACGATAACTCAATGACGTGATTATCGTGACAGGCCTACCTCTAACATAAATTGTTTAATTAACACACATGTTCAGCGGCAGATCACCTTGAGGATTAGCTCTAAGCACAGTTGTTACAAGACCAAATTGGAGCAATAATAATAATAATAGATCTTAATCAAGGCTGCGTGTGGTAAACAAAGGTTACATCTTTCATGTTTCCATTTTTAATAACAATATTCATGATTTTTCTTGTGATTTTTTTAACAACATCCATTATAATGCACACATTTGAATACAAAATATGCTTAAAAGTGCCCATTTCCACTTACCACTTTACAGCTTTAAAACCTTGAACAGCCACTGCTAGTGGACATGTTTTGACTCGATGTTTGAATGGGTTTGTCAGATGTTAGGAGTCCTCCAGGGTGAGTCCTGTATGACGGCACATACCTTGTCTCATGGACCCTCTCCAGTTTCAACCCATCTAAGGTTGCCTGTTGACTGCAGTCCACCGCTGACCTACTTTACACCATTTACATTATCAACCAATTAACCTTACTTTGTTCCCAAAGGGCAGTTATGGTTTTTAAGCGTATTTGGATTTGTGGTTAAGGTCTTATTAGTCCCAAAATAGGTGTGTGTTGCTTCTGTGTGGTGATGGGTTGGATAACAGGCTGGTTAAATTCTCAGAGTAGCGGGGGTTTCAAATATCGAAACCGGCCATCATTGAGGGGCTTGTTTATATTTGTATATGAGCAGCTGGGTCTTGCATAACACCAATAAGTGCTGCAGGCAAAGGGTCAGAGTTCAAGGAAGAGAAAGAGCAAAGCAGTTGGAATGTTGCTGATCCTCTGAATATTGGATTGATCGGACAATGATTGGACTAAAGGAATGCACCAAATGGGCATTTCATCAACTTGTTTGCTATCAGGAACATGGACATGCTTCTTTTAAAGCTCTTTGTACTTTGACATTTACATTTATGATACATTAATCCAAGCGAAGTTGCAGTCTAGTGTTTGGCTGGTGTCAAACACATGGGCACATTTTCTCAACACTTCAGCTTCTACTTTAAACATATTGAGCCTTTTTCTTGCTCAAATTATTCCTTATCTTGCTGTAGAGTAAAAATGGTGGTAAATTGCACAGGCTTTATTCATGTACAGTGGTATGAACAAGTCTGGGCATACCTTGTCTTACTGTGAGTAGCTATAAGAGTTAACTAGAGCCTGTTAAAGAAGTTAAAGATGACAGATTCTGTCTTCCATCAGTTATACAATTACACCCTTCTTTAAGTACCACAAGTTGTAAATGCCATCTGCAGCCACTATTCATATCTTGTTTAGGGGATTTCCACCCATTCTTCCTTGCAAAAGGTTTTCAATTCTCTGAGATTCTTGGACCGTCTTGCATGCACTGCTCATTTTGATAATGCTTAGGTCGGGGGATGGTAGGAACCATAATCCTGTTGTAGAATTTATTTCTTTATTTTTTGTCCTCATCATAAACTAATATTTAATATCCTATTTCCTGTGCCACTGTCCACAACACAAGCTCGGAGAATGATCAAATCCAAAATCGATATAATTAAGAAACAATACAGGAGAAGGTGTTAGAATGTGAGATGTTGGCACTGGGACCAAAGTGGGACCACATTATAGCCAGTACGTCTCGTGTTTTATTGTGATTGTACTACAATTCTGTTATCACCATTTATCCTAATATATCAAGATAAAGAGGACAGAAAAACATATTTGTATCTGTAACGTGCAATAGTGCCATATCTATGATATGATCCTATAATCGTTGTGGACGGTTAATAATTTTCCAGTGGTCAGGGCTTTAAATTAAGCCTATGTTTATCTAATGCTAATATTAAGAACTTACTTTTATGAGAAGCTGAACTTTGTTTAGTATTCGCCCGCACTGTATTACCAATTAACTGTTCTACCTTAAATGGTGCAACAGACGATGCTCCCTCTGGCTGATCTAATTCCTTGTCTTAAACCACACAACTACCCACCTACCCACCTACCAACTACCCACTGTTGGGTCCTTGAGCAAGGCCCTTTACCCTCTCTGCTCCCCGGGCGCTGGAGTTGGCTGCCCACCGCTCTGGGTGTGTGTGTGTACTCACTGCCCCTAACACATGTGTGTGTGTGTGTGAGTGTGTGTTCACTACCAGATGGGTTAAATGCGGAGGACACATTTCGCTGTACAGTCCACACTGTACAGTGACAAATATGTGCACCACCTTTTTTTTTTTTACCAACAACAACACTGTTTTGCAGTGCTCTGCACTGCTCTATGGTGTTCGCATTTAGTGGACTTGTGTGCAGGTTGGAAAGTCATACGAAGAAGGGCGTGAAATCTCCAGCATGTAGCTTTCTGTAGCGTTTAAGCTTTTATTTGTAATTCTACAGTAAGAAAATAAGTAAAGAAAATATAGTAACATCGGATGTTTTGGATAAAAGGTTTCTAATTAATGAGTCTTTTACTTGTTTAAGTAGTATTGCTGACATTGTTGTGGCTGGTGTGTTGTTGTTTTTTTTTTTTTTAATTGGTGTGCTGGCATTAAATAATACGTTCCTAGACGTCTCTCAGCCAATTACATTGCAGGGTTGGAACTAACTGTAGTGTAATTCACTAATCTTGAATGTCTTCTTTAACTTTTTACTTCATGTCTTTTGTAGGCCAGTTTATCTTCTACTCGCTGAGCTATTTACAGTAACAGACATTTTGACCAGGGATGCCCAAATGTTTGCATGTCACTGTATAGGAACCTGGCCGTTCAAGCTTGAAGAAAGGGTAAAAAAACAAAAAAAAAAACACGATGCTTATCTGAGAGACTAAGAGTGAGTCTCAGGATCAATCATGGAACTACTGTGTCCATTTTGCCAAAAGTAAAGGCTAAATGTTGGCCTGAAGCATGCAAGTAAGCCAGCTATCTCAAGAGAAGAATTCCACCATTGATAAAGATACATTGGTGTATTTGTGCACATGGATTGATTCAGAGCTGTCAGATCATTCCTATTCCCTGCACAAATCTAGTGGCTAGATTTAAACTCCAGTTACCTCAGGGTAAGAACATCCTGTGGTCCTAGTGTTTGTTTATGGAGTGTGTGCGTGTGGAGGGGGCTGTGAAAATGGTGGGGGGTACCGACACAGTCATGTGATGGGGGCAGCTGTAGCCTTGCCTGTTTTAGATGGTGTGGACGTGTAGCTGAGTGAAAGACGAGCTCGGGACTGCTCAAGCTCCTTTTAGAATGGAGACAGAACATCAGAGTACAATGTTTAGAGGTCCAGAGGTTCAGTGAAATACACACATATATATATATATATATATATATATATATATATATATATATATATATATATATATATATATATATATATATATATATTAGATGATAATTACATATTAAACATACACTCTAAGCAAGGAAGGTTCTGCATAGCACTGAAAAGAAGTTATTTGACACACTACAATAAAGAAAAAAAAGGATGAAAATGTCCATTGTGGGGCCTGTATGGGTAGCCCAAGTAAGAATCCCAACAAATAGATGCCCACCAGGGTCAGTGATTGGGCCCAGAGGGGTTAAACATAGACCTTGTCTGTGTTGGGAGTCTAGATGGGACCCACGTGAGTTTAAGGTGGGCTGTAGCAGTGTGGCCCATTTGGCAAGCCCAAAAAAACCCACCTTTTCCTGTGGGCATAGAGTAGTGCTGAGTTGCTGAGTGCTGTGTGTCTGACTGAGCAGCGCTCTATACCTAGAAAGCTTTCAACGGTCAAAGGCCCAAGACCACTTGTGTGATGACATTGGTTGGTCCTTTCTGCTTATTCATGAAGTACTTAAGTTTCTAACACAAGACAGATTGCTTTACTGTTATTGATCTTGTAGATAGCATGTAAAAATCAGGATTTGATTTGGGGCTACTGACAAGACTAAATAATGTTGGGCTTTAAATTTGTAGGTGAGAGCATACTGAGTTTGTTTAGTATTACTGGTGTGGTTACATTCATTGAAAAAGGGGGGAAAAAACATACACCGCCCCAACCGTGTGTCTGTACACAAAAAACTCAAAACAAAAAAACTCAATATCCAATTCCCAATTTATCATGCAAGACCCTTGAAGTGATTATCAGTTGAACAAAATGGTCCTTGATTACCAGTTATCAGCTAAACACACAGTACATGGCGTCATATCCCAGTATGACGAGAGCCACTATCACTCTTTGATTAAGACTCTCCAGCACACTGTCTTTTCAGGTTTAAGCATTTAGACAAATGGAGGTTCAGTATTGTGTCAAGGTTATCTAGGCACATGAAACCAAACCAGCCTGCTCCCCCAGGCTCAGACTCCTATTATGTCTCGCTCTATTGTTCTGAAAAATGAGATCTAGAAACTAGCCTTGGAAACCCTTAAATGAAAGGTTGAAGAGTATACTGGGCATTAATTGTGCCCAGTTCAGACTCTTTGCAGAGTATCAAGCACAAAGTGTAGAAGTAGATTTTCTGTAATCATGGACATTTGCTGCTCTCGTACCATGCATATGTACAAAATGTACAAGTTCATCAAGCATAAGTGCATTGGCCTAAATGACCCCGCTAGCCATAGGGTAAAACAGCAGTGACAAGTGTACTCTGTTGACGTTTCAAGGCATGGCACTCCACACAAGGAGGGGTCTGCTTTCCATTTTCATTAGCTCTGTTTATAGAATCATTTCAGGGACAAATTAAGTAGTGGGTTGAGATGCTGAACATACTATATCACTCGCTTGTCTTAATGTTTTGTTCTCTCTCTCTCTCTCTCTCTTTCTCTCTCTGTTCTTTTTCTCTCGTTCACTCATACCCATGCGCTCAGGCCACATGAGGCTTATCAGCTTCTCCTGCGGCAGTCAGAATGTGTGGGCGTGTGACACCAGTGGCATGGTGCATTTCCGAGTGGGAACGCAACCTCTGAATCCCAGCATGATGCTCCCTGCCTGGATCTGCATTGAGCCGCCTGAGCAGGTATCCAGTCATTTTGTTGTGTCGAAGATGTTCTTTGGGTGTTTGGATAAAGCAGTAAAAAAAACAAGTATTGACCACCTCGTGTCAACATTTTTCACAAATGTGTTTTTTAGGCCTGCACGGTGATGATGTAATCATATCGATATCTGAAGATAGATGTTTTCAAATGTTCCGCCACTATGACTATGTTGAGAGTTTGAATCCCGAGCCATGCCAGTTTGCCATCAGCAGTCAAAGTTTGAGAGGGCACAATTGGCCGTGCTTTCTCCAGGAGGCTGGTGGCACTTTCTTCCCTCCTAACTCTTTAGCAGTGTTGAGCTGCACAGGCATCCGTTAGCTGGCGTGGCGGAGCTGGGGACCCCGACCCCAGCCCGGCAATGCCACGTTAGCGTCCATTTGAAAAGAGGCTGGCCTTATATGTATCGGAGGAGACGTGTTTAGTCCTTATTCTCCTAGTGTCTGGGGCTTTGCTAGTGCAAGAGGGGGTTAGGAACTGGTAGGTTAATTGGCAGTACCAAATTGGGAGGGGAAAAAAAATATTTTAAAAAAATTATAATAATTTGTGCTGAAGTTAAGTACTAAAATATGTATTATTTTATTGTTATAATAAAATATTTTTGCTGCAATGCTAATCCAGGTGGAGTTGATCCCAAATTGTACATTTTACAATAGTTTTGGCAGATTATGTACAAGAAAAATGACTGATATCGACCCAAAATAATGTTAATGTTCTTTTGCCTTAAGTTTTTGCAGGTACAAAATGTAGCTTTGTAATCGTAGTGTGGTGTTTTGTCTAAATAGTTCAATGCTATATTAAACTATTGTCCAGAACGTTAAACTCATTTAATTCCCTTATAGTCACCTTTTAGTTGATTTATTTAAATTTTTTGTTATTTATTTAATTTTTTTGTTTTTTGAATATTGCAAAAACACAAAAATTGGGATGCCATTTTTTCCCCAATTTCGTTCAGCCTTAATTTGCGATTTTGTTAAATCCATGCACTGACATCAGTCACACTGAAGCACTTCCATAACTCAATCAACTCGAGCCAGAGCTTAATATATGATAATTATCACTTTAATATATTTTAATATTTCAATACAGCACTTTCATATGTATACGTCTTATAAAATATACATTAAAATAAGCTCACTTGAAATTCCTCTTTTGTTGTATTCCCTTGAGCAGCCTGTCGGTGTGCATTTGGTGAGAGTTCAGACCAGTCCTAATGACCGAATGCTGTGGGCCCTAGACAGCCGGGGGAACGTGCATGTGCGCGCAGGCATCACCGAGGAGATGCCAGTAGGCACAGCCTGGGAGCACATTCCTGGTACACCATTACTACACCATGTTTATTTTCCTTTAATTCTTGTACCGCCTGTAAGCTGAATTTGAAAGAGAGTTGGATAAAGAAGTTCAGTATTGCCTATCAGTGTCTATTGCGTAGACCAACCAAGTGCTTGTGCTGCCTGTTATTATGGCACCATTACAGTCACTGATTGACTAAAGTGTAACCTTTTTATGGCCTGTTTGTACTGCAGGGCTCCAGGCTAGTCAGCTGGTGGTGAGTACAAGAACTGTCTGGGTACGCTGTCCTAATGGTGAGGTGGCACGGCGGTATGGAATTTCTGAAAAGAACCCAGCCGGAGACTACTGGAAAAAGGTACCAGGCCTGGTCAACTGGCTAGCAGGTAAGTGCTAACAGGAGTACTCAGTCAAAATATACTAGCAGCTAGCTGAAGCTAGTGAAAGCTGTACTTGCCATTTATATTAAATAATGTTGGGTTTGCCTTGCACATTTGGATGTTTTCCATGTTCTAATGTGATCCATCTACTAAACGAATGAAAGTAATTTGTGTTGAAGTGGATGTGTTCTAGCGGGGGTCCCCAAACCACGGTTCACACAACCAAACAAACAAAAAAAGATCCAACACACTAATCAGTGTAGTCTATCAAATTTCACCTAACTGCGTTATCCATCAACATAACAAAAACACCAAAAAAAAGTTTATTGTTGACACTATAAATTGAAACTAGTCTGACCAACGAACAAGCCTAAATATGTTTGTTTTTTTACAAATATTTATTGCAATAATAATTTGTCAGGATGCCTGGTTAAATAAAACCAGTGACACATATAGAACCACTACTTCTGTACTAATGATATACAGTGGATATAAAAAGTCTACACACCCCTGTTCAAATGCCAGGTTTTCGTGATGTAAAAAATTGACAGCAAGACAAATCATTTCACAACTTTTTCCACCTTTAATGTGACCTATAACCTGTACAATGCAATTGAAAAACAAACAGAAATTATATAGGGAGGTGAAGTAAAAATAAACAACTGAGATAATGTGGTTGCAGAAGTGTGCACACCCTTTTATAACTGGGGGTGTGGCTGTGTTCAGATTTAACCAATTACATTTAAACTCATGTTCAGTTGGAGTCAGCACACACCTGTCACCAATTAAAGTGCCTCTGATCAACCCCAAATAAATTTCAGCTGTTCTAGAAGGATTGTCCTGACATTTTTGCAGCCACATCTTCCAGCACAAGCCATGGTCCGCAAAGAGCTGCCAGCGCATCAGAGGGATGCCATTATTCAAAGATATCGGTCAGGTGAAGGCGACAAAAGAATTTCCAAGTCATTTAATATACCATGGAACACAGTGAAGACTGTCATCATCAAGTGGAGAAAACATGGCACAACAGTGACATTACCAAGAACAGGACGTCCGTCCAAATTTGATGATAGGACAAGAAGAAAACTGGTCAGGGAGGCTGCCAAGAGGCCAACAGCAACACTGAAGGAGCTGCAAGAATTTCTGGCAAGTACTGGCTGTGCAGTACATGTGACAACAATCTCCCATCTTTTTTTTCCCAATGGAAGCCTGATCTTTCAAAGAAAAACATCCAAGCCCGACTTCATTTTGCAAAAAGACATCTGAAATCTCCCAAACACATGTGGGAAAATGTGTTCTGGTTTGATGAAACCAAGGTTGAACTTTTTGGACATAATTCCAAAAGGTATACAGTGGGGAGAACAAGTATTTGATACACTGCTGATTTTTCAGGTTTTCCCACTTGCAAAGCATGTAGAAGACTGTAATTTTTATCATAGGTACTCTTCAACTGTGAGTGATAGAATCTAAAACAAAAATCCAGAAAAATACATTGTATGATTTTTAAATAATTAATTTCCATTTTATTGTGGGAAATAAGTATTTGATCATCTATCAACCAGTAAGAATTTTGGCTCTCACAGACATGTTACTTCTTCTTTAAGAAGCCCTCCTGTTCTCCACTCATTACCTGTATTAACTGCACCTGTTTGAACTCGTTACCTGTATAAAAGACACCTGTCCACACACTCAATCAGTCAGACTCCAGCATCTCCACAATGCCCAAGACCAGAGAGCTTTGTAAGGACATCAGGGATAAAATTGTAGACCTGCACAAGGCTGGGATGGGCTACAGGACAATAGGCAAGCAGCTTGGTGAGAAGGCAACAACTGTTGGTGCAATTATTAGAAAATGGAAGAAATGCAAAATAACGGATAATCTCCCTCGGTCTGGGGCGCCATGCAAGATCTCACCTCGTGGAGCATCAATGATCTTGAGGAAGGTGAAAACAATCAGTAACACTCTACGCCGTCAAGGATTAAAATCCTGCAGTGCACGCAAGGTGCCCTTCCTCAAGCCAACGCATGTCAAAGCCCGTCTGAAGTTTGCAAATGACCATCTGAATGATCCAGAGGAGGAATGGGAGAAGGTCATGTGGTCTGATGAGACAAAAATAGAACTTTTTGGTTTAAACTCCACTCGTCATGTTTGGAGGAAGAAGAATGATGAGTACAACCCCAAGAACACCATCCCAACCGTGAAGCATGGCGGTGGAAACATCATTCTTTGGGGATGCTTTTCTGCAAAGGGGACAGGACGACTGCACCGTATTGTGGGAAGGATGGATGGGGCCATGTATCGTGAGATTTTGGCCAACAACCTCCTTCCCTCAGTAAGAGCACTGAAGATGGGTCGTGGCTGGGTCTTCCAGCATGATAACGACCCAAAACACACAGCCAGGGCAACTAAAGAGTGGCTCCGTAGGAAACATCTTAAGGTCCTGGAGTGGCCTAGCCAGTCTCCAGACCTGAATCCAATAGAAAATCTTTGGAGGGAGCTTAAAGTCCGTGTGGCCCAGCGACAGCCACGAAACCTGAAGGCTCTGGAGGAGATCTGTATGGAGGAGTGGGCCAAAATCCCTGCTGCAGTGTGTGCAAACCTTGTCAAGAACTACAGGAAACGTCTCATCTCTGTAATTGCAAACAAAGGTTTCTGTACCAAATATTAAGTTTCTTTTTCTGGTGTATCAAATACTTATTTCCCACAATAAAATGGAAATTAATTATTTAAAAATCATACAATGTATTTTTCTGGATTTTTGTTTTAGATTCCATCACTCACAGTTGAAGAGTACCTATGATAAAAATTACAGTCTTCTACATGCTTTGCAAGTGGGAAAACCTGAAAAATCAGCAGTGTATCAAATACTTGTTCTCCCCACTGTATTTGGCGCAAAAACAACACTGCTCATCACCAAAAGAACACCATACCTACAGTGAAGCATGGTGGTGGCAGCATCATTCTTTGGGGCTGTTTTTCTTCAGCTGGAACTGGGGCCTTAGTCAGGGTGGATGGAATTATGAACAGTTCCAAATACCAGTCAGTGTTGGCACAAAACCTCTGGCCTTCTGTTAGAAAGCTGAAGATGAAGAGAAACTTCATCTTTCAGCACGACAATGACCCAAAGCACACATCTATATCAAGAAAAGAATGGCTTCACCGGAATAAGATTAAGGCTTTGGAATAGCCCAGCCAGAGTCCAGATTTGGACCGGTTTTGCAAAGAAGAGTGGGCAAATATTGCCACATTAAGATGTGCCACGCTGATAGGCTCCTACCCAAAACGACGGAGTGCTGTAATAAAAGCCAAAGGTGCTGCAACAAAGTATTAGTTTAAGGGTGTGCATATTTATGCAACCAGGTTATTTTAAGTTTTTATTTTATATTTTTCCGCTGTAAAGGTTTCTGTTTGTTTCTGTTTGTTTCATGTTGCATCATACAGGTTATAGGTCACAATAAAGGTGGAAAAAGTTGTGAAATTATTTGTCTTGCTGTCATTTTTTTACATCACAAAAACCTGGCATTTGAACAGGGGTGTGTAGACTTTTTATATCCACTGTATGTGTTGCATTTTTATATTCATTTTACTGTGTTAATAAACACTTACTGCTCATTTAAAGAGCTCTTTTTCATTTCAATTTTACAGTTGTGTAACTTACCTTAATGCAGTAGCTTAACACAGTATTATATACACTGTATGGACAAAAGTATTGGGTTACCTGCTCATTAATTATTTCTTCCTAAACAATAGTAGAAAGATTGAAAGGGTATAAAAGGGTATGTAAAAAGTTTCTCTGTACTGTCCATGGAGCATTTCTGTGAGGATTTGATTGCGATCAGCGTTAAGAACATTAGTGAGATCAGGATGCTTGATGATGACCACCACACCTCATCCCCCAACTCCCTAACTCATCCCAAAAGTATTAGATGAAGCGCCAACCATCATTCCAGAGACCACAGTTTCACTGTTCCACAGCTCAATACTGAGAATGAGGCTTTATACTAATATCCCTCTAGTCCACGTCTGGCATTAGAAAGATTTTAAATAATTAAAAATAAGAAAATTACTTCATTGGGCCAACAGGTTCATGTGTATCGGCTAAATAGTCTTATTCTATTGGTAATTGTTCTTCTAATTTCGATTCCATGTTGAGTGTGGTACACACCATGTCACCAAAAAGCACAGTGACTACCGGTAGCCCTATATATAGGCCCACTGAATGATTACAAGATTGTAGACACCTGTGATTCTTATTAGTGGACACACCTTGATTTAACATGTCCCTTTGGTCACATTATTTTCAGGGGTACCATCATTTTTGTCCAGGCCTGTTTAATGAGTTTACTTTATAAATGAATTCTGTTGAAGCATGGTTCAAAATCAATCAATGTCGGATTTTCATTTGTTAATTTTCATAGAATTTTTATTTATTACTTTTGTCAGATTCAAGTTATTTCTGTGACCATTGGGTTTTTCTTTCATTAACCGAGGGGAACAGAATTTTGTCTACTTGTGTAATTCAATTGGAATTGCTTGCTAATGTGCTCTTTGTACAGTGCAGCATGATGATTGCTTAAATGAATGGACATGATGTCTCTTTCTTACAGTTACCCCTCTGGATGAGCTGTGGGCGGTTACCCCAGCTGGTGTTCTAACACAGCGGCTCACCAAGACCCTGCCACACAATGTTGGGAAAAACCACGGCAACACAGGTTCTCTTAGTGGGGAGGAGCTTGAAGAGGAGTGGGAGGTTATTTAGAGCCATCTGTTGAAACCATTCAATGTTAGCTGTTCTTGTAAAAACTGTTGTTTTATTCGCTAGTGAGCACTTTACTCTTTTTGTTTTTAACCCATGTACAGAAGTTAAAAAAAAAAAAAAAAGGGATTGAGTGCACAGAGTGTACAGTGCTGTATTGGAACTTTGGGAAGTCGAATTTAGCAGGACGGGCTCAACAGGGTCAGTCGTTTTGCTTTCTCAATGCACCTTGTGACCAGAATCCAGAATCTGTGTTTTATTCCATTTTATTAATCGAACCCTATTTATTTTTCTAATGTATACTCACAGGATCCATTGTTTTATGAGTTACAGAATGCTGAACAGGCCCAGTCAGGAGCCCGGTGCACTTAGTGAAATGTTTAATGTGAAAGTGTCTCTTATAAATCTCTACTGAGTTTAGATAATACCTGCTACAACCTGGATCTATGTTGACAAGGGCAAGGTGTTTCAGAGGAAGGTTACATATCTAGAATCAGATTCCCTTCCACTAAATGCATTCATAACCATGCAAGAGGCAAAAGAAAAGATTCTAGATGAGGGCTCTTACTCTGAGAAGTTGCAAAATGTAGGTACAGGTTTACATGAGTGGGTATTTGCAAAGCAGGGATTCAGGCTGATATCTGACTTTTAAGGAAGGTAAGGGAAGTGGGTTTGTGTGTAAATAACACTAGTAAATACTTTACGTGAGTGAAATCATGTTAGTCTCGGGCACATATCTGCACTTGTGTCCGATAGAAAGCGGTCTCTTTCTTACCTCCATGTTCACCAAGGTAGCGTTATGTACTGGAGTTTGTATGGCAATGGGAAATTCATGAGGACGGTTCAAGTCTTAACTTGTGTAAAAAGATGCATTTTTTTTTTTTATGAATATAGACGGTAACAATATATCAACAGCGATCCGAGAACACGCTTAGGCGAAACAGTTACAGCACATGAGGCCTTGTTTACGTCCCGGAAAATGCCGTTCTGAATTCAGCATATTGACGATCCACAGCCTGCAGAGCAACCGGGGACGTCACCATGGTGCTCAATGGACCGCCTAGTTTAATAAGTTTACAACAGCAAGAAAGACAAACCAACCCATCCACTGATGACAGCCTCTCCTGTGATAACCAAGCCAAAACTGGAAACATGATCAACATGAGAAGGAAGCTAAAGCTATAGCCCTGTTGATGCAGGAACACAATTGCTGGGGTCTCTGGTAAATTGTACTAACTTTGAACTTCCATTCTGATAAGATTGATGTTTTGAGAAGCTGGATTACCAACAGCATATTTAAATTTGTGGAACTTACGGTCATCATAAACTCGCAAGCCCGTTCCATCTGCTTATGTGATCATGTGATCATAGCACAGAGGGGGGGTGCTAACACCTCTTAACGGTTGATGTCAAATTCATCAAGAAGCAGCACAGTGCCCAAATTAGATGTAAATACAGCGCAAAGCTGAGGCGAAATTTCTAGAAGTGGCGTCGTCATTTTCAGAAATCTTCACCCTGGAAAACTGTTTCAGCAGTCTCTTTTTTTCAGTCCCCTAAAACAGTCAGTGTGGACAGGGCCCAGGGGCCCCAAGCGGAGTAAGGGAGCATTATATATATGTCCAGATTGGGGAGAAAATGGGTAAAATCTGAAAAGAAAAAATAAATAAATATAATAAGAGAAAAAAAAAAAAAAAGTCTAGCCCACCTGTGTTAGTCCTGGCTGGATATTTTGTGCAAAGGACCTCTTAAATAATGGGGACTTTAAACAGAGATCTAAGTAGTCACTAAAACCTCCCAAAAAATTAAGTAAATAAGTTAATTGGTACTGCCAAGTAACCCTCCTAGCACTAGCTGTGCAACCCCACTACAATGCAGGACGCTTCGGGTGTGATTAAGCCACGACTGTGTAAAATCTCAAGGTAATCCAATCTCCTAAAATACATGCTGATGCAAGGTGTGAACAGCCTCACAGTGTCCGCTAAGTGGAATAACACAGAGTTTGGAGGAAAGTGGATTAAGAACTTTTGTAACGTGCCATGTCAGGAAACTGTGGACAATCTTGTTGGATATTCTGTAGAGTTAGGAAATGTTTTTTGACAGATTCACCACTAATTAATCAGTACAAAATGATGGAAATTGGTAACACTTACAGAGAACCCCAGTCTTTTTTGTTTCACATGAACAGTGCTCAGGATAAGCTTATGTAGATATTCATGTTCCTGCTGTTTGTCAGTTGAGACAAACAAGAGCAAGGGGGAGGAGTTGGAGGGGATGGGCAGGTGCGTTTTCAGCTCTTCTGTTCGTTGAATATTCTGTTAGTTATTTTTTTAGTAGACTGATTAGCGCTGTTCCATGGCTTATACTCCAACACACATCCAAGCTGCTTTGTTGATAGAAGCTATCATAGTCCGTTATCAGTGAACTGTATTTTAATGCTGGATGAGCATTTTGTTTTTTTCCATATAACTCCGTATAGAGAATGCATCTTGCTTATTATAATTAATGAATACGTGTATAATAGCTAATTTAATACGAGGCCAGAATAAGGGTCTGACGGCCGTTTCTTCCAAGCGTCTGACTTTGTGACTCGTCTGTGAACTTCCCCTTTACATTTCTTACGACGGACACCTCAGTTATGCAATGAACCCATGGGAATTATCATACCGAAGTGTTGATGGTTTCTTTCATTTGATGTTGTTTTCCTTTTACATGTGAAACTTTGCCTTTAAGTCAGGGAGTGACCTGCTTCTCCTCTCCTCTGACCACAATACTGCTGCTGACAGTAAAACGGTAAGACTCGGCGCAGAGCAGTGACTCACCTGTGTGGTTTGAAGGAATGCCATTAACCATGCTTTAACCTCGCTGTCTTCATGCATAGTCTGTACAAACTTCCAACATTAAAAAGGTTTGCAAAAAAAAAACACAAACTGAAGCCTGTGTGTCATTTTTACAGAATGCTGAAAGTCACATTTCAGAGAAGTGTTTTTTTATTTGTTTGTTTTTGTTTTTCCTCACAAAAAGCTGTTTTTCTTTGTTTTTGATGTTCAGGAGTTGTTGTTTTTTTTGGCATTGACAATGAGGCTTCTTTACTGAATATTCTGCAGTATTCCAGATGTGAACTGCTGTGCAGAAAGTTGGCTCACAATGGTAACTAGACTAGAGTTGCCTATAGAGTGCTGACAGAGTCAGAGGTGTTTTATATTTGTTTGTTTTTGTTTTATATTGAATGAGGCTTCTTTACTGAATATTCGGCAGTATTCCAGATGTGAACTGCAGTGCAAAAGGTTCGCTCACACTGGCAAAGCAAAGACTACAGTTGTCTATACAGTGCTCAAAGTTCCAGAAACTTCACAGTCCAGAAAGGTGATTTTTGTTTGCTTTTTGTTTTTGTTTATTGAATATGAAGCTTCTTTACTGAAGCAGTCTTCCAACTTTGAACTGCTGTGTGAATACTTAGGTGAAAGTACGGAGACTGTTAAACATTTCCTCGTGTCAGTGTGAAAGTATGGAGCCAATAAAGTATCAACGATTATAATTATAGACATAAGAAAGAAATGAATGTGTTTTTAGATGTGTGAGGCAGGTGGTAACTGGTACGCTCACAGTGACGTAGTTGTATGGTGCGTAGTTATGAACAGTTTCACTTTTATTTTCAAATAACTTTGTTGGCAAGTTTCAGTGAAACCAAAGTGAAGCTCACTGAAATTCTGTTGATTGGTTCAAAACAGTGAAAATCTGATCTTTTCCCTTTCCCTTCAGAAAAACTCAAACTAATGTTTGGATACAATTGAACTCTGATTTCTGATGTAGGGACAGAAATAAGTAGACCTTTTGACTGGATTCAGATTCCTCCAGATTGTGAATCCTCCAGTGTGAAGTTTGTTTGTTTGTGTGTTTCATTTTGTATAAATGTGTTGTATAAATCACAGAATTGCTGAAATCTTCTCCCTGTTGGTGGCTGCACAGTCACTGCCCAAATCTTTAAAAACAGCAAGGCTAGATCCTTTGTTTTTATCTACCGCTCTGTCTGTCCGGCGTTGCTGAAAATATCAAACACTAAATGTAAAATCTAGATCAAAGTTTCAGTTTTCATTTTCTGATATTTACATCTAGACTTGTTGATCAAGTTAAACCTAGCTATTAAGTTTTGAAGTGAACACAAATATTGTAACGTGAGTGACAGGTGTGAATGGAATGCTATTTGTTGCCCTGCCCTGTTAGATTGACTGTTAATAGCACTGAATCCACTCTCAGCGTTTGTTGCCTGGGTTTCGTCTGTGTTGTTGAAAATAATAGACCAACAAGAAGACTGGAGGATTGCCTGTTGGAGAAAACCAATACTGAAGCTAAGAAAATGAGAGTCATCCAAAAATGAACATTTACTGATCTCAGACTCAGACTAATGTATTCAGCACAATCAAAAGAATTTGCTTGGCCGTTTCAATACTTTCAACTAAATAGTAGCATTGTATTGGAGCATGTAAGAAAGTCCCAGTGAGAACTAGCCAGGCTGATGTACAGCCTCCGCCTGGTGGGGTTAGATGTGACTGTTACAACTAAGCTGCCCCTGAGAATCATTTATCTCCCTATTGTCCGCAGATTCCTCAGAAATATACGTATGTCATGTAATGAGGATATCTGCTGACTTTTGTAGTCCTTAAACATTTTGCTGAAGGATACAAGGAAGTATTCAGTTCTTGCTCTAGAGGAACTAACTTACCCCCTTTCTAACAACATATGGTGAATCTTGACTGCAGCATATACAGCTATGTACAGTACATCAAAACATCCAACTCAGATGTTTACTTCTTGACTGAAACACAGCTGTGTTGAATTAATTGGATGTGTATCAGTTATAATTAAACCCCGAATTAATGAAAAGAGGCACTTTTTGCAAAAATATACCTTTTAATATTTTCACAAAGACTTTCACACTTATCATGGAATCAGATATTTACACATTACTGCTATTCACATATGTACAGAGCCGCTTCCCCCACTCCAGCCCCACCCGCTCTACTCCACGACCCCCCACTGCTGCAGTCTGAATTCCGGCGGTCTGAGGAAGCGCGGCAGCGACTCCAGCAGCTCGGCGCGCGCCGACAGCAGCGTACGCGTGCACAACACCAGCAGCGAGAGGGGGGCGCGCCCGGCCAGCCAGCGGTAGGCGCGCTCCCCGAGCAAGCGCGTCCACCGCGCGGCGTCCTCGCGCAGCTGTCGCCCCCAGCGAAAGCGCAGTCCGGGTGTGAACAGCAGGAGGTAGCCGAGGCACGCGCGTCGGGCGCGTGCGTCCCCGTCGTCCGTGTCCCCGGCGCGCTCCATTTGCTCCAGTAGGCAGTCCAGCGGCGTGTCCCCCCTGTCGTCTGTCACGTAGGGGCTCGCGCCGTTCGCCAGCAGTGCGAGCAGGCACTCTGCGCGCGCCTGCTCGCACGCCACGTGCAGCGCGCTCTTGCCACCGGAGTGCGCGCACCCGCGGCCGTCGAGGAAGGCGCGCCTCTCGTCCTCGCCGAAATCGGTCGCCGCCGCCTCCAGTATCATGCCGAGGATGGCGGCGCGTTCGTGGCGCACGGCGACCGCCAGGTGCGGCGCGGCGGAGTCCTTGCACGGACAGCAGCGAAAACTCGGGCTCGGCGCGTCGAGCGCGCGCGCCGGGTACTGGCGCAGAAGGTGGCGCGCGTACGCCTGGTGGTCGTGCACGAGCGCGTAGAGCAGCGCCTCGGCGGGCGAGAAGGCGCGCGCGCGCCCGTCCTCCTCCCAGTGCAGGGCCTCGGTGGCGCGCATCTCCTCCAGCAGCCAAACGGGCAGCAGGTCGCGCACGGCGCAGTAGAAAGCAAAGGAGCTTCGCTGGCACTGAGACTCGGACCTGTAGTCCTCGCGCGCGCGCCACGCCACGTCCAGCGGCATCGTCACTGCGTCTGCGTCAAAGTCACCGTGGCACGGGGGCTCAGTTCAGTTCGGCTGTCTTTGATGTCTGTTATTTGGGGGATTTTTGTGTCCCACACTTTAAGTTCTTTGCTTTGTTTGACTGTGACTCTGAGTTATCAGCAGCAGTCTGACTGTCTGTCTGTCTGTCCCTCCTCTGACTGACTGACTGACTGCTGTCCGCCGGGCTGAGGTCACTGTGAGGCTCTCTCTCGCAGTCAGAGCTCCTCCACTCCTCCGCCAAACCCCCTCCGACCCATTGACTCACGGTTCTTATACCCTACTCCACCTCCAGCCGCCTGCCGCGGGAGCATCCCATTGGCCCCGGCGCTGTGACGTCAGGTGTGGGGGGTAAACCGCCCCCAGTCTTTCCCTTTTTAGCTGACAGCAGCAGCAGAGCCGCATAGAGCACATTCATGACATGCCGGCTTATCTAATACTGCACGGCGCTGAACCCTGGAACACTGTGAACCAGGGGGGTCCTCAGTTTACTGCTGGCTGTTACTCAATCATACTCGGTATGACTCGGCCATAACTTTTAAACCACCTGACAATATTGTGTAGGTCCCCCTCGACCCTCTGAAAGTGTCCTGTATAGGTGAGACCCCCGTGGATCCCTCCATGATCCTGTCTCTGGTTCACAGGTTGTCCGTGCTTGGAGGTGACTTTTGGTAGGTGCTGATGACTGCATATCAGGAACACCCCAACCGCAAGACCTGCCTGATGTTTTGGAGATGTTCTGACCCAGTCGTCTAGCCATCACAGTCTCTCAGATCTTTGCGCTTGCCCACTTTCCCTGCTTCCAACACATCGACTTCAAGAACTGACGATTCACCTGCTGCCTAATATGTGTATCTCACATATTCTGACAGGTGCCATTGTGAAGAGACAGTCAATCTTATTCACTTGACCCCTCAGTGGGTTTAATGTTATTGTCTGGTGTAAAATCTAGTCGGGGATGATTTTGTCCATGTTAAAAATCCCTTCATAATTCCAATTCTATATCTACATATTTCAATTGATCTATTAGCAGTTTTTCACTTGTAAATATCAGCCTTCCCACCGCTGGGCGATATGACCTGAAATCAGTATCACCATTAATTGAACATTTTACCTCGGTTATGAATATTAGCGATTATATAAGCTGCCTGAGCTGCTCAGTGCTTGAGTTCTCCGCAGACAGAATGGGGCAGAGTCACATGACTACACACATAGTAATATTGTGAGTGATGCCATAGTAGAACCATGTTTCTCATAGAGAGGTGTGAGCGTGAAGAACCTTTAAAAGACCCCAAAACCTCTCTCTTACTGCAAAGGTTCTTAATCAGTGTAGTGGCCACATCTCTGTTAATGAACATAACTGGCATGGTCAAGATTGCTGATTTAGAGTAACTTTGCGATCAGCTGCCCAGCCCTGAGCCCTCCTGTTACTGACAGACTGTTGATCTGTTAGGTTTGTGTAACAGGGTGGTCCTGCTATGGTTGGCAGATGCTGTAGAAGGCAAATTCCCAGTGCTGAACAGAAGCTAAACTTATTAAACTTATGAACACGGCTTCGCCCAAAGCTTTAATTATGTAACTTCCTCTTCATCATGTCGCATAGTGTGACACTGCGTGATTTCTGCTGGTGTGATTAAATATGCAAAAAATTTAAAAATGAAAACATTATTAAATATGCATAAAAAAATGAAATGCATATTTAGTCTGTGATGTAATTTTTTAATAGAGAGAGAAAAATATAGACAGATCATTTCATTAATCCCAGTGTCAAAGCAAATAAAATAATTATAATTATAAAAATACATTATACATTATAATACAGAGATAGAAAGTATAAGGAGATAAATAAACAAATAAATAAAAAACTATACAGTGTGCAATTTCTCAGATCTATGCAATTAATAATTAGAAATTATTTTAATATCATAATTTTAATCATTATAATAATTATTAATAAAGATTAATTAATTAATTTGTTTTTATTTGTATTTTTTTCCATTTATATTGAAGATCAACAATCCAGCTGACCAGACCAGTAGTCTGTGTAGAGCTCAAACTGGCTGAACAGGAGATTAGTGACTCCTGCTCTGGCACATTTCAGCTCTGTTAGTGAACAGTCCACTCAGAAATGAAAGTTGAACTGCGCCACCTAGTGGATGAACACAGAATCACTCCTTTTTTAGATGCTTTTGAAGGGACGCTTGTCTGTGTCTAATAGGCAACAGCATTAAAAATGGCTTAGTTGTGAAGATAACATTAAAACATTAAGACCGTAGATTTCCATGTGGCTCAAAAGCCAATGTTGTTTTATTCAAATAAATAATTAATCATTAAGATCAATAGCAGACAAAGGTGTGTGAGTAAAGTAGCTTAAAGCCACATTAATGTAAAATACAACATATGTAATGATGAGCAGAAAACTGGCTATGCTAAATTACCCCCGTACGTAAGAGTGTAAGAGTGTGTGTGGGGTACCCTGTGATCCACTGGCAGCCTGTCCAGGGGTACATTCCTGCTCTGCGCCCAATGATTTTGAGTAGGCTCTGAACCCACTGTGACCCTGACCAGGGAGAAGCAGATAGGAAGATGAATGTATAGATTGATAATAATTCATGTGAATTCATACATATACACTATATTTCCAAATGTTTGTGAACTCCCCTTCTAATGAACGCATTCAGCTACTTGCACCCATTGCTGATACAGATGAACACACACAGCTTATCTAGTCCATGTAGAAAAGTACTAAGCATTGAGCTGTGGAGCAGTGGACAGGGGTTCTCTGGAATGATGGTTGGTGCTCCATCGAATACTTTTGGAATGAGTTGAGGAGTTGGGGATCCTGACCTCTCGAACGCTCTTGCTGCTGAATGCAATCAAATCCTCACAGCAATGTTCCAAAATTTACAGCAGTGTTCCAAAACCTCCTTCCCTGGACAGTAGAGACAGTTACTCTGACATAATATCCTTGATTTCAGAAGAAACAATGAATCAGCCAATGTCCCAATACTTTTGTCCATGTATGATGTATGATACATAATGTATGTCAGTAAATACACTCTCTGTCAGAGGGCCAGAGGAACTGAAGCTTGCTAAGCTGTATTCTTGGCTTTTTCTAATCTTCTGAAATAAAAAGCTGAAAAGGGAGGAATGTAACCAATCACAGTGCTGCACACATGCCGTCACCATCACAGCATATAGAAATGAATCAGACAAAAAGACATAATCATCTCTGGTTACATATGTTAGTTACTTTCTGTCCCAAGAGCTGTCCCTCCAGCCCTCCAGCCTAATTCTCAGATTTCTTTCCCTTTGCCGTTTTCCATTTACTTTTCCAACGCAATTAAAGGTATGAAGTAAAGGTGTGGTCTGTGCCCACAACCTTTCTGTTATCCCACTCTAACTGCCTGGAATGGCCTTCAGCCCCAGCCTGAATCTCAACAAGCTGGATGTGCCACATATTTCACTGCTACTGTACATAATTTGATACACACCTAGGAACTGCTCTGACACATCTTCCCTAACAGAGGCTGCTTGACTGCCAAAAACCTGACTGTCAGATTATGCCATCGTGGGTGGCATACAAAATACAGTCAGCTCCACCTTATATTTAATTATTGTATCTGAATATGCATTTTTATTTTTTCACCAAATTGAAAAGACAATAAAGAGATTATTATATCAGATATACTAAAAAAAAACAAACAAACCAAAAAACATAAAAAGACATGAAAATCTAAGACCCCCAGTAAGCCAGCAAGCCAAAGGCGACAGTGGCAAGAAAAAACTCCCTCAGAGCTGGAGGAAGAAACCTTGGGAGGAAGAAAGACTCACAAGAATTACATGAGTGTTAGGTAAAGCGTTTACTTGACTGAATGTCAGAAAGGTTGTTGTTCTGTTAACTTACTATTTAATGTCCAAATCTAAGGTCAGGTCATTTTGTTTTAAATAAAGTGTGAAATTCTTTGTTCAGGTAACAAAAATTCAACATACACCAAAACGTTAAGCTGAATTCTTACTTGAATTCTCAAATCTTTACTTTTCCTAAATATGTGATATTGACCTTTGACCTTTGACAAACAGCAACATATTTTGGCATTTAAACACTGCTCTCTTTTTTAAAGAAGATTTTTAAAACTTTCATCCAACTGAGTCAACTATGAGTCAAGGAATCTTTTTTAGTACGATCTAGAACCTTGTCTGCTTACAGTGTGCAGACTGGGACCTTAAATTTGCTTAGTGAGGTGATATGCAAGTTAACTAGGTTTAATTACATAGTAGTCACTGTAGTATTTTCTATTAATTTAATTTAATTTATTACTATTAATTTAAACTAATTTACTACATATTAGTTAAATAAACCTGTTTAAATTAACATTTTTGTTCTAATATAAAAAAATGTCACCAAAGTTAGAGATCTTTTTACAGTTTAAGTACAAAGGTCAGGCTTGTCCTTGTTTTAAGTCATTTTTTAGGTTGAACAGATGAATTGTTTTAGAATTCAGTTGTTTATGAATTCAGTAATAAACATACAGCATGACTGTGATGAAATACCACATCAAACATTCATTAAAATGTGTCATTTATCATTAATACGGAATAAAACTTTCACAGTCAACATGAAAATCACCTGCCTAATATTGTGGAGGTCCCCTTCGCGCTGCCAAAACAGCTCCCGTCAAGACATGGACTCCTTAAGATGCCTCCATGGATCTCATTAATATGCCTTGGGTGCCCATGACCCTGCTGTCAGTTGACCAGTTGTACGTTTTAGAAGCACTTTTGGTAGGTACTGACCACTATATTTCAGGAACACCCCACAAGACCTGCCAGATGTTTTGGAGATGCTCTGATCCCGTTGTCTAGCCATTTGGTCCTTGTCAGAATCACTTGGATCCCCATGCTTGCCCACGGTTCCTGCTTTTAACACACCGCCTTCAAGAACTGCCTGTTCACCTGCTGCCTACAGTGTATAATGCTGTTTCTAGCCACAGTAGCAATATAACTCAATATAGATGCAGTAAAATACTGTGTGGTGGTGAGGAGGCAGGAGATCTGTGGGCCAGACCCCACCATGCCATGCTCGCCGCCCTGATTCTGTGCATCTGGGGCCGATTAGGACAACAAACCCCAGGTGGATCATACAGGTGAGTTTAGCCCTCAGAGGAGGGAGAAGAACACATGGCAGCAGAGACTCTAGAGACTCTAAACAAGGGACTGGTGAGCGCTTGGCCGTGGCTGGTCCTCAGTAGACCCCCTTTTGAGCCTTATAATTATGTTTATAATTTCAGTCTCGTTTTGGTGTTGTGATGGGTGGTGTCAATAAAAGGTCCCTTCAGGGTTGCCATTGAGCTCAGTGGTGTCTGTCTCTGCACTTGGCTGACTACCGTGTCACAGTGGCCACGTGGCCCTTCCCCCAAAAATAATTTATTGGCATCCAAATTCGTCATGTTTTCTACCCTTTACAATTATTATCACCATCATTATCATCATCAGAATAGCTATGTGGTGCCTTGCGAAAGTATTCACCCCTCCATGGAGTTTTTCCTATTTTGGAATTTAAGGAAAACCTGTTTCAGTCTTCCACACATTTAAGACTTGGACAGAGGTTGATCTTCCAGCAGGATAATGACCCTAAGCATACTGCTAAAGCAACACTTGAGCGGTTTAAGGGGAAACATCTAAATGGCTTGGAATGGCCCTGTCAAAGCCCAGACCTCAATCCAATTGCCAATCTGTGGTCAGACTTAAAGATTGCACCTATCCAAGCTGAAGGAGCTGCAGAAGTTAACCCAGTCCTCAGTAGAGCCCCCTTATAATCATGCTTGTTTAAGTTTCTCTGTGCTTGGCTGACTACCGGGTCACAGTGGCCACGTAATTTCCCCAAGGGTCGTCATAAAAAAGAATTTGGCATCCGTATAAGCAAGGTATAAATCAATGTGTCACTGCCTTTACTGGAAGTGGGGCTTTCCAGGAAATGCATGAGATTTTCAGAAGAAACTGAATCGGTGAAGCCATGACGATGCCTCAGCGCTCTGGATGGTGAGGGAATGAGCAGTAGATTAAAACAGGGCTGGGTCACTGTGTGCAGAGTTAGTCAGTTATCACTGCATCACTAGTCTTTAGAAGGCTGGCGTTGGGCACTTCCAGAGATACTGGATTTACTGGGATTGCTGGTACTCTTCAAGAAATGTTTATTATGATCTGTTATGGCAGGGTAGATCTCATCAGAGAGACCAAACACTGACCAAACCTGATGACTTATTTTCTATGGTAGTCCATCTCTGACGGAGAACTATCACCGTTTGCTGGTCACCTGACCAATCCACAGTGCTGCTAATGGTGCTGATACAAACAGAACAACTCCTGTGAGAGCTACCTGCTCTTTCGCTCCCTGTCAAACCAAAGAAATGCAGAATTAGAGCTGAAGCCTTGCTAAAACCAGGATGAACACTGGCCTTTCATTTTGTACTAAAGCTACTAAAACAGGCAGCCAGACTGTCACCGGTGTGGGTTTTGTGGGTACCTGTGTTACAATGTAGTACAGTAGTGTTTTTGTAGAATATCCACAGTAAGGATATCCAGAAATCTGAATGCCCAGTTTACATGTTCAAGACCATTAAAACATATTTAAATATATTACATTTAAAACAGAGGGTGAAATTCACATTAACATACCTTTGTCTACATTTAGCTGGAATTATGGCTGCTGGCCTTCTGTAGATATACTGTAAGTTAATTAACAGACACTGTATCCACAACAATAAGGCATGGGAACAACAATGGAACAGAGTACATTAGGGACAGTAGTAAGATTTATTTAGAATATCGAATCTATGTCCTATTAATTAATTGATGTGTCTGGTAATGCCAGATTCATATGTCTATATATACAGTGGAGGAAATAAGTATTTGATTCCCCACTGATTTTGAAAGTTTGTACTCTGACAAATAATTAAACAGTCTATGATTTGTATGGTAGCTTCATTTTAACAGTGAGAGATGGAATATCAAAAAGAAAATCTAGAAAATGAAATAATATTTAAATAAAAAATAATTAGCATTTCATTGAGGGAACTAAGTATTTGATCCCTTAAAAACCATGACTAATGTTGTCACCTGTGTAAAAGGCCACCTGCCAAGAGACTCTGTGACACTCCAACATCTCCAACATGGGCAAGACTAAAGAGCTGTCTAAAGATGTCAGGGATGAAATTGTTGACCTACACAAGCCTGGAATGGGCTACAAAGCCATAAGTAAGAAGCTGGATGAGAAGGTGACAACTGCAATTATTCGGAAGTGGAAGAAGTACAACATCAACAACTATCAATCGACCTAGGCCTGGAGCACCATGCAAGATATCACCTTGTGGAGTCTCATTGATCATGAGAAAGGTTAAACATCAGCCAAGAACTACACGGGAGGAGCTGGTTAATGAGCTGAAGGCAGCTGGGACCACAGTCTCCAAAAAAAACATTGGTAATACACTGAGACGTAATGGTTTAAAATCCTGCAGTGCACGCAAGGTTCCTCTGCTCAGGTTCGCCCATGAACATATTAATGACTCCGAGAGAGACTGGGAGAAGGTGCTGTGGTCAGATGAGACCAAAATTGAGCTCTTTGCCCTTAACTCGACGTGTTTGGAGAAAGAAAAATACAGAATATGACCCTAAGAACACCATCCCCACCGTCAAGCATGGTGGTGGAAGTATTATGTTGGGGGTGTTTTTCTTTTAAGGGCACAGGCCAACTTCACCGCATCGGTGGGAAGATGAACGGGGCCATGTATCGCAAAATCCTGGGTGACAACCTCCTTACCTCTGCCAGGGCACTGAAAATGTGTCGTGGATGGGTCTTCCAGCACGACAACGACCCAAACCATACAGCCAAGGAAACAAAGGAGTGGCTCCATAAGAAGCACATCAAGGTCATGGAATGGCCTAGCCAGTCTCCTGAACTCAATCCCAAAGAAAATCTATGGAGAGAGCTGAAGCCTTACGTTTCCAAATGCACGCCATAAAAACCTTAAGGATTTGAAGATGACTGCAGAGAGAAGTGGCCCAAAATTACTCCTGAAGTGTGTGCAAACCTTATAAAAAACTACAAGAAACATCTGACTGCTGTGCTTGCCAACAAGGGTTTTGCCATCAAGTATTAAATGATGTTTAACTAGGCGGTCACATTTTTTTTTTTTCCTTAAATGAAATTCAAGTTCATTTTTATTTCTCATTTCATGTGATTTTCTCAGTTTTTCTTCTGGTATTCTATTTGTCACTGTTAAAATAAAGCTGGCATAAAATTGAGACGTTTCATTTATTTTTTTGTATTAAAATTTCAGTCAGTGGAAGGTCAAATACTTATTTCCTCCACTGTATAATACTTACTTAATTATTTAAATAAGGACATAAACAGTCAAGTTCACTGAGCAACAGATAAAACACTGGCTATAGGAGTACAGCTGGCTAGCATGTGTTCAGTTAAAGCATCCACTCTGTCAGGCATCTGTTTAGGTGTGTATACAGGTTGTATAGGTTGTGTTTAGAAAGACTACAGGGAGAACAGCACTTGAAATGGTCTCAGAATAGTGACTAGCTCTTTTTTTTTCAAACATCAGTTTAACCGTCTGAGTTGTTGTTCAGGTAATACAGCTGTACTGTACTACACTGTAACACAGGTACCTACAAAACTACTAAATATCCAACCTGTTCAGCAAGAAAAAAACCCAACTCAGCATCACTGTTAAATCCTTTCAGGTCACAGAACTCTCGCCTCCTTACAAAAGCCAGGCCAGTGTTCATCCGGGGTTTAGCGAGGACTCTACCACGCTCTCTTCAGCTCTAATTCTGTGTTTCTTAGGTTTGACAGGGAGCGAAAGAGCAGGCAGCTCTCACAGGAGTTGTTCTGTTTGTATCTGCACCATTAGCAGCGCTGTGGATTGGTCAGGTGACCAGCAAACGGTGATAGTTCTCCTTCAGTGATGGTCATATACCACTTATTAGAATATTTGGTCCCCTCTTCAATCAAGAATCCCACTGCTTTCAATGTAAGAACTGACTGGAGCTTTAATTACGTGACCACAAGCTTGCTTCAGGGATTCTGGTCCACAAATGAAACCCAAATCTTCATAGAGTTCAGACCTGTTGTAGATGTTTCATTAAATGTATAATATATACTAACCAGACATACACAATGTTAATAAAGCAATAGGGCACCACCGGGAGTGTGTGATCATGAAATAACAGCACGGCTGTGATAAGGAAAAAGAACATAGCATTTAATAGGTCTTAATATTAGCGTTTCCATCCGCTGAATTATAGCACCTTAACAAGCAGCTTGTTGCCACATCACAGTGACGAACTCCACTCACTGCACAGCCTGCAGGTCCTTCTCCAGCTCCTTACACAGACCAACTAATCAAACCACATCTCCCACAATTCTTTTCTCCTCAGTTTGTTTGTTGTTAGTGTGTATCCTTGTCTTAATCCAAGTTAAGGTTCATTTTAGATTGTTCTTGGTTTATTTTACTCAGGGCATTTCCGTCACTTCTTGGTTAATTATATGATTTATGTCACAGCGTTCGGCGGAGTGATACAGTATTTGTGGCGGAATAACAGCACAGGTAGAAGAGCTTGCATGGCTGGAACTTAGTGTAAATATAAACGTGAATATACTACACTGACGTTTTACTGCTTGCTTGATTTCCACCCCCTCCCTTATATACAGTTAAGGTGTTTGTTTAGTTTAGTTTATTAGATTTACTATGTCAGGGACCTATGCAGTTTTACAGCTATTGGAACTATTTTCTGACCTCTGTTTAGTATTGTGAAAAAACATGCAACATTTTGTTACTGTGCATTTAAGACCTGAACGTATTACTTACAGTGTAAATATTGAACATGTGACCAATTTTCTAAGTAAATATATTTTATATTTTATTAAACGAGGATGGACATTTCAGCAAGACAATAATCCCAAACACACAGCCAAGGAAACTCTCCACTAATTTCAGAGAAAGAAAATAAAGAATGCTAGGATGGCTACTAGTACTATATCTGTTGTGTAATATGTATAAGTATATGTAATATGTACACCATGCTTGAGGGTTTGTATTGCAACCATTTCACTGGTAGATGGAACAGGTGTCATTAAATACAAGCTAATTCTGAAAGCAAACATCACACCATCTGTTAAAAAAAAAAAGTCAAAATAAAAAAAGCTGAAGATGGCTTCTACAGCAGGACACTAATCCTAAACACACCTTAAGATCCACAATGGACAACCTCAAGAGGTGCAAGCTGGAGGTTTTTGCTATGGCCTTCAGAATCCCCCGACCTAAACACCATCGGAAATCTGTAGATAGACCTAAAAAGAAAAAGCAAGACAGCCTTAAGATCTCAGAACTAAAAGCCTGTTGAAAGGAAGAATGATCGAAATCTCTCAAACGAGAAATGAAAGACGTTTATCTGGCTACAAAAAGTGTCAATCATAGTCATTCATCTTTTGAAACATGCCACTGTATAATAAAATTATTATTTATTTATTTATTTATTTATTTTTTACTTCTAGAACATTATTCAGCGTATTATGCGTTTTTATTTTATTAATTAATTATTATTATTTTATTATTTTTGGTTAGGTGATCTTAAGGTCAACTTCCATGTTGGTATTTATTGTATTATTATTATTTATTATTATTATTATTATTTATTCATTCCCTGTTTTTGCTATTTTTGCCCCCATAGTTTTTTTTTCTGAGACACTGACCTTATTACTATCCCCTCGTTCCCCGTCCCCCTGTCCCTCCATCCCCCCTCACTGCGCTCTCTCAGATTACCATCAGCAGCTCTGAGGAAACGTGTAAACGTGTTCTTTCACCCATTCATACTGGAGTGTGTCCGGGCCTGGCTGAACTACAGTGTGTGTGTGTGTGTGTAGGAGAGAGAGAGAGAGAGACTGACTGTGTGTGTGTGTGTGTGTGGAAGTGGGGAGAAGTTCCCTCTGCATCTCATCAACACTTCTACAGAGTTGTGTTTCAGAGCAAACCCTTCATTTCTCCGCGTTTGACTTGCACGTCCGGACGGAGGGAAATAAGTCGTTTCTCGACACTGTGTGGAAATGCTGGAATTCATTTTTTGGGAAGATATGAACAACTAACGTCAGCTAATGCTATTATTTTCGCTAGCTCTCGTCGTAGCTTCTGCGTGCAACATTACGGCGAGCTAGCTAACAGTTAGCTAGCTGGCTAGCTAATCCGTTTACTTCCATCAGTCCGAGTAACCTGCTCACTCAGCTCGGTCGGTGCAGCGAACGACCCACAGACGACCGTCCTCCCGGCCTCTGGATCCAGAGCCCGGCGGTTTTAAGCGCACTTTGAGGAAACTTGTGGACTAGAGATTTGATATTCACACTCGGAGCTATTTGTAGCGGAGGCCCTTAGCCGCAAATTAGCCACCGGAGCATCTGTGGCCGGCTGCGTTAGCAGCTAGCAAGCGAGCAGGCGAGCAAGCAGGGCTGCGTGTTTCTGCCGCTAAAGTTCCTCGGCTTTCTTTCCGACATGCCTGCGATGTTAGAAAAGGGCCCCGCCGAGATATCGGGCAAGAGGAGAGGCAGAAACTCTGTTAACAACCCGGCCAAAAGTTTTACTTCAAACGGGAACAGTAACAATTCGTGGGAGGAAGGAAGTTCGGGCTCCTCAAGTGATGACGAGCATGGTAAGTCGTGGTGGTGGTAGCCTCGGTCATTCGCGAGAACTTCACACACTTAAGTTGTCTTTATACTGTGTGCCTGATCCGCTTTTTTTTCTGTTATAAGGTGCAGGCGGGATGCGAGTGGGTCCTCAGTACCAGGCAGTCGTCCCGGATTATGATCCCGGTGGGTGGAAATTCACTTCTCTGAGCTCGAATGACAGAACAGCTCAGGGGCTGTGGTAGCCTCAAACACAGCCCGTTGTTCAGAGAGTTTCTCCAGTTGGAGCAGCCTCAGAAAACGTGATCCTAGCTGTTCGTTCATTCCCTTCGTTTACGTTAATGAACTGTACTTTTGACCCAGATCGTCCAGAATAGGTGTCTGTATTAATGCCCTGTTTAATTGGGGATTAAAACAAACAAACAAACAAAAAAAAAGCACAAGTTTGATCTTCAGTGCTTTCTGGCCATGTTCTGACTTGCTTGATTAAGACCTTCATTTGTGATCATCATTTTAAGATCTTTCATTAGGTTTAACATCATTAAGAGAGGAGTGTGGGGGAATACTGCAGCTGTAGTGTACAGTTCTCTTAAACAGGGGTGAATGAGAGCATCAATGATTAGAAACCCATTTAGATCACTTGCGTTCAAAGAGCTACAAGACCAAGTGGGTTAGACTTGCTAGCAGAGGGCCACAGGGTGTAATGCACTTGTGCTTCCCTTGACTGCTGTTGTTGCTGCGCCCTTGATAAAGACATGACTTGTCTCCCCTACCCCGGTGTGATATGCATCAGACGTAGCATGCAGAATGTTGTATGGACTATCCCCCCTCCCCAAGTAATTAATTTGCTTTTTTTCCTTATCAGAGGTAGCAAAGGCAAGCCAAGAGAGGGAGCACTTGGGAATGCTGGTATGGATCCCCAGCCAGAACCTGGCAGAGGCGAAATGTGAGTTATTTATGGGAACGTTTGTGTTGAATTTGAATTCCAGTTTGTCACCAGTAATCATGTTCTATAAACGTTATTCTGGCATTCGTCCTTTACGTTGTGACACAATTTCAGGATGGGCCGATGGACACGCTTCAAAATAACCGGGGATAAAATCAGTTTACCTTGACTTCTGTTGAAAGTGCTGAAGATCTTTTCCTACTCTAGTGCAGTTGCCATTTTGGAGATCGACACATTATATATTTGTATATATATCTATATGTAAATAGGTTTTAGTAGTTACCATGGGTATATTTTCATATTTTAGGCTATACTGTTTCTGTGTGTTTTGGTGAACCATCACTCAGCAACCAGAATTATTATTGGTTGAATTACTAACACCATTAATTGTCACCTGCTTCATTAAGTTTAGTACTGATGTGTTGGTTGGTTCAGTGATTGGTTGTCTCTCTTTTTTTCCTTTCAGTGGACGAGTATATTGCAATAGCCAAAGAGAAACATGGCTACAATATGGAGCAGGTACATTTTTGTTCTTGCTCTATTCATTAGGAAGCATTCTGATGGGTATAAATAGGGCTGGGCGATATAGTAAAATATTATATTACAATATTTAAAGACATTTTTGTGATACTGGATATTTATTACAATACATGTGATTACAGACTGTATACACCAGTAGCATCAGATTCTTAAAATATACTGTTCAGATATGTATATATTCACCATCTGCTGCTCTTCATCTTACTAATTACACTGTTGGTAATGAAACCTGCAGTTGATCAGTGTTCTTTAAGCAATTACATTATCCTCAATATGCTTAGAAAAGCTAATTGTCTGTTTTAATACGATAAAATATTGTCATATTGCCCAGCCCTAGGTATAAATGACATGCTTTCCTTCAGATTTTTGTTGCCTCATGAATAAACACCTGCATGCAAGTGTACTGTTGGAGACTGTAATCCATATGTTGGCCCACACAATTTGTGTTAGGTGGGCTTTAGACATTTACAACTGGACAGTTTCTGACCACAGAGTCTGCCTCAATGGCTGGATATTTCTGGGTGGTGGACCTCTCTTAACCTCTCAGTGATGGGGGGGGGCACTACTGTGCCTAAAACAGCTGTATTAGCACCGAACACAATACCATGTTATTGTTGCTGCTGTGCTGAGAATGGTCCACCACATAGGCAATATGTGGTTAACAGCACATTGTGGTCAGAAACAGAGCAGTGATGAATGAGGCAGAGGGTGACTGATAAGTATGTGTGACAATAAATGGGCTACCGTCTGTACAGCCATACCATGGACTTTCGAGGTACGTAGGCCTCAAAGTGGCCTTTACATGAAGTGTATTGCTGAGTACTGTAATCATGATTTCACTAGAAAGTATCTCTTTAATAGGCATTGGGCATGCTCTTCTGGCACAAACACAACATAGAAAAGTCTTTGGCAGACCTGCCCAACTTTACCCCTTTCCCAGATGAGTGGACAGTGGAGGACAAAGTGCTGTTTGAACAGGGGTTCAGCTTTCACGGCAAGACTTTCCATCGCATACAGCAGATGGTGAGCCACCAGGGACCATTACAGCACTACACATTTAGGAAAAAAGGAACATTCCTGGATGTCCTTACACTGTAGGCAGCCAGAGGATATGCTGAAATTCAAATCACTGACATCTTGAAAATGACCACAGAACTGATATCCAATATTTTGCATAAAAATATCAAAATGCCAACATAAATGAAAACATGAAGTTTATTAGCCAAGTTAGCGATTTTTGAGAGGAGTATGTCTACACAGCTGTGAATAAAGATGATAGGTTCAATACTGTCATTGCACAAAATGATTAGATTCTTTTTTTCATTTCTTTCTGAGCAGCTTCCAGATAAATCTATTGCAAGCCTGGTTAGATTTTATTACTCATGGAAGAAAACGCGCAGTAAAACCAGCGTCATGGACCGGCACGCACGTAAACAGAAGCGAGAACGCGAGGAGAGGTCAGCCACTCAATCACATTTTGCATTATCTTTATATATTATGCTTATTTAAATTAATAACATAAAACAAATATTTTTAGAAAAAGGTCTCAGGAAGAGTACTGTTTTTCATTGTAGTGATGAAGAAGCTGAGGAGACCAGCTGCACCCCTCCAGCTGATGCGGAACCTGAGGTGAACAAGGAGGAAAAAAAAGAGGTAGATTTAAATTAGCATATTTTTGCTCTGTGAATTCATACCTTTTTTTCCTTAATACAGAAATATCTTCTTGTCTGTTGGACTCAGAAACTCGCAGGAAAATAAAGATAGTGTGACTGTGGGGATAAGTTTTTGATTTTGTTCCCATAGATTTGGGTTGCGTACCTGATGAACGAGACAGAAAAAAGATAGAATGATGTGGGTGACGTCTTGTTTTACCATTTCCTTTTTTTCTGGGAACTGAATTTGGTAACCATGTGTGATTCTTTAGACAGATGTGTGTTTTTATTACCAGAATCCACACAGTAGTAAACCCATTCTGAACTCCGTTTAATGGCCAAACACACAGTACATACATGCTTTGACTCAGACAAAAATGCTCCTTGTAATGACTTTGTCCACATTAGTTGATAAGGCCGCTTTTACCTGCTGTGTTAACACTATATTTAGGGTGCTGCATCACTTGGAGCCATAATTTTCACAAACCTCATTCTCTCAGTAGAAACAAGTGGAAATGAGCACAGATTAGGGTTTATGTTCATTCAGTATTTCCATGAGTGCATGTTCCATACCATGACATTTTTTATTAACCAGTCCAAAAACTAGAAGAGATTTTTGAGGGTAGCACGTAGACCCTTGAGAAGAAAAGTAGGTCTGTGTTTTTTTTTTTTTTTTTTGTTTTTTTTTTTTTTTTTTTTAAACATCTAATTATATTTTGAGAAAACTAAAAGTGACACATTAATTATAGCATGTATTGTGAATAGTGAATTGAAACTGCATTTAGAAAACATCCCAAACACATCTAATGGGGATTAGATATGATATTGGTTGAACCCACTCTTTAAAGGAATCCACAGCACAGTTTTTGAATGCTTTGATACTTTTTACAAGAACCCAATTCCCAATTTTTAAGATCTTTCTCCCACTCCTAAAGATAAACTAACCTACAGCTGGGTATTTTTAAGACCATGTGTGTCTAAACTAGCAACCTACTGAACTTATTTTTAACATCATTTCAGCCAGCAAATGTCACAGACAAGCCAATGCACGTGAAGAAAGAGGTGCAGGGTCTGACTGGGCGGAACCTCCACCGGGCGAAGAGGAAGCCACCCAAAGGCATGCACCTGAACCAGAGCGACGTGACGGCCATGTCAAGCAGCGGTTCTGCAGCAACCAGTGTTCTGAGGCAACTGGACATGGAGCTCATCACCATTAAACGTCAGGTTAGGACTTTGATGATTGTTAATTTCAGTTTGTACATTTAAATATGTTTAATGGGCATGAGTGAGTACATGCACACAATGTATAAAGTGAAAGTATACAAAGTATAAAAATGTGAAACTTCTCTACAGATCCAGAGCATTAAACAAAACAACAGTGCCCTGAGAGAAGCACTGGATACAGGAGTGGAGGAATTCCGGCCTTCTGAGGTAATCAGTCCATCAAGATTTAGTCTAAACTTATCTTACAACTATTTTTTAAAACCTAGTTAATTCTATGAAGCATTATTTTATTTTATGTGGAGTGGTAAAACAAAGCTTGATGTTGAATAATTATTTATTTATTTGTTTTTACATAGGACTTTTTGTTTGCATACTTTATGAAACCAAACGTTTAAACAACCAGTAAAAGCCAGTCATAAATAGTTATTATCATTAAACAGACATTTAATGGATCTTTTACATTTACAGCACTTTGTTTCCATGTAGTGTTTTTATTTATTTTTTGGTTCTGAAACCAAAAGTTGAGTTTAAGCAGCTTGTTTAAAGGTTTAGTAGCTTTTTACACAGAGATGTGAACTTGTCACTGCCCTGAAAATGTGAATTTTAGCTGTTTGGTAGAGCTTAGCAAGATTATGCTTCCCCATTTGCATGTTTTTGCATTGTCACAATTTTTATTGAGTATTTAGTATCAAGTTGGTATTGGTACTCCGTATTGGCAGATACTGGCAGATGGAGCTTTGCTGTTTAAACATCATTTTTGCGTATGTATTCTCTCAGTGTCTTAAGGCATTTGACATCAAACATTTTGAGTTAATATGCCCCTGCTAAAACAGTATGCTCAGGATAGCATTTTAGTCATTTTTGTTTTTGAAGCACTTTTGTCGTTTTGCATTTGTGTGGAGACATTTTCTAATGGAGAAAAAAAAGGTCTGGAAATGTGCAGATGGAGCAGGGGTGGACAACAGGGGCCAGAGTCCAGCATAGGTTGCTTGCTTTCACTGCTCTTACAGACCTACTAAGCCTGGCAGTTATCAGGTTATCAGCAGAAAAATTGCTCCTCTGAACTGAAAACATAGTAGAACTGAACAAGACACTGGACAGAATACTGGCTCAGTCTTTTTCTAATGCTTCTCCGTACTGAGTAGATGCTTTGTCTAATATTAGCATGTTGTGCTTGTAGGTGAATCAGAAATTCAATACACGTTGGACTACAGAGGAGCAGCTTCTTGCAGTACAAGGTATATTTTTTACCAACCCTGAATGAAAATGTCTAAAATGTCCTGAAGTAAATGAAGCCCATCTGAACACTATATAATACCAAGACCAGTTAGTTTAATTGGGGTCAGAATATAGCAATTTAATTGCATTTTTGTCTGAAGCTGTTTCCCCCCCCATTGCTTTTCTCAGCCATAAGGAAATATGGAAGAGATTTCCAAGCCATATCTGATGTCATTGGCAATAAATCAGTCGTTCAAGTGAAGAACTTCTTTGTAAACTACCGGCGGCGCTTCAATCTGGACGAGGTGTTGCAGGAATGGGAAGCTGAGCATGGTGTGGAAGGCTCCAAAAGCTCAGAGGAAGAGAAGATGGAAGTGTCGTCTGAGGAGGGCACCACCACCCCCGTACCACCAGAGGATCAGAAGGAGGTCTGAGGATCTTACACTAAGGCTCTAGACTATTCATAGGAATTACACCAATAGCTGTGTTAAACAATGGTTGTCTGAATGAACTATATTTGATGTGTTAAAGGGGATTCGCCACTTATCCTTACTTAGTCATGTTACTTAAAAAAAAAAAAAAAATGTTGGCTGTCTGTGATGAACCATGAACCTTTCGTTAGATGACATTAGCTGAAGAAGGAGTAGTCGTTTGAATAACAGGTTGTTCTTCTGTTCAGGAACCTACACCTACAGAAACACAAACGCCCTCAGCCTCTTGAGTGCCCACAGGATGACCAGATGACCTCTCCTAACCCTGAGCGCAATCCAGTTGATGTTACTGCTGTGCTGAAGAGGCACCAGGGCTTCTGTGGCACCCAGTGTAGCTGCTTCACACCAACCATTCCTACTCTTCTGTCCTAGCCTCTGCTCCCTCAACCTAGCTGAACCCCAGGACTCTGGCATTTACCGCCAAACAGAACTGCAGACCTCACCAGGCCTGACCAAGGAATAAGGATCGTCTTTATTTTACCTGATGTCTGCCAGCACAGATGGGCAGTGGTGCTTCAAGCACTACGTTCACTTAACCTTCATAAACGTTGAGGATGTAGATGGATTCTGTCATCTTTTATGAACGTCCGTCCTAGCTTCACTATACCTTGTTTCATGGTCCTGAGCAGCCTGTGTGAAAAGGTGCTTATTGAAGTTGCCTGATTTTTCTTCTCACCTGTTTTAACTCCCCGCAAATGGACTTTCACAGACCAACCTCCCCATACTTCACTCCAGTGTACCAAAATCTTAACAGCTGTTCTTTTTGGGGGGAGTTTTTTTTTTTTGTCAATTTACAAAGCAATCAGATTAAGGATGTGTTGTAATTTTAAATGACTGTCAACAGTTTATCATGAATCTATTTATTTGCTTAATGGAGCGATAATGTTTCCAATGATGAAAGAAACTGTATTGAAGGGGAAATCGGAAATTTTGATTACCCGTCCCGTTTTCCCATAAAATGGAAAGTCGGGTGAATAATCTTTTATCGCTTAAGTTATTGCGTTATATGAAACGATGTAAACAGCCCGTGTCAACATTCTGTTGTCAACTGGATAGCAGCGCTATGGAAATGGGATCATCTTTTCAGTTTAGGAAGCGTGAAGTGTGTCTGCAATGCAATGCAATCAAGTGAGCGCCCTTTCGTAAAACCAAACAACCGCAAAGTCGAGGAAGGATTTACTGCCTTCTTCCTTTTCTTCTTCAGTCTGACTTGCTCTCTCTAGTACCTCCACAATAATAATGCTGAGTTTTCGTTGTGGAGCTCATGACAGCATTTAGGGGTGTAGTAATGATACGCTCATATTAGATTAGGTTTCTGATTGGTGCTAGTTGCTTAAAAACCTTGACGCAGTTTCATTATATATAATAAATAGGATGCCTGTTAATTAAAAAAGCCCAGATATATAAATCTTAATGTATGTATGTTTTGATGCACCCCTTCTGCAAACATAAGTTTGTCTTCTGCTCCAAGACTTGAGCTGAATCATGAACCGTTGACTGGTTCTCAACAGTCGCTCTCAAACTCAAGAGGTCCCAGGCCATCCAGATTGTTTTGCTTTAATTCATCTTCCAACTCTTAGAACTACAGCAACAACAAAAAAACCTGCCTGTTTGAGAACAAACAGGACGTATTAATTAAATCCTGTAGATGCGAAGCAGATGCAGGTGTCAGAACTGCCCTTCAGGTTCAGGGGTTCAGTTTATTGCAAGCTACATTCTTGGGCCCATTTATAAATACGGTGATCCAGAATTCTTATGAAAAAGAAAAGCTTTCAAATAAAGTAATGCATGAAAGGAATACACCAGTATTTTCAGCCTAATCTTTTGTGAAAATGTGCGCGCTCGCTGAGTCGGTGAGCCAGTGAGCTTCAATGTGCCCTTCGATTACAAGCGTGCTTTGAAGCTGCAGCTCTTTAATAATAATAATGAAAAAAACAGTACAAGGAAACACACGGAAATTGTCTGTGGTATTCTATCGTGTGCTATATGTAAAGGGTTGATTTGGCTGAGAAATGCTAGGGTATCCTGTAAGGGTATATGTTTTATATTAGACCACTGAATATGCTCCCTCCTCCCTTAAATATGAAGTTATATATTAAAAGTTATATATGATTATGGCAAAAGAAATTTATATATATAATGTCTGTCCGTGGAGATTTCTTAACTAGGGCTGTTGACTATATATTGAAGTGAAAACTACCTTCTTTTTTTGGGGTGAATGTTTTTCCCTAGGGTTTTAAAATGATCTGTGCCCATTTCTTGCATTTACAGGCAATAATTTGGCAAGTCTAGGCCCAATTTTGAAGAGATGTCAACCATGGATGCCAGTTGTTCCACATTTTTGTAAAAGCTCTGCCTTTACATGCAAGCTACTGGTGGTTGGACACGAGCCGTTAAGTAGAACCTGAGATCATCCATTTTCTCCTTTCACTTTGATTTTCTTACTGTACCAGGATTCTTCCTGTGGGTAGGTTATTTTGAAACTCTCTCTAAATCGGTGCACGTGCATGTGTGCGCGTGTGCTTGTGTGAGTGTGCGTGTTGTATTGCCATTACATTCTTTTCCCATGTATAATCAGTTTGTCACAATAGCCACATAATAAACCAATGGAATTCATTCATTCCATGTATTGTTTTTTTTGTTTTGTTTTGTTTTTTTTAATGATCTGTGTGCACTCCTGATCCCCCAAGCCCCCCCACCCCACACACACAAGTTCTTTCACTTGTCAAACGTGTGTAATGCTTAGCCTTTTTTAAAAACCCGATTTTCAGCCCAATCTTAGTCATTTCCAGTTTCCACTCACTAGCTAGGACTCGCCCTATCGCACAGTGCCACCAGTGCAAGAAGAGTGAAAGCTAGCATCCTCAGAGTCATACGAAGAACTATTGCTAATGCGATGTCATCGGACAGCTGGTGACATCGTTACATCAGATAACGAGACGCCCACACTGACTAGCATCTGTGAGACTCCTGGGATTAAACCGTGATCTGCTGATGATTAGGCCTTGGGTCATTTGTTTCAGGAATCCACATCAATTATATGTAAATGTGGATCACCTGGTCTTTCCTAACAATGATTGTAGACAAGTTGTAGCCCTGAACAAGCTGATTACCGTCTAAGACCTTGGTAAAAGTTCTCAATGCTCAAATCCCCTGCAGTGCCTGAACTTTTGCATGGTGCTTTTATGCCTTTTTGGAGATCAGTTCATCTTCTACTTACTTAACTTTTAGCACTGTAACAAAAGTTTTCACCTGGCTTCCAAACATTTTTGCATGCTACTGTAACTTCCAGGCCTGAATATTTAACCCCAGTCAGTGCTCTTGGGTTGAGCCAATGCTATACTTTGCACTATAAGCCGCTGGCTGAATTAGTTATTTACATCAAAGACAAAAATACTGTATATTTCATTGTTTTTATGAAAATATTTAATTTCCAGTTAAATGATGGGATTTCAGTCATACAGTCCGGGCCATACATATCAGTGGATCTGAAGCATTTGAAGTGTGTCTTTTTTTTTTAGCTTTAATTTCAGTGCTTTAAACAAACATTAATCTTTAGGATTTAAAGCCATTTATGTAGTTCCTCTGTTTTCACAGGCTAAAAGTAATTGGACCGGTAAGTGATGTGAAGTTTCATGGTCAGTTGTGGCCTGTTTCCTCCCCCTTTCATAACAAACAAAGAGCATAAAAGATCTGGAGTTGATGCCAAGTGCCGAGTTGATGCCAATTTGTATCTGGTAGCTGTTAATGGGAACTATGTGGAGGTAATGCAAGCAAGGGAGGCCATCGTTAGGCTGAAAAAAAACTAAAGCAACAGATCACAGAGATACAGTGGCAGAAACTTGAGAAACAGAGTGGCCTAATGAACAGATTTGTACAATAAACAGAAGAGATGCGCGGGCGACCTCTGCAACACCAAAAATCTAGAAGTAGATAATCCCAGAACCCTTTTACAACATCTATTAAGTCGAGAACAGTCTTGAGGAGGTAGGTGTATCACTTACTTCGAAATGCAAACCACTGCTAACACTCGAGAACCAAAAGCCCAGACTAGACTGGTGGATAGGGTTCAAGGTACTGCCTGGTTCAAGATTCGAGGAGCAAGATTCTTCGGTCAGGTGAAACCCAGATTATTTTGAGTACGGCGAAGAAAAGAAGCGGTTAATGTCACCTGTCAAACATGGTGGAGGCAGGTCTGGTGATAGAAGAAGCAGTATGGGAAGTTCATAGAGATTCTTAATGTAACGACAGGGATATGTTCTTGAATGGCAGTCAGGCACCTGACCTCAATCTTAATTGAGGAATACCTTCCAGATACTGAATACAAAACTGAAGGGAGAACGACCCACAAACAAGCGGCGAATGAAGGCGGTTGCACTAAAGGCCTGGTAAAGCATCTACAGGGGAGAAACTTCAGTACAAAGGCGTTAGACCTACTCCTTATATTCATAATCAGGTTGGCTTATGTGATTACTTTTAATGTAGAGACTGGAGACTGTGATGAAGACTGTAATACCAAAACTTGCAAAATTGCAATATTTTACTTAAACCCCTTGAATTAAGGCGGGATGTCTACTCAACAATCACACCTGGATTGCTTCACTTATACAAAATTGTGTCGCTGTCCAAATACTTATGGACTTGAACGTAAATTGTTTAAATGAGTAATCCGAAGTAGGGGCGGTGGAAGTTAAAACAGTGCTAAATGTTTACATGAACAAGCCTGAGCAATATGATGCTCTTTATTGTTATTGTAATACATCACATTTTATTACAGTTTGCTTGAGTCATGTGACATTGCCTGTACTTCTGGAGCCATGACTGCCTGTTTGATTACAGAGAGCATATAGAGTCCTGATAACTGGATTTAGTGCTGTGCAGTGTGTAAAATATTAAATACAACCATTTGTACTGTTGTTTTTTTTTATATGCCAGCTCTGTTTTGGGGTTATTTTAATGATATTTTTTACATATTTATTTGAGGTTTGTGGTCCTGAGTCAGATCAGCAGAATGCTGCTTCACACATACAGAAGTATTGCAAAGCGTTATCATGACTTGCAAAATTCTACTGTGCGCATGTATCGTTCGCAAACTGTGGTCACTAAAAAATGTCCAGTCAACTGTTTGGAATGAACAGACCTTGGGATGACTTGTGAGACTGAGATGAAGCGAGTCTTGCTTTATGAGGGTGTTGATGCTGCTGGTAAGACTGGATTTACAACATTTAGTAGCCCTGCAGAGGTTAAAGGCTCAGTAAGTTACTCCTAGAAAAGGCCACATGGCCATCAGACCTGTTTAGCCCCTCCGTCCTCCCGCCCCCCCGTCAGCTAAACAAAAACAGTCTGTTAGAAACTTGTTTGACAAGTGTAGAGATTTGTATTGATTTTAAAAGGTTATGTAGATAGACGTACATTAGAAAGCAAGAAAGATCAAATTAAAGGCTTTTTAACCGAGTTGGCCTATTGAAGCCACATTCGTCCTTAACTGGCTTCCAGAATTGTAGGTTTGAGGTAATTAAAGGGGAATTACACCGATGTTCCACATTCCTATACTGTTGATATGTAAGCGAGGTGATTCAGAGGGATGTGATTGAAAGCAGTGTTTTAGGCATTTCTGTGTAATTTCTTTACAGTGGGGTAATATCTATCTATCTATCTATTCTAAAATGATGCCTTGTGCATGTACATAATTTATGTGACATAGCTTGCTGTTACAGCCATTAACGCTTTGGACCTGTAATATATAAAACCTAGGATTTCCTTTGGGTTTTAATGACCTGTCCACACTAGATCAGCTTTTGGAGGTGACTTAGGTTTTTCAGAATGATGTTGTTGACTACTGGGCTTACTAAACCTGTAGCTGCTCTGTGTATATAATTATAGATGAATTACTTGAAACTCTAATTTACTCTTATTTTTCGATTTTTAATTTTTTTTTTTTTTTTTTTTTTTTTTTTTTTTTTTAAACACTGGTTGCCTCGAGTATCTTTGCGTTGTGGGTCCACAGCACAAATACGACTATTTTATTCACTATCCAAAATGCCTGTGTTTACATCCTACCAGCCGAGTTATGCAGAAATCCCGAGATATAGGTGGGGCTCCCCTTCAGTCTTCAGTGTGTCAGTGACATGCGGATGAACCGAGGTTATACTGAAGGTGCGGTTTTTGCTGAATATTAATCGGAAACGAGGTCTGTGATTGCGGGTCTGTTTAAACTCGCCTCCTCTGAAAGTGCACTGAACCACGTGTCGGAGGCGCGCAGCTACCGCCACCTCGCGGCCGCAGCGCGTCACTGCCAATGGCGTCCATTTACTACGTTTTTTTCATTGCCGGGGATTTCCTGAGGAAGTCGGAGCAAGGGGGCTTTCCAGTTACTAGATTTGACATCAACAGCACAAGGCTGTGCTCTGGTGTGTCTATTTTACATTTTCTTCTACAGGCGACCTGCGCGACAATTTTCACCGAACAAAAACCCGACGGTCGACAATGAGAAGGTTTGGTGGCTCGGCCGCCGCTGCCCGACTGAAAGCTTGCGAGGAGGAGAGCTTTCTCCGCGCTAATTAGACGCCAGTGTGAGCCCTGGACTGCCTTTCATGAGTGGCCGTGGCTCTGTCTGCTGTTACATTGTTCCGAGGAAAAGTGCGGCGATATCGGACGACGTGTCTAACTGATTCATGTGAGTAACCGTCAGTACAGAGCCCCTGCTCGGAGGTTTGAGGAGATATGTAGTGCTAGCCTGTGTGTGTATGTGTGTCAGTTGGAGAGAGGGCTGGCTGGCTGGCTGGCTAGCAAGCAAGCAAGCAGCAACCTGTGTGTGTAGACGAGACTAGGTCTAGGTCTATGGGTTTCTCTCCCACAGAAGCCTTCAAGCTAGCACCCAAAGTTCCCCCTCGTACATTGAACCCCCGAGCTACATAGCTACTGTTTTGAAGGACCCATGTCATTTTCTGCTGGTGGTGGGGATTAAAAGGAGCTCCAAAAATGGCTAGGTCTAAACCTAAACCTGCCATCACAACTCAATGTGTATGTATGTATGTATGTGTGTGTGTATGTGTGTGCTGTCTTGGTGTCTCTGGTAATGTCTTACCACAGCAAATCCACCTTTTGGCTAGCTGTGTTTCATGGCTTATGGTTGAGATGAGTTGAGATGATGGTGATCATGTAACCAATAGCTAGCAGCCTCTGGGGTTTTACACTGACCACTCTTACTGGTGATTTCTACAGCTCCTCCACCCTTACCAAACTGTGTTGTGTTGGAGCTGAAGCCTACCTAACTAAGGAAATTCTCTTGTAGGCCTGTAGGCTACTGGTGGAAAAAACCGTGATGACACACAGCACACAGGGTTAAGTTTAGGTCTTTGTTGAGTTGAGAGATCCTGCTGAGGAGCGAGCCATCAGCAGTACTTTGTGGAGAATGATCTGGTGGGCTCCTTTCGATAGATCACCAGGTACTGTTTTGCAGATTCACTTCAGAACCCAGGCGATTTGAATCCAACATCTGTTTCGCTCTCAGAATAACATGGTAAAGGTCCCCTGATACGCTTCAGTGCGCGCACCTACAGCACTTTCTGCCTCTCAGTACCAGCGGACGTACCTCGGCCCTTTTCGCTACGCTGCGAGGTGCCAGATTTGCCTGTCGGCCTCATCCTATTTCCAGTCACATCTTCATCATCTGTCAACATTCGAGCTGCTCTTTTCTTCCCGTTAACTGTCTGTGTCAGTCACACTCTATCTCTTCCTCTGTCGAAAGGTCAGATGAGAACAGGCCAATATTCCCCTTAGACTTCTGTTTCATTTTTGCTATGATTTCTCAAGCAGTATGAGCGTGTTCAAAGAAACCTCCTTACCTGGACGCCATTCAGCCCTGAACTTACACTCTTGGTGGATTGGGTTACGCTCTTCGCCGCCAGCTTTTTTCTGGTGTTAAGTTCAGTAGGAGTCGGATGCAGAGCTTTTTGTGTGAGGGAGAACGGATAGTCTCGCTGCATCCGAAGGGCCCTCGCTCGGTTTTAGGCCGGTTTCTTTGTTTGGCCTTCGTTTATGTTGTCTTTTGGTCGTTGGTATTTGTGTTTTTTTTATGTCCATTGATTCCTGAGTGGGTTTGAAAGCTTTTGGATTAGTAAAGTTCTCAGCGCTTAGTAGAAGAAAAGGGCCAGTCCAAAAAATGCTGGAGTTTTCCTGTAAATCTAAACATCCACAGAGTAGAATATTTAGGGGCTATATTCAAGTAAGCGTGAACAGGCCCAAAATGAATGGGAGCGCTGACGGGGAATCCCACCAGTATTTCCAATTTTTCTGTATAATTTAATCATTCAGACGTAAACACTGAAGTCTTTCAGTGTGGTTTGATGGGAAATGGTTCACAGAAACCTACCGACTGGGATTTCTTCACAGTGGTGGTGGTGGTGGTGATGGGAACCAGGGGGCGCGACATCTACGACACAAATAAAGCTACTTCATTTGACCACATCTTCTAGGTTTTGGATCTGTATATGTACAGTGGTAAAAGTTGTGGTAAGTGGTAAGTTACCCTAGATGGTAAATGTTCTACTTTGGTGAGATCAGGGGACTTGAACTCTGGTTGTCTGGTTCCTGACACCACCACTGTAAAAAGCTCGGACTCTGTATGTTTCTTCAGAAACACACTACACACATAATTTAATAAATAAAATTGTTTACATCTTGAATTTTTTTGGAAATATGCGGCATGTGTTGAAAAGTCAGTGGAATTCCACTTCAGCCTGTGTTGACCAATGGACCTGCAGGCAGAGATGTAAAGTACAGAATAAGCCTACTGTCATTAACAGCAACAGTGTGTATGTTAATGACGAACACTTTAGCCCTAGATGTCTTGGTGTGTCTATTAAAGTTCAGACTGCTTACTTATGACTTTTTCTGGTGTGTCTGTGTGTGTGTCTGTGTTGTCAGCAGAGATGGCGAGGGATGAGGCAGCAAATGGAAAAGCCCCTTAAGTATTCCTGGAAGTTCCTAGAGAACTACACATATCGGTCAGCCACCAGTGAACCGCTTTCCCCAGGATGGGATTGATTGTTATTCGGCCTTTGTTTTAAGGGAACAGTGTTTCATGTGGTGAAGTGGTCTTGCTTGAGCACCCTCGTTCGTGGCAGTACACCCTCTCTCGATACTCCGGGGGGGGGGGGGGGGGGGCTGGGTGTTGGGGGCAGTGAAGCGTAGTGTGAGAATGACTGTAGAAAGAGGGATGCAAATACCCCAAGACAAACAGCCAAGTGAAATCAGACACAAGCTCGGCAGCGAAACACTGTCCTGGACTTGGACACTTGAGTGCAGACACAGAGTTTTGGTATGTTCCCAGCCTGTGCGAGGCGGGTCATGATCACAATTGCTCAATTTGACCTGATATATCCCACGTTTGTTTGTAAGTCCCTGTTGTCACCCAACAGGTGATGAAGCATCTTTTTTTTTTTTTTTTTTTTTTTTTTTGGGTTTGAGATGGCACACACTGATGTAGGCTTGTGTCAGACCACGATTGTGTGTTTTGAGCGTGGGAGCTTCGGGTATCACATGCATCATCTTTCTTTTACAGATCTTTTGTTCATTCAACTCTTTTGTTCATTCATTCAGCTGCAGAAATTAAATTAGGCAAAATTACAGACACTCATATCACGAACACGTCCCTTCCGGGTTTTAGGAAGTTGCTGTCAGTAAGATCTCCTCGTCTTTAGTAACTTTAGTTACAGTCTTAGACGTACTTTCAGGTTTAGCTGGAAGTTCTCTTTATGATGCGAAGAGAACTTCCCATGATATGAGCAGCGTCGGAGTGCTGAGTCTGACGTAAAGAAGAAGCTGGTCTGGTTTTACATTTAAACAGTCATTGCAGTGTCTGACTTTAGAAAATTATTCTACAGATGTTGATGTTTCTCTGAAAGCAGCTCTCTTTTTTTTCCCCCTTGATAAGTTCGTAACAACTGGCTTATCCACTGTTGTTTACAGTTGATTAGGAATAACATTAGACAGAAGGTTAGAATTAGGCCCAAGTTAATGTTAGATTTTTTTTTTTTTTTTTTTTGCATTAAGATTATTTAGATGCTTAGTTTAGTTAGACTTGTAAGAAGGCCACAGTTAAATCCCCCACTACAACTACTTACAAAAAACAAAAAACTTTAAAAAGTGAAATATGATAATAAATCAAGCCATATGTCACATTTGATTTAATTTTATTTTATTTTTTTTTTATACAGGTTGCATTCCTGATTTGGAAGTTAGTTATTTCCGACTTATTTACAAGCTACAGCAAAAAGTGTTACCCAAACTGTACATTGGAACTAGTGCTATACTTACAAATAGGTACGCACCATTACAGATATCCCATATCTGAGTTGCTGATATATGACGTTGTACCGCTACAAAATTGCTAGAACATCAAAGGTCATCAAAGATTGGTCCTATGTCGCTAATTATTTGTGTGCGGTTCCTATTTGTATGATGTCATTCTGATATTGTCGCAGCATATGCCTTCAATTTATATGACGAAAACTATATAAGCAATATAGTCACTTGTATTTTGGTCTCATGTGCACTCTAAGAGTGGCTCACATAGTGAAAAACTGAATCAACATATTTATTAGCATATCCTATATAGCATATTCATTCATTAGTGTACATATAGTGTGTGTATATATATATATATATATATATATATATATATATATATATATATATATATATATTTTATTAGGGTTATGGAAAACTCTGAGTAGGGTGTTTTGAATAGGCCTGTCACAATAACGCTTTTATTGTTTTGGATGATATATTGTCTCAGAAATGGTTGCAATAAATGACATCACTGTCATTTTAAGACCATTAAATGACACTGAAATAATGCTAATATTATAATGAGAATATAATAATGTAGTCACACCCTTTTAAAGAGCAATGCACTTTTAATAATTTAATTGTCCTTTTTGTGGCGTGTGTGCAGTTTTTGTGGTGTGTGCAGTCCAGAAGTCTTAACGATAGTGGTCATATACAACACTGTATCGTCACATTGCCCACCGCTGACGTAATCTCTTACGAGAACACCCATTCTTGCTGATGCGGGACATAGTATCACGTCGCTCTTCATGACTTGAAGAAGACCCAGTCTTGGTCTGGGCCTATCCAGGGCCAGCGGAAGACAGAAATGCAAGCTTCCAAGTGCTTCTGTCCACACTGACTGACACGCCGGGCTATTTTCCTTCTCTCAAGCATTCTCCGCAGAGTTTCTGTGCTCGCACGCCTATAAACTGGCTGTCTAACGCTGTAATTGTGGTTGGCTTTGTGTCGAGAAAGTGCCGTACTGGAAAAGAGGGTGCTGCGCTGGAACTCCAGTGGCATAGCTGTGGTAGCGTCTGCTGAAAGTAATCTGAGCTGGCCTTCGTGGCATTGCCGGGACCTTCCTGCATGCGTGGTTAGTGTAGGGCTTTGGCTTGGAGGAAAAGATATTATTAGTGCCAAAGAGCTATGCCTGTTATGAAGGGGTTTCCCAGCCTGAGAGCTGCCGGTCAGAAGCTGTTGATGTGGCAACGCAGGGCCAGAGTTTAAGCAGACCTTGCAGCACCGCGCATTTCCATATGAAAATGCAGCAGGAGACGACTGTAACCTCTATAACGTCTGTTAAAACTACACAGGTTTGAGGTTTAGGTGTGTGTGTGTGTGTGTGTGTGTGTGTGAGGGTAGAGCGTGGGATATTTTTCCCTCTAAGTTTCAAATCACAGGAAGCTTGATTGTTGCGTTTGTATGCATACTTGTTTCAGACGACTCCTTTGACAGTTTGTCAGACAGTTTGCAGATATTCCTGCACCTAATTTGACTCGCCAGCGGGTTCTCCTGGCTTTCCTGGGTTTGAGTCCACAGATATGCGATGTATAATTTACTACTATGAAGCAAAACAACGGAGACTGACAGCTTGGCACCAGAGGCTGGTTCATTTAAACCAACCGCCGATCTGAGCCCAAATGTTGCACGTGTCTGAACACGATGACATGTTGTGTCAGGCAAATATTTAGACAAAGTAAGAGAAGCACAGACACGTGAAATACTGTATTAAAGAACACATAGAACAGTTCTGTGTTAATTAGCATAATCTAACTAATCTGGAACTACACATTTAAGTAGGTTTCGGAGGGTAACCTGCTTTTTTTTTTTTTTTTTCCCCCCCTTCTCTGTTTTCATAACCGTTTGGCTCTAGTTGGTTTCAGTGCACTGGAACAGGCATAAATGCTGCACCACAGTCCAACGATCCTCCAGGAATAAAGACTGATGTGCTTTTGATGATAATAGCTCGAGGGCGACATGAAACAGTGTACCGCTTCAATCTCTACGACAGGATGGCTCACCAAATAGCAGCACTGTCAGTAGTGACTTTTTAAACTTTCCAGGCCACAGCCAGTGATGTTATCATTCTTCGGAGTAAAGTTTGAAGTTTTGGAAAGTTTCCGTTAAAGAAGGGCCTCACCCAACAGTCGTAATGGTTCTAACAATGGAGGAAAGCCATCGGTCCAACTAGCTTACATTTGCAGTAACCGGGGAGGGGGGGGTTGCAGAATGTTGCATTTTATAGCTACAGCTTAAGGCAGTCGGCTAACCACCACCTAGCCAACTAACCAATTTCACTGTAGCTTCCATAAGCAGAGACAAGAAAGAAAATGAAATATTAAGTACAACACATGAACCAAACCTAGATTCTCTATCAGCTTTGTGGGGCAGTGGTGGCTCAGCGGTTAGAGCTCCGGGCTATTGATGACAGAGTTGTGGGTTGGATACCTGGGCTCAGCAAGCTGCCACTGTTGGACCTTTGAGCAAGTCCCTTTACCCTCTCTGCTCTCCGGGCGCCGTAGCAGTGGCTGCCCACTGCTTCGGGCATGTGCGCTCACTGTCCACTATGTGTGTCACTGGTGTGTATGTGTGTGTTCGCTACACAGATGGGATAAAAGTGGAAGCAAAATTCCATCTGTGTCCAACACAAATGGTAAACATGGTTGTCTTGTCTTGTCTTGTCTGTCAGCACATGAGTGTTTTTGTCTAAATAAACAAAAATCCTACCTTAAGGAGCACTAGGTGTATTGAGAGTGCAGGGTTTCTATAGTCTTTTGCAGATTATTCACTTTCTTTACTACAGTCAGCTTTAGTAATCTAGCTAGGAAGGTAGTAAGCCTACCTTGTGGGACAGGACGATGCTGTTTTAACAGTGGATGTTATCATGCTGAAATAATACTTGTGTGACCTTACAAGACCAGCGGCAGCATGTGTGTGAAAGCTGCCACCAAAATGTGGTGCCCATTTGACATGGGGCAACCCTGCCCCTTCTAGCCCACAGGGTGTAATGTGATGTCTTTTGTTTTGTTTTATTTTGCAGGTCATGTCAGCGGGGCGCAGTGTGGACGGGCGGGAGCTGCAGGTGGCGCTGCAGCAGGGCTTCCTCCCTCCCCGCGAAGGTTTTCTCCCGCTGCGCGAAGGCTTCAGAGATCACTTCGTCATGCCACCTGAGCCCAAGTACTGCTGCGAGTCCTGCCAGTTTGTGCTGTGTAATCCTCGGCAGACTGAGTGCGGCCACCGCTTCTGCGAAACCTGCATCAATGACCTGCTCAGGTAGGCGAGAAGTCAAAGTATTTCCTTCAACTTCAGAGAAACTCCGTAATGACATAATAATGACATGTCATCATTTCCCTTTCATATCACTATGACTTGTGTGCACACCTGAGCGCGTCCCTTTTAGGATGAGTTAACGAATTCTTGGACACAGCGTAGGGGATTATGACATTTTTCACAACAAAATTACCCAGGGAAAAACACGTTTCTCTGTGTTGCACCTGCTCAGTTTAGCCCTTTCACACTATAGAGGTGGGAGGCAGGGGGGCTACGATACAAGAACTAAAAGTCTTCCCAAGAGAATAGTTTGAAAGTTGAAACACTGACACAAATGGAAACCACTGAGTAACAGCATACAGAGAGTTGAGACGCCAATTAATGTTTTCTATTGGATACTATAGATAGAAAAAAGATTTCTAATAGATCTGCAATTAAAGCACCACTGGTTTAAGAAGTGATGTCATTTTGGGCCAACAAAATTACATGACATCACATCCTGGATCCCTGAAAACTGGGAGAACAGGATAATTGCTAGAAATGCCCTGGAAATATTAGTAGCATTAGTGAATTCATGTTTATAACTACAGATACCCTGCTTATTGACATTCTACACAGCATATTGTGCAGTTTTTAGCCACTTCTCATTAAACAAATATTTAATGACTGCAGTTAACCCTAATACTGTAAAACGAGTATGCTGGTGAATAGAAGCATTATAACATGACAATTAATTATGTTAAAAGAATCTGTGCTAATGTTGGCTGTGAATCAGCAAATGAATAATAATATGCACATTTATATAATGAATGAGACATGAACCATAAATGGTATATTCCTGTACTAGCCATGGAGTTTACATACCCAAACATGGTCACACTAGGTGAGGGAAAGTTATGGTATTTTGTTCTTCTTTCACTTTGACACAGTAAACCCAATCCAGTGTGTCCAGCTGACAGAGAACCACTGTTTGAAGATAAGGTAAGCCCCGCCCCACCCCACCCCCTTTTCACAGCTGGTAATAAAAAGGTTCTGACTGAAAGCAATACGAACAGCGTAGCAAGTTGCAGCTGACCTGCTAACCGTGCCCACTAACTTAAACTTTGTCCATCTTTGCCAGATATTCCGCGATGTTTGCTGTAAGAGAGAGATTATGACTCTGAAGGTTTACTGCAGGAGCGCCAAGAACGGCTGTAAAGAACAAATGAGCCTCCAGCAGGTCATGGTAGGTTATCTTGCAGTGCACTGTCCTTAGTTATAACACATTCACTGTTCACAGTTCATCACAGCCATTTGTAGACATACTTTATGTATACATGTCACACATAGTGTGTTTTATTATGTCAAAGTTTTATTATAACAAGTTTTTCTGTGCTTGTTTTCAGCTGGGAGCGGACTAATGTTTTTGACAATCTCTGTTTCTCTCTCTCTCTCTCTCTCTGCCTTTCTGTCTGTCTTGTTGGACTGTCAGGATCACTTGAACGTGTGCGAGTACTTTGAAGTCCCCTGCCCTTTGGGAAAGTGTAAAGAGAAGATCATGAGGAAAGACATGGCTGAGCACTTGAGTCGCAAATGCAAACACAGAGAGACCACCTGTGAATTCTGCAAACACAAAATGACCCTCACGGAGCTCCAGGTACCTTCCATCAAGCATGTGAGCAGTCTCGGTTGACCGTGTGAGAAATGGAAAGTACTTCAATAGTCTCAGGGATAATTTTGGAACCACTTTTTTTAATGAGGGAACAGTTATCTGTGTCTCTCTTTTAATCCTTAGTGGTGATTAATGAACTACTCGCTTCCTCTATGTTAAGTATTTCCCTCCCTTGGTGCCAAAAATGTCCCATGACCTTTTAGTTTCACATTTGTGCTGGGAACTTTAGGGGAATCTCCTGCAACAGTACCATTTTAAGAATGCATGTGATTATGGAAATAGTTTCTGTACCTGGTTGGGTTGGTGGAAATTTCTTGGGCTTCTGGGTGGTGCATTCTAGATGCTATCTTGGGGTTCTAATGATTACTGTAACGATATTGAAATATAATTGCATGCCCTATCGTTTTTTATTTCCTTTTCAGTTTCACTTTCACCTGACAGCAGTCTCTCTCTTTATTGACAGAAACACAAGGAAACAGTGTGTCCTGCATATCCAGTAACATGCCCTAATCACTGTTCATTTTCCTCTATATTAAGGAGTGAGGTAAGCATGGAATGCATTTTGGCTTGGCAATATGCTTTGCTAATATGTAAAGATCAGCTTAATTTGCTTAAGAAGTGAAAATGCAAAGTGGTGAAGTGCTGAGATAGCTGAGGCCTTGACGAGAGGTTTTTGTTTTTCTTCTCTCTCTCTGCTTTTAGCTGTCCAGTCACCAGCACGACTGTCCCAAGGCTCAAGTCACATGCTCCTTTTTTCGTTTTGGCTGTTCCTACAAGGTAAGTCTGATTTATGTCGCTCTTTATTAGACAGTATGAGGCAGTTTTAAAAATGTAACCTAATGTTAGACACCGATAAAGGTGCTCGGAAGGACATTCTGCTATTTGTGTAGCAATGCTTCTGACCTTGTTCTAGATTCTTCTTTGACCTTACTCTAAAGTACCTGCTCAAAGAGGTGTAAATATATACATAAATAGAATCTAATATACATACATGTTTCTTTTATTTATTTATTAATATATTTTAGAAATATTTAATGGAAAATGTGACCCTATTTAAAGCACATGATTTCAGCTGTATTAATACAATCAATACTTTGGGTTCAACAGAACAATTGCAAATTGCGAAACATTTACTTAACCCCACTACCTTCGCTTAAACATGTTGGCACAACGGTTGGTTAAAAGTTCCAAAATCAAGCATGAACATTGTGAAATGTGAAGTAGTGGGAAAGTGTTCAGAGCTGTCCGCACTCTGGGTTTCCAAAAGAGAAAATCCAACAAGCCTGGCTGAGCATCAGTGTTGTGACTTTTAGCTGTCGCCCCAAAAAGTGGATTGCATCCAGGCACACAGCGCTTTGCTCCAAGGGACTCTCTGGCTGGCTGCACATGTGGAGGAGGCGTGTGACGCTCTTTACCCTCCCTGTGTCGGGAGCATTGCATCTGATAGGGAGAGAATACGTATGGGTTGGGTAATTGTCTCAAGACTACATTAGAACACTGTAAAGTGAGAATTATTTTTAAAATCTTTTTCACAGGGTTTGAACCAGGAAATGCGGGAGCACGAATCAAGCTTCGCCTCAGAACACCTGCGATTAATGGTGGCCAGAAACAACACACTAGAAGCCAAGGTACAGATTGCGTGCCGGGTTGCATCAATTCTGAAAAGAACAGTATCTATTTGCAATGAATAGTTGCCGGAGTGTGTGTGTGTGTGTGTGTGTGTGTGTGTGTGTGTGTGTGTGTGTGTGTATATGTGTATATATATATATATATATATATATATATATATATATATATATATATATATATATATATACATATATATATACACACACACACATGTACACACACAGTATATTCATTATTAAAAAAATATATATTCCTTTTTTTTTTTTTTTTTTATTCAAGCAAAAAAAAGCTAAATATCACCTTACAGTATATGTCATATGGTAGCCTGGCTTTTGCCAATACACAGCCCTATATGTTACATGTTGAACACAGAAACAAATAGCTTGTGTGTAACACGTGACAAAGCCTAGTTTGAGATCTAATTGACCATGTTTACCTGTTCCAGTGCCGTGTCATATCATGCAGTCAACTGTGTTGCAGTCATGCATTACAACTTCCACAGCTTGATACTAAAATCTGTGGGTGGCAGTGTTTCCTACTCTTGTCATGCATTTGGATTTCTTTGTGATCTTAATTAGAGATAACTGACAGTGGATCTGAATGGAATGTGTGTGTGTGTGTGTGTGTGTGTGTGTGTGTGTGTGTGTGTGTGTGTGTGTGTGTGTGTGTGTGTGTGTGTGTGTGTGCGCGTGTGTGCGTGTGTGCGTTTAGGTGGACGATGTCAAGAGTGAGCTGTTGGAACGCTACAAAGTTCTCCCCAGTCTAAGCAGTCGCCTTACAGATGTCGATGCACAGTATGAGGAGATGAGGGAGAAAAACCGGCAGCTGGATCAGAAGATAGCCTCCATGCAGGTGAGTGAAAGCTGTTGGCCTATGGAACTCTCATTATTCTACTCTTGCTTCTCTCTTTACTTAACTTAAAGCTGCAGAGAACCCAAATCCATGTTTTCCTTTCTAAAGCCTTTTTTTTTCTTCATCTTCGAGTCACCATTTCACACATGTAGCATACAGCCAGAGATTTTCTGTGTCACACATGTTCTCTGTACAGGAACTGTTCTGTGTGGCTTAGGCAAGGGGCATTGCTCAAGGAGAAAAGGTATCAAACGGCATAGGCAGTTCTCCGGAAAATTACCTGCTCTATTCACACATGGGCTCATTCAGACATTACCCAGACTTTGTACCCGGGGGCTGGCAGAATAAAATCTGGGTAGTGTCCGGTACAACGGATTCCAACATTTGCGTTCACACACACAGCTCCTCTGGGTTATGTCTGGAAAGGTTCTGGGTTGCCGTGCATGTCTGATAAGGGGCTTTTGAGGGGGCAAAAAACATACGTGGACAATTTATGATCTTTCAATAAATGTCCAATAACCAAGAAATGATGAGAGATTTCACGTATTTCACATTTTCCCACTCTGAATGTAAACTGTCCTATGTCTTTACATGTACCACAGAATCCATTTATTTAGTAATTCCAGTTATTCTTGGATGTAGAAATATTTTGTGGTGAAAAATGTTCAGATGCAGTTTTAGACATCCATTAAAACCCTTCTTATGTTATCCTATGTTATTTTGCCTCAGAATTAAATAGACTGTTGGTTTTATGAGCTATTGTTGTTGTCTTCTCAGTGTGCAGTTAGCAAGCTGTAGTTGAGTGATCTTTTAGTCCAGCACCCAAATGGCACCCGGTCGCTTCCGAATTTGGTGTTCTTGCGTGATGTGGTACTTTCCCTTCTGACGTGTGGTTAGCTCCAGTTTGTTTTCAAGATAACGAATGCTGAAGAGAAGAAATGGTGAAAGCCAGTCTATTGTCTTTTAGCCTACCATGATTACCTGCTCCCTTTCCTCACTGTCTGATTGTCGTGTACAGAGTGTAAGCTCCTATTCTGGGGACAGTAGCACAGCAAAAGCTGTGGTCACGAGGCCTGGTTCACATAGCAACTTGTATTCCTGAGGTGATGTGCTGCTCACTCCTGTATGAACACCACAATATTCTCCTGAAGTTGCTGTCACGTGTAACCACATCGCAGCTTTTCTTGTCAAACAGCTTTTGCTAGTGGGCTGGGTGTGTATAACTTTTGCCAGATTTTTCTTTTGAATGAGGACACAACAGTCTTTGAAGTTCAGGGTATGAAACTTCTGTGTATGGAACTCTCATTATTCAACTATGCCATGGTAAATACAGTTACTTAAAAAAACAAAACAAAAAAAAACACCCTTCACTGTGTTCAAGTCAGAGAACTGTAGCGAGCTAGGCCAACTAGCATAACCCAAAGCAAGCAAGTTAGCTAATCTGTCTGTCTCTCTGCTCAACTGTTGTCCTCCTCTTCCTGCATCCACTTTTCTGGCCATGACAGCATTTTATGTATATATTTTTGGATGCATACGCACCAATTACGTGAATAAGAAGCTTTCCTTCAGCACATTTCCACATGAAAGCTAATGCTTTATTGACTGACTGAGAATGTGCGTCTACAGCGCCACCCTGTATATGCAGAGTCTCAGTCTCTCATTTCTCAGTTTTAAATAAGCTGTTATGTTTGTCTGCTGAGTAACAGGCCGAGAGTGTTGCACAGAGGGGATGTCAATCATCCATGGTTATAAGAATACTAAGATCACACCCTGATAACACACATGTAATGTTAGTATCACCCAAACATTTTTAATACTGTATTTCCATAAACTTTAAATGTGACATGTTTTCTGTAGAGTTACAAACCTGGGTTGTCTCTTAAAGAAGACTTATAGAAATGTAAAGCTTTAGGGAAAAGCAGTTTCACTCTGTTACTGCAGAGGGCGCAAATTGTCCAACAAAGACCAATCACACATTCAGCTCGGTTATTAACCTTATTGGAGTTATTGAGGTTTAATCATTTTTAACTACTATTATACAAGTTGGAATATCAGATAGGGATGTTAATCTCTGACCTCTCTACCATTTGATTTGGTTACAATTTTTTTTTTTTTTTTAGACATGTTACCATTTAAATGGATTGATTCTTCAGACGTGGTACAAAACCTTTCACCATTTGATTTGATTATCATATTAAAGATAAGAATTATATTTAAAAATCCACTGAATGCAAATGGCACTGGAGGAACTACTAACACTACTAGTGAAGTATACAGGGGTGCTGCCAGGGATTTTGGGCCCCATGAAAAGTTACTACACTACAAAGTTACTACCCCAAAACTCTAACAGTTCTGCCAAAATTCTTAATTAGTACATTTTAGGGCCCCTGCTGGCCACATGCCCCTTAGAATCCCCCTACCCACTCACATGGGCTCCCCTGAGAATATATACAACCCTCGCTGTTTCATTTGAGGGGAAGTTTGAAGACTTTCCATCAGAAAAAACTGAACATTTTACTTTAGCCTACAAAGGGAAAAATTGTGATTGTGTGTGTGTGTGTGTGTGTAGAAGCTGATGAGCGCTCACTCAGAGAAGCTGCTGGAGGTGGAGATGGAGCTGCGGGATTTGCGGCCACTAAGGGCCATGCGGGATGAAGTGGAAGCTTTGAGGGGCGCTGTGGAGAGCATGCGCTCTGTGGTAGCATCACTCGACTCCACCCGTAGTGGTCCTGGTACACACACCCTAGGTAAGTGCAGCTGTGTATTTTGTATATTTACGGTTCCCGACTGTCTAGGGTGCCAAACGATGTGTATATATGCTATATCAGTATTTCAGATCCATGCATGTATTTGTTATACGCTGGAAAAAGCTGGACGTTTATGTGATGTTTGTTTACTGTGCTTAAATGGTATTGTTTATTTACTTTACTCCATTTGTAACGCTACAGAAATGTTGTATTTCTCTGTATTGCTAATCTCTGTTTATGTATCTGCATTAATATTGGCAGATACATGTACATAAAGAATGTCAGTTATTGTCATCAGGCCACTATTTGCATATCAGTATATTCCTACTATGTTGATATCTGAATATGTAAAGTATACGCTGGTATCTGACGGCGTTTATAAATGATTTTAATAATTCAACTTATATTCATGAATTGCTTTACATCTCCTCCAGCCTCCTTAGAAACGCAGCTGTCGCGTCACGACGAGATGCTCAGCGTCCACGACATCCGGCTGGCAGACATGGACCTGAAGCTGCAGGTGCTGGAGACGGCCAGCTTCAACGGCACGCTCATCTGGAAGATCCGTGACTACAAGCGACGGAAAGCGGAAGCTGTGGCCTCCAAGACGCTCTCGCTTTACAGCCAGCCCTTTTACACGGGCTACTTCGGCTACAAGATGTGCGCCCGCGTCTACCTGAATGGCGACGGCATGGGCAAGGGCACGCACCTGTCACTCTTCTTCGTGGTGATGCGTGGCGAATATGATGCCCTGCTGCCTTGGCCTTTCAAGCAGAAGGTGACACTCATGCTGATGGACCAAGGCCCAACGCGCAAGCACCTAGGTGACGCCTTTAAGCCTGACCCCAACAGCAGTAGCTTCCGTCGGCCCACCGGAGAGATGAACATTGCCTCAGGCTGCCCGCTCTTCGTGGCCCAGACCGTGCTGGAAAATGGCACCTACATCAAGGATGACACCATCTTCATCAAGGTCACCGTGGACACCTCAGACTTACCTGACCCATGATGGATCACGTTAACCCTTTTGGTTCTAGTCCCGAGGGCCTGGTGCTGGATGGGGACGTCATTAGGCCACGGGGTGGAAAACGGAGAGCTAGGTCCAGTGAGATGAAGAGAATGAAGAGAAACACACAAGTGTCCCTGAGAGTCCCCCGCTCTCAGATTTCTGTTCCTGAGCACGGCGTGGTCTTTTTAAGGTCATGGTTTGTTGGAGGTTGGAATGTGGTGACCTCTGACTGGATCTTGGCCTCTAAATGGTGTTTGTCATATTGACCGGAGTAGGGAACGTCTGCAATAGCTGTGGTGTTCAAGATGGGGCAGAAACAACAACTCACTAATTAAACAAAAGTGTATTTGATGGCTGTGCTGGTGTTGAGCAAATCATTATGTGACAGTAGGTAACTGACAAAGTGAGGAGCCTGACCGACTGTCCGCTAAAATAATAATAAAAAAAGAACAATCCATTTATCTAATTGATGCATCAGTCTTAAATCTGGTCCAGACATCGGCAGGAAGAGGAGGAGAGAGGAGATGCCTTGTATTTGATTGTATTCAGTGGAAATTGGTGGTTTCATGAAACAGTTAAGTGTTGTGTACGGAAGAGTCCATATAGGGCAGACTTTTGTGAGTAGGACGTGTTGTGTTTGCGGGCAGTGGTAGAACTTCTCTTTCTGTGTCTCGGTTTGATCAAACCAGGCCTACAGAGCATGAAGATGTAAGTTGGGCACTAATAACTGTGCTAGTGCTCCTTCGTTATGGGGCCAAAACCTTTTTTATGCATGTAAACCTACAATACTTACATGACCTAACCTCCCAACTGTGTTTACTATTTTGACACATTATTTTTTGTAATGTTAAACATTGATGGATGCTGTGCATCAGGATATATTGTTCTTTTTTTAACACCATTTGAAATACTAGCCTAAGTCTAAGTCTGCATCCATGTGGACCAACACATTTACAGTTAATCAAATCACTTTTTTAAGGAGGTGAATGACATTTGCACAATCATATTGTTTTTAAATATTATGGATATAGTATATGACTATAAAACTATGGGTAAAAGTAATCTGGCTCCTGTACTTTTTTATTTATTTATTTATTATTATTTTTTTTAATGTATGTATCGAGGTTACCACCAAGGGACAGAAGGTAAGCATGTCTGCGGCAGGTGAAAGTAATGTACCTTTTACATCAGTTACCATACATATTTTATATAATCCTTTACCGTAAAATAAAATGATAACTGCGTCAAATGAAAGCAAATTTATGGACCAACTTGGGGTAGAGGTAGCTCAGGGCTTAGAGCACCCCTGGCTGTTGATGACAGGGTTGTGGGTTCGATACCCAGGCTTGGCTTGCCACTGTTGGGCCCTTGAGCAAGGCCCTACACCCTCTGACCCAATGGTGTGTGGGTGTGTGTGTGTGGAATTTTCCATTTGCGTCGAACACTAACGGTGAATATGATTGTCAGCTGCAATCCTCAGTGGCCACACGGTGGCGCGGACGGGCAGTTCAGCACAACTATGGCGCTGCAGAAAGTTTATTTCCCATTATTTTGCCCGATCAGTAGAAATAGACGCCAAGTACGGAAGCACTGGGTCGGTCATATCCTTAAAACTAACTACCCAGCCTAAATCTTTCCTAAAGCCTGCTCACCAAAAGCAGAAGATTCCCAAAGGTGAGCGTTTGGCAGAGTCTAAAAACATGTTATAATATTAATTAATAATTCATAATTAACTCGAAAAAATCTTTCAGCAGGTCCCATTATTCAATAATATTCGCCCTGGCTTTGCAAAAACAGTAATTCAAGACCATTTAAGGTCAGGACGCGACCTCCAGCTGGCTAACAGCGCGGTCAACAAACCTTCCATCTGCTTTTGGGTTGTCAGCTATTCAGCACCACCGTGTATATTCACAAACGATTCCTGTTCAATATGAAAGTCAAATCAAACCTTTGTGGAGCTGCGGTGCATTTCGAAAATACCCCCCACGAATTTATCCCTTCCATCCTTTCCGACTGCATGAAGCAGCCCCTGTTAATTAGCGGGAAAATAGCGAATCTGGCAACCCCGGTTGGAAAGAACCAGCCTGTAACGCGGTCGTGATGAAAAAGAGCAGTTTCTGGTTGCCGTAGCGACCTTAACGCTTAAAATCCCCTCTGTTTACACGGTGTGAGCGTTAGCCCCCCCGTTTACACGGTGGCTGTAAAAGTTTTGGCACCCATGGAGTATTTTTCTAAAGATAAAAGATATAAAAATATACAGTGGCAGTTGGGTGGGGGCGCTTTTTTATTATTATCTAGGTTATTAAAAGCAGTGTCCGTGTCTGCGTATTAGCCTCGTTCAGGAGTGACCCTCATACCTACACCAGCGCATACACACACACACACACACACACACACACATAAAAAAGCTGCTCCAGTCAGCAGATCAGTGTTTTCACTGCTGCGTGCTGTGATCGAGTAGCTGATTAAGTTACAGCTTTTTTCTGCTGATATAAAAACAGGGCTTGTGCGCTCTGGACGGCAGCTCTCACCGCCTAGAATAAATACTAGCTGGCTAACTAACCGCTGTGTCATACAGGGCTATATCCGAGGGGCTCTTCATCTGTGTAGTTGCTATGGGAAACCGCCACGCCGCCGCCCCGAGATAGCACCTCCTTCTGATTGATCGCCTGAGAAGAAGTGACGTCAGAGCACATTTCTGAAAAGGTTACAGCTTTATGAGGTAAAACAAAAATACTCTGCCCAACTCTTTCTAAGACTCCGCTCTGCCACGAACATCGTTTCCACAGTACAGGCGGTTTCCGCAGGCCTCCATGGAAAATATGCAGTGGCAGTTGGAGGCGGGGGGCGTTATGCGTGGACACACCCCACCCGTTCCACCCAGGGTGGAACAAGTAAGCCAGGCTGAAGTAAAGGAGCGCGAAGCCTCGCCTCGCCCCGCCCCTCGCCACGCCCCCTTTGCGACTCCACGCCGCTGTACTCCCTCCTCATTGTATATTCATGAGCTCCGTCAGCGGCTGGAGGGACTCAGGTAAGGGTGACGGCAGCACAGCTGGGAGTGTGGAGAGACGGCGAGGCCGGCTGGGTTGCATTAGTAACGGGCCCCCTGGTGAGGAGACAGGACAACAGCAGAGGAGACGTTAAGTGCTTGGGCGTGCTCGGTGTAAAACGAGGGGGGAAAAAGCGAAGTAGAGTTACACAATATCGGCCGTTTAAAAGGAGCAGCATCATGTTCAGCTGGGTCAACAAGGAGCAGGGAGGAAGAAACAAGGAGGGCGACATGTTCCAGACAGTCACCGAGGGACTTCAGAGTCTCTACACCAAAAAACTGCTGCCTTTAGAAGAAGCCTATCTTTTCCATGACTTTCACTCACCGGCTCTGGAAGAAGCGGATTTCCAGAGCAAACCGATGGTGCTGCTGGTTGGCCAGTACTCCACAGGAAAGACTACTTTCATCAGGTAATGATACCATCGATACTCGGTCGTCTTCGGTGTAGCCTCATTCTGCTGTAGCTACGTTAAACACGACGTGCTCGAGATGGAGGAGTCTGTGAGAGAAACAGCTCGGTCATGCAGTTTCAGCATGTCTAATGAGGTGCAGTTGCTGAAGAGTAAACACCCACTGAAGTGCGCCACCTCACAGTAGCCTCACAGTCTGAGGCACGAAGGACTCGGCATAAAGAAGTGCTCACAGCTCACCTTTTCTTTCCTCCACCGTTTCTGAAGCAAACCAAAAGCTTCTAGCAGGGCTAGGTGACCTGAACATCTGAATAATAATAATAATAATAATAATAATAATAATATTACTCCAGTTGTCATAATGTACAAAATGACTCCTTGAACAATGAATCATGAATCAATGAATCATGAACTACTATTTACTAGAGATCATTTCATGGAAAGACGAAATTTGATATGTGTGTTGTTAATGTTTTAAAAATGCACTGTTCATTTCCTACTCAGTACAGCACACGTTTGAAGAGTAAGCTGCCAAACAGCTCATTTTAATGACCTTTTTACATACCTGCCTTATTTGAAGTTTAGCCTGTTCACATTGAATCATAAGGAGTGTTTCATCCAGGATTACTTTCTGCAGTAGTCATAGTGCCATCCTGCTTTAGAGAAATGAACTGAACTTCCCCACAAGCATTTTAATGCATAAATGTCCTCACATGTACAAATGACAAAAAAAAAAAACTTGACTTCAGTTTGGCACAGTATACGGCAGCCAATCAGGCCATTTACATATGCCAGTCTTAAAAGCAGAGTAACCTCTTGTCTAATACTAAGGGATATAGAGAGGTTGGGAGACAGCTTTCAGTGCACAACCCCAGACAAATGTGAAAAGTGGATGTCGGGGGAAAAGTAAAGTGTTAAATAGTGTGTCTGTGTGTGTCTGTGTGTGTGTGTGTGAGAGAGAGAGAGAGAGAGAGAGAGAGAGAGAGAGAAAAAAAACAAACACCGAAACCATTATGTGTACTTGAGCATGAAAATCAAACAGACAGTGTGCATGCTCTCGTCATCTGCATGAACATTTAAGAAATCTGAAAATGGGCCAGGTGAACAGTCGTGACTTTGATGGAACTATATTCACCTACTATATTCTGACCTCCTGATCTCGCTCTAGTAAAGAAGGTTTAACACTGCTTCCCGTTTTGTCTTTGACATTTGATGTTGATAAGCACTGTTTCCTCAATTTTTATGATGTTCCTCCAATGTATTTTTTAAAGACACATTTAAAATACAGCAATATATACAATTGGAGTCTAAGACTCTTCATTTATGCCTGGAAAATTCATGACACGCTGTCCTTGGCTGAGAAACCTTCAGCTCATTGTCAGGTCCATGCAGGATGTGGTGATTTAATGTTCTTGCTAGGAAGTTGCAGGAACAGCAAGGTTAATGAGGAGACCTCGGTCTGCTTTTGTTTTTCTAGCTTCTGCAAAAGTGAGGAAGAATGGTGAGTGTAGTAGTGGAGTGTTCTGTCCTCCATTGGCTCTGTTGTACGCATGAAAGTACAATTTCAGGGCTGATTCTCCGAATGCACACCAACTGTCCAAGAATTTCCCTTCTAATGAATGCATACTGATACTGTAAGTTGCGTCCATTGCTGACATAAATGTGCAAATGCACACGCAGACCCAGCTTGTCTAGTTTGTCAAGAGAAGTATTGACAATAGAACAGGACTCTCTGGAGCAGATAAACATGGACCATGCCACTATTAATGTCACCACTATTAACTATCTACACCATAATTAATATATTATGATTATGATCAGAGCAGTTCAACAGAATAGATGGTTTGGTCATTTTTATCAATAATGTTTAAATAGTTCTGACCAGAGGAGGATAGATGGGTCCCCCTTGTAAGTCTTGGTTCCTCCCAAGGTTTCTTCCTCCAGCTCTGAGGGAGTTTTTTCTTGCCACTGGCGCCATTGGCTTGCTCGCTGGGGGTCTTTGATCCTTCATGTCTTACGTTATTTATTTTTTGTCTCTGTCTTTTACTAATAACTAATTATGTAAAGCTGCTTTGTGACGACAACAGTTGTAAAAAGCGCTATACAAATAAATTTGACTTGACTGGACTTGACCTATTGGCACCATGCCTATTGCCAGGTGTAAGCTAGAGGGGTATAAAGCCCCCCAGCATTGAGCTGTGGAGCAGTGGAACTGTGATGGATGTTGCTCCATCGAATACTGAGATGAGGTGAGGTGGGGTGGGGTGGGGTGGTGGTCATCCAACATCCTTATGTCACTAATGCTTTTGTTGCTGAGTGCCATTAGATCCTCACAGAAATGCTGATAAAAAGTCTAGTAGAAAGCCTGGCCTGGACAGCATAGACAGGTATCAGGAAAAACTGGATGAACCCAGTAACCTTTTCAATACCCTTGAGCCTTTAGAAGGAACAACAATTGAGCAGGTGTTCCAGTACTTTTATCTATGAAGACAATTCTTGGACTGTATAGCAGTGCCAGTGCTGAGTCATCATATGGAATTTTCATTTAGCATAGGCTTAGGCTTAGTGTTGGGCCCTTGAAGAGAATTAAATCATTGGTGTGTTTTTGTAATTCCTCAGTATTTTATTTATGCACTGACCTCTATTTGGAATCAGGCCTAACTCAACCCTCATCTCCCTCCTTCATGCAAACAGTTGAAAGTTAATGGTTAATAAGTCTTTCCTGCAAGCTCCTAACAGCAAGCTTTGAACAGCAAGTGTCAGCATCAGCCAGGTGTTTGACCAGTTATTTTTTTTGGCCTGAATTCAGAAAGCAGATGGTGGTCTGTAGTTTATTAATGTCATTGCATTTGTAATTTTTATACCAGTGAATGCAATTAATGCTAATCTAATGGATGTTAATCCAGATTTATGTAGTCCCAATGTCTACACGCGTGTGTGTGTGTGTGTGTGTGTGTGTGTGTGTGTGTGTGTGTGTGTGTGTGTGTGTGTGTGTGTGTATGTGAGCTTCTTATACACGTCTCCTTAAGGAAGCATAGAATTACTTTGTTTTTATTATAATGTTGATCACAGTGATTTACAGGCAAAAACACCAATTGTAGCCCGATCAGTCAATCTAAACAACTGCCCGGGACTTTTGCTTTTGGTTCTGTATGGTTGTATTTTGCAACTTACTAGACTGGTTACAGTTTCAGTTCACTGGAAACACTGCGTTAAAAAAACATTTACACACCGGATCATTTTAGACTGATGGTAAAACACTAGAAATAGCTCTTTCTCTAAATATATATATTCAACATGAAGTATATTACAAGTTTAGAGCTCCTGGAGACGGTTCCTTGATCAAGGACTATGCCTAGTCCTGGCTGACACTGGAGTTTGAATGGAGATCTTCCATCGAATGAAAAATGTAATCCAGGACTAGACTTAATCCCTCTTTTGGAGAGCCATCCCTCAGAAATAATTTCAAACATATGTGCAACCACAGTGACTAGCAACCCATGGCGCAAATGTAGTATATTTACTTAACTACTGTACAATGAACTGCTTGTTTATTCTTCTAGGAGTAGTCCACTAAAGCAGCACTTTGTTCTCAAGTAGACTCTCTGTATGAGCAACTCGTGGCACTTTTACTTAAGTGTAGATGCTCATTACTCTTTGCTCCTCTGGCTGTAGGTATCTCCTGGAGCAGGATTTTCCTGGTATGCGGATTGGGCCTGAACCAACAACGGATGGCTTCATCGCTGTGATGTATGGGGAAAATGAAGGGGTTGTTCCTGGCAATGCCCTGGTGGTGGATCCCAAGAAACCTTTCCGTAAACTGAATGCCTTTGGGAATGCCTTCCTCAATAGGTAATGGTAACAGATGTCCTAACTGTGTATTGACGTGATACCTGTACTAGTATTTACCTAGTGTACTTTACCATTAAGCGAAACAGAGAAGATTTGAGTGCCTCTCAAATTCTTGCTGCCTTTTTTAAAGGGCCATGGCAGTGTCTTTCTAGTAGTATTACAGATTTTCTAGGATTTATGTATGTACGTATGTATGTATGTAAGTAATGTTATTTCCCTTAACAACATAAATATTGATCTAAAAAAAAAAATTACACTTCAGCTGTTTCTAGGTCTGGCAATGAATACAAAATGAATCATAATGACATTCACAACCTCTAATCAGCATAATCTTGCCTATATTGATTATTTCGATGTTTCTTTTTTTCAGGCAATTCTGTTAGTATGTTCCCTGCTGTGTGTTTAAGTCCTGGGCCCTTAAAACATACTACTGCATGTGTAGTTGCATGACTCCATCCCATCCAGTCTAGAACTTAAACACAGAGCCACCTGATTAACTCGAGAAGCTTATATAATCATTCATTAATTTTTCATTAATTGTTGTCCATTAATAAAATGTTCAGTAAATCATGATATTAATTTGAGGTCATACACTGAACTGTTACTTGTTGAAGCACTTTGACTTCTGGTGTCTGGACTTGGAAAATGCTTATTTGAGCCAACGGTTTAGTAAAGTAGTATGACTATAAACCTTTGTACACAGTTTACAAAGCTATTCAGTCAGGTCTGCCTTAAATGTAGTAGACTATGGGAAACACACTGGCCTAATTAAATTTTTAGTGTACAGGTGTGGCTGTTTACTCATAGTTGGATGAACAGGGTTGATGTGCCTGACTTGTTGCCAAAACAAGACTTTCCATTGATGTGTGATCTAGCTCTGGCAGTACCTGGAGAAAAGTTTTGAGAGAACCTGTTTGAAATGTGTTCTACGAAGTACAACATTCTCACTCATTTATACAACCTCTATCATTCACATAAAAGTGAGTGAACCCTCAGTTGATTTTACTGCTCCTCATGCAATGCTTAGATACTGTCAGTCTTTTGGTATATGCTTTGTGTGTTTATCAACCGACAGAGCTTCTACAATGTCAAGTTGATGTTAGAGTATTAAATAAATAATAAATAATTAAAAAAAAGCAAACCATTACAGTTCATCTTAGTTTATGGAGAACAATGCAAAAATAATTATTATGTTCTCTAAGTACACTCCATTGCTTCCGTTCGTCAAGGCACTTTTGATTTAGTATAACTGGCACCACTTTCCATAAACAGGCTGTGGGAAGTGGCTGGTCACTGCTCTTTAAAGAGGCAGTGGATGTTGTTTGGCTCTTTTTTTAAATGTTTAACTTTAGCATGCAAACAGTTTGGGGAGTATTTTTTCCCCCTGTTGGCTGGATATTTATGTCCAAGGGAAATGGCTTAGTGCTTCTTTGACAGTCACAGTTACAGAGGTCAAAGGCACACTTGACAGAAAACATCTCCTCTTCTCCAGAGGAACCTCAAACAATGCTCTTGTTTCCTGTAGACCAGTCCGTGCGTCATATGATGGCATATTTTGAAGCAGTAGTGATCCCCCCCCTCTTCAACTCCCACCCTCCTTGATCAGATCAGCTTAGTGATGTATCATTTTATAGAGAACGAAACCTAAGCAGGTCTTCAGCTGAAATGTTACTCATTTTTCCCTTCCCAGCATTTTTAGCTGTTGGATGAGGCAAGTTCCCCTTTTTTAAGGAAATTGCATTAAATACATTTCAGAGAATTATTGGAACCCCTCATTTCCACATTTTCATAATGTTTCTCTTTAGATCATTAGATCAAATTCATTTACTCTTCCATGAAGATTATGTTTGCAAAACCAAAAAATACTGGCTCAGCGGTCTAATGCGTTACCATTATGGCCCAGGGGTCCCGGGTTTGAATCCCAAGCCATGCTGCATTAAGATCAGCGGTCGGAGTCAGAGAAAACACAATTAACCGTGCTTACTCACCACATCACTCTTAAGCAGTGTTATTTGGCACAGGCGCCTGTTAGCTGGAACGGTGGAACTAGGGACCCGGCGCTATCCTCCAAGCACGTCGGCTGCTCTGCAATGCTACATCGGTAGCTATGAGCAGGGGGGGTAATTGGCAATGTTAGGTTAGGAGAAAAAATGAAAAATCTCGACTAATGTAATTAAATTAAAAAAAAAAGAAAAAAAAAGAATGTTTTGTTTACTGGGGTGCCAATATTTTGTGAGTGCACTGTAACTGAGTGAGATGACCCATTTAATAAATATAAGGAGGTAAAAAAAAAAAAACCAGTTTCACTGCCCAGCAGCTCGGACAGATGATTTACAGTCAACAAGCCACTGTGATGGGTGTACCTTTGTTTGCTTTGATAACACTTTCTTCTCCTGTTCCACCAGGTTCATTTGCTCACAGATGCCCAATCAAGTCCTGCAGAGCATTAGCATCATCGATACGCCGGGCATCTTGTCTGGGGAAAAGCAGCGCATTAGCAGAGGTCAGTAGCTGCAGTGTACAATGCATGTGATGTTAGTGACTCTGCCAGCGTTGCCAGAGCTGTGCGTCTTCTGGTAGGGTTCAGTTTAGCAGGAGAGTAAAGTAGTCAGGGGTTATCATGACCACACAGACATGTACATACAAAAGCATAAAATCTTTCACCACAAAGTCTGTTTCCCATGCGTTTTCCTTGAGAGCAGCATCATATTAGTAGAGAAAGGGATTACTTCAGGTCAGTGAATTCTTAATGCGGTGTGATGGGATGTCACATGACTAGCTTGCATGATGCTGTTATATGTGCTTGGCAGAATCCGTAAATATCTTTGAGGGCTGTAGTTAAGCACAGCTTGGTGTTTTCTCTGCTCATACACACCTTTTTCAACTCTGCAGTTGGTTAGGAAGTTGGTGTTTTTGAATAGAGAAATGACCAAGCGGTGCTGGACTCCACAAAAAATTAATCTGATTTTCTATGGATGCGTTTCTGGTAATAGTTTGCACCATTCCTGTACTGCAGACTGGTTTTTGGAGGCCTGAAGAAATATATTTCACAATATGCTCTGCAGGCCTAGTCATAATGCTTTGGTCATTAGTTTTAATCTCAGTCACCAGATGCAAGCCTGTGTCTTTGTTAAGAGGCATCGTTTCCGTCTCTGCCTTCCATCCTGTGGGTAAAGCGTATTGAACACAACAGCCCATGCTAAGGGATGTGGCACTTGCTGTCAGCAATTCTCACTTTCTATTCCTCATTTTACAAGTCTGGTCAGATCACCAAAGGGTGCACACGTGCTTGGATGCAACTATTGTACTCATAGAAAGAATTCGAGCATGTCTAAAAAGGAGCACCTTTTAAAATACCTATTAGGCATGGCCCGTGTGTATCAGACTGTGTCATTTGAGCACTGGGTTTGGGTCAGAATAATTTAGTATAATATAAAATAATAAGAAAATATTATTAATAAAAGATATTTACATTGAGATTTGTTAATTGCTTTGAAATTTACAGCAAAATTGGTTTTATATTATTGAAAACATTGATTTCATTGCTATATTAAACAATCAGGGGTGTCACTGCTGAGAGAATAGTTAAACTGACTGAAGTAAAAATGGAGTTAAAAAAAAAGAGAGAGAGAGAGAGCATGGAAATTACATCAATACATGGTGCCTTTGTACACACAGAACTGACAAAGTTTAACCATAATGGTGCGGAATACAGTTCTACTGCTGCTGTAGTGTTTCACACCATCCATGGTGAATTTTGAGGTATGTTTTAGATCATTAGATCATTCTTAGGACGCTTCCATGACGATTATGTGTAAGCAGCAAGGCACAGTGCAACAACATTTTAGACTTTTTATTTAAAATTTAAAAGTTAAATGAAATCTAATGAAAGGCATAATAACTGTCCTATATGATTTATAGAAGGTTCTGTGGTTTTTGTTTTGTAGACTAATTAAAAAACAAACAAAAAAAAAAACATAAAATGTGTCATTTGGCCAAGGGTATCCAAACCTTCACATGCTATACTAAAAGTGGTAGGTTGTGCCTGGCCACATGAGAAAGCCTTATCTCGAAACACCAGGGCACAGAGGAGGGGTATCATGAGCTAAAGCAGGGTGGAGGGTCTAATGCAAGTTTCACCAGACTATGTGCTGCAGAGTTGTTCAGATGTTAACCACGCTAAGGGATAGCGCTCCATGGGCGTTCCACATATGTTCCTGTTTTTGCCCCTTCAGCTGAGGCTGCATTCCTCAAACACTTTGCTTCCCAGTTCCAATGATGATGCACTGCAGAGAAAGTTGTATTGCATTTTCTGTTCCACAAAAAAAACTATTACAGCTGATAACATCTTCTGAATATTACTGTGCTTTTTAAGAGTGTCATTTTTTTAGGTACTGAAAATATCCACATGTTTAACGCTGCCTGTTAAAGTGAATGCTGATTTGGTGTCCGTAGAGAAGCGATTTTCCATTGATCTACATGGGCATGCCTTTTATAAAGAGCGTGTTTCCCCTGATTCTTTTGCCAAAGAACAGCTTTAATCGTTCCCACACCAAGCTCCTCCTCTTGGAAGGTATTGGCGGCATTTCTGTAATGATATGTAATCCATGCTATTGTTTTTTTCACAGCATAATTTCCCCATGTCTTGTTATGTTATGATTATATCAACAGATGCACTGAACTGCTGCCAGCGGTTCAGCAGCGCTTAATTCCGTAAGAAGTACATTCCTGGTCCTATGAGCAGCTTTTGCCTGAGGACCATTCTAAATATGTTAGATGTTTGTAACCAGAAATCAAACACCAAGATGATACATGTGTGTGTTTCATCTCTCTGAATCAGACTCTCTTTTCCAGAAGGGTGTGAAACCACTAAAAGGGTTCCTTATTTTTAGCTGTGTTTGTAGCATCCCAAGCATTTGTAGTCATGGCTAAAGGGCAGTAAATGGCACTACCTCTCCAAAGAGTGCTCTGATGAATCAGAAGACCAATTTGGGTTCTTTCCTTTTAGTGTATTATGATAATTATGACTAATCAATTAAGTATACATGTTATAACTAATCAGGCATTTATACATTACTAAAATATCTATTGATGTATATACACCATACATTTGTAGTTGGTTGCAAATACAGCAAATAATAAGGTGCAACAAACAGTATTTCTCAAGAATTACATTTAGTGCATCATTCTTCACCATATTTCCAGACCATGAAATCTCAATCTCAAAAACACTTAGGTACGCACTGAATATTGGGTTGCATTAAACTGATTAGATTTAAATGTGTACAGTGATTCCACATTAATAAAATCTGTTTATTAATTATGATTGCGCTTTGTGGATTGTTCCCACAGAAATGAAAAGTTTGTGCACCCTTCAAATGTCACAAAATGTTACCACAACCTGAGCAATCACCTGCGACACCAAAGCAACCTAGCAACACCATATCAGCCACCTGATACTGTAGCGACCCCATAGCAACACCACCTTGCAACCATTTAACAGCACCATAGAAACTACTTAGCAATTACCTGGTAGTGGGTACCACTTTAGCTGTGCAGCCATCCTACATGCACTTTTCTAGTTTGGAAATGGAAACCAGAGGTGCCCATGTCTAGTGCTAGTGATTTTCTGATTTCCAACAACCCTATTCCAGCACACCTGATCTAGTAGTCAAAGCCTGACTGTATTAGAGCCTGGTGTGTTGATACTAAACCTTCCAGGGACTATACCGGGTCATCTCTCAGTGCATGCAAGAAAGTCCTCCTTTTCAAATCTCTCCTTTCTTCATTGCAGGCTATGATTTCTCTGAAGTCCTGCGCTGGTTTGGTGAGCGGGTGGACCGCATCATCCTCCTCTTTGATGCCCACAAACTGGACATCTCTGATGAGTTCTCTGAGGCCATCAAGGCCTTCCGTGGACAGGATGACAAGATCCGTGTAGTCCTGAACAAGGCTGACCAGGTGGATACACAACAGCTGATGCGGGTCTACGGGGCCTTGATGTGGTCTTTAGGGAAAGTGATCAACACCCCAGAGGTGGTAAGGGTCTACCTGGGCTCCTTCTGGGCCAAGCCGCTGCAGAACACGGACAACCGCCGGCTATTTGAGGCTGAAGCACAGGACCTCTTCCGGGACATCCAGGCCCTCCCACGAAACGCTGCCCTGCGCAAGCTCAACGACCTCATTAAAAGAGCCAGACTGGCCAAGGTCAGCAAACTTTAACAGGGCTTCATTTTACAAGCCTTTTTCTAAATGATTTGTGAAGGGTGAAGGGTGCTTTGGGCATTCTTTATACCAGTGGCTCCCAACACTGGACTGAAGGGTAGATAATTATATAGCTAATAAATTTTTTGTTATAGCTAAAAATGTGTATTATTAATGCAAACATTAACAATCCCATCGATTAATGACAGGCTCAACCTAAAGCAGGTAAAATTTTTTTTTGTTTGTTTTTTTATATCTGATTCCAACCTAATAGCCAGGGCTCTCCCAATGACTCTGAAGCCAACTGAAGCCAGCTAACATTGTGCTGAGTAATGTTGGGGGCAGGGAGGGACATCCTTCCCACCCAGACAGAGTGATTGTGCACTCTTGGACTTCCAGCCACAGATTGCTTTTGTCAAGGACTGAACTTGCAGTCTCGTTTTGATGGGGCCAAACGCTGAGACAACCGCAGCCTGGATGTTGAACCTTTTTTTGTAGTTAAATAGATTTACAATCTCATTTTCCCATAGCAAATTATGACATTTTGACCGCAATTGGACAGATTTGTCAGGATTCACCCCAAGGACTATTTTAGTACCATGAAAGTAATTTTTTTCCACCATAGATATATGTCACAGAATTTTTACATTTATTATTTTAACATTTAAATGGTAATGAATTGACTTATTATGTATCAGTTTACCTGAGTTTTTAGCGAGGGTTACAACTATTTCCTCTTTAAGTTACAATGAACCCCATTTATGTAGTAAACTTTATTTTTCTATATTAATAATCCTATATACATACATTGACAATTATTTAGCAGAAAACAAATGTGTTTGATTGTGCCCCACTCTCCCTCATGTAATTATTAGCTTAATTATTTGCAGTTTCATTTCATTTCATTCCTTCCTACTGTGTGTAAGTCTGTGCACACTTCCATCCCTGAAAGGGTCCGGTGTAACCCTTTTCCCTGGTACAAGGAATGTGTATGACGTATGCTAGAGCAGTAGAGGCATAGCTTTTTTTTTCCTTTTTTTCCTCCCCTCTCCTTTTGCCTTCCACCCTCATATGCCCTGCCGCTCTTCATGTTTACACATCTCTGGCCTGGCTTTGGACCTTGGCCTTTCATGGAAGGAATAAACATAGAAAAAGCTCTGCCTTATTTTAGCCCCCCCCTCCCTCCTTGCTGCAAGCTTCCTCTTTATTAAGGAAAGAGGTGTATAAATACAGAAACGCTTGGCAAGGGCAGCCTCACGGCGGACGCCAGTTGATAACTTCATATTATGTAACCGGCTTGGAGGAGTGTGAGGTGAAGACCTTTTGGAGAATTAAACAAAGCTTTCTCTATCAATCACAGAAACTGACAGCTTCCTGGTGATAAAATAAACAAGGCTACAAAAATAATGGATCATCCACAGTGTAGTTGATACCTCAGATTTATCACATTTGGACAGGAAATCATGTTGTGTTTAAGATTTGAGTTCCATTTCTGAGTACATATATTTATAGTTGAAGGTTACATAAAAGGTTCATAAACATAGCATGACCATGTGCTTGAACTAACGCTAATCCCACTGCGCTGCACTGTTTTTGTGCTGATAGGTGCACGCTTACATCATCAGCTACTTGAAGAAAGAGATGCCTTCTCTGTTTGGGAAGGAGAAGAAGAAGGAGGAACTGATCGCCCGCCTGCCTGAGATCTATCAGATGCTACAGAGGGAGTACCACATTTCGCCTGGAGATTTCCCTAATGTCAATAAGATGCAGGTAAACCCTGTCATCAGTCACTGGTGGATGTTATTTAATCATTGAATGTTCTCATCAGGTCTCTTGTCGTCACAGTGGATTGATTTCATGTTTGTAAACAAAATTCAGAACTGAGGAAATTTTCCACTGATTTCCTTGTGATGATCCTTGAATGAGCCATATCCTCTTTTTAATCTCAAAACCCCAAAACAAAATTGTGTCAAAATGTGATACTAGTTCTGCCATTTATGAGTTTTATATTTTATTAAAAAATATGGTACTGTTTACACATCATCTACTCAAATGGATGCATGGAGCCAAGAATAGTAAAAGTCTGAGTGTACCAAAATGTGTCATTCATCCAACAGCTCCATGCACCTTAACTAGAAACCACTGGCTGGCCATAATTTCAGTTAAATGTCCAATGTTAGATCCTATGCCACAGTTTGTTTTATTTCCTTAAAGCCTTGACTAAAAACAAAGCTCAATAATTTTGTTTTTATTTTAGCTAGCTAAATCAGTTAGCAAAATATACTAGTTGCCCCATATTTTAAAAAACACTGTTAGTGGAGTGTAGTGGAGTTTTACTTCTTTTACTATTCACTCCATTTCCCATAATGCCCCAGCATCGTTCTTAAAGATTCAGCCGCTAACACTTAGACAATTTATTACTATGATTCCACAGAGACAATTTATTTCAGTTTACAGAGTAATGGACATTTGTAAAGATTTAGCATAGGTTTTATTTCTGCTAGCTGCTAAAAGGCCATTGCAAAATGAGCATTGTAATAGCCAGTAGAACAGTAAACTACTCGTTTTAAAAGCCTGCATTCTCTAACTAACATGAAATGATGATGCAGGCAAATAATAATAAAAATAATAATGACTAATGTTATTACTAGTATTATTATTAACATACTAGTTAATAATATCATTAATCATTAACATTTAATACTAACATTAAGTATTTGTAGCACTAGATCAAATGCCCCAGTAAGTTATGTCTAACCACGCCTCTGGTTATGGTGTAGGTAGAGATGGGCAATAAGTAATATTAGGCAAGCAGAGGGGTATAGCGGTACCCATTTAAACTCTTTAAGCTTTAAAAAAGAGAAAAGAGCTGTCGATTCATTGACCTCTAGCAACAGAAACGTGGAGATATGCAAATAGTCCTATATAGACAAGTGATCTAACTGAACAGTTCTTGGCTGCGTGACTCCATTTGTAGATAAGGATATGGAAATAACAGCCAAGAAGTTATCTGATGAAACTGCAGCACAACTAGGGTCTGAAGCAGCTTGAAAACGTAGTCTTTATGCTAAATCCATCAGTGATGTTATGGTCATCAAGGCCTAAAGCCCTGTGTAGTCACCCATCAAGACTGATCTTTAAAAATCTTTTTTTTTTGGACTGGGACTGATGCGGAGAGATGCTTACAGCATGTCAGCAGTTCGAAGAAGCAAAGTATAAAAATGTCAGTAGCCTAATGTTTTGTTAGTGTGTCTTTTGCTTAGGTATAATAAGAAGTGTTCAGGTAATTATGGTCATCACTGATTGGCAACAAATCCTTAATGGAAGCATTTTTACATTGGTCATTGTTTATACATGTTCTTCACAGCTTAATTCTTAAGCTTCTCTGCAAATCTTTAATAAAAACAGTGCTGAAACCTGAGGATTTAGCAAATTACCACAGCAAGTGTGAACAGTGTGCTAATTTGGAGGACCGGAGACAACACTGTTATTTTGCGCTGTGCAGTGGAACCACCCACTATAGTCTTCTTGTCTTAGGATGTTTGCACAACATGAGGCCTTGGCAGAGGCTAGTTTCAAGTCATGTTCTGTTTTGCAGAAATAATATGCAATCTAGCAGTTTACTTCTGCAGAATTTGCCAGTGGGGATCATTTTCTTTTAGACCCACACGGAGATGAATGCATTATCATGATGAGGAGAGCCTTTAGAAACAGTAGTTAATTGTGACCAAACAGTACAATACAATACAATACAATACAACACAATGTCACTGGGTAAGCATTGGGATCCCTCAGGACTGGAGAGTTTCCAGGTAGCACTTACAAGATACAGACTGCTCTAAATAGATCTACCTTCAGAGCCCAATATTGATTGGCATTTGGACAGTCTCAGATATCTCTAAAAAAAGATCCAATTCAGTGCCTGCTGATTTGCCCTTTGTCTGCTCCACATAGTATTCTAGCTTTGCCTGATATTATCAGCAAAGCAGGAACAAACATCACAAACAAAGTAACTAAATTAGGCAATAAACTAAAAAGACTTGACCTTGTATGTCTTTCTTAATCCTGTCTGAGTATTTGCACCTTATTTTAATACAGGAACAGCTCATGCACTACGACTTCAGCAAATTCCCCTCCCTGAAAATAAAGCTGATTGAATCGGTGGACAAGATGCTGAGCAACAAGATCTCAGGGCTGATGACCATGATTCGTGAGGAGGAGTGCAGGCAGCCACCTCAGGTTGTGACTGGAGGGGCCTTTGAAGGCTCAGAGGATGGGCCGTTCGGCCACGGATATGGCGAGGGCATTAGTGCTGGGGCTGACACCGAGGACTGGATCGTGAGTCGTGACAAACCACGTTATGACGAGATCTTCTACACCCTCATGCCCATTAACGGCAAGGTGACCGGCGTCAATGCCAAGAAGGAAATGATGAACTCCCGTCTGCCAAACACTGTGCTCGGAAAAATATGGAAGCTGGCTGACTGCGACAAGGACGGCATGCTGGACGACGAGGAGTTTGCCCTGGCACAGCATCTCATTAAGGTCAAGCTGGAGGGCTTTGAACTGCCCTCAGAGCTGCCTCCACACCTGGTACCCCCAGCCCACAGGAAGAACCCCACTGCAGACATCCTGTACAACCACCAGGAGGACTGAGACGGTGGTGTGTACACTCCAAATACAGCTGTTCATATGTAAATATCTGCCAGCAGCACAAAGTGTAGGCTTGAAGGAATAGCTCAACCAGATGTGTAGCTAATGTGGCTAACAAAGTATGGACATTGCTGCCACCTAACACCATTTTTGCATTCTTTAGTGACACTCCTTGGGGCAGAATTGTAAGAAGACCCTGTAAAAGTCCATAATTTAATCTGATTCATAATGTGAAGGCACTTTGAAAGGTTTTACATTTCCAATGGCATTCCGGATGGAATTAGCTGTCAATGTAGTTACTGTGAAACTGTGGCTATGATATGCTTTTTAGATATTTAATTGAAACAATTAAATAATTAAGAAAAGAGAAAGCATGCAAATGTTACAATGTTATTGTTGTAAAAACATCAAACGCTGCATAATCTGTTTATACAGTTCCCTGCCTTGTTGGCATCCATTGCTTTTGTATTCAGATCTTTAGACAGTTGCTTAGATCAGCCCATGTTTGAGGAAGCTTAGGAATTTGATTCAGTCGACAGATAAAGACATGTCTCCTGTCTGACCTGGTAATCAAGGTCTTAGACTTTGACAAAATAAAACAAAAACAAATCTGAGCCTTTGCAGCTCTTTGCACAGGCCACACTGACAATTCCCATTATTTATGTTATGGAAGACTAACTGTGCTTTAGCTTTTGTTGAAAATATTGTTTTATATTTGATTAGCTACAGATGCTGTTTTTACTACTTCTCAGTTTGTTCACAGTGAAATTTACAGTAAAGAATCTCATTAAATTATGGATTTGTGTGGACTTCCTTTATAACCAAATGGTAATGATCACAGGTTCCCATAAACTATTATTTCCATGTTTCTAGGTGCAGATGATGTACATGTGGATAATGTATATCAGATTTATTTAGAGAATTTGATGTATACTTTTTTTTGGTTGTTTTCTTTTTTTTTGTTCATCCAAAACACCCAAAAATCATAATTATATAATTATTACCATGCACACTAAACAAAAAACATTTATTTTACATGACTATCTTTATATCTGCCCAATATCAATATTTCAATCCAATCTTAGTTACACAGAGTGTGTTACTATTATCATGACATGTTGGATCATTGACTTCTCATGAAATCTGGTGGACATGCCTGTATTTTTGGTTATACACAATATATAGCAAAAATCACAATTACAGTTTTTTTCCAAAAAAAGCCCATATATATATATATATATATATATATAATTTATTGTATTTTTATATACAAATGAAACACATCTATTGCTAATACTTTAATACCTTCAGGACATTAAAATGTTATCAGTTAGTTACTACTGACAGTGTGCACCAGACTCCTGCCTGTGGTTGTCGAAGGACTTAACGTTCTTGTGAGTCCGCATGAGGCCCATTCTGTGCTCCGTGACTGCTATACAACGTGAAACTGGACTATGCAAGTACTTCATTCATAGTACTTTTTAGAATGTTACACAGGGCATTTGTTTTTACAACCTGTTGCCTACTTCTTACGTTATTGCTGCATTTAAGACTAAATTATCTGCCTTATGACGGAAGATGACGTCTCTTGTCAGTGTGTGATTGACTTGGTCTTTTTTGCTGGACCTTTTCAGTTTGCTTTTCCATTTATGTATAGAACCAGTGCTGTTACAAGATTGTGTCAAGTTCTACAATGGCTGTAAACATGGTCACAACAGAGGTTTGGAATCAACGGCAAAATATTAACAATGTAATTTTTTGTTCAATAATAACTTGGACAGTGTGGATTATATATATTACAAACTATTTGCCAAAACATTATCCAACAGGATTAACCCAGGAATTACCTAAAACAGCAATGTCTGATTTTTTAAAAATATGTTGCACATTGTAAATACGATATACTTACAGTATTCCTATGTGAAGCCTTGCCTTTGAGGGAGGATGTTGTTTTTCATTTATTGTGTTTATGACTAAGAGAAGTGCTCATTAAGGGCACTGAAATAAATGGGCATCCTGACTGGTAAGGTCACTGTGTGTATGGGCTTAAACTGGAACATGTCCATGTGACTTCTGCATAATGTCTGCTGTAGTCATAAAATGACTCCTGACTCGCTTCATTGATACCAGGCCTTCATTTTTATATGGTAGCATGTCAGTGATCTGAGTTTCATTATCATTTAATCATTGTACCTTTTTTTGATGCATTGGTGGAATATTAAAAGTTACTGTTTTAATAGAACAGCTCTTCAAATCTGGGGTGATTAAGATGCAAAATAACCCTGATAACCCCAAAACCTTGGTGAAGGTTACATTTTGTTGTGTTTTTAGGACTTTTAAAGGTTATGGTGTGGATTTTACTGGTTGTAATCAAGATACAGGCCTACTGTAGAAGTGTTTAACGTAAATATTGTTTTAAACATTTGTTTTAAACATTGACATTTTTGTCATTATTGCCTTATTTTAAGTACTTTTACTGTTAAGTTCATCAGGTTATAAGTTGATGTCCAGCTTTCAGCCCATAATTGAATGTAATTAACACACCCTGTATAGGGAATAAGGGACTGTAGATATTAAACCATACTTAAAAAAAACATCTTTTTGGTCATTTCATTTTTTACGTCTTGAAGTACATGTGATTGTTAACAAACATGATGCCCTTGTTTAGTTGTCATATACAAGATATTCTTTAAGATAATACACCTAGAGGGGACTATTTAGCATTATGTCCTCTCACTGGAATTCATCATTAGCATTGCTGTCATTTCTGCCAGAGCAACTTCTCTCTTCTGTTGAACTGTATGCAGCATTACATCTGGCGTGCAACCTTTACACCCCTCTATGCGCACGGTCAGGTGAGCAACAGTTGCACTCCTGTCAATCTACTACCCACTATGGCTTCAAAGTTCAATTCATCACTTTACTGACCAGCCTTACAGAAGGAGCTCTCTTCAAACAGACTTGAGCCATGACCATCTACACAACTTAACCAACGTCTGTTCAGGCCTGGCGCTGAAAAGACCACTCCGTAAAGGTTAGTGGTGGTGTTTCCGTGTCATTTCATGCTTTGACAGCCGAGGTCCAATTACATCATTTGCTGGTCCTTGTTATAAAGGGTTACCTCCATTGCCTGCTTAGGTTTTCAGTGTTTCCAGTGTTTTCCGGCACTTTATTGATTCGACTGGTATATAAAGGTTGGCCATGATCGGCATATCAGATTATCATGCTTTAGATAATAAATGTATAGAAAGTATAAAAACTGAAATACTGTTAAAAGGATATGCTGGATGAAACACTTTCTTTAACCATCTAACACTACTGGATTACCTGTTACTGATCATATAATGGATCCCATAACTGGATTGGTTGAATCCTATCATACCTGGCAGTAAAAAAAAGGTAAGGTATTTTTATTGACTCCACAAAGCTGAGCTTGAATGGATGGTTTTACTGTACATGTAAACAGACTTTAGGTCACACACAGGCTACTTTCTCAACATTAGACTACTTTTTGTAATGGACTGTAATCAATTGTTTGAGGTCTGTGTGCCTTGATTGTATCCATACTAGCTTGAGAGTATTGTCTGCTGTTCTTCACACTGGGTAAAGGCCTCTGCTAAAGTGTAATATGAAGCTTAATAATTAAACTCCTCATGTGATTTCCGTGCTAGGTGGCGTTTCATAAGAATGGAAAAAAAGTCTGTAAGACCTGAAACAACTCCTTTATCCTTTATGCTATTGTGACTTTCTTAAATCTAATAATAATAATTTAAAAAAAGATTAGTGTATCAGCACTATCCCATTTCCATGCTTGCTGATTCCTCGCCTTAATGCAGTCATTCTCACATTTAATTAAATTTTTTAATACCTTTAACTTTACAGTCCCTAGTCTAGACATTCACATTGGTCTTTCTTTTTTTGGCTGCCCAAATAAAAGTTTCTAAAGTAGCAGTTTTGCTGTGGTCTCTCAGATGTCTGAGCAGCCCGACGTAGATGACTATGAGCAGGGACGGATCCGGGAGCTGCAGGAGCAGCGCATGGCCGTGCAGAAGAAGACCTACACCAAGTGGATGAACAGTGTCTTCTCCAAGAACGGGGTAGGAATACTCGACTGTATGCAGTCTAGGCATCTCCTCCAAGGCTAAATCTAGGCTAGTTTGATAACTGTGATTATCAGAGGTGAGAGTTTGTACCACGTCTTTTCCCTGTCATGATAACACAGTAGTTATTTAGTGTCATGTGATGGTAGCGTTCTGTGACTCATTTTATTATAGGCTGTATGATATTTCATGTAGCTTCTGAGTATACAGTTAAAAACCCCTGAGACCAAAACTTGAATAGCCATAACTCATGTTTGCATAACCAGTACATAGCAGTAGTGTTGCGCCGATACCGATACCGGCACTGACGCACAGTATCGAGATCGGCAATAGAGAGCACCAATACCACAAGGCTTACTGACTGCCTTTTTTTCCATAGAACATTTTTGTTTGCATACTTTATAAAAACCAAATGTCTAAACAACCAGTTAAAGTTAGTGATAAATAGTTAATATCATTAAACAGACATTTAATAAACGTTTACATTTGCAGCACTTTCTGTTTCCATGTGGTGTTTTTGTTTGGTTCTAAAACCAAACGTTGAGTTTAAGCAGCTTGTTTAAAGGTTTAGTAGCTTTTTACACTTGAAGGTGAAACTGCTGCATAGGCATTTTTTCTTTCTAAATTCTGAAATCAGAATTTTACACCAATTAAAAAGCTATTTGGTCGAGCTTAGCAAGGTTATGCTTCCCAATTTTTATTTGTTCATAGCTCTGAAACTGAAATGTGCAATTATTCAACTAGTAAATGCTGTTCTTTCAAGCTTAGTATATCTTATTATAATATATCTACAATTCAACTTACTTGTCTGGTAAGCACCTGGACATACAGCACACAAAACCCTCCTATCTCCAAAGGAGGAAGAAAAACGTCTTAACTTTCAGTAAAAGTCAATGTACAAGTCAATGTTTTCCAGGAGCACTATTGGTCCATTTAATGTGACAGTAACAATATTTAGAATTTGATTTCCAAACTATAGGGCATCCATTTTTGTTGGGCAACTATTTTAATGCCCATATTAAAAACACTTTCTTTCTCTAACAACAGCAAACAAAAAAATATGAAAATGCTTTTAACCCATTAATTGCCAAGCTAACATGCCCATGTGGGTCTTGTGTGGGTAGCCCTACTGGAAACTAGGATCTTTTGTCCTCTGGCTCCATGTTGAGCCCACATATGAATACCCATTAGGGTCAATGATGGGACCAGGAGAGGTTAACAATCAGTCTCCATGTGGCAAAGAATCTTTAAGTGTCTTTATCTCACTCTGAAAAGGTGACTGAGAAGAAATGATGTCTTCTATCTTGTATGCAACTTTATGCCACACAGATTAGGCATGTGTAGACCACTCTGAGGAAAGGTTACAAGCCTGTCAGTCTAATAGCTTGTTGTCCCGTAGTTCATTCTCTTGCAGCCCACTTGAGCCTACTTGTTTATTTTTAGTTCTACCCAACACAGGAAAGGCTGATAACAGCCTTCAGCAGAACATCTCAGTCCCCTGAAAAACAAAAACACCATCGTCCAAGCAATCTCCAAGACCTGAACAATAGTCAACATGACACAGCTAAAACCACAGAGTGGTTTTGAACTGCTGTCCACCCTGATTTCAGCAAGCCAAAGGCAATTGTGGAGCCGCCAGAGGACCCAGACTCAAACGGGAGATCCCATCCCTATTTGGGGCAAAACCTAGAAAACTTTGAGAATACGCTGAAGGATTGCATAATCAATATGATATGTGCTTGTAATATTTATTATGACAATGAAAAAGACTACCAGTTTGTGAAACAATCAATAATAAAAGTGTCCGTTCAGTAGCAACGTCATTCCATTCTGTGCCACTGACCTAAGTGTGAATTTAGCAGGGATTATCCAGTACAGGGTTTTCCTGTACATATCTGCTGATGCCTTTTATGAATGGTGGAAATTGGGACTAGTTGGGATTAGTTACCGTGATTTCAGAGAAATGCAATGTTTATTTTTGCACATCCTTAGAAAAGGGGTTCTGGCAGGGCTTTTTATGTAACAGCACATTTGAATGTATAGAAGATTCTTTGTCTGGTTCTAGTTCTCCATACACAGTGAAAACACCTTGTGGTTGTTTCTTGAAATACCTCTTTAATAATGGTTCAGTATCGCACCAAAGGGAGGCTAAGAAAACTTTTGCAATACTATGCAAAATGACCCTAGAATTTAGCTCTTCTAATGCCAAAACTCAGTGAATACTTGGATGCTAACCAACTTTGTAGCCTTCTGTTCTCCCAGTAACTCATTTGAAAGCTACATAATCCTTCCTGGTGGCACCCTGGTGAGTAAGACCGTAAAGCAAGGAGAAGAGGGTACAGCTTGTAACTCAAGGTCCTGTATAAACATTTCAACAATTCCAAAGCCAGGAAGGAAGAGGGCAGCGCACAGAGTGTCAGCATTTCATGTGGTAGATCCATGCAGCTGACAATGAGTAAATGTGTGCAGGTTCAGTTACAGTAGGACTTGCCGTGCATTTGAGACCCGTCTAACAAATAAGGCAGGGGTCATTGATTACAGGCCCGGAGAGCCAGTGTCCAGCAGAGTTTGGTGGTTGTCCTGCTCTAACAAAGCTGACAATCCTGGTAATAGTTGATGATGAGGTGAATCAGGTGTGCCTTGATTTGGGAATAACCGAACTGTGCAGGACTTCGGCTCTACAGGACTGAAACTAGTGATGACTGAGACAGTTTGTCCAGTAAGCACAATTCAGTGCTATGAACTATAAATACTGTTTATACATATAAATATGTTCCCTATAAATATGCATATAAATATATGACTGTCGACTGCAATGATGGTTGACTGGGATTTGCTATTTGTTAGAGGACAGAAATATATTAATAGCTTTGTACGGGCCGCTGACAAGGAGTTTAAATGTTTCCCCTTCCTTTTTCCCGTTCACTTGCTTCCCACGAGTATTGTTCCCTTTTCATCACATGTGTACCCAGTAAAGCATGGAAGCATCTGTACCTGGACATAGAATAAAAGTATTTATTCATACTTTCTGTCCATCAGAGTGTTCATATTAGGTGCTTCCGAATCATAAAATGCACATAAACACGAATCTGTCAGAGGCAAGCTGTGTGTTCTTCCGTTCTGTCCAGAGGAGATCCTGTCCAAGACGCCACACTCTGGATTCTCATAGCACTCGCTTCAGGGAGTGGCCGCAAAGCCCCGAGTGGAGTCGGCACACAGGGAGGAGTGTGTGAGTCATGCTGGAACGGAGCTCTGTGGCCACCAGCCAAACACAATGTTCAGACCCCGCCAGCTGCTGCCGCTGGAGCAGTGCAGGCGACGTTTCCTGCCCCGCCTAACCCCAGCATCTCAGGGGAATGCCAGGGGTCAGCTCAACCTGTACTCCAGCTATGGGAGTTTGAACTCACAATAAGGGACTAAGGAACCAAGGGACCAAGGGGCTTCATTTGTCACTGTGTCCTGACAGAGATAGTCCCACACCTAATAGGCCCCACGGTCTCAGATGTTCTGCAATATGTTGCTTTTTTTTTTACATGCGTAATTTTTCTAGCTTTTGGGACTGTTAGCTGCTAGACTGTCAGCTGAGCTCATACCAGATGAAAATGGATAAACAGCAGCTGCAGGGATCTTGCAGAATTCCTCACAATAATGATGGCAGTCAGTCACAAACTGGGACTAGGCCAGTTTGGGCATGAATGTAAAAACTCTTTTAAAAAGCTAGTTTAAGAACAAAACACCTCTATTGCTGCGGTAGCGATGCCGGGCGAGACGCACATTAATGCCACAGTATGTCTTTGCACCACTTTACAATTGTACTTTACAACCTCAGCTTACCTGAGATTACATGTCTCCTCGGCAGCGCACGTACTTGTTAACTTTGTGGCAAAATGTTGTCCTTCAGTTGACCATCAGTACAAAAAAAAAGTATTTTCTAGGCAAACAAGAGACACGTGCATTCCAACAATGTCCGTCAATTACTCTTTCACTCACTCACTCAGTAAGTCAGTAAGTAAAATTGCCTCTTTTAGGCCGTCCTGGTTCCATAGCATGATGTCAAATTCTCCCATCAATTCTCAGAAGTTGCAATACACCTTTTGTATTTCTGTGTTCAGGAAAAGATCGTCCTGAATGACGTGTACACCGAGCTGAAGACTGGAGTACACCTGGTGCGACTCTTGGAGCTCATCTCCAGGGAGAAGCTGCCCACCCCCAGCCGACGCACCCTCAGGGTACACTGCCTTGAGAATAACAGCATCGCCATCAGCTTTCTCAAAACCAAGGTGCATGCATTAATAAGGAAAAAATAGTGATTCTGGGAAACTCAATGACCTTCATTTCTTATGTCTGTCTGTTTTTCATTTCACGCCCCTCATCATTTTCTCTTCTCAGATCCGAGTAGATCTGATTGGCCCTGAAAACGTTGTGGATGGAGACAGAACCCTGATCCTGGGCCTGATCTGGATCATTATTCTCCGCTTCCAGATCGGAGCAATTAATCTCGATGAGGTAGTGTCTAAAAACCACACACTGAGAGCACTGCTGCCAAACACAGCCTATTATAAAACCAGAGTTAAGCACAGAGGAACTGCAGGGACTTTCTACTGACTAATGTTGGGGGGGGACGATAGAAGTGTGAAACAAATCTCAAAGGAATACTTCCCTCTGAAAGGCCAACCATAAATGAAAGCTTAATAGATAACTCAGCTCTAGAATTTAATCATTTTTAGCTACATCAGTCAGAACTGTACTATGACCATAAGCAAAATCCTAAACAAAAGATCAACAGTACACTATTATTACAATTCCACAAGTACAGCATTACAAAACCGAAATAACATGAATTAGATTTTGCACCCAGCTGCACTGCCCCTGTTTGTCGGCTTAAGGGGATACACTATATGAACAGAAGTCTTAGGACACACCTTTTTATTGTTTTTATTATTTTCTATTTCACTACCACAGGTGTATAAAATCAAGCACCTAGCCATGCAGTCGGCCTTTACAAACAGTTGTAAAGGAATGAGTGGTTCTACAGAGCTCAATCATTTCCGGTGTGGTTGTGTAATATGATACCACAGTTGCAACAAGTCAGTTAGTAATATTTTTATTTATTTATTTTTTTTACAGCACTGGTATATAGAGAATAAATCATAGCTAGCTAGCATTCAGTTGTTAATTTTCAGTGCTCATTTTTATGTGCAGGAGACAAACATTGGTGATGAAGGGCTTGGCAATATATAGTAAATCTAGATATGCTAAAAATTATTTTATGATTCTTTCTATAAGTTTCTATATTTAAGAAACTTGTTATGCAGGTGCCCATCTGTATGCAATTTAATTACAAAATCCATCTCAAACAACATTATCCAGTGCAGTTTGCTGCACAGAGCGCATATATCCATAATGTATCTTTGGTGTTACAAAAAATACTGATACTTTAACATTGTACTTTGTTAAGGCATTCATTGTATCGTATATCACCATTTTTCTTCAGCATATCGAGATATAAGCTTTTTGGTCAGTTTATAGCCAGAAATCAAGACAATCAGTGTTATTGTCCATCCCAACACTTAAAAACAACACCAATCCTTCCTTCCAGTCTCAGTCCAGATGGTACATTTGGTTAGCTAACAGGTACTAATGTGGTTTGATGTGGTTGCAGGTAAATTGTTTGTAGACGAAGGGTCTGTTGTGTTCCTAGGAGAGTGGTGATGCCAGCTTGGCACGGCGTTCTGCCAGAGAGGCTCTCCTGATCTGGTGTCAACGGAAGACTGCGGGCTATGCCAATGTGGATGTTCAGGACTTCTCCAGCAGCTGGAGGGATGGGCTGGCCTTCAACGCTCTTATCCACGCTCATCGGTAGTCTTCCCCTGGAAGTGAACTTAGGCTTAAAACAATTCCGTGTATTTTCAAGAGTTTAGCATCAACAATAGAGCTTCATCTGCTAATACAGGGTTGGCTTTCTTTTTCAGCCCAGATCTGTTTATCTACAGTCGACTCCGGCCAGACGAGGCAAGGAGGAACTTGGGTCACGCTTTCAGCCTGGCCGAGAGTGAATTTGGCATCATGCAGCTGCTGGATGTGGAGGACATGGTGGTGCCTCATCCTGATGAGAAGTCTATCATGACTTATGTCTCACTTTATTACCACTACTTTTCCAAAATGAAGCAAGGGCAGACCATCCAGAAGAGGATCGCCAAGGTCAGTCGGGACAATGCTTTTTATCAAATTAAGCAAGGTTTTATTGACGAAAGGTTCCCTTAAAGTCTGCATTTGTCTAGTAAAAGGCTTCCTTAGTGGTTGTGTATTGGGTTTGACTAGACCAGACAGTTCTCACTATATGTGCTATTTAGGTTAGTTTTACTTCTCCACATTATGCAAATAATACAGGTGCAAAAATGGTTCTTTAGCTCACAGAAGAATGTTTAAAGCCATTTAATATACGACTCTTTAGAGAACTATTTAATGTAAAATAAATTGTCTGAGTTTTCAAAAAGTATTTAAATGTACTGTAATGCCAATAGGTATCATCTCAAGATATATTAAGTATTGTGATCATTTATTTATTTATCTTTCACCACTACATAATTTACATTGCGCCCTATTTGCTGTCCCATGTGACACATGCCTTTCCTGAAGGCCTTAACCTGTCTATAATATGCTTATAATAGGAACAAACATGCACTTTAGTGTACCTTCAATCTCCCACAGCCAAACATGCACATGGTGAGAGCCATGATTTCTAACCCTCAGTTCATTTGAAATGCTTTTGCCCCCCCAAGTGGGCTGTCTTGTGAACTCCATTCATTAATCCTGAATGAGGGTTGTACTCAGGAAGACAAGGATTATTGGATTTCACAGTAGGGCAAAGGGAGGAGCCATGGCCCTAATCAGATAAGTGTGTACTCAGCTTGGGTAATACAGGCAAATGAGGGAGTTGTTTCACCCTGCAGTATTGCAGTCATTTCAGCACCATAACAGGAAAGATCCCACAAGCTCCTCTCAACAGACAGTCTGAGGCAACCTGGTGGAAGTGAGTTCAGTGGGTCAGAGATTCCATTAGTGTCCTGGCCAGGGACCTATAGAGAAGTGCAGGGGTGAGAAGTGTCCTGCTCTGACCATGCAGGAACAGGATGACCGCGGTGTCAACACGTGTGAATAGAACAGTGTGCAGTGTTAGAGAAGTGTGTTAAATAATGACAGGCACTGTGGTTTGGGAATTGCGCCGGGCCGGGCCAGGACAGAGATGAGCTCTGTTTGGCTGTGAGACAAGGAGCCTCCGTGTTTGTTGTTCGGATGAACCCAGACGGGCCATCGGGCAGGGATGTCTTTCAGTGGCCGTTTTAGCAACGAGTGGCTGAGATGGCAGACTATGAGAAAGGCCATTGTGAAGCCACACAGGAGTGTGCATGCACTGGGAAAGGTGTGTATATATAGCTGGATGTCAGAATGCTGTGTTGACAACACGTTTACCACTTAGAAATGGGTTAGAAGGTGATGGGCTTATGGTCTCAGAATAAGTAACTGTGATAGTGAAAGCCGTGTGACCAAAATAAACTATTACCATTTCAGAGCTTCAGTGACCTGTGGAAAAGCATTTCAGCTCTACAGACTTGCAGAGGTTTGGGCACCCCTGGTCAAATTACAGTTGCAATTGAAATTATTCAATGAGCACAACTAAAGCTCAACCCTAGGGCATTACTTTAGAAAAGTTCTCAAAATCAGGCACGGTGATAAACATGATACACAAGATGATAAACAACTGTAATACACAGTAATTCGGCTGCTTGTGTGGTTATGGCACAAATAATATGGCTTGGAAATATTTTTTAAACAAGCAGGCATGGTGATGTGTCGATGTTTATAGTTATCGTAATAAATCACAATATGTCACAATTGTTTTTAGCTTGTGGATTTTTTTACTTCTAGAACACTGAATATGTGACCTGCTGCATGGTTCATTCAAAAGAGAGCACTTTCCATTAAACCTTAACTGATATCGGCAAAGAAATCATAGCATATTGTGTATTGTGAAGATTGTTTCTGGAAGTGTTGTAATATTATATTCATGTCCAGTCCTAGAATTAAGTGATTTTGTCATTCAGAATAGAATAGTCATTAACAAATGACAGATAGTATTTCAAATGTAGATGTTTAGCTTTTCAGGTATTTTAAAAACAGTGGGTCTTATTCTTTAGCCATTCTTACGAAGAATTGTCTTCTTAAAACCCTCTTACGCAGTTTTTGTTTCTGATATTCACCAAAGGCATTTGTTCAATTTACAATGATGAGGGGATCCATTATTACAAGAGCGTAAATGCAAACTATTGTGCAGTTTAAAAACACGTCATTTTGCTCAAAACTTTGTCAAGAAATTAAAAACATTTGTAGATGGTTGATTGATGGTAGATGATTAAGAACTTGTAGACAATGTCTTGAAAAAACAGATACTGACAGTGTAGTCTAGTGAGTCTGTTTTCAATGTTAACATCCTCCCATTCTGTGTTCAGATTATAGACCTCCTAAAAGAGCTGGATGACATGAAAGGCCAATATGAGTACATGGTCTCTGGCCTCCTGCTTTGGATCAAGACTAAAGTGGTGGAGCTAGACAATCGCTCCTTCCCAAACTCCCTGCCGGGCATGAAACGGCTTGTGACCGACTTTAAGACCTACCGCACTGTGGAGAAGCCTCCTAAGTATCAGGAGCGAGGCGCCATCGAGGCCCACCTCTTCAGCCTTCGCACAAAGCTGCGGGCCAACAACCAGCGGGCCTACATCCCTCCAGAAGGCAAGACCCTGGGAGACATTGAGAGGAACTGGGCCCTGCTGGAGCGTGCTGAGCACGAGCGAGAGCGCGACCTACAGAACGCCCTCCTGAGGCTGGAGCAGCTCGAGCAGCTGGCCCAGAAGTTCAGCCGCAAGGCAGCGCTCAGGGAGAGCTACGTGCAAGACACACTGCAGTTGGTGCAGAAGGATGACCTGAGGGCGCTGAAGAGTCTGGAGGATGCTCAAGTAGCAGCTCAAAGACTGGAGGCGCTGTGCACAGACGTGTTGGCCAATGAGCCTCGTTTTCAGGCCCTCAGTGAGATGGCGTCTGTCATTGAGAGGGAGGACTACCACAGCAAGAAACAAATCATCAGCAGGTGAGTATCTGGAGAGTTGACAGCTTTGTTTAGGGCAAAGCATTCTTAGGTATTTACAAGCATATTTATCTGCTTGTTTTGCTTAAAAACGAGAGCCCTTAGTAGCACTTATTTTAAAGCAGCAATATGCAAGAATTGGTATTTCTTGCTTGGGTTCCCCCAACAGTTGGAAAGTGGAATTTGCACCCCCACTAAAGGACACTCTTTTCACATGCATTTTACAAGCTGAGAGATACAGATCCGGCATTTGAAATGAAGAAATCGTGTGGACTGAGGTGGTAAAGTAATATATAAACCAGCATGTTCCCATTTACCCCAGGTGCATCCCCTAATCCCTACACCTCTCACCTGCTAGCCATACCTACTCCACTTGCAGCCAGCAGAGGACACACAGGGTCATGTCAGTTTATAGACTGACCTGATACTAATGTTCATCCTTACAGACATGCCACCTCTACAGAGGGTCATTTTTAATAGTGAATAGATGTTGGTCGTTTTTAAAACTTCCACTTTGTATAATGGTACATCAGTTGTTTTTTTCAGGCCCCTTGGTGCTCTAGATAACACACTGTGAGGGCAGAACCTAATTGAAAGCAAATGTGATCTAATTATAACCTAAATGTTGCTGTTTGTGTGTGACAGGGAAGTGAAAATCTCCAACAAATGGCAAGGTTTGCTCCAGCAACTGCAGCAGCAAAGAGATTCCATTGGAGATGTTGTGAACACACTGGCTGTTCTTAAGGATATTGAGTTAATCTCCCTAGACCTCAAGGATCTACAGGTCATTAGAAGCTTAATCTATCCCTACATTCTCATTTCTATTCAACTGATGGGATGCTTTTCATGTTGCATTATAAGCCTCTGTTTAGGACTGAAGGACCAGTACATTTAATAATAACCCAAAATAGCAAATCTGTTGTCACTGACTATGTTGTTTCAATCTTAGGCTCAGGCTGAATCCTCTGATTTGGGAAAGCAGTTGCCAGAGGTGGTGGATCTACTGCAGAAGCAGGACCTGTTAGACACTCAGATCTTCTCTCTCGGAGAAACACTGAGTTCCATCAGCAGCAATGCTTTAAGGGGGAAACACAGGGATGTGTCACAGGTTCAGGGCAGGGTCAAAGAGCTCAATGCCCAGTATAACTCCCTCTTGGCTCTCAGTAAGAACAGGTAGAGTCTTTATTTAAATGTATACTTTATTTTATATTATAAAAATAATATGATATGGTATTTTTTATATTTTACATTTATAGCTGTATATAAAATTAAACAAAACATCCTGAGTCTCCTCCATGACTTTGGTTTGACATTGCTCTAATAGATTGTGGGTTGTTGTTGAGTAGTCTGATAGACTTTTTTTTTTTCAAAAGGAGGAAAGCTCTGGAAGGACAGCTGAAACTCTTTGAGTTCTTTCATGACTGTGAGGAGGTGGAGGCATGGATCTATGAGAAGTGGCTTCTGGTGCAAGCAGCATCTTTAGGCAGAGATCTCATTCAGATTCAACAAGCCATTCAAAAACATAAGGTTTGTAACAACCTACAGTTGCCCCACAATTTTGAGTTTCTCGAGAAATGCAATGAACCAACCGTGTTAATTTGTAGGCTTTGGAAGCAGAGGTGCAGTCTCAGGAGTCTTTGTGCTCAGGAGTTGTGTCGAGGGGTCAGGATCTATGCAGAGGGAGACACCCCAATGAGAGGGACATCCAGAAATGGATTCGGACTTTGCAAAAACAATGGCAACAGCTCAGGGACCAAGTCGCCAACCGCAAGAACAGATTGCATGCAGCCAGTGTCATCAAACAGGTTATATCTATTTCTAGCTATGTGTTGCAGGATATGTCCTTATTCATATTTGCAAATATACCATCTTCCCATGTTTGGTTGTCATTAATTCAGGATAATGGTAGTATGTTGTGATAAATATATAAGTATTTTGTATATAACACACACACACACACACACACACACACACACACACACACTGCACATTAGATTTTTGCACATTCTTCCAAGCAGGTTTGCTATAGGTAGTTCGGGTTAGATGTCTCTGGCCTTGTGTTCGGGATCATTGTCCTGCTCAAAGGTGTCAGTCCATTAGTTCTTTTTTATAAGATGCCTAGTCTGCCACCCCTAGACTTCACTTTTGGGATGGTATTTGTTGAGGAATAGGCATTAGTAGCTTTTTTGTCATTTGTAATTTTTTTTGGACAAATGCTACATTTATTGGCTCATCCAACCAGAACATTTCCTGGCAAACTCTCCAAATGCTTTGATGTATTACTGGTATGTCTTCAGTAATGTCTTCTTACTAGCCACCCTCCCATACAGACCAGTTGTATGCAGAGATGTAGTGTACTTTCACACTAGTTTTAGCCACTGAACTCTTTCAAAAGACCTCCCCTTCTTGTTCCAAATGGGATATCTAAACATTTGGAATTTTTTTCTGTAGTTTTTTCTGCATGTCTTAGAATGTGCTTTGGTCTTCATGTGCTTTTGGTTTTCAACACTTTTATTTTACAGTCTGATCAATGGTACTCGAATTAAAGCAGCATTATGTGAAAATCGTGGCTTGGGCTTCCCGTGCAGTAGGGAAATGTAATTTGCGCTTTGAGCCACCACAATATGTTTAATAATAATTCATTTTGAATGACAGTTTTAAAAATAAAATAAAATCAATCTGACTTTGACACACAGACACATTTGCAGATTTTTAAAGCAGTCTATTTAAACTGTATGTTTTTCTTACAGTATTTTGCTGATGCAACAGAGGCTAACTCATGGCTTAATGACCGTAAGCCTCTCCTTATCGATGAGGATTATGGAAAGGATGAGTTGAGCACTAGTGCGCTGCTCCAGCGCCACCATAGACTAGAGAAAGAAATGGAGGCATATGCTTCAGAGGTGAACAGGCTTGGTGAGCAGGCTAAAAGTGCTGCCCAGCTCGCTCCACTAACTGTAAGTATGATTAACCACGGTTCCTCAACCTCAGCATTCATCATTATTGGCACGCTCTGACATTTTCTTTCTTTTAAGTGTATAGGAATGCACAATACTTTGTTGTTTTGTGTAGACAGAACCTCAGCAGAGCAAGATGGTCCACTACAGTGATTCATCAGGAGACGAAGGACAGACAGTGAAGGAAAAAGGAAGAAATTTAATTAAAGGAAGAAACTTCAAGACAGAAGAAACTTTACAAAAATCCTCTCCTGCTAACCAGATACAAGAGTTTAATGCCAAAATTAGGTTCAAATACAGAGGTATATGAAGTGCTAGTTTGGTATGTATTCTGCTCCTTTGGTCAGTGAAAATGGTTCATAAAATGCTGTGTAACTTATATTTGTCTTCAGGTGTGAAGATAACCTGGGATCGTGGGGAAATGGTGACAGTTCTCAGCAGAGAGAAGGATGATAAAATGCTTGTGCGAGACAGTAAAGGAAATGAACAACTAGTGCCTTCTACATATATTACAGAGCTGCCTTTGGCTGTAAGCCTCTCGACCTGACACTGTACAGTCAATACAATTAGCAACCTTTAGTGTTTTCACACCTATATCCCATTCGTTTTTGTGTTGATGATGGTCTGTTATTTAATATTTGAAAACACAGCAAGCACCACCTGCGCCTACAAATGGAGTTCCAGAGACGCAGACGAGAAAAGTGAGTCGCCCTCGCCGCACCCGCTCCATGCGTCGGGGCACTGCAGAAATCTCCACTGCATCAATACCTGATCCACACTTCCAGAAGGACACTATAGAGTGTACCCAGAGCACCTTAGAAAAAGACTTCAGCAGCCTCTATCAGCTAGCACAGGTGAGTCCTGACCTTACTAACGCTCTTGTCACAAAATGCAATCAAATTCACACAGCAATGCTCCAAAATCTAAAAGAAAGCCTTTTGTTGGAGATAGTAACTTGATTTTAGAAGAGACAGTGAATGAAGAGGTGTCCCAATACTTTTGTCTATATAGTGTATACCATATTTGAAAAGTGTGGTGCTTAACAAGCCTTAACAGTCAGGGTTCCCTTTAAGGATGTGAATCATATTTTGTCTGTAGTCAAAGAGAAAGATCTTGGATGAAACTGCTCAGCTGCATGGGTTCTACAACGCCTGTGATGAGTTTGAATCCTGGATGGAGGACAAGGCGAACGTTCTCAATACCTTCAGCTCCAACGCAGACAACATTGAGGTTGTGCAGGCCAACTATGAGGTGAGTGTTTGTACAAAAAGTACAAATCGATCATAATTGGATGATATGGTAATATGGTAAAATTGGTAATATGTATCCAAAGCAGCTAAATTAAATGACTACTTCTGTGTGAAGAACTTCCTTACAGAGCTGGCCAGTGGAAAGGGTCAGCTTGAAGATATCACCAAACAGGGTGAGGGACTTGTGAAAAAACAGCACAGCAAAAAGAGAGAGATTCAGTCCAGACAAGCCCAGATCACTGACAGGTAGGAGGAATGAAACACTCTCTGTCATGTTAAACTCAAACCCTCAAATTCCAGATAAGACATGAAGAACTGAACAGCTGCAAGTGTTCTTCCAAATCTTTGCTCTTTAACAACAGGTGGGAGAACATTCAGGCCCTAAAGGATGAGAGAGCTCATGAACTCCTCAGCTCAGCAGATATCAAGTCCTTCTTGCACACCTGTGAGGATGCCAAAGCCCAGCTCTTAGACAAGCTGGCACAGTTGGATACTCCAGATGTTGGCAGTTCCCCTTCATCCCTGCAGGCTGAGGAACGTAGCCAGGCACAAGCTGAGCGGGAGATAGAAGCCCTTGAGAGGAAGATTGAATACCTAAAGAGTGTGGCTAAAATGTAAGTGTCTGTTTATAAAAGCAAGACTTACTATTGCTAATCAGAAGTTTCAAAGTTATTAGTATGGTTAGTTAGAATAAGTGTGAACGCTGCCTTTCCAACTGTGATGCGCACCAAACCGTGGGCCGAGGAATGAGACCACCTGAGGTGGGTCCCAGACAGCCTGTTTCTAAAATCGAGCTCTGGTACAGTTTGTTTAAAGTATGAACACAATAGAAACCACAGACATCTAAACAAACCATACACAGGCTTGGGTTCACGCCTGCCCACAAAATTTAGGGTTAACCCCGCCTGCCCACTCCACCAAAGTCATGCTGTCCACATTTCCCTGCTTTATCACGGGCGAGCCTCCTTGCAGACCTGCCCACACTTCTACACTCTAACTTCTTCTGTACAGTGCTTCAGTTTAACAGAGCTGTGTGTCAATCGACACACTACCCCACTACACTGAGTTTCAGCCACCATTAAAGTAGCATTCCTTAGTGTAGGTGCCTCAGTAAAGTGAAGATGGGAGTTGGGATGCAGCCACAATGACATTCAATTTTACATCTTTAACATTAATGTCCTTCTGTGAATAAATTAGCATGTGCACATTTTTTAATATGAAGTTCACTCAGGACTCGTGGACATACCCACCTTATGCAGACCTCTACATGCAGGCTTATGTCATATATGTGTCATATGTCACTTTTTTCCCTTTTGGTTTGATTGCAAATATTTCAGTATGAACACAAAGCAAGTCAAGTCAAGTCAAGTCAAATTTATTTGTATAGCGCTTTTTACAACTGTTGTCGTCACAAAGCAGCTTTACATAATTATTACTTAATAAAGAACAGAGACAGAGAAGAAAGAAGAAATAACATGAAGCGTCAAAGACCCCCGTGAGCAAGCCAACGGCGACAGTGGCAAGGAAAAACTCCCTCAGAGCTGGAGGAAGAAACCTTGGGAGGAACCAAGACTCACAAGGGGGACCCATCCTCCTCTGGCCAGACTGTTTTAAACATTAATGATAAAAATTACCAAACCAGGTACAACAGAAAGTTAATAGTTGTGATATTAATAGTGTCAGACAGGTACGAGTCCATCTAGGTTTCAGCACGGCCACCAAACAGGCAGCAGCGGCTGGCGGGTGAGCTATGGGTGGTGGCGGGTTGGGGGGGACCCGCTGGCTGGACTGGTAGGTGGCAGCTGGTTAGATGCAGGTAGAGGGGACCTCAGCGGGCAATCTTCCTGCAGATCGGGCTGGGTGGCCATTTACTCGGGGAAGGTAAAGAGAGAGAAGTTAGTTCTAAGAGGAATTTTATGGAGTGCAGAGAATGTTGATCATCAGCATCTGGGTATGTCTGATGACTCCGGCAGGTCTGATTATCACAGCATAATTAAAAGGAGAGAGCCAGAAGGTAACACGGACACGGGCGTACCCTGAGAACACCAGCATCTATCTGCTCCACCGTCAACAAACCTGAGTGATCGCGTGTAAGCAGCGAGACGACAGCTCCAGCATCTCAGAGTACTACAATTCCCTGGGTCCGCGAACCCCTGGACCTGCAGCCCTTATCTAAGAAACATTAATTACCAAAAGCTAAACTAAACATATAAGTTTTCAGTTTAGATTTAAAGATTGAGACTGTGTCTGAGTCCAGAACATTATCTGGAAGGTTATTCCAGAGCTGGGGGGCTTTATAGGAAAAGGCTCTTCCCCCTGCTGAGGTTTTCAGAATTTTGGGAACGCGTAAGAGGCCAGCACCCTGAGATCTAAGTAGTCTTGATGGTTCGTAATATACTATAAGATCCTGCAGGTACTCAGGAGCGAGGCCATGTAGGGCTTTATATGTTAATAAAAGAATTTTGTATTCAATACGGAATTTAACTGGGAGCCAATGAAGTGCTGATAGAACTGGACTGATATGGTCAAATTTTCTAGTTTTAGTAAGGACCCTGGCTGCAGCATTTTGCACCAGCTGAAGTTTATTGAGGTTCCTGCTGGAACAACCTGACAGTAACGCATTACAGTAATCTAGCCTTGAGGTAATAAAAGCATGTACTAGCTTTTCTGCGTCTTGTAGTGATAAGGAGTTTCTTAGTTTGGAGATGTTCCTAAGCTGCATAAAGGCTGTTCTACTAATATTAGCTATATGTTGCTCAAATGATAAATCTGAGTCGAATGTGACGCCAAGATTTTTAGCTGCTAAACCAGGAATGATGGGAGAATCTGCCAAGTCTAACATTAAGTCTGATAGTTTATTTCTAGAGTCTTTTGGACCTAAAAGGAGAACTTCGGTTTTGTCACTGTTAAGGAGAAGGAAGTTATGTGACATCCAGAGTTTTATATCCTTTACACAGTCCTCCATTTTCTGTAGTCTAAATTTATCGTCAGGTTTGGCTGATATATAGAGCTGTGTGTCATCTGCATAGAAGTGGAAATTAACGCCATGTCTGCTTATAACTGAGCCCAGTGGTAACATGTATAATGTAAATAATAGTGGTCCTAAAATTGAGCCTTGCGGAACTCCATATCTTACTTCTGTGTAGTTTGAAGATAAATCATTTATCTTTACAAATTGGAAGCGTCCCGTTAGATATGACTGGAACCATGATAGGGCTGTCCCTGTGATTCCAACCATTTTCTCTAATCTTTCTAGTAATATAGAATGATCTATTGTATCAAAGGCTGCACTAAGGTCTAGTAGGACTAATAAAGATACGTAGCCTTGATCAGAGGCAAGAAGGAGATCATTCGTAATCTTCACTAGGGCTGTCTCTGTGCTGTGATTGAGTCTAAATCCAGACTGGAATTTCTCATACATGTCATTTTTACTCAGGTATAAGCAGAGTTGTTGGGCCACAGCTTTTTCTAATATCTTAGATACGAATGTTAAGTTTGAGCAAAGCAAACCAGAACTATAATTTAACAATTTTCTTGTTTTGTTCAGACCAACGGAAATCAAACTACAAGTATTAACACCTCCTAATTCTGTACTCTGCATACAGTTATTCCTAGCTTGAAGTTCCCTCACTGTTCTACCCCTTGCTGTGTTGTAGGAAGCATGACTGCAGCCCTGCAGAGAGTGCTGCCATCATGGAGGAGGTCCATGCTTTGGAGGAACTGCTGCAGCAGGTCAAGGCCCAAGCTACCAACAGGCAAAGCATGCTGGATGAGGCTCGACGGCTGCAGCTTTTCCAGAAAGAGTGCAAGGACCTGATGCTGTGGGCTGAGGCAATGGAGGAGCGCCTTGTGGAAGAGGAGAACATCTCTGATGTAGGGTCAGCTCAGGCACTGTTGGAGGAGAATCAGGAAGTGCGGCTGGAGATCGAGCAACAGCGAGCCAGGTTTTGTGACAGATGACTGAATACCAATCAGTAAAGCTATAATCAGCAGAGACAATGACATTGAGCTACATTTGAACATTTGTAAATATTTCTTTAGTTGTCAGGGTTTGTAAAACTGCTGTCCTAGCAGCACTACTGTAATTAAAAAAAAATGAAATATAATACTGACTTCATACCTTCAGGTTGACAGCCATGGAAAAGCTGGGTGAGTCTTTAGAATCATCATCTGGGAGAAAGGATGTCCAGCAAACACTGGCAAAGTTAAACCATGAATGGAATAAGCTGGACAAGCTGTGGTCTAGCCAAAACAGGAGGCTGCAACAAGGACTTGACCTTCAGAAACTGAACAAGGAAGCAGATCGAATAGATGCTACGATATCTGGTCATGAAGCCAGACTCAAAATCAATGATCTTGGGGTGAGTTTTGCCTTCATGAGAAGCTGAGGAATTATTTAAATTAAAGGCCATTCCTGCAGGAGAACTCATGGAAATGACAATGGGGCTTATTCACCAACTTTTTTTTAAGAAGAAATTACATACAGTTTTGAAGATTCTGACACAAGAAGATGTTTGCATATACTGATGTTTTCTTACTTGGGATTTGTTCAGTTTATGAGCACAGAGGGATCCATCATTATGAGGGCATAGCTATGAACAGTAATCTGAACTCTATCATTTAGGATTCTATCAAGAACAAATGATAAGCCCAACAATAAATCAGCCACTCAGCAATATTTCTGCTATTTTAAACCTGTTTAATGTTACACTGGTGGTGATGATTGTATTTGTGGGCAGGACTCTGTGGATAGTGTACACAGTTTGCTTGGCCGCCAAGAGGAGCTAGAGGGTTTGCTTAGAGCTCTCGACCAACAGATTGACAACTTTCAAAACAGAAGCCAAGAGCTCATTGACAAGCGGCACTTTGCTTCCAAACAGTGAGAATAACCTGCATTAATTTCCACTTTTTTTATTTTTGCTCAACTGTATTAATATTGATAATTCTCTGATGTTCTCAGAATTCAGCAGCGATCTCGAGCCATTGAAGAACGAAACAGAAAGCTGAAAGATAACTGTAAACAAAGAAGACTGGAATTACTTGCTTCCAAAAAATACCAGGTATTGCTGGGGATGATGTAGGCCTAGATAAAGGGACTACTGATTTGTTCGGAAATACTCAGGTGGACTTTCACAGTCTTTAACCAAGGATCCTAGCCTAGCTAGTGGTGAAACCTGAATGTAGTACCACACAAAGAAACCCACCAGTTTTAATAGTGGCTTTTTCTAAATGGCAGGAGTTCTACAGAGATGCAGAGGAGCTGATTCTTTGGATGGAAGAGAAATTTAAGATAGCTGAAGATGAGTCGTACAGGGATCCCACCAACGTCCTCCACAAACTCAAAAGGCACGAGGCAGCTGAGAAAGAGATGCAGGCCAATCAAGTCCGTCTGGACAGACTTATCGAGGTAGGCTGCATCAGAGCATGCAGAGTTCACCAGAGCTGTCTGGTAATGTACAGCTTTACTGTAAGACTGGAAACAGAAATCTAAATGTCTGAACACATTTGCTTTCACCAAAACATTTTAATAAAAAAGAGACCGATTTCATGTAACATGTTGAGGCTGATTTCATGTAATACCCAGATAACTGTTAATACTGGGCTTCTATGAGAAAAGCTTTGAGAATAATTAAGCTAAAGCTCACAAAGTATTGGTAATTTTCTTTTTCTTTGTCCTTTTCTTTTTTTTATTTTGGTGTTTTATTAATAAATGAACAGAGTATAACCAAATTAATCACGAATGATGCCTGGCATAGTATGTACCATCTGATGACCAATATACATTTTGATTGGTCTTATGCCACTGAGGTTCATTTGTTCTCATATTTGTAAATGCTATGTCTGTAATATGGGTTTTGTTCCTAATCAGGCAGGAGAAGAGATGATCGCTGAAGACCACTACAACAGTCAAAGCATCCAGAGGAAGTCTAGGCAGGTGCGGGGCCGGTGGAACGAGCTCCAGAGAAAGATGACAGAAAGAGGGGATAAGCTAAGACAGGCTGGGCAACAGGAACAACTCATGGAGCTGCTTCAGGTAAATGTGAATTTCTGATTAGCTTTTCCTTTCCCCTTTAAATACAATTTCACCTATAATATATATATTTTTACATATCTCCACATTATATGTCACTGAAACAGAAACACAGCAAAACTCTTTTTCTCTTTGTGTGGATAAGATTGGCAACAGACAGTCAAGGCTAAAAATCAACGTCCCTCTTTTAAGTGAGATTTCCCTTTGGTACACCTGCCTTCAGACAAAACTATATGTCTGCTTCTTTTCAGGACGCCAAAGTGAAAATTGAGGTAATTCAGTGGATGCTGCAGCATGCAGCAAAGGGCCATGACCTTCGCTCAAGTCGACAGCTCCTTAAGGAGCACAAGCAGCTGGAGCAGGACGCTCAGGAGCTAGCAGACAAGATCAACTCCATCGTCGCCCGTGCCAAACACTTGGCCATCAATCACTTTGACTCCCTGAGAATCCTCCGTGAGACAGACACCTACCTGAAACTGTGAGCTCCTTCGACAGGCCTCAGATTGTATTTTTCATATACCCCTTGAATGTTCAGTATGAAAAATCCCAGAGTGACTCAATATTTAGTTATTGTTTTGGAATGATGTGAAGTGTTTTGAGCTGTACCGTGATGGGAACTGTAAAAGAGAACCGAGTCAGAGTTTACAGTGGTGGTGATAGGATCCAGATATCTGAGGAGTTTAATGTCTCGAGAAGCTACCTCAAATAAAGTTAGCCCCTTAACACTCCAAAGCCTATACACTAATACACTAAGGTGTATTATTCGGTAACTACAGGGACTTCTGTACAAACTGGTGGGGCTATTCTTTGTAATAACTTTCAGAAATTTGTAATAACACTTTCAGCCTGCTGGCAGTCCATAATTGTGGGTTTGATACCCGGGCTAGGCAAGCTACCACTGTTGGGCCCTTGAGCAAGGCCCTTCACCCTCTCTACTCCCTGGACGCCACAGCAATGGCTGCCACCGCTCTGGGCATGTGTGCTCATGATCACTGTCTGTGTTTCACTGGTGTGTATGTGTGTGTTCACTGCATGGATGGGTTAAAGGCGGAAGCCAAACACCATCTGTGTCCGACACTAATGGTGATTATGGTTGTCCTGTCTTGAGAAGCTTTGGCCCTAAAACCCATTCACTTTCAACCTATAGTGAAAAGGTACTTTCACAAGACACATAAGTGACATGTAGGTTCACTAGTGGTTTGGGATAGCAAATAAAATCATATTTGTATTGTCAACATTGTGACCGCTAGTTCTTATTACCACTTTATGTAGAGTGATATGACATGTAATGTTGGCCAGTTGATTAAGTCTTGGTCTTTTTGGCAGATTTAAGTCTCTACAAAAGCCTTTGGATCATCGTAGATGCCAACTGGAAGCAGATGTGGCCCTCTTTAGCTTTTACCATGATGTGGACCTGGAGCTTACTTGGATCTCTGAACATTACCCTTTGGCTGATACCAGTAACTACGGCAAATCCTTGGCAGGGGCCATCAACCTGCTACAAAAGCACAAGGTGGAATCTTAGATACAGCTATACAAAGTTGTGAAATGTTGTTTTTTTAAGAGTATCTTTTTTAGGAGAGTTATGTATATTAACTAGTGCCGTCACGATACCAGAATTCTGATTTTAGTAATGGTACCAAGTATAGTATGAAAATAAGATAAGATAAGATAATCCTTTATTAGTCCCACAGTGGGAAAATTCTCAGTGTCACAGCAGGAAGGGATAGCAAGAGACTCAATTACAAAAATGTAGATAAATAAAGAAATAAATTATTTATATAATACCATATATTTATATATACCATATATTTATATAATACCATTCAGTAATATGAAGAAGAAAAAAGATAACTTTTCAAAAATGTTATAACACCCATTAGAACACAGTCATCCCTGCCATTCCATCAGTCCTGACTTGTCTCTCTATTGTCTGAACACCAAGATCCATGTTCCTGAACCTTAATTAAGTCCAGTGTTGGACTAAATTGCAGTGTCAACAGTAAAAGATTATGGGAAATTGCCTGTGGAACTGGCCCTACTTAGTGCCCCCTATGTGACCTAGCTATTCTGAACCCCACTAGGAGCTGCAATCAGAGGTTAATGCCCACAGCCAGTATCTTCAGCGAGTGTTGGACAGAGGGCAGACTATGGCCAGGTCCAGCCAATGGGATAGCAGAGAGGTGCAGCAAAGATGTGACCATCTACTTGCAGAGTGGGAGGAGCTAGAAGATGCCTGTGAAAAACGCTCTGCCCATCTCAATAAAGCAGTTGTGCGGGAACAGGTAAAAGCTGCAGTCCTGTAGAGAAATAGTATCTGTATGTAAGACATGAATTTGTCTAAAGGTAAATATTTATAACTATTCGCAGATCTTGCTTGAGTGTGCCGAGTTGGAGAACCGCCTGTCTGAAACATCTGCCTTGGTCAGTTCTGACTATGGCAAAAATGAATTGGCCACACAAAGTCTTATGAAGCAGCATCAGGTGCGCAGAAAGCTGTAATGTGTTCATCAATGCTGCAGTATGGCTGTTGTATTTATGCAGTGTTGATGGTAACGGTTTATGTGTGCAGGCCGTGGAGGGTCAGATCGAGGTGCTAGCAGCTCAGGTGCATGAGCTGAAGTCCAGCGTGGACCAGGCTGTGCGGGCATGGGGCTTGGAGGAAGTAAAGAGATCCTACTACCCCATCAAAACCCAGCTAAGCGAACTACAGCATTCAGCTACTCTCAGGTGACTGCAGAAATCTGCAAAGTTGTAATGTGCCCCACCCCATGATGACACAAAAAACAATCTACCGCCTATGTTTTGCTACAACAGAGACAAAAGACTCCAGGAGACGCTTCACTTGCATGAATTTAAGCGCGAGTCTTCAGATCTGGAAGAGTGGATAGCTCAGCAGCAGCTGATTGCCTCCTCTGATGACTATGGCTCTGATTATGAGAATGTACTGGTAAGACAGTTGGTCAGCTCTTGTTAAAAAGGAAACATCTTCTTGCATGTTCTGCTTTGGCAGATATGAGCATTTAATGTGATCAGTGATTTGTCTGTCGAGTTACTTGAGAAGAATTAACAAACTACGTAAGCAGTGTGTCTGAATGTCAGTCATCTGTTCTGTGACAGCAACTCCAGACCAGGTTTGAGGTGTTCCTGAAGCAGCTAGATGTGGGCTTGGAGAAGATGCACGGATGCAAAGAGCTGGCTCACAAGCTCATCAAAAACAACCACCCTGAGAAGCAATTCATCCAGGAAACACAGGGGATACTTAGGTATCAGTGCTACTACAGCATATACCATGTGTTTAGGAAATATATGATGTCAGTTGCCATGAAATGACTAACAACTTTTTGGATGTCATATTTATTATTATTGTTATCCTATTGAATGGTGGATATTCAACAAGACAATGCAAGAAACCATACAGCTCATTAATTGATTTTAAGACTCAATTTGGACAGCAGTAAACAATGTGTGAAGCAGTTTCTTTAAAACATTTTATAAACTTGCCACACATGCAGTATTTATACAGTTTGTGACACGTCATTCATGTCGTCATTCAAGTTGTGTTCAAGACAAGAGCACCTGTGACATTTAGATTTAGGGCATTTAGCAGATGCTCTTATCCAGAGTGATTTACAAAAGTGCTTCACTGTTTACTAAAACAGTAAGGTAAAAATACCCTTAGCTAGTTTGTATAGACTAGGATCCAAAGATAACTTTAAGATAGCTTGGATACTACTAAATACAAAAGTCAGTATGGAGACCACAGTACTCTGCACTGCATTTCACCCATGTACTCTTGGAAGAGGTGGGTCTTCAGTCTACGTTTGAAGACAGCGAGCGACTCTGTCGTTCGGACACCCAGGGGAAGTTTGTTCCACCACTTCAAAGCCAGGACAAAAAAAGCTTGGATGCTTGTCTTCCATGGATGTTAAAGGATGTCGGGTCAGGCTGAGCCGAACTTAAAGCTCGAAGGGCTTTTGGTACAGATTGGCTTTTGACCCATTGTGGTCCATTCTTGGCTTTGTAGGCCAATGTCAGGGTTTTGAATCTGATGTGGGAAGCAGCTCAGGAAGCCAGTAAAGAGAACCCAGCTCAGTTTCAGGGCTGAACTTTACATTACTGATAAAAACTATAATGTCAAGAATAATAGTTAAAAAATTCACGTTGTTTTTTTTTCATAGGGAAACTGCTTTCCACACTTCTGTCCACAGACCATCCACAGTGGTTATATTTCTCTTTTTCTCCACATATTTCCCAACGTAGCCTCACACAATCTCAACTGGTTTTTCACTCAATCGACTATGTGGCATCTTGCATCGTCTGTCCTCCTTTGAGTGAACAGATGGAATATCATATTAAAAACCGTAGCTAAATATCAGTGACATACTTGTATGACATACATGACTTGACATACATTGAGCAATTGGTTTTGACTGCCAGTGTAAGAATTCTGTATGATGAGTTTTACTATAGTTAGAACATACCTATAGCTATTCATAAGAAAGTTTTATGAAATGAAAGCTTAAGTCTTTATTGTTTTGTCAGTGAATCATGGGACGAGCTGCAGCAATTGTCCAAAGATCGTAAAGAGAACCTGCACAAGTCTGAGAAATGTCACAAGGTCTACAAGGACTTGACTGTTGCTCTGGGAAACATAGAGGTAATGAAACCTAATAGTACTCTAATGTGTGCCTGTCTACACTCACTAAGAACTTTAGCAGGAACACCTGCGCACTTATTATTCATTTTTTTAATCAGCCAATGATGAGACAGCAAGGCAATGCTTAAAATTGCGCAGATAAAGGTAATAGAATCAGAATGGCAGGGGGAGTGTAATGTTTGTAATTTTATGAACGATTATTTCTCTCTCTAGAGTAGTGTTGGTAGAGTCCAAGACCACCACTTTTAGTAGTCGAGTCAGACCGAGGCTGAATTAAAAGTTTTCATCGTGTAATGAAATATAATAAAAATAAGAAAATGGAAAAAGTGAAATTATTTTGTTATTCATTGTACATTATTTATCATTAATTATACACAATATATAGTAATAAAATGTACTTTTATTTAATCACATTTTATAAAATGTAACCTAACATTATCATGAAATATTATCATAGCCTTAGTCAGATAATGGTGCTGATTATGTGTTTCATCTTCTGTAATACTTTGTCACCACATAACCATGAACCACGGTTCATGACCAATTGCTAGCCGTTTGCACTACCTTTTTAACTCCACTCTTTTATAATAAACCCAACACATCTTTTTACATCCACAAGCTTCTGGTTTGTGTTACAAACATTACAATAATCAAAGGACATAACACTTCCACTGTCCAGTTAATCCATCATGTAAAGGAATAATTAAAAACTCAACAACTCTGGTCACTGCTCAGTTTTGCAGCACATCACAGTATTCCTGTTAGCATTCTGCTATTACTATGGTAAATAAGTCATATTGAAACCAAAGAATGATGATATGTGGCTGAAATTTACACAGAGATTTTAACAGGCAACGCTAGTGTTCTGTTACCTCACCTAACTTTAGTAGCCTGGTCTTCACCTCCTTTTCACAGTGAGCTTCAGAAAGAGAAATAGACACATTACCCATTAATGGTCTCGAGACCAGACTTAAGTACTACAACACTACTAAAGAATAAAGAATAAACATCCAATGAGTGACAGTCCTGCATACAGCTTGAGAATGGCCAGACTGGTTCAAACTGACAGAAAGGCTATGGTAACTCAGATAACCTCTGTAGAATTGTGGTGAGCAGAAAAACATCTCAGTATTCTGTACAACAGCTAAAACATTTGACAGGTTCCACGTCTCCATGTCAGCCAAGAACAGAAAGCTGAGGCTGCAGTGGGCACAGGCTCACCAAACTTGGACAAGACTGGAAAAACATAGCCTGTAGCCCATAGTCTCATAAATCTTGAATTCTGCTGAAGCACACAGATGGCATGTCAAGGCAAGGATTTGGTGCAAATAGCTTGAATCCATGGACCCAACTGGCAGATGTGTAATGATGTGGGGAATGTTTACTTGGCACACTTTGGGCTCATTAATACTAATCATTTATCTCTTAAAAGCCACAAACTAGTTGAGAATTGTTGCCGACCATGTGCATCCCTTCATGGCCACAATTTACCCATCTGCTAACAGCTACCTTCAGCATGATAATACACCACGTACAAGTTAATCTCCCACTGGTTTCATGAACATGGCAATGAGTCCGGTGTTCCTCAGTAGCATTCCCAGTCACTGGATCTGAATCCAGTGGAACACATTTAGGAAGTGGTAGATTGAAAACTGTGACAGAATCATATCAACCAGAATCTCAACTGAATATTTCTAACATGTTGTGGAATCCATGCCATGGCAAAAAGATGTCCTAGCCAGGATTAGTATAATACATTCCTAATAGTTCCTAATAAAGTGCTCAGTGAGTGTAAATTTTAAGCAACAGTAAACAGCTTTACCAATGTGCTACCTTTTTCTTCTATCTGAAATGAACAGGATAGGTACAAAAGCATTCCTGAGGACGTTGCCAAAGACATTCAAGGTGTGGTGATGCAGTTAAGGAAGCATGAGGCATTGGTGCATGAGCTGGCTGGAAATGAACAGCAGGTACTGAGAACATCCAAAAATGACTGGAGAGCTGAATTGCCTTTGAATCAAATATCATATATGCATGGCCCCATGTGAAAGGTGCAATGAATAATCTCATGGTCTGGAGTAGTTTTGGTTTCTGATTTTGGGTTGCTTGGTGTTTTTGTTGGATTTTTTCCAGCTGCAGGAGCTGCTGGATGCTGCAGACTCAATTCTAGACCTGTGCTCCCCAGATCTGAGAGGTAAGATGCAGGAGCAACAGCAGGAAGTGGTGGAGAGCTGGGAGAAACTGCGTATAAAAATGGAGCAGAGGGAGGAGGAGCTCCGACTCGCCAAACAGCGCTACCTCTTCCTCAACACGGTAACATAACACAACCATGCAAACTCTCACACTTTTTGTGGTTTGTTTAGACCTAACAGCCAGTTCCATTTAAATTTTCCATCTGGTATTTCAGGTACAGGACTATTCTCTGTGGTGTTCTCAAGTACTAAATGAAATGAAGGCTGAGGAGTCCATTCGTGACGTGGCCACATGTGACCTGCAGCTTTTCCAGCATCAGCAGCTGTGGGCTGAGATTGTAGCCCGTGAGGAAACTTATGCCAAAGCTGTGGCTATGGGTGAACGCTTACAAGAGCACAGCATTCCTAATGCCAGTGAGGTAAGTGTCTAGGACAGGTGATTCTCTTTTCTTTTTTAATGTCTTTACAGAAGGTGGATGTCTTGTAATGAGCAAGTGAGAATGCAAATATTTGTCAAACAATTAACAACTGAACTGGATAGAATATGGAAAATGGTTATTGTAAGTATCATATATGAAAGGTGCACGTATTTGTCACTGTACACTGTACAGCGAAATGTGTCCTCCGCATTTATCCCATCTGGTAGTGAACACACACTCACACACACACATGTGTTAGGGGCAGTGAGTACAGACACACACCCAGAGCGGTGGGCAGCCAACTCCAGCGCCCGGGGAGCAGAGAGGGTAAAGGGCCTTGCTCAAGGGCCCAACAGTGGCAGCTTGCCGAGCCCGGGAATCGAACCCACAACCCTGTTATCGATATCCCGGTGCTCTAACCGCTGAGCCACCACTGCCCCTGAACACTATAAACATGTCTTTTGATCAACAGGTTGAAGAAAAGCTGAGAACTTTGCAGTCCGAAAGAGAAAAGCTGTCAGCTAACTGGGAATCAAAGCAAAAGTGGCTAGAAAACACCTACCTGGAGCAGGTGTTCTACAGAGACATTGAAAACATGGAGAAAACCACCAACTCACAAGAGGTTGGAGCTTGAATAAACATCATATATGTATATTGCTAAGCATTACTTTGTTTATCCTAGTTGTTGTCCAGTTTATTTGTGAACATGATATTTCACAAACTTCATTTCACATTCCAGCAGCATTATGGGAGAATTTGTATTTATTGCTCTGGGCTTCCCCTATAGGCAGGAATTGGAATTTGTACTTTGAGACATCCCTCTAGACCCTCTATCCCTTTTCTGGACTCTTGAGAGATACAGAATCATCACAGACTTTTACATGAATATGCAGTGTTCTCGTAGTGTTTACTTGACCGCTTTATCAAAGTTACAGTAGTAACATGCAGCATGCAGTTAGTAGCAATTATATAGATGCTATTCTCTTCATTTCACATCAGTGGAGCATTACAGTAATATTGAAGCTGTTATTTTAAGGTGTAAAGGCTACTTAACATTGCTCAAATGTAATGTTTAATGTTGAAATTACAACACCTTATTACATAGTCCCCCTAATTTCAGGGCAGCATTATGTTTTGGAGTTAGCAATGATAGGTACATTAAAGCAGTCATGTTTAGTATATTGTTGCATGTACCTTGCATACAGTAACTGCTTGTAGTGCTTTATAGAGCTTGATCACCAGGTGCCAAATATCTTCTCTGGTGATGCCTTTGCCAAGCCTCTGCTGCATCCATCTAGCTTGTTTTGCGACCTTGTTCATTTGAGTTTTTTTCAGCATTTAAAGTTGTTTTGAAATACATCTTAGTAGTATATTTGGGATCATTATCTTGCTGTAGAATGAGTTTGGAGGCATTTACTGAAACTTGAGCCAATAATATGTTCCTGTACACCTCAGAATTCAATACTGCCTTTAGCAGTTGCATCAACTGTGAAGATAAGTGCAGCAGTACCTGTTCACCTTTTGAGTACTTTTTTGGACTGTTTTTTGTCCAACTAGTGGTTTGCATCTTGCCTCCAAGAAGGCTGTTTTTTAATTATTTGGACACATAATTAAGACTTTTCTTTACCATAGTGAGGATTCTTCTGCCATCAGCAGTTGGAGGTCTTCATTGGCCTACCGGTATCTTTGCGATTAACAAGCTCATCAGTGCACTCTTTCTTCTTAATGATATTCCACACAGTTGATTTTGGTAATTCCATAGTTTGTCATGGTCATTCCATCGTTTTATTCTTGGTTTTAAACCTCATAATAGCTGTTGTCCTTATGTTGAACAACGGCAACTACATACTTCAAAAGAGTTTAGAAACAAGCCTGGGTATCTTATGCCTGCACTTTTGAATGGAACACCTGAGTAATCTTCAACATGGTGACATCTTTACACTGTGAAGGGAGGAGCATATCAAGAAATATGTTTTTTTTTTTGTCTCAAACATTATGGAGGACATTGTATATATTCATTAGGAGAAACATTTCTACCTAATGTTTTGCAAACCACATCTTTTCTCTGATCTTATGATATGTCAGACTGTAATATTATAAAGTGAAATCTGTTATTTTTCAGGTTCAGTTGAAAAACAGTGATTTGGGAACAACTGTGGATGAGACAGACACTCTAATAAAACGTCATGAAGCCTTTGAAAAACTTCTTGGTAGTCAGGAAGAAAAGGTTAGGCACTTTCTATGTTCTGATCAAAGTGCATTAGAAAACATTTACAGGCTTTTTAGGTGTTTAAATTCGGTGCATTTCCAGCAGGAAAAACAGCAACACACATCATCTGTGGTTTCCTTAGTTGCTACTGCGGCAACAACCATGACTTTCTGAACAATAATGGCTTTGCATTGCATTATCAACATGTTTATAGTGTTGTCAACATTATTGTATTGCTTTAGCCTAAACCATGAAGGCACTTACAATTAATGGTGAATGAATGATCCACCTGTTTGCAGATGGTTGCTATTCAGGAGTCTGCTGACAGTCTGAGGCAAGGAGGGGTGACACGAGAGAAAGCCAACCACATTAAAAACAAACTTAAAGGTCTCAGAGACAGGAGGGAGCGCATCAAAGATCTGTCAGAGAAACGCAGGGAGGAACTTCAGATCTCCAGGCTTCTTTGTATTTTCAACCGGGATGCCTCAGAGGTATTTACAGCTCTCCATGTTGCTTTAGCCTAACCCATCTTCACTGCAGTCTAGCCAGTTTATGAATTTAGTAGTAATTTCTTTGTGGAATAGGTTGTGAACATTTGCGACTATATGTGTATTAGTGCTGTTTAAATGTTGGCATTTGTTAATCATCTGCTGTAATTTGGACTACAGGCAGAAGAATGGATTTCAGAACGCATGAAGAAAATGCAGGAGGATTCCAAGATGGACCTGAGCAACCTACAGACTAAAATGAAGCTTCTGCAAAAGCATCAAGTGTTTGAGGCTGAGATTCTGGCTCATGGCAAGATCATTGACTCTGTTAAGCAAGTAAGACCTGTTACATGATGTTTCAGGCTGTGGAGTTCATTTTGTGGTGATTATGTTCTAACAGTATATCTTGCAGCTCTACTTTAGACTAACATAGTCCTGCTTCTCCAAACTCCTTCAGACAGGAGATGAGCTGGTGTCCCTTCGCCACACCAGGTCCAAAGAAGTGCGACAGAGCGTCTCTGCTCTGATCTCTCACTGGGAGGCTCTGAAACAAGCCGTCTCGGCCCGAGGGAAAGTTTTGGAAGACAACCGTGACTTTCTGGAATTCCTTCAAAAAGTGGAGCAGGTTGAAGTTTGGATCCGACAGAGGGTAAGAAATGAGAACCTTCAATGTTCATTATCAGAGTTAAATCCCAACTACTGAGAATGTTCTCAAACTCAGCAGTGTTTAAAATGAGGCATATCTCCCGTTTCCTTCCCTGTCTTATTTTTAGGAGGTGATGATTAATGTGGGGGATCTTGGGGAGGACTATGAACACGGTCTGCAAATACAAAAGAAGATGAGTGAGTTTAGAAGCTCCAGCCTTGGGGTAAGTACACTAGAAGAACCTGGATCTACATTTTTGCTAACATGAGTACTGATCTGAAAATCATCGTCCGGTGTGAGATACAGTATAAACATACAAGCTAAGTGAATTAGTGGGACCTGGGTTCTACAGTGAAAGCGAAACACTCATTTACTCCTTGTTTTTTTTTTTTTTTGATTGTTTGTTTGTTTGTTTTTAAGTTTGTTTTTAAATGTAAGCGGAATTTTGATTTTGGAGCACCAGTGCGGGAAAAAACCTAATCCTAATAGAAAAAAAAAACTACAGAACTACTAATTTGACAGAAAATTAGGCTGCTCTGTTCATCATTCCAAATAAAGATTTTTGTGCTAAAAACAAGCTTCCATAGCTCTCCAGTCTCACCGTTTAGGTTGGTAGTTTAGAACTAATTTGTTGTCTTTGCTGTGACACTGCAGCTCAGCCGTGTATTTGCAGCGTATTCCGCATCAGTATAAACCAACATGGCCACATGTGCACTGTCACTATGACCAGAGGATCGCTGGTTCGAATCCTAGTCACGCTGATATTAGCCATCGGTGGCTGGGGCCCCTAGTGAGTACAATTGGCCTTGCTCTCTACCCAGGGTGGGTAGATGGCACTTTCTCCTCATATCACTGCAGTGCAAAGCTGGCCTCTGCTGGCCAACACATCAGAGCTGGGTACCCAGCGCTTTCCTCCAAGCGTGTTGGTTGTCCGGTGACGTTGCTTCGGCAGCAGTTCGGAAAAAGAGGCGTTGGCTGGCTGTGCATGTATCAGAGAAGGCATGTGTCTTCACCCTTCCATTGTCTGGTGCATTGCATGTGATGGGGAGAATATGTATGGGTTGGGTAATTGATACTGTTTTACTGTTTACATTAAAAAATCATTTTTGACCTAATTTTTCATATTTACACTCCTTGGACCCTCCAGCAAAATCACCCTGTAAACAGCTTACTTCAGAACCTTACCCAGAACCTTAATGGAGTTTATCAACTTTCAGGATGTTACTGTAGATGATGCCCACATTAAGACCATCAACAGCCTGGCAGCTCGTCTAGAGAGGCAAAACATTGATGAGCTGGTCACTGTGAAGAAACGCAGGCAGCAGCTCAACGAGAGGTCTCACCTTTTCCTTCAATAATGCTAATTTGACTAATAATGAGAACTTTTGGGAACTGTTAGCATATTCACACTTTGCCTTTCTGTATTTAATTGAAACAATAGTAAAAGATGTGTGTTGCTCTAAATATTAATGTGAATTTGCCCCTGGTGACAGATGGAATAATTTTCATGGAAACCTGAGCAGCTATAAGAAGAAACTGAAAGCAGCACTGGAAGTCCACTCTTTGATCCGTGACCTTGAGGAAGTTAGGGAGAGGGCAAATGAAAAGGTACATATGTCTATGATATGTGTCTGGTGTGATTCACTAGACCTGTGCGGGAAAACTAATTGACCATTTTTGAAACATTTTAAAGCTTAAATACACCTTTTTATTATATTGAAAACAATTTATGAGGATAATGTATAGAAGAGGAGTTCTCAAGTAACTTGACCCATCATACAGAATAGGAAAGGTTCAGGAGAGGTTCAGGCCACCCACCTGCAGTTTTAGTGGTTTACTTGTTTAGAAGTGAGGGAGGGTTGTGAGAGCACACAGAGACAGAAGGAAAAAAGAAAAGGATAGACATTAGAAAAATAAAGACACTGTCTCTCTGAGCATCACTGGGTTTTTACAGCAAAGTCAGGCAGAGAAATGAGTGGGTTAGGCTGCACCTTATAAACTGCCACCAGCCATGTGCACTGACTCTGTCCCAGACATACTCATTTAGACTATCTAAAACACTAGTGCTGAAACCAGCAGGGTTTCAATACAGTTGGCTGCCTTTCTGAGTGGCTGCAGGTCTGCTCACCACCCACTGGCCATTGCCTTTAAATGTATATAGTAAATAATCTCTGATAAACTCAAACTCATAACTCAAATGTGTTCTGGATCACATTAATGTTTAATCAAACTGACACACTTTGCCACATACCCCAGATATAGTTGTCCAGCCATGACCTGTTTAGTGTTCTTGGTTCTTTGACTATGGAGCTGTGAAACTAACGCTACAAGGCAAATAGTCGCCCAAATTACTTTTTGTTAATATATGCCAAAACACGTCTCTCAAACCACATCTTCATTAAAGTCTTCTTCAAAGTTGTTTAGACTTGTTGATGCCATTTAAGGCACAGCATTACTTATTGTGAACTATAACAATTGACACAATTTTACTGTGTAGGTAAACACTGGGGACAGCTGTTTTAGACAAATATATTTTCATAGCTCACTAACTCTAAATAATAGAGTAAATAATAATATTGTTCGCTAAACCGTAAGTGCCTGATTCAGTGAGAAAGAAGGGGAGCAAATAATTACCAGCCTGTGAGAGATTCAAGGAGCTGAAAAAATACAAACCACACAGAACAAACCAAAAGGAAATAAATATTAAATATGAAATCTGTTAAGCAAATATTTCCCAGGTACAACATTTTCTTTGTTACTGGCAGCAATAGGTCATATTGTGGCCTAGTAACTTGGAAATAATGACTTATTGTCCTAAAATAAGTACTTTTTTAAAAAGATATATTTTTTTGCTAAACTAATTACTGCATATGCTGTTATTTTGATTTGACTTAATTCAATATCTCTGGAAGACATTCCGTTATTTAGACATAATGCATCAAAATCTTAAGTAAGCTGTTATTTTGATAGTCATTTAAAATCCCAAAAGATAAGCCATTATTATTAAACAATCAGTCAAATAAGTCATTATATCTACATAATAAGACCTCATTTTGACATACTGCTGCCAGAAACAGGTGATTACTCTGTTCTGCTGGTGGAAATAATCTGTCAAGTGAATGTACTGTACCTTGGTCTAAATTAAATGTTGCAGCAAAGAGTGAGGCATGTTGTCTTGTCTGTTTTTCTCCTTTTATTTTTTGTTATAGCACGTTTATGAATTTATTACTTTTTTTAAACTTGCACTTAGTTCGACTTGCAGTTACAATAGAAGTCAAGTTTTCATTTGTCAGCTCATGCTGCACTTACTCTGTTGCTCAGATGCCTATGCTTTATTCTACATAATGCATGACCTTAAGGAAGACCTGGATGCAGATTTGAGAAAAGGATGCGAGGATTTGAGGGGAACAGAAAATATGTTGTTGACAAATGCTTGCTATCTTACATTGAGGACATGACTTAGTTAGATCAGATCTTGTTTCTTATTTATCTTTTTCCTATGCCTTACTAAATAGTGGCCACAACTTAATTATCTTGTTCTGACGCCATACTAAGTAGTGCTCACAACTTAATTATCTCATTCTCACACCATACAAAGTTATATTCTTTTTGTTATTTTGTTTTTATTATATTTTTTCTTTATTTCTTCTTTATTGTGGTGCTGCAGATGCTGTTACTGCAGGGTCAAAGCTGTGGAGAGGATGTGGACAGTGTGGAGAATCTCATACGCAGACATGAGGAGATGGAACGGGAGGTCCGAGTGATCCAGGAGAGAGGCGCTGTGAGTGGGCCAAACTAAGGACCCCGAGGACTTTTGTTGCACTTCGTTTGTGATCAGTCATGTTACAATTATTGTATACATATACAAGTATTGTATATTGTCTGTTTTAATTTGTGAAACCAGGTCCTGGAGAGAGCAACCAAAGATCGATTAAAGACTCATTCTGAGCTTTCTGACAAACTCAACAAGAAGCAGAGAGAAGTAAACACCACTTTGACAAAGCTGGATAAGGAAGTAAGGTTAAGGTGTGTTGACGTTCAGTAATGTGTAGTAAAAAGCTTCAGGTTAGCGTACGACAGTAGATTTACTTTGATATGTGTCATTGTAGGAAGGAGCGTTTACAGGAGTCTCATCAGCTCTGGCTGTTTAAGGCTAACCAGCGACTGCTGCTGGACTGGACACTAAAGCAGACTGCAGAAATTGGGAAGAAAGGCTTGCCCAAGAGCAAGACTGAGGCAGAGAGTTTTATTGTGGAACATCAGGATTGGAAGGTAGAATCTAGAATTTTAACACAGCACTCACCAACCACTGTCTGCCAAAAATCTTTGCATGTAAACAATAAATTCAACAGTATAGCATAAAAGCAAACCATACCCTATATTGGCAAAAGTATTGGGACATTGGGAGTATTGGGAGTTTATCCATGTTGGAGTAACTAATCCTTGTTGGATGGTTATCATCACCTCATGCCCAACTCCCCACCTCATACCAAAAGTATTAGATGGAGCACCATCCATCATTCCAGAGAACACAGTTCTATTTGTTGGCCATACTTCTCTTCTACAAGACAAGCTGTGTGTGTGTGTGCATTAGCACATTTGTGCACATCTGTGCGTTCAGTAGAAGGGGTATCCACAAACGTTTGGACATATAGTGTAATATTGCAATGCTTTGATATAGTGATATTTTCTTACACCCATATTGTCTTGTAGGCAGAAATAGATGCCCGTGGTGAGCGGATCGATTCAGTAAAGAGTTTTGGACAGAATCTAGTAAGGTCTGGCCATAGTGACACAGCAGAAATTAAAAAAGCCTTAAGCAAACTTGAAGATGCTAAAGATGGGCTCATTCATGCATGGGAAGAGAGAAAGACAATCCTGGACCAAGCACTGGACCTTCAGGTATCTCATGAAGCAGTTTAAGTGTGCAGCCATTGAAGAATAAATAAGTTAAATCATGGTATATTTCCTGTGTTTTATGCTCTCTTTTGAAATTGAATCAACATTGGATTTTGGGAACTGGATCTAGATATTCCTTGGCTATGTCGAACAAGGTGAGAGCTTATTGAGCAACATGGAAGCTTTTCTGGCCAATGAAGATCTTGGGGTAAGTCCTTGTTTAAATAGCAGTCACTGGTCATAGCAAAACTAGGAGAACACATTACAACATATTACAACACATTACACAGAAAAAGTGTATTTATTGTTGGTCCAACAAGCCGAGTGTTAAGTTAAGTTTGTTTAATACGCCTGCATCATAGCTGCATCCATACAACTCAAGAAATCCTCAGACTATAAACTCCTACTAACAACTGTCATTTGTGGTCATACCATGATAATACCAAAGTTATTGTTACACTATAGGAAACTGTTGAGTTTATTGATTTTTCAGGACTCCCTCTCAGAAGTGGAGGCTCTCCAGAGGAAGCATTCTCTGTTTGAGAACTCTGTAGAAGCTCAGCTGGAGCAGGTGGTGGAGGTAGAAAGATATGCTCAGCAGCTGACACGGAAACAGCATTATGACTTAGACAATATCAGCAAGAAGAGCAAAGCTGTTCAGTGCAGGTGAGCTGTAAGCCATTTCTAAGTCTACAACACATGAGTTCATGTTTCAGTAGGGCTATAAGCTCAATAATATGCTCATCTGTTTTCTTAAAGAAAGGACAAATTGCTGGAGATGAGCAAAGTTCGACAAAAAGCTTTAGAAGAATCTTTCCAGCTACAGAAATTCTTAGAAGGTACCTATGAGGTATGGCAACAGCTAAGTATTTGCTTTGTTTTTCCATTTTTTAGCACTTTTCTCATTCAGTATTTGTATTGTACATTCCACTACATTATTCTCACTATATTTGATGTCCTTCATTAAGGTGTGTTCATGGTTGAATGAGAAGAAATCAGTGGCTCAAGATGAAAGCTGGAGAGACCCCATCAATTTGCAGGCCAAGCTACTGAAACACCAGAGCTTTGAGGCAGAGATACTAGCCAACCGCAACAGCGTGGAGGCCCTTACAAAGGTAATGTGTGCATTAAATAATAAAGAGAATGAAGAGAGTGGACTCAGACAGTACCAGATCTCATGTGGATGCTGTTTGAATCATAGGAAGGTGAAAAGATGCTAACTGCTGGTCATCCAGCCAAGAACAAAATTAAGCCCAAAACAAAAGAAATCAGCGATGGTTGGGAGCAGCTTTTAACCAACTGCAAGGAGAAGAAATCACGTTTAATGGAGGCATATCAGGTAAGAGTTGTACATTTAAAATGTTTTAAAGCAATATCTAAAAAATTTAAGTAGTCTTAGCAAGTGACCTCGTTTTAAATAAATTATTATATCTAATATTTCTCATTTTCTCCAGATTATATGACTTATATCTAGACATTTTACAGTAATGTTGTATGCTGCTGCCATTGGCAGATTACTTTAGGTGTTTTTTTTTTAATCAGTAAACCCATCCACCAATAAAAGATGACACTTTTAGTAGATAAATGTATACATTTAAATAATCATAGAATTTTTAAAAATGCATTTAAAAAGGCAGAGAATCTCACACTCAAGAGGATTTATTTTGCTAAGAAAATAATTATTTTGCAGTGTATGTAGAACAGTACCCCCTACTGAGTCCTAGAACTACACCTTACTGCACTGGTGTAGTCCAGGACAACAGGACTGACATGCATTTAGCTCATCCGCTACTTCAGATGAATGATGTTGCATATGAGAATGATTTGTAGATGCTCACCTGACATTCAGCTTACATTTAACTGAATCTCTAATAAATGCTATTGAATGTAACCCTTAACTTAACCTTACTCTCGAATCAAAGCTAAATCCTAACTGTAACCCTAACCTTAACCTTCAATCTAAACATAAACCTAACCCTAAAATATTTACATTTAACAAAGAGTTCAGTTGCATTTAATAGAGATTCTGTTGAATCCTAGTTAAATATAAGGTGAGCACGAAACCACTATAATGGACCATTGGTGTGAAGTGATACCAAGTCAACAACTGTGACACACTCAACAGCTCATCCTCACATACATCATTCATCTGCAATGGACCATCCAACAGTGTTCTTGTCGACTTAAATTTCAGGTTCACCACAAATTCCTATTGGACACTAAATCTCCTTCTCTACAATTTTTTACTTACCTTCCAGGCTTTGCAGTTCCAGCGCTCTCTGGATGATGTTGAGGTGTGGCTGGATTCAGTGGAAGCTGAGGTGAGCAAAGAAGACTGTGGAGAGGACCTGGCCTCAGTCAACATGCTGCTAAAGGCTCTACAAGAATTGGAAGAAGTGGTGGATGGGCATCTGGAGAAAGTTCAGGGTCTTGTGGACACAGCCAAAGACTTTAGCTCCCAAGGCAATTTCTTGGCTGAGGAGATCCAGCAACGGGTTTGGCACACAGTCAACAGGTATCTGGCATTTCTATCATGTGATCTTCTTGAGGATAATTTTGCTCATCAAAATAAAACCAGAATACAAACAGAGATGTAGAATTGATGTTTGTACAGTAAGTACAGTTGTACTTCTTTTTCCACTCTTTTTTGCCATAGGTATAATGGTCTGGCTGAGCCACTCCAGTCTCGTAGAGAAACTTTAGAGTCTTGGCAGATGCTGTACCAGTTCTACCGGGACATAGAAGATGAACTGACATGGGTTCAGGACAAGCTACAGGCCATAGCTTCAAAAGACATGGGTACTTCCCTTCAGAGCACACAAGCTATGGTCAAAAAGCACCAGGTTAGTGTTGTGGCTTTTTGTTAACTGTGCTGATGCATTGCTGTGTTAAGCACATATGATGAACTATAATGCTTCAGAATGTGTAAATCCTTTAGTCATTTAGTATTAATTTAGTCAGACATGTCTAGTGACTGACATGCATGGTCTGCATACTACCTTTGTTGGCTTGGAATTTTTCAATGCATTTTCCCATCACACACCATGACACAGCATTTTGTGTAACCTGATGTATACTGAACCCAGTTTGCCCTGGTAGGTTTATGGTAGCATGTACAAATGCAATGTCTTATTTTTATTCTTTAGGTGAAAATGCAGGAAATTGATGGCCGTACCCCTCTGGTGCTCGCAGTACTAGATGCAGGACAGAACTTGGTGAGAGGGAGGCACTTTGCATCACAGGAGATCAGTGAAAGACTGGCTGAGCTAAAGGAACTATTTGACACATTGAAGAGAGAGTCTGCGAATAAGGGCAGACTCCTGCGAGAAGCGCTGGAAATCCAGACCTTCCTCTCAGAGGTTTGAGAACAACCAGTAATCAGAACTTAATAGTGCTTAACTAATAAATTCCATAATATTTCTAGACCTGAATGAATAATGTGATAACAATATTATTAATGTGTGACTGCACACTTTGGAATTTGCAATATTTCCAATTATTTGTCTCTTGAACTTATAAGTTAAGTTGTAAGTTAAGTTTAAAATATCTGCTGTTTTCGATAGGTTTCTGAGTTGGACCTGTGGATGGAGGAGCTGATTCCTGTGCTTGAATCCAGAGACTACGGGAAGAGTGAGGAGACCACAGGAACTCTCCTTAGGAAGCTAGACACAGTAGACCTAGAGCTAGAAAACCACAGTGGAAAAGTGGAGTCATTACAGAAGATTGGGACTGAACTAGAGAAGTCTGGTCATCCCAATAGGTACATGAATTATGGCACCTTTAAATCTCCTATATAGTCAGTTTGCACTGATGTTGAAATTGCTGAACACAATTATATTGATGGAAATGGACAAAAGTTATCAAATTTGCTAAATTCTGGAAGTTAACATATGTGTCACTTCCTAAACACACTAGATTAAATCAGCTCAGTTTTACACCCCCCCCCCCCACCCCCCACCCCTCACCCCCTCCTCTCTTTTTAGTTTTGTTTAAGATTTAGAATGTATTTAGGCTTGGTTTACTAATGGCTTGGGGGCCAATAATATATGTCTATCTGTCTTGTATTTTGTGCTGTGTTTTGTGTATACATATTGAATAATCAATAAAGATATTTGAAAAATACACTCAAAATTTTTCATTTGCAGCCACCTGGTGGGCGACAGTGTCTCAGACATGGGAAAGCGCTTTGCATTTCTGCTGCAGCTGTCGTCAGAGCGCCGTGCCGCACTGGAGGACCTATACAGTCTCTACGTGTTTGAAAGGGAAACCAGAGACCTGCAGGGCTGGATTCTCTCTCGCAAGACCCTTGCAGAGTCAGATGATTGTGGACAAGATCTGGAGGATGTGGAGGTCATTATTCCAATGATATAGTACTCAAAAAAGAAATGTTTGTAAAAAAAAAAATGTCTGCCATGAATTCCAGAGTTGTGTTTTTGATTAGTTTATATGTTTTTTCTTTCAGGCCCTGCTGAAGAAATTTGAAGATTTTGAAGGTGAGGTCAACAGTTTGGGTCAGAGCAAACTTGCTACAGTCCAAAAGCTAAAACAGGAGGTGAAATCCTCAGAAGCTCATCGAAGAGAGAAGGCACTGATAAATTTATGGGAGGACTTAAACACAGCTGTGAAAACAAGAGCGGAGGTAATTGCTCAAGACATTTGGAGAAAAATTATTGTTTAATGGAGAATATTGCTGTGATCTATGAAAAATCTATGAAGTCTTGGATTTCTTTGAAATTGATTTGATCCATTATCCAGCAATCTAATGTGCTCAGGTTTTCATTATTAATTCATTATTAGCATTTTATATTATATATATATATATATATATATATATATATATATATATATATATATATATATATATATATATATATAATATAAATATATATATGTGTGTGTATATATATATATATATATATATATATATATATATATATATATATATATGTGTGTGTGTGTGTGTGTGTGTGTGTGTGTGTGTTTGTGTGTGTACATATATTACTCATTATATTAACTGTTATTTTAAATGATTTAAGATCAAATACATTTCTGCTGTTCTATATCATTGATTTACAGAAACTGCAATCAGCTCGTGAGGTTCATCAGTTTGACCATGACTTGGATGAGCTGAGGAGCTGGATAAGTGAGAAGGAGGTGGTGCTGGACTCAGAGGAGCAGGAACACGACCTGCTTAGTGTCCAGGCTCTTATTCGACAGCATGAAGGCCTTGAGGTACTAAATACCTGTTGTCATTCATTCATTTTTTTTGTTTGTTTATTAAGTCAAGTCAAGTCAGATTTATTTGTATAGCGCTGTTTACAACTGTTGACGTCACAAAGCAGCTTTACATAATTAGTAAGGATTAAGTGCTTATTATTTTTTTCAAAATGGCACACTCAAACATATGCACACTTTGTGTTTGTGATATAATGTGAAATAGATAGATATTGAGTCACTGTCTCCCCCAACAAGGTGTTTAAGTATGGAAACAGCATTGACCAGTTGGAAATATCTGGCTATGGCTCATTTCAAAACCAGTATATCTCAATAAATCATGACCGTATCAACAATACAAATGTAGGCACCTGAGTGTCAAGCAGAAGTAAAATCTGAAACTGTCTTTGAGACAATGTTTGTCTAAAAATAAGAACCACAAAAGGTAGCAAGTGCAAGTAATTACAGTTCACAATGTCAAGTCTAACATTAATTTTTACCATTCTGGAGAAAATTAGCTCTGTGGAGCTCTCTTCTGTGCCTTGGTATTCTTCTGTACATATTAGGTCAAGAACTGAATCAGAATCAGAATCAGAATCAGAATCTCTTTATTTCACCAAGTATGTTACCCATACAAGGAATTTGTCTTGGTGAGAGCAACACGCATGACAAGTAACAAAGAAACACAGAACACAGTCTTAAACTAAAGGAAAATGACACTAAACAATAAATAGGGTAGGGGATAAATTAAAAAAAGTAGAAAGTACTAAAGGTAATAAAGGTAATAAAGAGCTGAAAAATATATTTACAGAAAAGAAAAGGACATCTGGGGCTAACCCTGGACTTTTTTCAGTCTGTTTGTATTATGCTGGATCTGAAATAAAGCAAGGGTGATCTTTTAATAAGGACGAACAGTGTCTGAGGGTTACCATTCATGAGTGGTTGGCATTCATGAGTTAGTGTGTGTTATTTAACAAAAGTAACATAAGTATCATGCATATAGGCCAATATATGTATATATAAACAAACACTCTTCATACATTATACTGGTTTAATGGATTACCTGGATGTCAGTGTCCGGTATTAACACATTTATTGACCTACCAATATGTGATTTGTATGACATAGAATGTTTGTTTGGAGTTACTGCAAAGTTTAATTTCCTAATTTAAATGCTATGCTACAAAGCTGGTTGCTAATCATTACTAGGCAAATTGGGCAATGGCAAACCATATATATGTGTATATATGTATAATATAAACCAGATATATCCTAACAGTGTAACTGCAAAATAAATATCATTTGAAATGAATACTGATAACAAATGGGATTTTTCTTTTTTGGTTTTGCAAGTATTCTATTAAGCTTTTGGCCAACAGTTGCTACTAAATAATATGTTTGTGCAGAAAAATATGGATTGGTCAATTCCCTCTGTTTTTCCTTTTTCAGAGAGATTTGGCTGTAATAGAGGAGGATGTGCAGCACAGACAGGAAGAAGGCAGGGCTCTGGTCAGGCACTATCCCCAGGTTAGGGTTAGTCTGTCCGAGAGACTGCAGGACTTGGAAGACAGCTGGACCAGCCTTCTAGATAAGGCCAGCCAGCGCAAACACAGACTGCAGCAGGCTGAGACTGTCCAGAGATATCTTACGAACTGGAGGGAGCTCATGCAAGTCACTGGCCTTTTTTACATATATATTTTGCAGTGTTATTTGCTGTCAGATCTGTGAGATGTTCTTGATGTCACCACAGGGCGTGGCTTAAAGAGTCATTGTCTCTGGTGACCGGGGAGGGACTCCGAGGCGAGGTCAAAGACTTGACACAGCTAATCAAAAGGCATGAGGAGTATCGTACTCAGATTGACCGTCAACTTGACAAGTCGGAAATGGTGAAAAACAAAGGAAGGCGTGTAATACAGGAGGGGAACTTTATGAGTCAAGAGGTATGGAGCAGCTACCGTCAAATGTTTTTACCTGTTAGTGCTGTATATTGTACCCTTTTTTAACAGCAAGCCACACAACAGTGTCTGTAAATAAGCTCATGAGGTGTTGCTTTAACAAGCTCATGAGGTGTTGTTTTATAGCTGGAGGAGCGTCTGGTAGAGCTCCAGGAGCTGGAGGCTCAGGTGTTGCAGGGCTGGGCTGAGAGGAAAGATATGTATCAGGAAGAGCTGGAGCTGCAGCAACTTCAGAGAGAGCTGGAGCAAGCTGAACATTGGCTAAATAACTATGAAAGTGCGCTGAGTGCAGAAGATTATGGGGTGAGCAAGCCTTTACAGACACTCCTTGAAGGAGTAGCACCATGTTCTTCTTTTTTTTAACTGCTATAAAAAAGTGTGTTTGTTAAGTTCATTTGAAATGTTTTGTCTGGTTTTCCAGGACTCTGTTTCAGATGTTCTGGAGCTAATGAAGAAACAAGAGGACCTAGAGGCCATGATTCAAGCCCAGAGCGAGCGATTTAACATCTTACATAAGAGAAAAATGCAGGTAAAAGGAGCCACGCATAGTAAACTCATACAGTAATTTTTGTCATTCCCAACCTTGGTTTATATAATACTTTTACTATTTAAAAAAATATTATTGCAGAATGACAAATTTACAATTTCTAGTTTAGTTAAACTCAAGTTGAACTGTTTAAGAAAGCCCACTCATTACACATAACTCATTCTGCATTCTGGCAGTCAAATAATGGCTCAGCACAGTCCTGTTCTAGCTTTCATGAAACTCCAGTGCTCTAAAAGAATACATTCTTGCATCAAAGTTATTCTTACTAAACATGAGACCGATTTAGTTTAACCATTCTTTGAATTAAATTGAAGACAACAGTGCTGACATGTTTGATAATAACCTGTGATCTTTCAGAGAGAGCAGATGATGCAAGAGACTTATGCAGGTCAAAGCGGCTCCAGAAAAAAGCCTGTTCGTGTGACATCTCTTAAAAGAAAGCCATCAGATCGTCCTGTTCCTGCCCCACGAGCTTCCATAGCCAACCCCATCCTGAGAAGGAACAGCAGTGGCAGGAACGATAGTTCACCTTTGGCCTCTAGTGCTTCCACAAAGTCATCAATCCTGAAGAGAAACAGCAGTGGCAAGAGCGACCATTCCTCTGGGGTTCCTCGGGTAGCATCTGTATTCAGGAGGAGCACCAGCACAAACGATGCCATGACCTCAAATATTCCCTCTCTCAGAGCTCCCTCAGACTTTTCTAAAAGACAAAACTTTGTAGAAAAATCACTGACATCAGTGCCTACCACAAACTGCAATCAGACCTCCATGCTTGAAGATGACATAACTCCCTTAGGAGAAAAAGACCTAGACTACAAATATGTCTCTCCTGACATTTCCAATCCAAGGACCACCCAGAGGATGGTCAGACCACCAAGCCCAAAAAAAGAGGTTGAGGAACCTCCAACTTCAACACCTCCTGATCCACCTTCCTTAGTCACCTTAGGGAAGCCTGAAGATACCAGCACTGCTTCCCCAGTGACTGACCTTCCTCCATCTCCACCACCATCTCCTCCCTCATCTCCCAAATTTACCAAGGAAGCTAAGGCCTCAACAGAAGAAACGTTCACGGATACTCCAGCACCATCTCCTGTAGATAGCAAGGTGATAGCAAGCTTAAAAACAGCTATTTTCTGCCAAAAACATACCATTCTGTTTAGTAGTATTCACTTATGGTATTTTTGCCCCCAAAATATGATTTGTGCTCTTTAGGTCAGAGAAGGTCTAATCAAAATGGAGGGACCCCTGGAGATTAAACTAAAACAAGGAGGAATTAAAGTAAGCTTGACATCAAAAACAGAATGCTGTAAAATTGGGATCATGTGCTGTGGCCACACGTTTATGTACATTCATCATGGACGAATATGTCATGGCAGTATTTGGCTTTTAATGACTTTTTTAAAATGTAATGTTTTGGAGCATAATGAGTGGATAACACACATCTTTAATAGAAAAAAACAAGAATTTAATGTAGAAGGTTTCATTTTGGGGGGGGGGGGTTTCTGAAATCAGTGCATGGTTAAATTATACAAACAGGGACAAACATATATGTAAACCAACAGAAAACTCCAAAATGTCTTTGCATGTTTATTTACTTTAATGATCCTTATTGACTACAGCTGGTAGCTTATCTGATCCCACATAAGAATAGTTTGTTTGATAGCACTAGTTTAAATGACCAACACGCAGTATAATGACAAAGTCTGAAGAGCAACTTTGCCAAGGCATGGAAGAAGACCCAAATGGTCAACCAGTCAGGAACAACCTAAGAAACTTCAAGAAAAGCCATCTGCAGGAATGTTTTATGGTCAGATGAGACATTCGGAGGAAAGGTGAGGCATTTAACCCCAAGAACACTGTACCAACTGTTGCATGGTGGTGGTAGCATCATGTTTTAAGGTTGTTTTTTCTGCCAGTGACACTTTGCACAAAGTATAAGAAATGATAAGAAAGGAGGACTACTACCTCAAACCTCATATTTGCTATTTGTATATTTTTTCCCTTGTGTCTTGCGCACCACATTCTTATTTTGTTGTAAATAAAATAATAAATAAATAATGTATGCTGAACACTCCTTCTGTCCCTAAAACAAAAACAGTTAAAAGAAATCATAAAAAAGACTCAATCATTCGTGTCCATGATGACTGTACCTAAATGTCTGAGCACTACTGACTTTGTAATGTTGTAGTAACAATATGATTTCATGGTGGGATATTTGTATGTTAATATGTATTAGAGTGTGGATCACTGGGAAACTGTTTATGCAGTACTGGAGGAAGAAACTCTGAATCTGTTTAAAGATCAGGATGCTGCCAGTGAGGTATTGCACAAAAAATGTTTGGACACACACAGAGCTACAATTACACATACAGTAATGGAAACAAGAGAAGAGGTGATTTCTAAGTAAATGTAAAGTTTGAATGCCACTCAAGATTTCAGACTGGAAATAAAAACAATGCAGTGAAAGCAATAGAAATTAATCATCTGCCTTCCATACTTGACAGAGCTGCACCCGATGGCCACCTATTGCTATGGATGGAGCTATTTGTAAAGATAACCCATACTACAGGAGAAAGAACTACACCTTCAAACTCATGTGAGTATGTTGATGACTATTCGAGACAAGACAAGACAACCATATTCACCATTTGTGTTAGTCACGGATGGAATTTCGCCTTTTGCCCACCTAGTGAACACACACATACACACCAGTAACAACAGTAACAGCTTGTCAAGTCCGGGTATTGAACCCACAACCATGCAATCAGTAGCCTGACAATGCCAAACCACCATAGCCCATTTCTCACTCTCATGTCACTGTAATAAAACATGCATCAGTCACTTTTGGAAAACTTCACTCAAAAAAATAAAAAGTGTACAAAGACAAAACAAATATTTAAGGAATTATATACATAACCCAGAATTCACAGACAGATACTGGGGCAAAGTGCTGTCTTTTTATCATTAGAGATGGTAATAGCCAAACACAATTCATTTCACTTCAGAACCAAGCAAAGCTGCATCAGATTCAGATGGTATTGTGGGCCTCAGCATCTAGAATACCAACTGAGGAAATAAGGGAGTTGAAGATATTACTCTATTATTGTTTTCTTATGTTTAGTCTGAAAGATGGTAGTCAGTACCTGTTCGCCGCCTCTTCCCAAGAGAAACAGGAGAGGTGGGTAGAGGAGCTACAGAGCTGCACCAGTCAGAGAAGCTCAGCAACAACGCATGGGTAAACAAACATACATGCACATGCCATTCTCAGTCAGATTCTCTATATAGTCTATATAGCCCATATATATTTAATGTGTCCATGCTGACATTTATATACCTAGGTAACTATAGGGATAATTGCTGAGTGAACAGTGAGGCCGGAAATGGAAATGGAAATGTATATATGTACAAATTGTGTGTTCACACTTAATTAGTTACTTGCTCATTTCAGGAAATGGCTTCAAAACTGAGTGTTATATAGAGGTATCCTTTGAATTATTGGTCTATTCTAACTAGCTAATGTTTTCTTGGATAAATAGCAAAGCACTTTGTAAGTCGCTCTGGATAAGAGCGTCTGCTAAATGCCCGAAATGTAAATGTAAATGTAAATATACATATAGTCAGGGTCTGATTAATATTTGGGTTTAAATAATATGATAATTGATAGTCATTTCAGCCACTAAAGCACAATTTGACCAAATGTTGAGGTCTGTATTATTAACTTTTTACCATGTTTTTATTTTTCATTTCATTTACTATCTAAAGCCAGTCAACATATTGCTGCTGTCCAAAGAAAAGTATTGATAAAGTATCTCCATTTTTGTCTGTTTTTAGTTTTCTCCATGGTTTACACCCTGTAGCTGCTATGTACACTGTTCTGGATGAGCAGACCAATAGAAATGCTCTAAATTACTTAGTGTAAACTGTTATGTTATGTTGCAAAGTCATAAAAGTCATTTTTGCCTTCTCCTGAAAAGCCAGCATTTTGGAGATGCATGTTTTTCAATGGACAGCGACAATATGGGTTCTGGGTTTTGTAATGCTCATAATGGTACCGTTAATTATTTTTTATTAATGGTACCGTTAATTACTTTATATCTCAATTATTTCATTATGGATAACTTTTGAGAAAAGGCAGAATTCCTCTTTAACTAGATCAAATTAAATTGACAATAGGTGGAAAAAACATTCTGCTCTGTCAGGCAAATCAAAACTACTTTATACATCTTTTTGGTCATGTATTTGCATACTTTTTTGGTCATGTATTTGCATGAATTTTGTTCGTTTTCATCAGATTGACAACAGATAAAAAGGAAGAGGCAGAAGAGCTGCAGGGCTCAAAGTCAGTGGACACATTGGACACACATGCCTCCATTAAGGAGCCAGTGCTAAAAAAGGGTGAGGAACTGAATGCAGTCTGTGAGTATCTGTGTGTGCATGCATGTTTCTAACTAAAGGCTCTGAACCAACTTACAGATTCTACAGAGAGTTCTGAGACAGAGAGGGGGCCGCCTCCCAAACCGCCACACACATACTACAATATACACCGCTACCCAGACGGAGGAGAGAGCAGCGACTCAAGTAAGAATAATAGTGTGTATTTTTATCTTGTGTTCTTGCCCCCTCATCTGTATTCAGAGGAATTAAAGCTTTGTTATTAGAGAATGTTGGTGGTGTCTGAACAAAAAATGCGAACAGGATTAGATTGGTGTTAACTTGTACTGTTTTGTTGATTTACAGGGTCTTTAGGAAGTCTTCAGAGGAACCTACCTCCCTCCTTCCCTCCACCCCTGCCCCCACTAAACCAGCATGAGAGTGGAAACAAGGAGAAGGCCAAAAACAGGAGTGTCTTCAAGAAGCTGTTCAAAAAGTGATTTGTGCATCTTGGCAGAACTTTCTACTTGCAACAAAAATTCTGTGATTGCTGTTCCTCACATATTTTCTTAACGTTTATATACTGTTTATTGTGTGAAATCACTAGTCATATATTTTATATTGGTTAAGTGTTCAAGCAAATTCTACAGACCAAATAATGAAAACTACACATTAAACTGTTTGCTTAATATGTGGCTCACTGAAGAAAAATGTCTTAATTATGAAATTTATTTTCACATTAAATTTTTGTGAAAGTATGTAGTCTGCGTACTCTTTTTTCTCTCGTTGTTAGTAATATTATCATCATTATTAGTATTGCCACTATTTTCTTATTATTGTCTTTTACTTTACTTTTATTCCAAATTTCTCTGTTGACAATAGCCCTTGTTTTGCATGTTACACCCTCTCTTCACTACTGATACTATTTTCATCTATTAGTAATTAAATTCAATCTCTTAAATCTCTTAGCCCTACGTAAATATGATTTGATCTCAGTGCAGGTCATGGAATAGGCTGTGTACTTTTGAAGAATCTTCTAAAGATTAAGGAATGGTGGATTCACTGGCAACAGTAGTGTCCAGCAGTGTTGAGTGCTATAGTACAACTGCGCCGCAAGGTGGCACCACAGACTGGAAAAGATAACGCTCTGTCCTTCAACATCTAAATGATCTTAGTTTTCGCCTTTCAGAAGCTCATCAGCACTCATTTCTTTGTCTGTATCTGCTGTAAAATACCAACGCTACTAATTATACTATTATAAGCCGTGAGGGACACTCAAAACATGTGTACTGAGATCGTATATTTAAAGCTGGTTCTGTGTGGAGCAATTTGCCTTCTTAATTGGGAAGTTTTCTGCAGGTCTGACACAGAAAGCCACTTTGAGCACCTTTCGACTTCGGACCGAGTTTCTGAAATGTGACTGTCAGCTGCTACCACTGAGACATTTTTACAAAAGCGGCATTTGTTTTATCACGGGCGACTTTGTGTCTATTAGTGCTATATAATAAATAAATTATATATTTCCCCCGTTATATATTATTTGAAATTATTAATACTTATTGTTGTATTTTGGCGATGTTGGACGATTTCTCCAAATGCGTTTTTTTTAAAACATCTGCTACGTTTTAAGTGTTTACCCCCTGCTTACGGTTTATTTAATGCGTACTGTGTGTTTAGTTCACGTTTGGCTCACGTTTGTTTAAGAAATTCGTTAGTTCGATATATAGATAAATAGACTTCATTGGTATCGAATGAAATTGTAGAAATCGTGTTTGAATTATTTTAATTGCAGGTACCAAATATACGACTCATCGGGGTAACTGAAAAATATGTGAATGTAAAATGTGAGGTACATGTCGCCTAATCCGGCGGTGTAAATGTTACTAATCTAACAGTCATTTTTTGATGATTTTTGTAATTCAGCAGAGTAGACTAAGCGTTAGTTGAACATCCTTCAATGAGTATCACTTTAATGCCGAAACGAATTTAATCGAATCGTTGTGTATTCACGCTGCTAGCTATCCTAGCACACAACCTGCTTTTACCGCTATAGATTTCAGCGTGAATATTTTTTGTTGTGATAATTAATGGATTAAAACACACACGCACACAAAACAATCTAACACATAAAATGAAAAGAAAATGCTGAATGTATGCAACTGAATCGCCCGCTTGAAAGTAGGCTGAAATATTTTTGTTTATTTAGTTATTCATTTATTTTTAATTATTTACTCGAAGGCCTGAGACGTTCCACCTTAAATTAGTCTAACGAATTCGACCTTCAATACTCAATACCAATACCAAGATTACGTTAATAACGTATACTATTGCTATAGCTCCCCGGTATCCTGGTTCTGCACATCCTCCCTCCTCGGCTCTTTAGCCCATCTTGCCCACCTCTTCGGTCATCGGGCACTAGAAAGCTTTACAGGGGAAAGCAGGTGTATCAGACTAAAAACCCGAACCTGTAGAAAGTGATCTCTAAACGCTCGGCCCCCTCTTTGTCCACAAGGAGGAGCTGTTACCGCACTCAGACTCAAACCCGTTCAACTGAGTCTCGCCCTGAGAGCTCCTTGGGCTGCTGCGCTTTACCACACCGATATCTGTGTTTTTTTTAACGCGTGTGATGAACATTTCACGTGTATGCCATTGACTCAACCAAACAGCTCTAAAATAAAAACAAGCAGAGCCCCTTTCTCGGCTCAGCTTAAACCTCCCCGTCCCCGAGTTATCTCTCTCCCTATCGCTCTTTTAAACGACCGGTATACATTTGTAGACTTGAACTTACATTAAAATAATTATATAGATTTTATTAGGATTTTTTTTTTTACTGTAGAATTAAATAAAGTATCTCGTTGTCACGATGTTCGCCCTACAACAACAGCTATAAACATGAAAAATATATATTTTAAAGTGTATTGGAAATCCAGTCAAATTTAAAAATAAATAAATAAATAAATAAATGATACCACGGTCATTTAGTCGTAATCAGTCTGAAGATAACACGGATATTAGCTTACATAGAGAGGCAGCTCAACTAGAAGCCTTAAATCGTCCACAGCGTGGAAATAACCAGTAACACAAACACTCGGGGGAATATATAAATATACAATTTTAATTATAAATATAAATTTAAATTTTTAATTTAAATATTATGAATATATTCCTACACAAAAATCCTTTTCACAAATCAGTGGGAGTAAAGTTGACTTGTTTATAGTGTTGGAGCACGCAAGTAAAGTAAATTTGTACGCGGTCAGTTACCTGGATGTGCTTAACACACGGACTCAAATGCGAGCAAACTTAAGGCGTTCACGCCTGCTCAGGAAATCCAATTAAAAAAAAAAAAAGAGGCCAAGCATGATTTTATTGTGCGCCTGTTTTCCAGCGATGTTTTTTCTAGTTATACTGAATCTGTCTCTGGGGCAACATGTGGGCGAAGAAGTCACGATTGTCTCGCATTTATGTATTGAAGAAAGCTCAGGGGTCACAGAAAGATGATCTGCGTCTATTTTGAGTGAGTGCTGATCTATTTTGATGATGTTACACACGCTCCTGGATTCAGTTACACAAAAAAATACAAGGGCGAAAAATGAGCACCGATACGGAGAGGTTTAAAACGTGCAGTGCAAAAGTGTGAAATGTCGTTCGGGGGTGTTATGATTAAACCGCTCATACACATAAGTCTTAATGGAATGTGCTATTTGAAGGTATATCACAGTTCAGTCTATCTATATATCTCTAGTCTATGTACATGAATCATTTTGAGGTAAGTTTTTTTGTGTGTGTCTATATATATATATATATATATATATATATATATATATATATTACAAACATGATGAAATGGAGATGTGTTGTTATTTTTATTTTGTAATTAATATGCAATTGTTCTAATTTTCGAAAAATTCGTTTTCTTTCTAGCAGAATAGAAGAATATGCAGCATTTTTTTTACTACTTACATTATTATTATTTTTTACGGATCACATTTGCACAGCAGTGAAAACCTACGTTTGGTGTTTAGAAATCTGTGTGTTTGTGTGGATCCTAGGAGTGTGTTTGCATATATATCAGTGCTCTCCAGTTCGGTGACTCCGCTGAGGTTTGTTTGTTTGTGCGCGCGCTTCGTCTGTGTGGACAATTTGCTGGCGCGCGTGAATATGTGAGTTTGTGTGTGTGTGTTTTGCACGTGTGTCTGTTCTTGTAGTGAAGCCCCCTGCAACGCCTCAAACACACACACACACACGCGCACACACACACACACACACACACACACACACCTATCAGGCGTTTCGTTTCGGACTTTAAGCGAAAACACAACGCACGCATTAATGCACGCGTTAGGTGTGTACTAGGTGTAGGTTGAGGTGAGGCCGTTATTATTATTTTTTTCATTTTAAGGGGGTTGTTTTTGTCTTGAAATGAAGTGAACATTATCTCTCACTTAATCACGACCCGTTAAACTACGCTTACTCTGTAATTTGAAATTATAGAATGATACTACAGCCGACAGCAGACGCCTTCACTGCCATTTCACTTCTACACACTCCATCTGAGTGTAATCACACCCCGAGAAAAGAGAAGCTTTCTGATGAGGGTGGTCGTCAACATGAGCTCAGACCCTTCTGGAGTAGTAAATGTACACAGGTAGTCACTGGGATTTTTATGGTCACAACAAACGTGCTGAACTCCGGCCTCCTGGAGTTTTTTCACCTGTTATAACGACTGCAAGCTCTCATAGCCTGTACGTTCTTCCCTTTTACACATACTTTACAGACATACATCACATTTTATACACACGTTGATGAGTTACGACCTGTATGCAACATTATTATTTTTCTTCCACGTATTACTCTTGGGCTTATTGTAGCCAATTTAGCTAACATCTGTGTCCTGATAAACGTTGTCATTCAATCGTGTATTGTTATTACACAATCTGTTTTATTAATAACACCTTTATTACAAAAGTGCACAGGCCATTGCAAAGCTTGCACAGGCTAAAGCTAAATGCTACCCCTAACACACACACACACACACACACACACACACACACACACACACATACACACACAGAGAGATAGCACAACATATGTTAACGGGTGTCAGAAGGCATACACTTCCCGCAACATTTAACCTGCCATAAAAATCGTTCCCGAGCCAATAAATAAATAAATAAATAAATAAATAAATAAATAAATAAATGAATGAATGAATGAATGAATGAATGAATGAACATTGATAGACATTAAAATCCTACGTGCTCACTTTGCTTTTGTAAATAATGTCCGTGACAGGAAGTAGCATCTCAGTTCGATTGGGTCTAAAACTGAAGCCCTTTTACCCCCCCCCCAACCACACACACACACACACACCACCACCACCACCACCACCACCCCTCCTCCTCGGTTCGGTATGAAAACACATATGAGGGCGGATGCGGGTTTGTTGAAACAGCGCGCTAAAATGATCAAAAAAGAGAAGGAAACGTAGGTTTCCAGCTCTTTATTTTCTTGGTAGGAGCTCGTGGTAGCGCCGGCGCGCGCGCGCTCCTGCGCCTCAACTCCTGCGAGCGCGCGTGCGCGCTGAAGCGCGACCGCTAAGAGCCGCCCTCTGATTGGCTACGAGGAGGGAGGACGCTTTAATACTTATTGCGGCCGTGGTTGGCTGCAGCCGGTAAAGGTTCAACTCAGTTTTTTTCAAGCTTTAGTGTCTGTGGCTCCGTAATTAATTGTAGCTAGCTGTCTCTTATCGACGCGTTTTTCAAGGAACATGAAATAGTTTGTTGGGCCGTGTTTGTGTGCGTGTGTGTGTGTATGTGTGTGCGCGCGCGGTGTTTCTGGGCTGATTTCCCCCCTTTTACCCTGTCGAAAGGAGTTGCCGGCGTTTAAGAGATTTTGAAGGTCCAACTGTGCTGCTGGTTGTTGCTGTTCTACCTTTTTTTGCGTGTGATGTTGGATATGGGAGACCGGAAAGAAGTGAAAATGATTCCCAAGTCGTCGTTCAGTATAAACAGTCTGGTGCCCGAAGCCGTCCAGAGCGATAACCACCACCGGGCTGGACCCGAGGAGGAGGAGAAGGTGTCCCTGTCCGGGGCACAGGACGCCAAGTCGGAGAGCGCCTGTGCTAAAAGTGAGAACACGGACTCGACGTGCGCGGACGACAAGGAGAAGCAGGAAGAGAAGAAGGACTCAAAAGAGGGCGAAGGTGGAGGCAAAGACGGCGAGAAGAAGAACGGCAAGTACGAGAAACCGCCGTTCAGCTACAACGCACTCATCATGATGGCCATCCGGCAAAGTCCGGAGAAGCGGCTTACGCTCAACGGCATCTATGAGTTCATCATGAAGAACTTTCCGTACTACCGAGAGAACAAGCAGGGCTGGCAGAACTCCATCCGCCACAACCTGAGCCTCAACAAATGCTTCGTCAAAGTGCCCAGGCACTACGACGACCCGGGCAAGGGCAACTACTGGATGCTCGACCCGTCCAGCGACGACGTGTTCATCGGCGGGACGACAGGCAAGCTCCGGCGGAGGTCCACCACATCCCGGGCCAAGCTGGCGTTCAAGCGCGGCGCACGCCTCACATCTACCGGCCTCACTTTTATGGACCGAGCAGGTTCTCTGTACTGGCCCATGTCGCCCTTCCTCTCCCTTCACCACCCGAGGGCGAGCAGCGCGCTCAGCTACAACGGCACGTCATCGGCGTACCCCAGCCACCCCATGTCCTACAGCACCATGCTGACCCAGAACAGTCTGAGCAACAACCACTCGTTCCCGGCCTCCAACGGCCTGAGCGTGGACAGACTCGTAAACGGGGAGCTGCCCTACGCCACGCACCACCTCACGGCGGCCGCCCTGGCGGCCTCTGTTCCATGCGGGCTCTCGGTGCCCTGCTCCGGGACGTACTCACTCAACCCGTGCTCGGTGAACCTGTTGGCCGGACAGACCGGCTACTTCTTCCCGCACGTCCCGCACCCGTCCATGAGCTCGCAGTCCAGTGGGGCCATGAGCTCCAGGGCCGCCTCGTCCTCCTCGCCACAAGCGGCCTCCTCTCTGCCCTGTGACTCTTTACGGCCTTCCCTACCCAGTTTCTCATCGGGACTGTCCGCAGGACTCTCTGACTACTTCACACATCAAAACCAAGGGTCAACGTCAAACCCCCTTATACACTAACTAAACATCCACAGGAACAGACTGTAAGTGAACATTCTGCACCCATTCACACTGTAATATATATATAAAAATATATATGAAAAAGGAAAAAAAAAATACTGGGAGAGAAAGGAACATGCAAGCAGCCGAACTCCAGGTATTTTGTATTAAATTCTTCAATTCTCCTCCTTTATTTCTGTACACGAACGTCAAGTGTCGAGGAACTGTTTTTTTTTTTTATGATTTCCACTGTCAGCAACGTGCAATGTGACAAGATTTTAAAAAGAGGGTAAAGAGTAGTGCTTTTTTTTTAAAGGCAGTAAAAAAACTTTTTACATTAGAATGTGTATTTAAATAGTGGTTGCAGATTTGTCTAATTTTAAATGTAAAACAAATATCTAAACCATCGCATCGCCACCACCAGTCGTCATGTTTGCAGTATTATCACGTATCATGAGCGCACTGGTGGAGTGTGACTTTACAAATTAACACAAAAACTATTCTCGTTTTTTTTTTTTTAAATAAATGTGCTCTATAAGTGCAGAATACCCGTTCAGACCCATGGCTCTTTGTAATTTTGTCAGTTTCATAGATTATTATTATAATTAACGGAGTAAATGCACTCACAATACGTTCTTTTATCCATCTTTTTAAGTACAGTTTCTTTATAGACCAAAGAATGGGTATCAAATACATTTGTTTCAGTATTCACCATCAGACAGACGGTTTTGAAGGGAACAGACTGAATGCTTTTAGCTTGTGTTTTGCAGAATTAGGATCCTGTGTGTGGTCACCACCAGGTCCCATTTCTTTCTTTTTTGTAATTAATGAAATGTCAATTCCTGTTGTAATTATAGGTTAACTTTACGAAGTGTAACCGTGTTGAGTAAATGCCTCATAAAAAATATTGAGTGAATGTTTATGTCGTCTTTAAATTCCATGGTTGTGATTTTGTGGTCTTATGCCCGTGTTTGTCGCTTAAACTGTTAACCGAACAAAATAAAAAGAATAGGTTTACGTTCATTGATCAGGAACATTTTGTCTTTTTTGCAGACCCTCAGAAAATTTAGCTGTATTTCAATACGAGTTCAGTTCATTTCTTGTTTACTGGTGTGTTTTTGACATTTAAGCGACAGTTTGCGGGCCCTGATTTGGTGGAGGTCTACCAAAATCTTCCAATTTGGCCGCCAAAAATGCGCCTTGTGTCATTTAATGGAGCATCAGGGGAGACAAATCTTAAATTTACCATCAACCGAGTTTTCCTATCATAGGCTACTTACAGATCATAATCCCTGCAGAAATTTACTGTTCGCCAATTTCTGCCAAACTCTCCCAGATTCTTTGGCCTGAATTTACTCTCTTTTTCCTCGTACTTTTTCGCCACTCTTTCACGTTTTGTCATTTCTTCAGTGTGTAGGCCCAGTGGTAATACTCACCACCGTGTCGTGTTTTCCAGTAGACAATGGAGTCGTTAGTTGCAATGAAACGGAGCAAGAACCGAGCTTTCATCACTTTAAGTCCAGTAATTTGTTCATTTCTTAAAGAGGCATCGTGTTAAATGTGACCGGCTGTAATGCAATAACCTCACTGCTTTTCACAAAAGGCCGGTGGAACCCAATATCTGCTTGCAAGATGTTATCACTCAAATGTTAAACGGGGTGACCACTCGGAAGAACAAAGAGTGAGGTAGAAGGGGTTAAATTTGACAATATTTTCTGAATGGCAAAAATGTAACCAGAAATGTTCATAAAAGAATTATAATCACACGTGATCACAGGCATTGAAATACAAACAGGCTTTAGGGGGTCGTTACCTGCTTATTTATCATTTCTTCTTCTTTTATTATTATTATTGTCATTATTGTTATTATTATGAATATAATAATAATAATAATAATAATAAATATTATTACTATTATTATTATTATTACTAATATTATTATATGACATAAAATAAAATAGAACAATTAATTAACAAATTCAATGAAAAATGAAACGCCTGAAAAACTGAGCCAATTCGAAATGGGTATATCTGCAGGAATGTGGAGCGGATGGCTGTGTGAATGTTCAATATTTTCACATGCTGCTTGTCAGAAAACTTTACCATCTTAATTAGGTGGTTACCGTGAGTTGACTGGTAGTTCTATAGAAGTGTTAGCTACACTTTGGTTAATGCGGTGAGCGCTCGTCGTGTCAGAAAAAAACAAGGGCAGCACCTTTACATTGGCCGGGCCATTTTCTTAAGGGCTGCACAGAGCCTACATAAATATAATGCCTACAGGGTGCTGATGCTGGTGCAGTGATGGCAGGCCTGAATACTCTGCGTTTTAATTAGCCTCTGCCTCTCTGTCTGCAGCCACGAGCAATCAATGTACCTGAACCACAGACTAGGCCTCGATCACTCTCAGAACAATAAAGCAGCGCTGGTTTGCGATTGAGTTGTGGGAGCTGTAGTAATGCGGAGCACAGGGAAAGGCCGGTCTGTTTTGTATAGAACTACATTATTATTATTATTATTATTATTATTATTATCCCTGCTTCTTTTTAATCAAACGTGCCTACTGGGTCCAGCGTTAGGCTGAAGGCGTGGTTTCCCTTTCTTCCCTCGAGGCAGAGGGAAAGCAGAGTGGCAACATGCTCTCACCACACAGAGCCCAGTCAATGCAGACAGTCCAACAAATCCAAATAAGTGCAGTGGTGGGAGTACTGGTGTTCGAAGCAGGGCTTTAGTTTATCGTGGTGAATTAAATAAGATAAACATATAGATATTTGATATTAGTCACTTTTAAATAAACAAAAGCTATGTTTTACTATTTTGTAGCCTACGTACTGTGCACTACTGGAGACGTGCCAAGTAACTGACGATTAACTAACATCTGTTTTATGCAATATAATATGCTGTGTTCTATACAGTATAACGTTGATTGCTCTGATGCAGAGTGTCAGCTTTTGAGTATTGATTCATTTGTTAAAAAGGAATTAGTGGTGCATATGGGCCTCGTTGTTTATTCAGTGTCATGCAAAAGTGAAAGTGAGTTTGAACAAATCCTCTACAGGGACATAAACTTAAATGTAAATATTTTCTGCACATTTAGACGCAATTCCCAAATTATTTCAGAATTTATCAATTAAAATAACATAAATACAACGTATTTAATGTGACTGCATTTTACACACATTTTTTGCAATGTGTTAAATTGAGCTACTGAACAGTACTGATGTTTAGAATTTGCAGAATATGAAAACGTCTTATTATAACTTCTTATAACCTCACAAAATCAACAACGCGTTTGCATAAAACTGTACAATATAACGTCCATTTAATTGTTTATTCATTTATTTTTCAAATTATCTATTTATTCATTCATTTACAGTTAACACTTTGACATTCTCGTGCGACCATGGCCCCTGGGGTTCAGTGAAGGTCAGATAGAAAGCTTCGAAGTTATTCGTATTTATTTATTTATTTTATTTGGTGTTTATTTGGTATTTGGTATTTATCATGTGAATGCACTGCAATGCAGTAAAAAAGTTGTACTCAGTAAATAATAGTTTCATGTACTCGAGGCTTTTTGTGCTCAAGTGCACACCAAACCGTCCTTCACCATATTTTGGTCAATATTTCGGTTATAGGGTCACATATTACAAAAAAAAAGGAAATACTACAACATGTAAGAATGGTCTTCAGCTACAGTCACCTAAAGTTTTCTTTTTCAAAGGGCAAGTAAAGGGAAAAAAACGAATGTAAAATGATCGGTTCCTCAGAGGGATATATATATCAGAGTCGTTTATCCAAGTTGAGAACTTTTGTAAACCATTGAAATCCCTCTAAATGGTAAATGGCCGTTTCCTCTCTCAGTGTAATCTGAGCCGGGCAGAGTGAGGGCGCTAGAATAACGCAGAACTGCACAGACCTCCTCCTCCAGCACAACACACACACACACACACACACACACACACTCGGCAGCTGCTGAAGTTACTTTTACAATCATCTACACTGTGGAAAAACAGACAAATAAACAAACAAACATTCATGCATTAATAGATTAAATACACTGTAAAAATAATGGTGCTTCAAGGGATTATTTAAACGAAAGAACCAGATTTGTGAAAGAGACGCGTTGGTGTGAAGGAAATTGTAAATGTTAAAATGACATTTTCTTGATGTAAAGATTTTTTACGAATGTATCAGGTTCTTCACACTAACAGATCGCTTTTACTATTGTGGAACCAAAAATAGGTCTTCGCTGAAAGAACCATTGGTAGCTCTTCTATTTTAAAAAGTGGAAAATTGCACCTGTTCTTTACCGATATTAGTCTGTAAAGTTGCAGGGTCACTCAGTCACATAACAACAACAGCAATAATAATATTTAAAATAAACTATCAATATTACAATAATAAAGAACAAATAATACATTGTCATTATGATTAAAGTAGCATAATAATAATAACAATAATAATAATAATAATAATAATAATAATAATAATAATATTGATGATTATTATTGTTGTTAATATGATTGTTGTTAATATGATTGTTGTTACTGATCATTATTGTTGTAATGTTTATATCCATTTAATTTACCATTATGAAGTACCTATATAAGCTATAACATAACACATAACGTGTCGCTGGTCAAACGTGTGTGTTATTATATCATTTCTATTCGCTGCGCTACAGCTAATTATAGCTCAAATTCATTATATTTATTAGCTATGTAATGTGAACTGCTGTTCTTGACGGAAGATCTCCACACTGTGCAGAACCTGCAGTAGTTAGATAGAGATGGAGGTCGCTGGTTTCTGTAGTGTGTATAGTTGTATTAAATGAGTTTAAATTAGTGACCGGTTTGAAAAACACGTGACAGGACGTGAAAAATATTTTAATGAGAGTGTGTAAAGTATCGACCTGTCAAGTTAAACAAACAATTTGTAGCCTGACAAAGTGAGGTTGTTTAAGTACAAAGTGGAGTCAGTCCCATTCAGACCCTCTCTCTCACTGAGCCCAACGATCACACACACCGTTTTCTCGAGCTCCTAAAATAAAATCCCAACTCCCAACATATATGTTTAGGCTCCCCCGTCGGCAAGGGAGTATAAATAAGTATTATAAAGTCGACTTCACTGAGCTTTTACATCTAACTTTAGAACTTGTTTGTGTGAGAATAGCAGAACTTAATGGACCCATACAAACATAACCACAGTGTTCGTCAAAGCACCTGCAACACAGGCCTGATCATTATGATGTATGGTCCACAATAAAACACAGAGGCCACCTAACGGTTTTAATGTGACATCCGTTTACTTTGTAATACTTAGAACGGTTTATTAACGGTAAATTAAGATTATTAAAATCATATTTTGCGCTGCTCTTGTAAATAAGTCCCATTATATATGCCTCTCTCTCTCTCTCTCTCTCTCTCTATCTCTCTGATATCGTATAGGAAAGCAGCCGTTCTGTGTCTCTATAAAAATAACCGCCATCACTCTCAGACATGCCAATCACAACCCAGCCCTGACTCCGAGCTTTGAGGCTCTGATGATCTGTAGCCCGTGGAGCCTGAGGTCTGGGGGTTAACTGCAGACCCCCTCAGTTCGGAAGGCGAGATTCTTTATCCACACCATGAATCATTCCTGTGGGCCTGCATGGTGTAAATGTGTTTATTTAAACGACAAACACTGTTTAGCATTGACGACACGCAAAGACCTGAGCGCGCGTTGCCCGCAGTCCACTCTGCTCTTTCGCAGGCCTTAAATAATCTATTTATTCCAGCTGTGAAATAAAAACCCATGCGTCTGAACTTCATTCTAGACGTACATATGCGCGACTTTCTAACCTTACCCGAGAACGAGACCGAATGCAATCATATACTTTATCACTATATTATATAGCTTTACTAGTGTAGATTAAAAAGTGAACACACTGGGTGTTAATGTATTTATTTATTTGTTGTTTGATCGGTATTATTAGCTATATGCTCGCCAGTAGGCTCATCTTCACTCAGCAGTGTCTCGGCTCTGCTTTGCTGCCTCTGGCATCTCTCTGGAGCTGCTCAGCTGTGAGGCAGTGTGCAGAATCACGGCTCTGCTGCTATCACATGTCACACTCCCAGCGCGGCTCGCCTCTCCGAAACGGGATCACCAACAGGCCGACACAGAAGCCTGCCGACTGGGATGAATTCCCTCTAGCCACTATCATACGACAGGAAACTATTACAGCGTGCCCGCGGCTTGCTTCTGATAATCATTTCTCTGTAAATTAGCCCATGTTCTCCACAGCGACTCGATAAGCCGCTTCTCGCGTATTTCGTCTTAAAACGACATAAAGTTCCTTTATATTATTGTTAATATCGTACTGCATTTACACAGTACGCAGACTACATCGAGTACTCCTTCATCTGAGTCTTCACTAGTGTTTTTTTTTTTATTGTGAACATATGGACGCCCCTGGAGCTTATTTTATATATTCATGTCACTTTCAGTCAGTGGTGCGCTATAATGAATTTCCTATCATTACTTCCATTGTTATTAGAGTCTAACCTCTACTGTTGGGAGCAGCAATAGCAGCTAACATTATAGCCATAGGGAATAATAATGAGTACAATAACAGCAACAACAACAACAACAACAACACCAAATAATAATAATAATAATAATAATAATAATAATAATAATAATAATACCAGCAACAACAATGACAACACTAATAATAATAATAATAATAATAATAATAATAATAATAATGATAACAATGATAACATCATTGTTATCATTGTTGTTATTATTGTTGTTACCATTATTATTTGATTGTATTATTATTAATAATAATGCTGGTATTATCGTTATTTTTATCATTATTATTGATATCATTATTGCTATTATTGTTGTTGCTGTAGATATTGTTGGTGCAATGAGAAACGTAACTGGGTGATTGAACTGTGACTTTTAGAAAAAGACAATTATTCAAGCAATAACTGCAAAAATGGCACAAACAACCAACGTTCGTGCATGACATTAACCTGCAAAGATGACCTCTTAGATCGTTCATTTGGGTAGAGGCACGTCATGATTATTGTAGACTATGCACGGTTTCAGTGACGATTTTTTGCAGACACATCAGTTTGAACCCAACCCTTCACAAATCTTGCTCTACATTATATCATGTTGTCTCTTTTACACACAATACAAGCTTACGCTCAGGCCCCTTATTTATCTCGCCCCCTCCCCAACCACCCCCTCCCCAAGACAAGCTAAAACACCATCTCTTAAAAGCTGGGCTACTTTCACCTGCTTTTTAGTCCCCCAGCAGAAGAATGGAGATATTTTTTCCGATTCCGTACTGTTGGGGTGAGGCAGGTTGTCTGTCAGTGTAGTATAGGCGACAGTCTGTCTACAAGCCGTAAGCTGATCTGCAGAGTGCTGGAGGAAAACGGGCAAGATTCCTGGCCTGCAAGCCGAGATATTGATCTACCTCAGGCACCTAAACAAAGCCTCACCTGTTTCCCTTGTCCATACTTTATTTTATGCCGTCTAATGCTTGTTTTGTTTGACATTTCTTTTATTTCCACGGATCCTAGCTTTGATACACGTTTTGGGGGGAGTGCTACATAAACACGGCGTTGTACCTGAACGTCCACAATCTCTGGAGCGGCATGCCGCCACCCCTTCCGAAAATAACACCCTCCAGTTGTCTTTACCGTTCAGTCTGGCTGGGTAAATAAAAAGTTTTCATTCGGCCGGGGGCAGGGTCCAATAACACCCAACTCGAGATAAAAACTAATTACTCCCATTATGGCGCACCAGTCGACTTTTCATAAACATGGATCTGCTAAAAGCGCCTGTATTATTTAGCAGGTCCAACTCCTTGAGCTCGCTTGTACAACATATCAAGATTAGTTTCAGATCTTGTAGGGCTGTTCCCTTCTCCAGTGGTGGCGGAGATTCCGCCATCCAGCGCTTTATCAGCCGTGTTCCCCACACGGGGCTGCTGACAGACAGCCAGCAGCCAAGGCAGGGAAGCGAGGTGCCTTTTGCCAAAGAGGCTAATCACATATTCCTCTGTAAATAATGCATTGTCAGAAGCAAATGTTGGCCATTTGTTCGCGGCATAATATTTGCAACGCTCCTGGAAACGAACGAGAATTTTATTCTTCTGACATGTTCAACTTGTTGATGCAGTGAAACAGCGAGGAACACTGGTATAATTTAGCTTGACAAAATGTTGGAGATTCCAGGTATACATATATATGATATTTATAGAAACGAAAGGCATTTGACAGATCTGGACAGTATATTCAAACTTCACCTATTAAACCAAATACTGTTCGCTCACATATACACGACTGGAGGTGATTAATTATCATACAGGACTAATGAAGACAATAGACCAATGACTGCTGTCCATAATTATCTAAATTACTCATTATGCATGATTCATTATACTTTTCAATGATAGTCGACATGTTCCACTTATAAAACATACGTTTTTACCGATTTCTCTCTTTTTTTTTTTTTTTACTTTTGACAGCAGTGGTATAAATACGGCAACAAAGCTTCTTCAGCAAGCTCTTTCGAATGTGCTAAAAACGATTTGCTCGATGCTACAGCAGAACCAATTTGGTTCTCTAAAATCCTACAATGGATGCTTCTTTACAGAACCATCTTTGTAAGTGAAATGTGTGAACGTGAAGAACCTTTTTAGAGTTGAATAAAATCTACGAAGACCCCTTAAACTCATATAAAGCCATTATGTGAAGACTTTATAAACCTCTAAGTGTTTTTTCTACAACTTTGCTCAAAGAACCCATTGTGGTACCATTATTTGCAGCTGGCATGCAAATGTACTACACCATGGAAGGACAATCCCAAAGCCCACTGTTACACCTGTGAAGCAGCTCACTGGAAATCGGTAGCGTTGAGTTAAATGGTGAAGATGTTGTCAGTTCAAAGATAGAAGACAGGGGTTTGTCAGTGCATCAGCTTTTGGAAAGAGAGGCACTTTTTAGGCTGACATAAACAGGTGCCTCAACCAGACTCACTAATCTCTCAACAAACAAGCCAAGCTTTTCAAATCCACCCACTACACAAGACAATGTGTTCAAATGTATGCATTTTTGCAGTTGATTCCAGGCTAGGCACTTGAAACTAAAAGCAAGGTTGTGCAAACAGCAATGGTGCTCGAACTGACAAGTGAACTTCGATTTGAGGAATAAAGCATGAACGAGCTGGACGTTCAGTGGTATGGATTCAGAGGCAAGGCGATTAATCCTGAGGGAGTCAACGTGTCTAGGTAGGATGGCTAGTTTGCAGCTAAATGGGCTACCGAGCACAGACCAGAGGCCGACGGGCCTCAGTCTCCCAATGGGGCACCAAAGAGAATGAATGGGCAACGAGAGGGTCCCGGTGTATAGAACTACCGTTGTGCACCTGAGCAAAGCACTTAACCCTAAGTTGAGTGCTGCATCATGTTACGCTGGTCCCCGTAACCCCTCCTCCATCCAGGGCACCGCTGCAAAAAGAGGAACTGTTCTCTGGGAGTTTTCCCAGGTTATAGAAAGGTATTAGGGGTAAATGGAAAGCAGGGTAGGTTGAAGTTGCGGAGCGGCAAAAATGGCTGACATTAAAGGGCCAAACGCTTTGAAGCCGAGTCAATGAAAAAAAAATATATATACACACATAAGGGGGGTTCTATAAGGGTTCTTTAGTAAAGTCGGGGGTTCTGTTCATGAAACCATTACAACTCAAAGAACCATTTGCATGCTTAAATGCCTGGTTAGATGGCAATTAAATTACAAGGAAAAACTCTTATTTGCTTATAACTTATTTGCTCTCTCGTTTCACTGTTGTCACAGAACATATAGAACCTTCAGGCGTAATTATTAACAGAATCAAACAAAAATCCATAAACGCTGTGTGTGCCCGGCGGTATGTGTGCCTGGATTAGAGGAATGTGCGCTTGCAAGGAAAGATGGTTGTTTAGGTGCAAGACGCAGATATTCCAATAATTCACAGCAAGAATGAGTGTGTAGAAAAAGAGAGAGTAACCCTGTCTGCGGTGAGGAGTCCTGGCCTTCGAGTTGTGTGGAAGTGAGGGTGTCTGGGGTGCCCTCCTACTGACCTAAGCCCTGTCCCTCTAATGCTTGGTGCACAAGCCCGTGACACACTGAATAGTTTTCACCATTCATCCCTGTCAGAGTGATTGCACTTCAAGGAGTGAAAGAGACAGGGAGGGAGAAAAAAAGGAAACAGAGAGGGAAAGAGGGAGAGAGATTAGGTCACACTTGTTTGTCTAATTTGATAGATGATTATGTTATGTGAAACACACACACACACACATATATGTATATATATATATATATATATATATATATATATATATATGTATATATACATATATATATATATATATATATATATATATATATATCAGACGTTGGGTGTTAACTGTATTTTATAATGTTTGTATATATAATCGTCTAAGTCCTTAGGTTTGTAACTGCTTCCCAACTGTTCACACGCTAGACACAAATAAACAAGCAAACAACTGCAGTGGCAGCGGCTACAAAAACAACAACAACAACAACAACAACAACAACAACAAGCAGTTACATTTCTCATTACTGTGAAAGAATGTCACCAGTCCTAATTTTAATTCTAGTACTTACATACATACCAGTGATCTTCTACAAAATACAGTGGAATATAATCAGTGTAAATAGATTATATTTTACATTAGATTTACACTCTAAACAACTCAACTCAATAACAAACCTCTTGCTTCCTATGTGTGTTCTGACAACCACGTATGTCCTAGATGTTTTCTTTTTTAGTCCGCAGGAATTCAATGACCATAATTATTTTTTTATTTAACGTTATTTAACATTAAAATAATCATCTGAACAACCTCAGACAGATATGGTTGCATTTATTTAGAAGAATTATCGTTCCAGTTCAAGACTAAATTGGAACACTTTGTTGGACTTTAACTGAAAGTTAGTTTTGAAGGATCTATAAAACCCCTCGAAAAATCCATTGATAAAAACAATAACCAGTACTAGTCTTCTGCGTTGTGGGATTCTCGGTATAAAAGTTTAAATGTTCAATACTAGGAACATCTTGAAAATGAAAACGTGTACGTGAAAGCCTAAATGTAATGTAATTTTTGTTGTTTTTTACAGTAAAATACAAACACACACATTTCACTATACATGATATACAACGATTAATTCACCATTATACACGATAATAACAGAAATGTGTGATATGTGTGGTTTCATTGTTGTTAAATACAATTTATTACAATAAATACGTTTAGAAATAAATGTTTTTACTGTTTTTACTATTCCAGCGCGGTGAAGGAAAGCTCACTTTTGCCATGCTGTGGGAGGTAGACGTTTGTTGTAAATAATCGTTACATTTCTTGATATCCCCCCTTAATGTACTATTTCATTTGAATTTGTATTAAATGGAATTTTTGTAACTCAAAAAATTCTGTGCGTTGACACTTAAACCTTCATAACCTTTCATGAAAAGCTTTCTAGAGTCAGGATCCAAAACACGAATTCATTCTACACAAGACGAGACAGTGTGGATTATGTCAAAACTCGAAAATCAGTGATTTTTTGGCTCACTGTTACCTTTTGCATTCTTTCTATATTCTGCAACCAAACACCTGCTTGTCAACATTTTTAATCCCCAGTTGGTTCCAAATGATTTACTTATTTAAAAACATGCCCTTGTATTCAATTCCGAAATACGCGGGTTACGTCTAGATACCTTGTTAAGATTGCATTCTTTGATTTGCTCCGTATCTTGAGCACCAATAGCATTAGTAGAACCACTATTTTTAAAGCCACGTTGAATCACGCCAACGTTGCAAATCGTTTCTTCTCGTGCCTTGCTATTATGAACCATGTAGCATCTGCTTGTGTTGTTCCATCGTCACTATTCCTCTTCGGTGCCAAAAGGATGGAAGAGAGAGGGAGGGGGGAGAAAGAGAGAGAGAGAGAGAGAGAGAGAGAGAGAGAGAGAGAGAGAGAGAGAGAGAGAGAGATGTGCATGAAGCAAAAGAGAGAAATAACAGTCTTAAATTTGTCATTGTCTTCCTCCTGCATGTCTGGCAGTGTGTGCTGCAGTAGCCTGAATCCACCCCGTGATGCGCTCCTCACTCACGCTGAGAATGTTTACAGTCGTAATCAAGGTCCATGTAACTTGTTTGTGAAATGTTTTGCCTTTATGTTTTAGAGGTGCTATACAATTTGCAAATAGTAGGGCATGAAGTCACAGTTTGATTAAATTGCTGTCAGTACGAGAAAGGGAAAAAGAAAACAGAGGCATTGTGCATAAAGACACCGGGAACGCTGTTTTGCAACCTTTTACAACATGTCGAAATCTTTCCCTTACGGTTCTGTCATTTCTAGTCAACCTAACTTACACTCCAGCTTCTGTTAAACATGGATAAAATACCACGTTTAATAAATAATGGTTAATAAAAGCCTGTTTGTTGGGATATACTCTTTCTGTTATACATAGCAAAAATGTGGTGCCGTCACTTAAAGGCGGTAGTAACTCGGCTGGCGTCTTACTATTAGACGTTCAATGTACTTACAAATGCACGTTAGCACGATTCCATTACTCTCGGAATTAGAGCACCGTGTTTTTTATTGTATGTGTGGCCTTTGCAAGAAGGAAAATGTGCATTATTTTATGTCTGCAAATGTTTTTTTTTTTTTTAATGAAGGGTGAAATCTGTGAACTACTATTAGGGCTCCTGGGTTATTCGCAATGTTTTCCAACAGTTCTCCCAGTTTGCTGACAAGTGAGACTGATGCCTAAATAGTATCTTTTCTGCGTGTGTTTGTGTGTGTTGCAGCGTGAGAGCTCAAGGGAGCCCTTCACCGAGCCTGTTCCACTGCTACACACACACATACACACAGAGGGGGGACCCAAAGCATCAATGTTACAACAGCTACTTTAATGAGAAAAGATTTCTTGTGATTATTTACCATGGAGGAAACGAACATCAAGCGTATCTCTGTGTGTGTGTGTGTGTTTGTGCCCATTACGCGTATTCGCCCATGTGCCACGGAGGCTTTTGCTTTTTGCACACCCAAAGGCTCGACTCCCAGTGGACACATCTCCAGAGATGTCCGCTTCAAGGTGTCTTTTAGTGTGTGTCTACACCGAACAAAGTAAACAACACATGTCTCATTCGAGCACACAGAGGAATAGGGGAGATACAGCCTCTCAATGAGATAATGAGAGGTTTTGCTGCGTTCTTGGTAAACACCATATGCCACAGAGGAAACAAGCGACAAAAATGTAACTCTTTTTAGACGTCAGCCTTAACGTTGGTTATTTAATTTAGCTGTCAATAAACAGTAAACATTAATCGTATTTTTATTCTTGAGTAACAACTTTCAAGCCCACATCCGCCGCTGCCCTAAACACTCGTGACAGGAGCTACTCTATTGCAGCCTTGCAGTGCAGCTCTCTCACTCCCCTGCGCTCACACCTGAAAGAGCAACAAATAAGAAGTGCCTATCCCTCTCTCTCTCTCTCTCTCTCTCTCTCTCTCTCTCTCTCTCTTTCTCTTTCGCCCGTGCTGCGATGGCTTCATAAAAATCAGAGGAAATAAAAGAATGCAGTCGCCGCCTGGCCTCCCCCAGCTGGGCGGACACGCGGAGCCCGAGCTGCCCCTGCCACCAATTTCACACACCAATTATCTACTTGGATTCATGGGAGTTGACTAAACAAACAGCAGCCCCGCCGCGCCGCTCCGGTTCTATGAGTTGGGGGGGATCAATTCTTCATCGCAAAGCGCCATCAATGATTAGCCGTACAGTAATGCAAGACCCTATCGATCACACAGCTCGTGTCTTAAAACAAATCCATTTATGCACCTGTTTACTTATTTAGCACCGCTCTTAATTACCCCACCCGCGCAGTTTGGCGCGTTGACCCACAGTTAGGCCCAAAGCTGTTTACAGCAATTATCATTCACATGTTTGCTTTTTTGTTGCTTTTCTACCCCCCCCCCCCTCCCCTCCCTCACTCTCTCTAGCTCTCTCGCTTTCTCACAAACCACATCAGCAGACTGTCGTGGTCAGACCACAGTCAATTTCACGTGTGCAGCTATTAGGGCAGACATGGCTTCAGCGCCTGAAAGGGAAGAAAGGGAGAGAAGAAGAAGAAAGAAAAAAATCAATGCCACCGTGATTAGACCGATGACAGCAAATTCACAGTTTCATCCAGGAGTGTTCAGACAGAGACGAGGTGTACGGCAAATAAGTCGCACTTGTCTGCACACAAAGGAAAAGTCCTCCCGTCTTTGTTTATAAGGTGCAAAGATTAGAAATGAACGTGGAGGGGGGTTGGGGGGGTTGGGAGGGAGTCTGGGGACATATTCTGTCTGTTTTCATCGTCAGCGTTTCATGAAAGGATATTTGCGACAATTTTTCGGAGCAATTGTGTAGCCTGGAGACAGCCACTCAATACAGTTGATATTAACCAACCGTCTTGCTTTCGACTTTCCTTACCTCCAACTCCCTCCAGAAATAATCATCGCACAATGAAAAGAGTGCCTAAACTGATCGAGTTCGTCTCCTGGCCGCTCTGTCAATTCGACAATGGGCGATTCGATAAGAAGACATTAACGTTATTTCTCCACCCGCCTTTGAACTATGTTCGCTTCTCTCGCGCTGTTTTTGCAGCCTAAACTATTTCTTTTGCCACAACTCTCCCCCAGACAGATGCGGGGGGCTGTCCTTTTGTGTGCTAATTGCGGTCGTTTTCGTTTGGAGAACTTTTTGCTGGGCGAGAAAATGGAATGACCCCCCCACACACACACACACACCCACTCCCAGTCTAAAAACGAGGGTCTTTGGCCATGGAGCCCGAGATCAATCCGCAGCCCCCCCCCCCCCCCCCATGGATATTATTAAACAGCATGGGGCGCTCGGGAGAGGCGCGCGGCCTTCCGGGGCTGCGCGCGACCCAGTGGCTCCTCGCGCACTGCAACAGGGCAATTGTTGACGCGCTTTTTTCTCTCCCCCACCCTCAACCAATCAGCGGCTCTCCTGCGGCCGCAGCTGCCATGGCAACGCGCTCCTTTTACCCGCCACCCCTCAATCCCACACTCACTCACCGAGTTGTGGCTTCTACCGTGATTGGCGCGAACCGGGGAAACGAGGGACAGAGGCCCTAACTAAACATGAGCGGTCATCCGCCGACGGCTGATCTCTGTGATAAAATAATACATAAATAAAAATGAGAGCCGATCAGCGTGTCACAGGTTCATTTAAAGACGCACATGCGCTTAAAAAAGAGACCATGGACAAGATAAGGTTGCGCCAGCTGCGACTGTGAGTGTGTATGAGGCGTTTGTTAGGATTACAGTTGTGCATAAAATTGAGACGTTTAACAACACAGGTTCAGCCACATCCTATGGGAACCAGACATACAATGGCGAACTCAACAAGAGAAAGGGCTATTCTGTCAGATTCCGTCTTTACCACTGATGTTCAGCATGACTGTAGATCAATCGAGCTATTAAGATGTTGGCTGGAGTACCACGATGATGCAGATATAAACCCCTTTTTATATTTTGACGGTGCCTAAAAATGGCATGACCAATGTCACTGTCGACTTGACAAAGGAAAATGGATTTCATCATGAAATTATGAAATTTCAAATAGTTTTTTCGGTTTTCAAATTTAATTAAATCAGATTCTAGTCTGACTTGCAAATAAATCGGATCTAGTGTGTCAGTGTGAACATGACCTTGTTGCTCACTAAGCAGACATGCCTAAAAGCCTTTTTAAGCGTATGTGTGTGCGTTTGTCACAGTAGCCGGGCTCTTACACAGTCTTAACAAGGTTTAAATTACATTTTAATAAATATATTTTTTCACCACCTCTAGGCTTAGACATCCTTTACAAATTTAGCAAAGTTCCGGCCCAAATACGGCAATGAACGATGGTCCAATGTGAGCCGAGTGCATGAAATATTAAGCTAGGCTAGATGAGAATATGATGGCAGTTTAAATGCAGGTGAGATGCTGACATTTCAGAGATATGACTGCTTTATCATAACATACAATATTTAAGCCCAATATTGCCGGGTGTGGTCACTGGTGCCTATATAACAACTTTATTTGTGCTTTATTTATGAACACAACTGTTCGTTTCTAAATTTAATATGACTTCACCTCTCTTTCTCTCAGGAGTCTGTAGGTCTGTAGCACCACTGGTTAACCGCACAGTGCGGGTTATTAGCATGGTGGGTAATTTATTTTTTTTATTCAAATAGGCCATAGTCAGTTGTTATGCTAACAAATAACATTTACATGAATATCTTGGTTTACTGTTGTGCTTAAACCTTAGTGCTCTGACACAGCATTGTAAAGACACCAACCCAACCGCTTACTGAATTAATACCATCAGCTCACCAGCTAACGTTAGCCTCAAAGAGTTGGCCACACTAGTATCCCACCAAACATTCCACCAAAGCTAACAAACAAAAGCAACACTTTCCCAGCAAAAGTATTTTTGATTTATATTCAAAATTGGCGCTTATTTAACTATTAGGGTTTATGGGTTTATCAGCTGCGTTATTGACTAGCTCACAGTAACAACACAGCCAACAGGCTGACTATCATCATTAACTTACAACGCCTGAAGAAGTCGAATACAACAATTAACAGCATCTGAGGAACTAGTCTGACTATGTCTGACAGGAATTGGTACATAAACTTCTATAAAAATAGCTTTACTGCTTTAATGTGCGATTTATTTTAAATAACAGCAATATTGTAAAGTTTTTTTTCCCTGAGCTGTTGGTGAGTGATACAATTGGCTTGCTGAAGTTGTATTTGTCAGTTTCCATTATCCCACTGGTGGCTCAATGGTTATTGGTATGGTCATAGTATTTGTCAATTTAGAGTTGAAAATTAAAGTATTTTAATAAGACATTAATGATCTCCGTGTAATAATTGTATTACTGCTGGCTAACTTTACAGGTCGCTTCATTATTCTGAATAAGGAGTTTATTGAGTGCAGATTGTCTCATGTATTTCGTATTCTAAGCTAACTCATCTTCTCTTTACAAATTGTAAGAAACATGCCAATAAAAACAGCACGCCGAAGCGTAAATAATATGATGTATTATGAGTAAGATTACATTTAAATTGAACAGCTTATCACTGATAAGCAGTAATTATGTTAAAGTAATCCATAATCAAACGAATAATAAACAACACAATGCAAAGAATCGCCAAAATATTTTACTTGCAGTTTAATACATTTAAAATTAACAATTTACAGACAGACAGACGACCAAGAAAATGTGCTGCCACGAATTCACAAACTCTTGATCTTCGGTGAAATGTAATCAGTGTGATTAATCAGAGCATTTAAAAATAGGCAGTAGTGAACATATTTGTAAATATAAACAGGACATCGTATTTGGGGGGGGGGGTGTTTAATACGTATAGTACTATGGACATATAAACTTAAACAATAAGGTTAATTAAACGTAAATTAAAAGGTATGTAAATTAAATCCAAACGGCCACAGAAATCACACACTCTTAAATGTAGAAATATTCAGTGGAGATTTGTCCGTTTTTAAAACATGCGCAAAATGTAAAAATGTTTGTGAATATTTCCTGCATCCCCGAATACGTTTAAAAGTGGTCTGCTTTGACAAGGAATCTGTATTGTCTGGACCAAACTGATGGAATACGGACCACAGCTGTGGGTCTCCCTGACATCACGTTCGTTGGGTAAGACTGAACTATAGGCCGTGTTACCTTAAATCTAATGCATTCAGCAGTGACTACCATGTAGTCAACCATCGTTTTCTTCTGGAACCCTCAACTCTGCATTCAGCAGGAAAGGTGAGTGCATCTCGTGCTTCTGATCAAGTCGCCATGGTCCTCACGTGCTTGTTCACTCACTTTGGGGTGTGTTGTGGATGTGTAGAGCTTATACACACATACACACACACTCGAGCTCACTCGCCTCATTATCTTAATCCGCTGCTTTCACCTGCGCCCAGCTCCGGCAGGAACGCTCTCATATGTCAACCTGCTGGCCACAACGAGCCGCCGCTGCACCACTAAAACCCGGTAAGCGATATCTCAGGGTGTCATGCTGAAAATTGGACTTGGATTTGACTGGATAGTCTCTCCACGGTGAGGAGCAGGCCACAGTAGACGACTTTATTCAAAACAGATGTGCTCCAACACAAAGCTCGGGAGTGTGTGTGTGTTTTCAGACGAGTAATCTGTGTGTAGAAGAGACAAAGAATTAATCAAATGTGTTTAGGGTTATTGTGGGGTCATTTGAAGAGGAACATGTTAGAAGGAAAAAAATGAGTAGCAGTTGTTGAAGCATTCATACTAAACACAAACATACACACACATGCTATATTAGTTTGTGTAGTAGTATAGTAGTAGTATATTTAGTTTGAATGCTTCAACAACTGCTACTCACTTATTTTTATTCTTACATGTTCCTCTTCAAATGACCCCTCAATAACCCTAAACACATCTGATTAATTCTTTGTCTCTTCTACATATGTATGTGTGTGTGTGTGTGTGTGTGTGTGTGTGTATGTGCATGCTTAGCTCAAGGTCACAGTTAGGGGCATTTAGCAGAGGGTGGGCCCTCAAGACCACTAATGGAATAACATCAGTAAGAATAGTTTGCATGTGTCGGTCTGCCACTGAAACACATATTAGAGAGTAATTAAGTGACCTTCAACACAACTCTTGACAGATTAATATGCACCTGACATTCTGGAGGTGTTGCTGATACTGTAGAAGCAAACGCTGCAATGTGATTCCTTTCCTGAAAAGATGATGATTTATGTTCATGACAAGAAACAATTTTCTAGGGAAAGCAAAGAAATGATAAGGAAGGTTTCATTTTCCTTACTACCAGTGGGAAAGAGGTCCTTTGAGGTGTCTTTCAAAACATTTTTCTCAAGTCAGTCGAGACCATGCATCATATTACAAAGAATTATGTAAAAAAGTGTGTTTTTTATACAAAGAAATATCATGCCAGAGACTGGATGCTTTACATTTCAAACAACAGAGACAAAATGGGCCTCCAGGCCCAGAACCTGGTGGATCTTTGGAGTTCAGATCTAAACAAAATATACTTGGTTTCTAAGTAGGTAATCAATTTAACACAGGAAAAGGTGACATACTGCTACACCTTTTTAGCATTTAACATGTATCAGTTAACAAATACCTAATTGCTGTCTGCTACATGAACCTTTATTTGTTTTCTTCAGATGTTCTCCCATCTGATAGCGTTAGAATGAAAATTGTACAATAACTGATGAAAAAAAACTATGAATGCAGATCAAATGAGTTAAAAACACTGAAAACATGACATAAAACTGATCACAGTTGACATCTGCATGTAACTACACATTGACAGCAGTCTTGAGTTATCGTTAGCCTTTTCACCAACTTAAACACATGTAATACACTGAGACTAAAGTGTTGGCTTGAGACCCAAGTGTTGGTTACAGAACACCTCCACTCACAGCAACAGCTGCTAAGCCCACTTTGCCATCACCTCCCAAGCCATGCCAAGCACAGCAGAGGTAAAGCCGTGCAGCCAGGGGAAAAGGGTGCTAATTTATGCTTTATTAGGTTCGAGCACAGCCCCATGATATATAATACTAATATGGCTGTGGTTTCAAGCTCTGAAGTTGCATGGTGAAATGGACCACACATGCTCAGTCATGCAACTCTTGACCTATTTGCAGTCAAAAGCATGTTACACCACAACCTAAATAAGCAGCCTCAAAAGTGTTTGATAAACGTAATGAGTGACACAGATTTCCTGCATTAGCTTGAGCTGTTTTTAATATATGGGATACGGGACAGTTTTAAACAACGTGTGTCTGTTAGTACTGAAGTACGTAGAGCTGGGTGGTGCTGTAAAAATTCAGTATCATGATATTTTTTAAACATGTCAAAGTATCATGGTGTGAAATGATGTTTGTTGTTATGTTTGAATGAATAAAGATCTGGTACTCTGGTACTCTAAAAGGAAGAAGCTTGTCTTGATTGTACTGCACACGGATTCTTCTGTTTTTCTCCTAAATGACATCACATGGAAACTTTCATAGTATGGTAAACAAACCAAAAAGAAAACAGAAAAGTGTCTAGACAGAAAATGTTCTCTTTAGTTTGTTTACATGTTTTTGAACTGTTTATTTCAAACAATATGAAGTGATTTTCTCGTACCTGACAACTTTACATTGCGAAACCAAAATGTTGTATAAAGTGAAACCTGACATAGAGCTGAGAGGTACTAATATCATGCATTATCATAATATTTCCCAGATTTGTCAGTATAATTGAGCCAAATGATGTTCCTGAGTACTGGCATTGGTAATCTGTGCTAAAAGAATGTCTTCCAAACCCAAAATAACTTTTCTTAAAAATGCACCAAATCCTTTTTAGATTAAAAAAAAAACTGATTTCTTGAAACTTACATTTTGGTTCTTGTTTTTGTGTGTTTTTGCAATTGCTTTTTAAAAACATTCTGTAGCACCTCACCAGTGACACACATTCTAGCTGTCAGATCCTGGATGTGTAAAGTGCACAAAACAGAAGAGAATAAATAAATGAATAAATAAATACTGCTTGGGATCAGGGATGGTGTTCATTATAGAAGAGTATGTTATCATGGATATAATCTCTGTTATCAGTCAGTACTGCTAAAACCTAACCTTCACATCACCATGACCATACTAGTATAGACTGTCCAGCACTAAACAAAGGCTTAACCTGGCTGTGTCAAAGTGGAAGCCGATTTAGATGCATAAATAGCTTAAAATCAACAGCTCACAGCTGAAGAAGGAAATGGCTAGTAAAAAGCACCCAACTGAAAATTCAATTCAGAGGAGAGCAAGACCTTCCTTTGATAAACCAGTATTTTATTTATTTTCTTTTTCTTTTTTCTTTTGCACTTTACTGGTAATTATAAGAAGAAAATAGGTATGAAAACTAGATGTTCAAAAAACCTTCCTTGATATTGACATTGTCTTCATGGGCCCCCATGCAAATAGTAATTTAAATAATGCTGAGAGAAAAGATAAACAAAAAATGGTGCACTAATGATGCTTTACTGACCAGAAAATATATGTAAGCCCACAATGCCATCTTAAGAAAATACATGTAAGCCCACAATGCCAGCTCAAGAAAATACACATAAACCCACAATGCCAACTTAAGAAATACATGTAAGCCCATAATGCCAACCCACAACGTTTAGTTTTCATCATTTACCAAGTATTAAACCATGGCGAAAAATCAAAGACCAAAAGGTGATTTGCTGAGTGTAATGCAGAAGATTCAGGGGGTACATTTTTGCGCAAAACAGCACAAAGGAAATGTATGTTTCACGCATCCTGAACATTCTGCAACAGATTGGAGACATTTGCCAGTGTTCGTGATGCACATAATTCAGTAGCTCTGGGAGATAGGCATGATTGCAAAAACACGAGTTATTCCAGTAGCTTTAGTCCCCTTTCATGCCAATCTCCTAATGCAGACAGGAGAGTCTTTTTCTGGGGAGAGTAATTTCAGGTATTATTCTTAATTCAGATGTACTTGGAGGATCTATTGTATGAGGAATATGTTTTGTTATTTGAGAGCGCCATTAAAGACATTTCACTTTGTTACACTCCGTTTTATAGCCTTCACACAGAGCAGGAACGAGAGAGGGCATACATTAGCACCATTTCAGCCTTTAAAGCTGCCACGAATTGCACGAGCTAGATGAGAATGTCTTTCAACTGTTGAAAGATGTCCTTTTATAGTGTTTCAGAAGTCACCAATATGAAATAGTGCGCTGTTATCTGGCAGTAAAATTAGCTTACAACTATTAGGACAACAGCAGTCACTGAACACTTGAAGACTTTGTTAAGTGGCACAGATTTTTCGCTTAGTGTTTCAGAGTGATTGTTTATAGTTTTCTATATATAGCTATTGCAGCAGGGAATCTATGGAATTCATAATGCATTCTTGTATGATTTCAATGATGCTTGCCCTGTTATATACAACACAGCTAATACTTATTAGAGGTCAACGATTCCTGAATGTTTTAATCACTCAGAAGAATCCACAAATAGGCAATAATGCATATTTTGTTGAATATTAAAGTTACTGGGAATCATCAATGCAACATTTTACTCAGTCTTCACAGTATAATCTCCAGTTTAACATGATATTGCCATATTCCATGGCTCACTATATCACAACTCTCCATGTATGATAAACTCTAAAACCCTGACTTCTATTGCTCAGATGTATCAATGTTGTATGAAATACGTGTCAAATTTATTTTTCATTGTAACAAATATGTCATGTTGTAGCCAGATGTAAAGTTAATGGGCCCAGTGGATGTGTAAGTATGAAGCACAGCTTTGGGAGCCAGATGTTCAGTGTAAGAGAGTGAGGAATGGGAGCCTTCTGGATCTTCTGATTGTGGGAGTGATTGGAGACGATAGACCAACAAGAAGACAGAGCCCAGCTGGAGGACTCTTTAACATGCTCTCCCTCACTCTCTGTGTTGCGTTCTGCTTTTGTATTTCTGGACCTCCATTCACAATGACGTGTGTATTGCTGAGAGTGGTTCCGAAATGTATGCAAAGAGAAAACAAGAAAGTGATTTTACCTGACTTTAGATGACCTAAAATGATTGGGAAATGCATGTTCATCAACAATGTCATTGGAAATGCTAATTGTGCAGTATTTACCAAGCATTAAAGTCATGTCGAGTAATCAAGGACCAGAAGGTGACATGTTCAGAGTGTTCATGGGACAAACATCACAAAGATATGGTCTCTGTATGGGTTTAATCAATAGCAAGGTACACTGTTAAACGTATAAGATCCTTGAGGAAATGTTGGAGGTTCTTCTGTTTGAAACAGAGCCTCTTAAGGGGCCTTTTTGAAGGTTCCTCAAAGAACCATAAGAGGTTCCTCCAGAGTTTTAAATTAAAAAACCTACAAATGTCCCTCAAGGATCTTATACTTTTCAACGTTCTTTAATGCATAAAGGGTAACACTTTACTGTAGGGCACAATTCATATAGCTGCATGACTCCTAAATGGGCCTTTCATGAAACTGACATTAACCTATATAATTTATATAAAGGCTTGTTCCAACAAGTATATTTGTAAAACAATTTCTGGGATCAAATGACACTGATTAATGACATCAGACCCTTGTTGGAATAAGCCTTTATCTATTTAGTTTTGTGTATCAACTTTTGTTGATGATCTTATTGATTTAATATGAAGGGTTTTGCAAATGCATTAATTGTCATTTCCATCTATAAAAATGTAATATAGGTATTTCAGTGCTTTATTTACAATAATTAGAAAACAATGTACATGCAATAATCAAAAATTCTGCCAACAGACAGTTTACACAGGGTTTTGGGATTCATGTGCAAATGCAGAAATGATGGTCACATCTGAAACATACAAAGTCTGTGCAGTCCTTTTTGTGAGTACAGTATCATCATGCCATATTTCTCTCACAAGGAATGAAGGAGTAGGAACTCACTTGGCCATTACATCTTTGGCCAAAGCTTAGATTTCAGGTGCCTGGTCAGATGACTCAGTTGCCTAAACGCCAGCGTCTGTCCAGAAGAGGGGCCCTTTCTGAGCATAAGCATCACAAAAGGGGCCTCCGACGAGTGTTGCTAAATGTCCTCTCCTCACTGTGCACTTTTAGCATAAACAGTGTGCAAGAACGGATTCATAGGGCGCACCTGGAGCGAGGCAGAAATCTGTGCTTAGAGCTGACATGCTAGGCCCCGAGGCATTGGGCCAGGGGAAGGAGGCTCAGAAGAGAAGAGGGAGGTAAAGTGAGATATTACTCTCTAATTATTTGAACGAGTGGCTGTTGATGGAGAAGAACAGGCTTGGGGGAAGCTGAGGGATTGGGTCTTTGGCGCTGTAAGCTAGCCGCCAACCACCCCCTCTCAAGTCTCTGGTGGGGAATTCATCAAGCAAGAGGAGAAGGATGATACCAAACACTGGAAAACATTGTTACCAGTGATAAGCTAATGACTGAGGAAAAAAGGTCAGGGGGGAGTGAAGTCACAGACTATTCTGAAATCAGGGAAGTGAAGTATTTGGGCAATTACTTGCAATTATGATGGCATGACTCTGATTCTTACAGAAAGAAACTTCTAGAAAGCATTTTGCCAGTGAGGGATTTCAGCCAAACAGAGCACAAGACCAAATGTCAAAGAAAATGTTTTCATACAACAGGGATTTTCTTTTGGTGTTTATGAACACTTGCATTTTAACAAGGAAGGAAATCTTATTTTTTTTCATTTTTTATAACTGTCTTTGTAGAGCCCTGCTTCTTTATTAGAAAGAGAAATAAAGCTTATTGTGGCACTAGTAAGGGTCCATATCACACATTTCATTGTTTTCATAATATTTGTGTGCTAATATAACAACAAAAACCACAATCCGTTTTTACATGATCATTTTTCAACCTCTCTATTCCTTAAAATGAAGCAGGTTATTTCTGTGCCTTTGAGAATGATATTTGTAAACAACCTTGTTTCTGGTTGGTTGCCATGTATTGTGCCTTATTTAAAAAGCAGCCCAGGTTGAAACATTCATTCTAAATTAAGCAGAACTGGGCAGAGCTAAACAGTAGTTGGTTAAATAAATGTAACCAGTTTTTATGACATTACAAAAACAATTGTTACTTGGGCGGGTGCGTAAATGTTATATTTTGACACTTTGACACAAGTTCTTATCAATGAAATGCATCAAACTGGTAGTTTTTTTTCTTTTTTTAAAGCCTCTGACACTGGATTTTGTGTCTTTCTTCTGATGATTTGTCCACAAATCTGTTGCTGTAGATTATAATAGTGCAGAAGCACTCCAGCATCTGCTAAACCTTCCTGAAGTTCTTTTTCAGTCAAACAGGGGTTTTGCATTTCAAGCAATTTTTTTTAAAATGTCTAGGTCTTCCAGACCTCAACTTATCTTCCACCACCTATGTTAATGCCCATTTCTTAATTACATTATTATTTTTTTTGCTAACTTTTTTATAGTCTTTTCCTGCTTTGTAGTCATTCATTATTTTCAGAATGCTAGGCAGCTGGTCAGAGGCACCCATGGCTGCTGATTGTTGGCATCATCTGGCCTTTTCTAATGATGATTGTGAACAAGCAATAACCCTACAAGTTATTAAAAGTCCTGGAACATTTGTACGTTTCTCATTTTCCTTTTCTTTTTTACTCTACAATTGTAAAAAAAAAAAAAAAACAACAACAACAAAAAACTAAAGAATGTTTATTCTTGCTTTTGGGAAATCAGTTTATCTTCTGCTCACTTAACTTTTCACACCAACAGAAATTTTGACTAAGGGTGCCCAAACGTTTGCATGTTCCTGTACTGGGCCCTGGTTGACCCATGGTCAAATAGAATATACATAGAATGTCTTATATTCATAGAGCTTTCTGAGTTAAAATAAGTTAACATTGTTTACAGAGAACACATTTTGAAAAATCACTACAATATTTTTTGCTTAATTTAACATCATTGGCATGTTTATGCAAAATATATTTACATATGTAGTTAGTCAGGTTGATTAGTATTTAAATAGTGACCCATTTTTATATATCTCAGCGGATGTAAAGCAATCAAGATGTGATTGAAGTGTAGACATTCAGTTTTAATCGATGAGATTAATTAAAATATTTAATTAACAATTTAAAAATTACAGATTTTTACATGTAGGTTCACAGGCTTATAGCATTTGGACTAACAAACATAATTACAAACATAAGAAATAATTTTCCATACTTTGATGCATATTCTTGCTACATGTAATCTACAGACATCACCAAATGCAGAGTTTCCTCCCTTAAGATGCTTTGCCAGGCATTCATTGAAGCCACTCCAGTTGCTGCTTGTTTGTGGGTATTTTTGCTTTCCTCAGTAAGTAAAAACCATACTAAACTGTGTCAACCATTTGAGAAAATTCAATTTGTCATTATCTATCTGTACAAGTTTGCAGCATTTGGCTAGTGACCCAGTTCTATTGGCAGCCATGCATAACAATAACAACAATTACAATGCCTCCGCCATGTTTGACAGATGATGATGTTTCAGATCTCAACCCTTAATTATAACTCTCCATACTGAGTGTAATTTTGGTTTCATCTGTTTAAAAACAATCTTGTTTCAGAACAGGTTAGACACTTTTTAATGTTTTCCAGCAGTCTAATCTGGCCTTTTCACCAATAAAAAAAATCTGTGATCATCTACTTAAGTTGTCTTCTGTGGTCTTCTAGGCATTGGTGTTGCTGAGTGTGCCACTGTATTCCTTTTTTTAATGATTCAAATCTTGTTATTGTTTTTAGCCTAATGATGCCAGGCTTGCCTATTTGGACCATATATTTCTATGAACAGCTACTAAAGGCAAATTGAACACATGGAATCAACTCCAGACATTTTATGTGCTTGATTTGTCATGAAATAATGAGGGGACATGGCTAGTTTTTGTATTCCCTCTAATTTGTTCTATTCACAATGGATGTCACTTTGAATTACAGAAATGTTATAACTTTATGTTACCGACCTTATACCTTATTGCTCTTCATAATCAGAAAACAAATGCATTGATCAGCATCATTAGAGCACTGCCATTTAGCACACAAGTGAATTGTACTCTTTTTTTCAGACCAGTCCAATTTCTAATCCTTTATTGCCATGCCAAGATCAACAGAGTATTGAAATCTTGAAAAACACAGTTTTACTTCAGAAGACAGCTGACAACAACAATTTTAGCCATCATATACGAAATGTTTACTTCCTTTCGCTGTCTCATTGCATCATGCATTAGGATATTGGTAATTAAAGTTTTTCTTTTGCTGTTTGCTATTGCTCCATCACTCTTAGCACAGTATTTCGGCAGCATGAAGCACCCTTAATGAATGGAGGCAACAGAAGCATGGGCTGCATAAATTGACACTAGAGTAGTGTGCCCAATATCACCCTGCCCCCGTGGGAGCTGGGAAGAGGAGTGTGTATGTGTGTGTGTGCTGTTTTCCATTTTTAATATTTGCACACATTTTTTTCTGCTCTGAAAATAACAGTCCCTTGTGTGTGCACACACACTCGAATGACAGGAACGAAACTGTTAGCTAGCTGTTCAGAAACTCTTACCCCAAGATGTTTGGGAAAGTTTTCTAACAAATGACAGAATTTAATTTACACCCTTTTATTTAAAAAATAAGGTAGCTTTCAGAACTGTAGTACCAACATCTACAAGGTCCTTGTGAAAAGTGCTAGTGAAAGTTACTCAGAGAAGAGACTATAGGTTCTGTTGACTTCTCGAAATCAGGATTGTTCTCAGGAGTGCTCTTAAAAAAATTCATTTATACATGGTTTTCTTGGATGCACAGTTCCTGATTCTTAGGATGTTTGTATTATTATTATTTGTTTGTGTTATTTTTGTTTGTTTCCAAAAGTTTAAAAATGTATAAACAAACAAAAGAGACTATTTCGTGTATTGTTTAACAGAGAAATCTGTGTGTATGTAGCACAACCTTTTATATAAATCCAGTTATTAATAATATGTTAGGAAAATCTTCTGTAAAATCATTATAGTTCGAGTTAAATGGGTGTTTAAGCTCTCATGAAAGAGAAAAAAAAATCTAAGAATCTAAAATCTAAGACTAATATAGACTGTGGAATATGTAATGACCATTCCATACTTTCTCTGGTTGCTACCTGTTTTTTTGGCGTGTTGAAGCTGAATGAATATCTTAATCCATCTTAAACAGCACAGAAAGTTTTAATAATTTGATTTAACATTAGGACAGTGGTTTGTTATGTCTGTCAAAATTAAGTGATGAATAAACCAACAAAAATTGTCCAACACTGCATGGAAAAATATTTTATTACACTCCCATTGACTTCTTTTGTAAATCTTCCATTTTGAAGATTTTTGCATGACATGATGATTTTGGAGCATTGCTGTAATGATTTGATTGCATTCAGCAATGAAAACAGGTCAGGATGTTGAATGTTCACCAGCCCACCTCATCCCCATCTCCTTAACCCGTCCCAGTCGTATTGGATGGAGCACCATCATCCTAAAGAACACAGTTCCACTGCTTCACAGCTCAATGCTGGAGTCTTCATACAATTCTAGCCCATGCCTGCCATTATGTGTTGTGTGTGTGTGTGTGTGTGTGTGTGTGTGTTTATGTATATATAAATACAGTCAGACCACCATTTTTGTTCTCTTTTTCCTCTGTACACACAGCCTGGACTCAAGAGGAATTTGTAAATATGTGACTAGAAGACCATTTCAAGATTTGTAGAATGTGTACTAAATATAGACAGACTCTCATACATATGCATGAATTACAGACGCAACTCATACATATAGAAATCAAATGATTTGAACAGAGAATATTACAAAGCAGTGAAATTCTATGTCCTGAACTTAAACCTCAACCTAAACCTGAACTAAACCTACTTAACTTAAAGCTTAAATTTTAACCTCAACCTGTAGAATTGGAACGCTAGGAATATGTCTCTATCAATAACCAGTGACCACTGAATTGTCCCTAGCAATATTATTAATAAAAAAAATAAATGCAATAGTCCATCAGTCTGTAACTACTCTGTTTGCTGCTCAGACAGTTAACACATCTTGTCTCACTCCCCTAACCCACATTGCTAACAGGATTGCCTTTGCCATTCCTTACTAATGTATAGGAAGCTGTGGTAAGAGACACTATACAACAGTTGTGTGCTCAAACATCATTCAGTAAGGCAGTGCATTGTATTATTAAACAAGGGACGATTCTATAAGGAACTGGTGGCAACCCTAAATGTGTGTGACAATTAGCCTTATTTAGTGACATGCTCAGTCAGGATAGCAACCAAAGTAAAAAATGTGGACATTCGAAACTATTTCAGATCAAGTCAATGTGTAAGTCAAAGAAATTATCAGTTGCTAAAGTGTAAAGTCAACAATAATTTACCATAAACACTTCTGCTCTCTGTTCATAGGGAATTCATCAATGTATCAATTTGTCAAGTGACATAAACATCCCTGACCATGTTGTACAGTACCTCAGATAGAGAGGCAGGGTCACAGGTAAAGTCGAATACCAACTTAGTGATATATTCATATAGAGATATAGAATTGTGACAGATGTTAGGCTGCTGATGTACAGTGGTTCGTTTATGAGCTTTGAATAGGCACATATCTCACTGTTCATACGGCATGCATCAATGTGTTTGTTTGACATTAGTCGAATTTAACTTAACAAAAAAAAAAGTTAGTAAAAACTAGTAAACATTCTTGAATTCAGTATAGACTAAACTTCTAAAAGTCAATCCCTGAACAGTGCTGTTTTTTCAATGCTGAATGTTTACTTGTTTAGATGTTCTATCATAAAGCTTCAACCTAACCTAAACTTAACCTAACCCTTATGCTTAACTTGATTGGCAAAACAGCGCCACCAGTGGACAGATGTTTTTTGTGTGAATCATAACATTTGAACTAAATATCTTGCAAATGTTCCCAAAATTATTGGGGTACACTTTTAATCATATAATCTTTTTCTTTTTTTTTTTTTTTTGATCTTATTGGTACACAATCATACTGGATTTAAAACGAAGCTGTCTAGATCTGATTGCTTTATTCCAATGGGTTTAACAAAAACACTGCATTAACTGTTTATGAATCACAGCCATTTTATATAGTGCATTTTCACAGGTTCAAAAGTAATTGGACGATTACCTGAAACTGAGTTTCATGGCCAGGTTGTGGCATGGGAATTCTCGACATGTGCTCCAAAAAGTCATTAAGAAGACCATGGAAGACAACTAAGGTAGATGAGTGATTAATTCTATCCTTGGTGAAGAAAACCCTTTTACAACATCTAGTGAAGTCAAGAACGCTCTCAGAGTCAGAGGAATTATTTTAAACGACCAGTAACACAAAAATAAAAACTTTAACAAAAATTATAGACATCTAGGATTACCTCAAGTATGTAAAAGGAAATAAAAGGTTCATGGTCTGATGCAGACCACACCAACAGTCAAACATGGGGGAGGTACTGTTATGGCATGGGCATGCATGGCTGCCAGTGGAACTGGGTCACTTGTGTTTCTTGATGATATGACTTTACATTGTGGAAGTAGCAGAATGAATTGCAATGTTATTACTTTCCCCACATATTCAATCAAATGCTGCAAAACTGATAGGATGGCACTTCACAGTACAGATGGATACACAGTACAGAATGCTAAGAAAAAAAAATCTTAAATATTTGAAGAACTCACCTGATCTCAAGCTAATTGAGAAACTTTTTACTTACTAAAGAAAAAAAAAGAAAGACCCACTGACTAATGTCTGCAGGGATCTTTAGGTGTGTGATTGCTGTCTTTGATAAGATTGGGTGTGTTGAGTGTACTTATCTTGGAAGATAGGCCACTTAGGAGTAAGCCAGTTTAATAGTGTAGTTAGAATTACAGTTATGTGGAGTATAGTTGGATGCAAAAAAAGCACCACAGTCAAATTACATAATTTGTTAATTTCCTAAACAAAAGTTAGGAAATTTAATACAGAAAAATATTAATTTTATAAATTTAACCTAGATTCTGACACCACAAAATAACTACTTTTAATTTCCCAAAGAATCGTTAAAAAAGACACATCTGTCAGTCTGAAAAATCTTTTAAAGATGTGACAAACCTTGTAAATGTTTGGTTCTTTGTAAAGGTTCTTTTCCAATTGAAGTTTTTCTAAACCCTAACAGAACTGGCAGTTGGCATTCTCGCCCAAGCATCTTCAGCTGTCTAATGACGTAACATTAGTGACAGTCTGGCCTCATGTGACTTGAAGGAAGCATATTCTAGCATTCACCCTTCCAGCACTGGTGGTGTCATGTGACAGGGGACGTTCTAGCTATTGAGTAGGAACTGGACATGACAAAAAATCTATTTTTAAAAACAAAAAAAAGTCTTTGCTAATATTAACCTGATCTATAATAACAGCTGCATCTGATAAAATATTTGTCACAAAATATATATATAATAATGAGATTACAACAAAATCAGTCAATGTAGCACCTGACTTACACCCTATGTCCTAACATCAGTTCTCACAGAATCACAGCATTTACCTCTCATTGTATCTCTGTGCAGACACCATACTCCTCATATTTTTCTACTGCAGCGCATTAACCCTCAGGTCACTTTGTACAACAATAAGTCTTGTCACTCAAATTTAGCTGGTGCAAAAAAAAATACAGGTGCAGCAACTAGCTGAGAAGACACATTTGGAGAGGACATCATCAGCAATGTGCAAAGCTGAAAAATTCTACATTAATATGAAATGAATGTGATAATGTGAGTGTGCATACGTACAAGGCACTGTGATTTATCTCAACCAACTATGAACTTAACTGATAAACAGATGTAAAAAAAAAAAAAAAAAAAAAAGATTAGCTTGTCTGTACACATTTGCTATTGCTTTGAGGAACTTCTGTGTGAGCTATGTTATACACTGTTAAAAGTATAAGATTCTTGAGGAACGTTTGGTGTTTTGTTAAGGTGTTTTGAGAAACCCTTTAACAAAGATTAAATAAGTTCCTTGGAAAAGGAAAATATTAAATACATTTTATAGGTTCCTTGAAGGTTCCTCAAAGCACCTTTAAAAGATTACTCCATGGTTTCAAACTGAAGAACCCCCAAAAGTTCTTGAAGGATAGTATATATTTAACAGTGTATATCACTGCAAAATCAATTTATACTGTTCATTTCTTTATATAATTTGAATCGAATAGAAATTATCCAAAATGAGTTTTTTATTATTATTACTAGAGTTACCAGATTTATGCAACAAAAGTATTTGAGCAAAAATGCTAGAAAGCTAATCAGATCTGCTACAAATTGAAACATATCATTTCCATCATCAACAATGAACATTCTGCAATTAACAAAGTAACAACCTACTTTAATAGGCAAGGTTAACTAAAAGAGGGCTGCTGCTAAAGCCTCTAAAAAAAATAAGTAAGTAAGTAGTAACACAATTAATGCAATACAGCTCAATCACAAACTTCCAAGTCTAAATGCTGAATTTAAATATCTGCAGTAAAATAAATATGAAAGTAAAAATATTCAGTGTCAAACATGATATTCACATAGTATTTGCAGTACATATGTCTCTAGGAAGGCTTAGTATTAACACTGCATTACAACTAACCCTGTACTTTAGCCTGGCTAGCTTTCACTGTGAGTTGGTCACATGCTTCACAATGATGCTACATTACAGCCACAAAAAGTGGGACTGAAATAAGTGGGGAATAATTTACTGTGAGTTCTGTGACTTTTACAAATCTGAAAAACAATTCTGAAGGAAATAGGTTTTATTTGGAGCTGTTTAACTACATAATAACATTTTATCCTATGTTAGTTTGTACCGTGCTTATCCCCACTGTTCTTGAAATGGAAATATTAAGTTCATTTAACTAGTGGGATTTTGTTTCTTACTGCATTTAATTCATTTAATTAACATAATTCAAGATGGTCTTTTAGTTGTAGTAGCATACTGTAGAAGCAGCAATAGAGATTATGGTGCATTGAAGCAGTATTATGCGAGAATTGTTATTTCTTGCTCCTTGGGCTCCACCTACGGTCAGCATGTAGAATAAGCATTTTGAGCCAGCAGTAAGGAAAAGCTTTTCACATGCATTTTACTACCTGAGAGATATGTAACCATCACTGAAAGTGAAAGAAGCATGTGGACTTAAAGTAATAATACAGGACATTATGTGAATACGACTCGGGTTATGCAGTGTTAAACTTTTCACCGGACTTACATAGTACAGTTTCCACCATGTCGAGCCTGGAGTAGCAACGATAGCAGTGCTATTTTTATTACCCCACACCAGTAGAGCATCACAATGATTTTGAAGTTGTTATTTAAGCTAAAATTCTACATACTGTTGCTGTTTTTCTAATGACAAAAAACTCTGCTTTGTTTGCTAACATGAAATTGCTTTAAAAGTTTCACAGATACCTTAGAGCATATTGCATTAAATATTCACTCATTTCAAGCACTCATTTCCAACAACTGACTACAGTTTCAGTTCTCACGCTAATTGATTGCTTATATGCAATTAAGAACTGGTACGAATAGGATCTGAGAATGTCTTATGAGTCTACCGTCCTTAAATGGTTTAATGATACAGATTTATGCTAAGCCAATATGTAAGGGTAACGGTTTGTTTATGCTTTGCTGTTGTTGTTGATACACAAAATGTGAATTTAACAGTTCAACAGCAATAAAATGCAAGCGTGACAAACATGCACATATTTTGCTCGAGAATTAGTTATCACGTTCGCAAAGCAGTTCCGATTCATAAAGATGATATGTTTTCATGATTCATATGCCATACGGCGTCTATGCAGACTTTGCCGAGCTTTGTGTAGCCTGCCTCATTATATGTGGAGTGTGGTGAAAGGTGTTCTGTCGGCTCTTTGAGGCAACTAGGAGAGCGAAGGGGGGAAAACTAATTTACACTCGTCTACAGCCTGCAGATTCCTTTCTTCAGCCAAGAGCGCAGGCAAAGGGGTCGGGTGCTGGTGTGATCGAAACTCAGAGACCTTTTGCGCTCAGATAGGACGCTTCCTATACGATTAATTGGTTTTGTTTGTAAATCGGTTCATTACAAGTTAATTGCTGTTAACACTGGGGAAATGAGTGGCTTAAGAGGGCTTGACCCCCACAAGAGAAGGTCTGGTCCGGTGAATGTGTGACCATTTCCTTACTTACATTGTCTGGGGTCAGGAGGGGTTAAGGGAGGATGGCTGGGGGCTTTGTTGGTTTTGTGAGAGCGAGAGGGACTTTGTCATTCAGGGACACAGAGCATCCAAGATCTGAGCCTGTCCACCAAGAGCCTTGATGAAAGAACAAGGAGAGCCAAGGGTGGATCTATTGAGACGAAAGCACACTTCCTTCAAGGGGGGAGCTCCCCTTCCCTCCCTCCTTCTTTCCCTCTATCCCCTGAAAATGGCTTGAGGGCAGTGGCTGTATCTATGGTTCTCCCTTTTCTGTTCCTCCCGTGCTCATTAGCGAGACCATGACGGTAAATCCCACATATCCCTCTTTTACACATAGTATAATAGACCTTTCTCAAATCAGGGCCAAGCACCAAAAACCACCAGTGGACTAGAAGAAAAAAACGTCTACAAAACCATGTATACTGATGACAAATCCATGCTCAGGTGCAGCTCCCGTGACAAATCTATGCTCAGCTCTCTTGACAACTTCATCTGCAGCTCAGCTGGAACCCAGCCATGTAGCTGTTCAAGGTAAGGCAATAGCATTAACATATATTCGGGACACAGAACATATAATCAAGGAGCATAGAAATAATAACAATATGAAGAAATAATAAGCAATGTATAAGCATGTATTATTTTGAGATGATTCATTCAGCCCACAATTTGATTCGATTCACAATACTGGGTCCTTGATTCGATATTCTCGCAATAAATACGTTTTTGTTTAAATATTTTGAACAGAAATTGAAGGACGAAGAAATGATGACTAATCAAGTTCGTGTTCCAGCATGTTGAATATTCTATTAATGAGTAGAGTGGTTCATGACATGACTGGGCTGGAATGGGTTGCTGGGTACATGCAAACTTCAGTGTTGGTAATGGAAATGCTTAAGATATAATAAATTCAATGCCAGTTCACCGGATGCATTGTCACATTCAGTGCATCGTTGATTGTTTGTAAGAATAGGGTACAAAAGATTTATGAATATAAATATTGATTCAAATTATATTTTAAAAGCTGAACTTCCCTACACATTGCCTTCAGAAAGGTAGTTATCAATTATTCCTTGTTTAATGAATGAATTAGTTCAATAATTGCATTGGCTGGAGTCATCAAGATGTAGCTTATCTCAACTACTGTTGAATTTATATTTTTTCTAATGTTGTGTGTTTTTTTCCCCACAGGTTAACTCATTAAAAAGACTATGGCCTGCTGGAGGCCCGAAACTGGTATTACAGACTTCTATTACCAGAGAATTGGCCCACCAGTTTGTACAGAAGTCCATGTAGATACTGAATAATACACTGTTGTGTGTAAGAAACCTTTCTACATTAAGGGGTTATATTAAATAAATTAATATTAAATTTAATATTTCAAAATGTATACACATATTCAAAACAGGCAATAAAAAGCATTGATTAGGCACAGTGCACCAACCTTGCCTTCAACACCACAAATCAGCACTATCTGCACCCCAAGAGGAAGATGCTCTGGCCTCAGGAGAACACAACAGGCTTCTCATTATTAACCTCCTAATAGACAGTCAAAGCCTGGTCTGAATCCCACAGGCCTGTCTTGTAAATACAGTATCTGATTTGAGGAGGCCACCTGTCTTCTTGTCTTCCCCTAGAGAACAGAGCATCAACCCTGCATCAGCAACCGCAAGATGAAGTTCTATACGAGTGTCTATACTACAGACTGGTAATAGTTGAGACTTTGGAAGGCATAGCATGCAAAGATGTAGGTAAGGTTTTGGCAGCTTTCGTAGCATGATTTCCACCTAAGGAAATTTTCAGGCTGCAGTTTTTTTGGGGTGCCACTTAACGAATGCAGATTAGGTTTTGAGGAGGCATAACACGCTCAGAATTTCATATTCTGTATCATCATTTGGTGGTTGCAAGCCATGAATTCCCGCCAAATCTCTCACTTGCACGCATTTAGCATTGTGCAGCCAAAGGCTGTTCACACCCATCATCTGTCCTCCCATTTTGTTTTGAAGAGGAAAATCATTTTGCAGTTTCTCCCTGTGCCGTAGCAGCCCAGAAATCTGGCTCAGAACATAAACATAAAATTCCACTCCGGATTACTGAACACTTTCCAACTGTTTGTGTTGAATGAGTCTTAGTGCAGTTCTGTTTGCAAATAAAACACAGGCTCTTCAAGGTACAGGGAGTGCTGGCGACACTAATCTTTAGCACCTGGCTTGGCACTCCTTGTGGAAACTACTTGACCTGCCTTGGCACTACTCACGGGATCTACTTGATCCCAGGACTGGCACAGGCTTGGTCAATACATACAAATGGTTCCACCATGGCCCCAACAATCCAATGACTGCTCTTTCTGGGAAACAACAAGCCTTGCATAGCAGATTTTATGCAGTAGACACCCATGCTAGCAGATTGCGTGCACCACAGTACAGACAGTTGATGTTTACAGAAATGCATGGTAAACTCAAATACTGTTCATTGTTATTCTACTCTTCAGTACGATGCCAGTTACATAGAGTATTACATATTAAAAATGATAATAAAACTTACTAAAGCCTGTTTAATAAAAAACACGTTGCATGATGTACTTTGCTTGACCATATGTTCATGAAGCATCCAGCAAGTCTCCATTACGTGACCTGTAATGAACACTATGCAGGCAACTATACCTCTCACACCATTCTGGAAGCCAACGTTCTTCTCATGTCAAGCAAGGCTTTCTCCCCTGATATTGTTTCCTTATATGTGGGTGGCATTCCTGCAAGTCCTACCTAGACGGATTTAAAAGCCTGCCTGAGAGTGAGAGGACCCTAGGAGCAAACCCCCCGTTATTGAATGAAAATAAACACTCCTGGAAGGTGCAGGACGGCCCCTCGTTCACAGTATTTATTAATTTGTTTAGGGCAGAGGAGAGAGAGAAGAGGAGTGGGCTCTTAGGGGAAAAAGTAGCTTAAGGGAAAGTAATCTAAGAGGCTAATGATCTTTGGCTTTACAAATGGGTGGGAGAGAACATGGGCTGAAACCTGATACACGCCGAATCACCCTCGAAGGTACAACAGGCTTTGTCCCACAGGAAAAAGACAAGATGGCAGTGGACGGGGGGCCATTTCTCCTACGTGGCCACAGGCACTGCTGGTGAAGCAGATTCATCAAGATACCTTTGGATTTGACAGCTTTGAGCCTGCATCTACTGGAAGAGACCACCTGTCCATGTGATTGTCTGTTTTTCGTGGAAACTGTGTCTGAAGAAGTTGCCAATTGAAGGAGAATTCCACAGATTAAGCTACTTTTCTGCATTATTAAACTGTTGAGATGCAAACATGCTCATTCAGCTTTATGGTGGTGATAGGAACCAGGCATGGAACAGGGCAAATACTTCAGTGCAAATACAACCTTTTAAATAGTATCCAAAACCACCAGAGGATCCACACATGCCTTCTGAGATTTACGTGTAATGTTGATGATGGTAAAAGGTGAGGAAGCTTTCAAAGGCATTAAAGTCTTCACATGTCTGGTTTCATTTACTACACTGTGAACCGTTCTGACACTGTAAGTTCCTCTAGAGCACAGCATTACACCCCGACCCACTCTGAATGACTTTGTTTACATCATAACCTTTTAATTATACAGAAATGAGCAACATTGGTGGAATTCCCCCTTAACAAACACAATAGGAATTCATGACTCACAAAGCAGCTGCGGCAGGAAAACGACTGCTGAAATGTTGAAAGAAGGCTATGCTCACGATCTGGCTGAGCATTGCTGTTGATGAGTCAACACACAGTGTCCTCTCAAAAATATGGTGGACCCTTACTTTTGACAATGCCATCTTTGACCGTGTCTGTGCTGCGTGCAGGCTCCAGCACGTAGATGGAGGAAGCAAAAAAAAAAATCAATTTCTCCTCGCAAAGACAAGTTATACTAAACATGGACTTAGCTGGCTTTAAACATTTTTTCGTCGCGCAGACGGCTAGTTTGGAAGGTGCGTGTTTTAAAAACATTGCCAGTTTCTTTCCCAACTGGAGGGAAATTGTGGTTTAACACATCAGGGAGCTGTCACGGGGTAAATGCTATGTGCATATTCTAATGTGCATATTTCTCGCTCACATTCTTCCAGTAGTATTCACCGGCTGTCAGTCAGCAGGGCTTTTTACTGACGAGATGCTGAGCCGTGGATTCAGTCACCATGGTAACTTTGCAAGGTCTGTGTCACTGCAAAATCCATTTAAGGATCAAATTAATCGAGATAGAGAGAGGGGGAAAAAAGGTCTGTGCTGTTTGATTGCCGCTCTGCACCTTGACAAAGGCCGCGCCACTGCAGTGCTGTCAGTTTCTGAAGAGAACAGTGTGTGTGGAAGCACTAAGGGAGAGCACTGACGGAGGGCCGCTACTTCATCCTTCAACTAGGGCTAAATTAAAGGAATAGTTCACCCAAAAGTGCTAACATAGCTAGCAAGGAATGAAAGCAAGCAGCAGACTGTTAATATGGACTGGTTTGCTTGACTGCCTTTCAGTAAGAGAACTGTTAACACTGTAAAAAAAACTGTAAAAAAGAAAAAGAGACCTAAACACATTTAGAGATTGCTCTAAACTTTACGATTTACTGCAGGGTAATTTCTGAACATTTAGGGGCGATAGGAAAAATGAATTAAAAAATGAATAAAAAGGTAAAAAAAAAAAAAATATATATATATATATATATATAAATAACAATACGGAAATAGTATAGTTAAAAACCTAACTGCCACTATAAATAAAAATAAAAAATGGAATTATAAGAATTCATATTTATTTATAACAAACTACAAACTAACAATACATGAAATTATAGTGTGCGTTTGAAAAGCAATTCTACAGATTTTTAAAAATTAAATTAGAGTGGTTTTGGTGTGAATTGTAGAGAAACCTGCAGTCAGAATTGTTCACAGTGGTGGTGAATGGAACCAGCTGTCTGAAGAGGCGTATAAAAGCTACCTGATGGAAGGTTATTACATGACATGGTTATAAAAACACTGCCTGATGCCTGAGGCATTGTTTTATGACAGATAGCTTAACGTCCTTTTAGGGCGAAGAGGTATGTGAAGATTCAACATTGAATTTTACATTTAGAAACAGAAGGCATGTACGAATAAAGACATTCACAGTTTCACTGGTTGTTTTGGACAATACATGAAATGGTTATATTTGCGTTGCAGACACCACAGCCATAGTTCCTATCGCCACTTCTGTGAAGGAAATCAGTCAGCAAGTTTCCTGACCATGCAACATTTCACATCGTACTCTAAATTGCTTTCTTTATATTACAAATTAAAATGTTTTTTTTAATAAACCATCATGCAACAACATTATTTTTGCCAATATTATCAGTGACAGAATACTACTACTACTACTACTACTAATAATAATAATAATAATACATTTACATATACTACCTCTCATACCCAATGACACTTAGCAATCAAGTGGTCATATACAGTACATTGTAGAAACACACCAAAATAGGAAAAGCTAAATACAGATAAATACAGATAAAGGAAAAAAAAAACATGTGACACCACAAGTCAGAAAATTAGGGAGCTATTGGAGAGCTGGGGCGATGGTAGTTGATTTTTTGCAGTAAATTAGAACACAAGCAGTGGAATTTCAAACACATTGAAAATGTTTTTTTTTTTCCTGGAATGTTAATAAAGATAGAATTTAAATAATCTACAGAAATTGTAATTAGGTAATGCATTAATAAGTTTTCCAGCATCTTTCATGCTTAGTAAAGGGCACAGATGTGTGATATTACCGAGGTGAAAAAAAAGTTTTTTTTTAACCAGCACTTGGCTGTGAGCTACACAAAAAGCTTTAACAGAAACTTTATCCAGGTAACTTTAACCCGGGACCAATTTAGATCAATGTGAAGTAGTTTTGATGTTTTTTAGTAAATAAGAATTCATCCACTGCTCAATGTCACAGAGGCATAATGAGGTGTGAGGGTTTTTACATATATCTGGGTGTCATCTGCATAGGATTAAAAATTGAGACCATGACAATGGATGATTTGCCCAAGAGGCAGCATATAAATAACAAAAATGAGAGGTCTAAGCACTGATCCCTAGGGGACATCTTGCAAAAGAGTATCAAAATTAGATGCATACCACAACAGAGAGACTTAACGCCAGTTGCAAAGAGACCAATTAGAAGTATATTGTAGTTTGTTGTTTCAAAGGCAGTGGAATACTTTGGGCACTAGGTTCTCTGTCTTCCAGGACATTGTTGCTGACCCTTAGTCAATTTTGTCAAATGTCCATAGGAATTATTCAACACCCATTGAAAATTAGGTTTATTAGCAGAAATTTCAACTGTTTGCACCCTTTTGCTGTCATGACCTCCTGCAAACATGATGCACAGCCAGACACCAGCTTCTAGCAGCGTTCATGAGGAATCTTAGCCCATTCCTCATTGGCAATGGCCTCCAGTTCATTAATGTTCTTGGGTTTGTGTGCTGCAAAGGCCTTCTTCAAATCCCACCAGAGATTTTCCATGGGGTTCAAGTCAGATGACTGTGACAGCCACTCCAGAATTTTTCAAGACTTTGTCAAATTTTGCTTAATTTTGAGTCCATCATGATAACTTACCTGTTTAACTAGAATCTGTGTAAATAGCACAACAATGACTTTTATTGTAATGAGCCTATTTAAGTCAGGCCATGCTGACCCCAAAAATGAACGTCCACGGTCGTCTTACGTCAGTCTTTGCCCACTGGGCTCAATTTAGGCTCCTTCCCAAGCTGTGTCTCATTTTAGTTTCACTGCAGGAACCTCTCTTTCAGGGCTGCTGCAGAGCCACCATCCACAGCCCTTTTGTCATCTGCATGCCTGGACAGGTATGGACCACCACAAGCACTGGTGTCGAGTGTACTACTTGCTGAGCCTTTCTTAGCAAAGGATTTTGCCATTCTTTCCAAGAAGTTAGAAGCCTCACCTGCGACAGTGCACGACCCCGCTACAGGCATCCTCGAGCCATGTCTTCTCATGGGACATATTGTTCTCCCCAACCAGCGATCTGATCAATCGCTCCCAAACACCCCCTCCCCACCCACCACCGCACCCACTGACAGCCTCACAGGTTTCCGTAGTAACCAGTGACCCTAGTAATGATTCTTATCACTGGTTGCCATGGACACAGGTAGCCCCCACCGCCAACTGCTGTCCATAGCACAGATTAGAGGTAACCTCTAGCGACCTCTGCTTCTACCTTGACACCATTTATGCACCCTCACACATGTCAAGAATGGGGAGGGCCTTCATAAACAGTTAAAACCATCTTTCTAAAACTTCCACTTACAAGAGTACACTGATGTACTCTTACACATACATACAGTATCTACAGTTGCTATTTTTATTTAGCCATCAGGAACACAAATGCTAGCATTTGTAGGGGTTATAATTCAGCTCTAACTGACAAGAAATATGTCCAAGTGCAAAGGAAGCCAAATTAAGACATTTACAAAGCATGCAATATTAGGAACAGGCCAGATCTAGTTAGTGCACCAGTGCTATGCTGTTGTTATCCAAAAAATCGTGCTGGAACCTGCTACTCCCAAATGAGTTCCGTGTTTTGATATTTTCTTGAGATCCTTACACATACAAGCAATTACAAACCAGACAAACAAAGTGCAATCCAAACATACAACTGTATTCACACAGTCCCTGAAAGAGTGTATGTGTGTGTGTGTGTGTGTGTTTGTGCGAGTGTGTGTGTGTATGTGTGTACTCAGGCCAATTACCACCACAAAAGACGAGCTCTGCTTGCATCAACAAACACACAACCCCTTTCTTCCCCTCCTCAAGCCGGTTTCAGCAACCCTGCTCCTCTTAGCAGTCTGTGTCTCAGACAAGCCACGCAAGGGCATCCCCAGCCGTCTAAAATGTCCGCCCAGCGGCGGAATGACATGGGTGGGTGTCTGTAGAATGGGCATCCTGCAAGTCGGGAGCTCTAGCTGTGGGCTTTATTGTGACTTTTGAAGACAGCTTTTCTTTGATGTTTATAAGGAAAGGTGAGACAAGCATTAGGTAGCTAGCCTGAGGCCTGACATTAAATCTTTACATGGAGCAAAAACTCCACCAAGAACAATAGCCCCTTACATTCATTATTAGAAGCCATCAGTCACTTGTTTACATTGTCTCTCTGCAGGTTTGTTGGGCCTCTTTGTCAGAGAGAAGGAAACAAAGACAGTAACAAGGACTGAGATCAAGTTCTCTGTGTATGTGTGTGTGTGTGTGAGTGTGTGTTCACATGCTCGTAGGCCCAGTGCAGATTACAACACGCCTTCAAACACATAGAAACGTCAACTTCTCTTCAAATTTACGCCTCGCCCCCACCTTGTGGCCCAGCGTAGGGGTTAGTCCATACAAAACATGACGAGGAGACCTGAAAACGTGTCAAGTCAAGGTCTTAAATGACACCTGAGAGGATATAATTACGCAAAAGGTGCTAATAGCATTTATGCAGTCTTGTGGAGAGAACACCATTGACGAGCAAATAATGGGTGGTGTTCCCTTGCTTAGAGCAGCATTGTTGGTGTGGAGGTGATCGGGATAAAAGAGAGAAGGACTAACAGGTGCGTCGAGTGTGTTCTGTGACCGCGGTCCTTCATCTCCTAAAGCAGGATTTTTTTTCTCATCCTCACCTTTGCGTGGAACAAAGGAGGTTCTCTGTTTCCCTCCCTGTTTGTTTTTCCTGATAATGTGCTCGGCTGGCTCCAGTCAAAGAGTGTTTTCATTAGAGAGTATGGAGGCAAATCTCCCTATTAAAGCGATGACAACAGTTTACACCCCATTGTCACTGGACTTGGTGAACGAGTCCAAAGTTTATTTGTAGTGGCAAATGGAGGGTCGATTCCCAGGACGGACTGGGGAGGCCTCCCAGTGAAAGAGGTCTGAGATAGCCAAATATTATGACTGACTGCTTCTTAAATCCCCAAACTCATTCTAAACAGATGGATATCGTGGATGCAGTGTATGTTTGAGCTGCTTCTTCCCCACTCACAGCAGCCTGACACAAATTGTGCATTGTCGCTAAACATGTCTTTGAAACAATTACAAAAAAGCAGCACAAGACTGAGTCATTTGTGTCGCTTTGTCATACTCATATTTAAACATGGCCAAAACAAAGGCGCCCATTCATTAGGGACCTTGTGGTCTCTTTTGTAACAGCTTTCGGAGCCTTCAGCCTGAGGAGCTAATTATTTGCACTGGAGACAGACATCTCGCGCAGACGTTGTCTTGCTTTCCCATTCTATTTTGGCTAGGTGCATAATTCAGTCTATTGTTAACTAGCTTAAGTTAAGGCTATACACAGAGGACTGACAAATCATTCTCAGAACAGATACCACACATAATCCACTATTGGATGCCATACTGAAGGCCATTGTAACCAAGTTATTCAATGTTGTGTTAAAACCGGACAAAGTCAATCAAACTCTGTAGAACCTGGCTGTCCAACCTTCAAGGGTTCTATGGAGTCATGTAACTCCCAATGCAACTCAGGTGGTCAACATTGGATGGGCCTTGAGGGGGGTGAGATGGCTAAGGGCAATACATCTGGCTGTGTAACTCCTAAACCATAAGGCCCAGAGCAGCAATTCTCTTAGTGGTTGATTCTACTGAAACTAAACCTAACTTTGGCAGAGTTTGGCAGTTTCACTGTTTGCTAATGTGCATAATATACTAAACTTACTTATGACAAATTGACATAATATGTCATATCTAATTTTAACAAACCTTTAATGCCGTGTACATCAATATCCATAGAGGTCAGTATAAATGCTATGAACTGTTTCTTAGCGACCACATATCCGATCAAGCTGAAATTCTGCATGCTGCTACTTTAAGCTAAACTATAAGAGACAGTATAAAGATAACTTAATATTACAGTAATTGTGGTTGGCATTAGATAATCAAATATCAATAGACAATGCAATATACAGTAAATTGGCCACTTGAGGAGTGCTGCTACTTCTTCCAAAAAGAAAAACAAGCATTTCTCATTCTCATATTTTCATTACTCATATGTTTCTCATGTGTGAAATTACATGGATCTAAAAGATGCATTGTGTTACTTATTGCCCAATTGTGTTTAAAAAAGCACTTTACAAACAAGTCCTAGGTTTTCATCTAATCATGTTGAAATTGATCTTAAAATAATCTGTAGACCCTGAAAGTAAATAATTTTTTTTAAAATGTTGTTGATCTTTTGTCAATTACTGGATTTCTGTAAAGCTGCTTTGTAAAAACATTAGCAACAAAAATGGCAATACAAATAAATTTGATCTGATTAAATAAATATAGAAAAAACAGTAAACAGGTTTACTCAATCCAATTGACAAACGCTTTTTTGGCCTGTTTTGTTACCAAATTTAACATACCTGTTCATCATAAAATCTTGACAAAGCAGACCAAATTTGATTTGAATCATGGGACTTTAAACTGGGACTAAATTATCCACAGCAACTTGTTTAATAGGAATTATTAAACAAATGTTGACATTTCAAATCAGTATGGCTGCCGTCTGCCAATCAACCATTTGGTAGATCTCTGACAGCTCAACACAAATTTAATTAAAGCTTTTTTCTCTCAGAAATAGCAGTATTTGTCATATATTTTCACTTCTTTGCTTTTAGTCTGCTTCATATTACATTGGTTAAAAAGGTCAGCATGTGTACATGTTTACATATATTATCTCTGAAAAACCCAAGATGAAAAATAAAGACAAAGAAACGTTCTGATACACTTCTGATACCCAGATCATTTCAATGGCAAAAAGGCCAGACAGATTTTATTTTTTTTGCTCAGCTGACTAAAACCCATTCATGCATTTTCTAACTGGGGCCAAACTGGGCATAATTGTTTCAAGTAATGCTCGGACGAAGCATACGTGTGCTCTGAGGATTTGTATGTTTGAAAGAGTGTGTTTTTGTATGTAGTGTTTGTATGTAGTGTCTAATATCATGCCTGTGTATGTACACCAAGCCCAATACATCAACATCAAAAGGTTAATCTCTGTAAAACATCTAAAAATATCTCAAAACATGTTCATATTGTTTTCAGCTACGTGTCTTCTGAAAGTCCCCATACAGGAGGCCTCAATGTTCTGACAGTGCTTAGACCCCATGTATTGCCTTTTCCAGCTATATTATTCCTTTTCAAACATTATTTTTGTAAGAAAATATAGTGTAATGTTATAAAACACATATTACATTTTCAATTTTTAGAAATGCCTACGTTCCGTACTTGTTCACTGTTTGTCTTTTTAACAAACAATGAACCTAATACCCTTAAGACAAAATATTTGGACACTCCTTCTCTAAAACTTTATTGCAAATGCCCTAAAGAATTTGCACTGCAAATTGTGATGGAAGTTAGACTTCATTACAAACATAGTGGATGTGAAAACTAATACAATTAATGTGCCTGACAAATGAAAAAGTTGCAGAGCCCTTCAGTGACACAAAACTGACAAGAATCTTAAGTCTGACACATGCAGCATTAGCAGATTCACCTACAGAGGCAGTGACAGGCAAAGACAGATCTGTCATGTCAACACCACTAGCTACTTTACCACGGAGGGTGTGGTCCTCATATGTGATATAATTTTGCGTGAAGGCATGCAAAAGTGCAGCATGAACACATTTTGGTGATATTGGTTGGGTCGAATTGTTGGTTAATTTTTAGTCATAGGCTGGTGTTTTTTTGGCTTTCCGTAGCCTCTTTTACTGGATTAAATCTGCCTGCCAAAGGAGTTATGGCACATGCATGTTCACTCTTCACAAAATAAAGTATATCAGGATGTTGAGCGTGCTTTCTGTGTGCTACCATGTTGTTATTGCTGTATAAAAAAGAAACATAAAATCTAAAATATGTAGACTTTCGTTCTTGTTGGATACGTTGTGTTTTGTTTTGTTTTTTTTGTGCAAGGTAAATCAGAGCGCAGTTTGGGGTCTTAAAAAATAAACTACTACAGTAATTTCTAATCATCACAAACGAAGTATTCATATGCCATAATTAATATTGTCTGTCTTGTCTGCATTAATTCTCATCAATTCAACAAGGACATCAAATAAAACAAATGTAATACTACAGTATCTTCTGCTTAAAGAAACACTTGATTAAATGAAATGCTGATAACAGCAAACAAAAGCTAGTAGAAGCTGGATATAATAGTGGAAATGAAGTTGTACTGACTCATTTCCATGGTTGTCTTTTACTTATTATATTCTATTAAAAACCAGATAGTGCTAGATAGCTCTAGAGCTGGACATGCCGAAGTAATCCATCATGTGTCAGCAAGGTCGTTCCTCTCTGGAAGGTGCAGGTATGGAATGTGGGAGAGGGTGATCTCCTGTTCCCTCTTATCTCTCTGTTAGCATGTCTTCATTTTCAGAGTGCTACATGATGACCCAAACTTCGCCCCAAAGTTTGCACACATTCCACAGGGCTTTTTTTCAGGAGGACCTGGACACCGCCGCTGTACGCAACGGGTGAGATGGCTGGTCAAATGTCAAGCCCGCCGATAGGGTGTTTTGTAAATAATGTGCAATAATGACTTTAAATACTCTCAGACAACAGTTTTACAACGAGGGTACTTTTTCCACGAAACAAGAGGCTTTCTGGAGGTGCCTGGAGGCTAGGCTTGTCATGGAGGAGTAATAGGTCTCTTAGTTCAGCCTTGGCACTTGACAATGTTGCTGCTGCATTGAATTACAAACAGCCCATGGACAAGCCCTTCTCTTCTTCTGGGATATTTAATCTGGTGATAAATTGTTTTGGAATTCAAGGCCTCATTGAACAGGCTGTGTTTTGTTTTGTTTTATTTTTTTCTCAGACAGGTTTCTGTCGTGGTCTGCTCAGGTAGAGGAAGAAGTTATGGCAGCCAGTGTATCTGTCAGGCTAAACCCACTTAACGGAGAGAGAGCTTGTAGGGACTAAGTGGAATTAGGCTGGACTAGGCCCTGACATTGCACTGACACCACCCCGAGACATGAGGGGAGAAGATAAAGATGCGGTGGCTGTTACGATGATATCTGCAATACTTCCTGCAGCCATTAGCCATTAGAGAAAGGAACACAGAAATGTGAAGCAGCAGCCATGCTGAACAATGCATTTGTGGCGAAAAGACTAAAAGTGAAGAGGATTCTGGCAAGGTTCAGAGCATGGTCAGCTGGCTCTGCTTGTATTGTCACCAGATAAACCGAGGGAGCAGGGGAAGACCCTTCCTAGTCGCAGATTCTCTGACCAGATGGAGGGAAGGAGTGAGAGAGGGATGGAGAGAAAGAGAAAGAGAGCACAGTAGAGCCAGGCTACAGAAAAGGTCCATGTGGCTGAGGCACGACAGGGCAGAAGAGGAGCCTCACTCATCTGCCAGACTCCAGCCATCTCCTCTGTCATGCTCTAATCATAGGAGCAAAAAAAAAAGAATAAATAAAAATAAGAAAGCCTGCCCTTTCACTTAGAAGCAGCCTTAACAAGGCATGTTCTGTGTGATATTATGTTAGGTCACTTTCTCCTGTCATTATCTTAATTAGTGCTGTGTGGAACAGAGGGATTCGCCGTCTTTAAACACAAGTTAATGTCAATATGCGATAATGGCAAAGCAAAAACATATGAGGCGAAAAAATCTCATCCACGTTCCTGCAGTAAATTTGCAGCTCATTAGTGGCGAGCGAGTGAAGTGACCATCCTGGCATGTGATGACCTTGGATCATTCCGAGTGTGGGGTTTTTGGTAATATTTCCGCATTTGTTACCAGACAGATTGGTGGTCCCTTGTCCTCCCTGGCGGCGTGTCAATGTTGTCGTTCCTTGCTCGTGCGCTTGAGTAATTCTTTGAGTTTGAAAACAGATGTCAAAACAGTAACAATGGCGTGACACAGTTTGCTATCCTTTTAAGCCAACTCGACTGCTTGCACCGAAAGCACTTGGCAAAACTTTATGACGAGCGGACACAGGAGAGAGAGGCTGCAGTGCTTTTATGAGCCTACTTTAGCAGCTTTCGAAAATACTTGGCATTTACACTGGCATTTAGATTTATATATTTATTTCGCTTGCTTGCAATAACATTCTGTGCAGGATGCAAATTTGGTTAGTTCTTATGAAGCCATGACATTTTAAAATGTAAAATAAATTGATATGGTCCAATTAAATTCTAACTGTTAGAGAGGAGGGGGGTGCTGGTGGTGGGGATGGCGGGGGATCTTTCCAGCTTTTGCTGGGGCCAAAATTGCTTTGTGCTTTTGCATTTCTATTTAATTACGGCGGGCTTGAGTGTTAGGCGATAACAGTGAGATCCCTCTCACTCCTTGCTGAAATGCTCCCAGTGCAGAAATTGTGGCTGAGGGAAGACGGCGCCTCTAAAATGGCTTGTACTGCTGTGTAAAAAGCATGCCGAGGGCCACCTGCAATGCCACGGTTCAGCCGAGCCACTGTGGACTCTACTCTCCTGTGCCCTGCTATAGATCTCACATTCTGCTCAGCCAAAAAAAGGAAAAACACACACACATACACAACACACTCAGCTGTTGGAAGTCAGAAAGATTTGGTACATTGGGAGACTTTTTAAGATGACCTGGCTTATTTGGCTGGTGCGCAAGACTAGCTACACTCACTGTCATGCTGTTTTATGTGGTAAAAAAATGACCAGGAGCTGGGTGGTAGTGATGGTCTTGCAGTGGTTCAAGCTTCTGAGTACAATTCAGCCATCTGACCCCCCACCCAAACAGAAGCCCAGCACAAAACAGTGACTAACCCTTTCAGAGTTCACAACTGTCCCGCTCCACAACTCAAGAGATGGGTCTCCCAAATTTGCAAAGACATACAGTCCCTAATGTGTGTCAAGTCATTTCTTGAGCACAGGGGCAGGCTACCTTAATAGTTAGCACTGGTGCTGTGGATGAAAGGTTCAACTGAAAAGGAGAAGCATCTGATGACGATGCTCTTAAAAGGAAAGCCTACAGGGTAATATGTAGAGATCCTTTACTAATACCTGCTACCTTTGGGGAAAGAACCGGGTGTCAGTCTCACTCATGTGGATAGGGTAAAAAGGGGTAGGGGACATGTACAAGTACTCATCAGAGGACAGAAATGTTCTGTCTGGCTAATGCTCTATTGCCCCCCTGGAAAAATACCAGCGGTTTTAAAGAATGCTCAAATCCACAGAACAAAGCTACTGAAAACCTTGTAGAACCCAGAAAAGACAGTGGTGACATCTGAAAGGCCTCAAAAATCTCTGATGTTTACAGGTTACTGCTACATTAGATAAACCCTGACTGTTAAGTGTTATACTGCAGTTGTAAATAAGCTTTGTAAATCAAGCAATTTGCTTTATTTATTTAAAAAACAGAAAAACTAATCTTACTAGTAGGTGGCCTTTTTTTGTTGAGCATCAAATAACCTGTATACTAAGCGAAGAATAATGACCTAAATATTAAGTTTAGCTCAAATATGTAATTTTGCATTTCCAGCTTTAGCTAGATTGTGGTATTACCCAGGGCAATGCCCTGTGCTACCACATGACATCATAACACAATGTCTGACAATAGCAACACAAGACTAAAAATTTTACCAATTTCATAATATGAAAATATCATCATAGTATTGGACCTGTGCTCTAACGTAAGGGGCAGTGGTAGCTCAGCGGTTAGAGCACCGGGTTATCGATAACAGGGTTGTGGGTTCGATTCCCGGGCTCGGCAAGCTGCCACTGTTGGGCCCTTGAGCAAGGCTCTTTACCCTCTCTGCTCCCCGGGCGCTGGAGTTGGCTGCCCACCTGTGTGTGTGTGTGTGTGTGTGTGTGTGTACTCACTGCCCCTAGCCCTAGCTCACTAGTGTAAGTGTGTTCACTACCACAGATGGGTTAAATGCGGAGGACCCATTTCGCTGTACAGTGCACAGTGACAAATACGTGCACCTTTACCTTTTTACAAATATAACAGTCTCCTTTTTAGGTAGGGATCCTACAGACAAACACACCCACTAAACCTAATAATTAACTGAATCAGGATTAATTGAATCAGGTGTGTACGAGCAGGGAAATGGCTGAACAGTGGTGGACACCAGCACCCAAACTGACAGCAAATCTTGCTTTAAGCTATCTACTAGTAGCACATGTAACTCGCACCTTTCAAGCGTTCAACAAAAGACGTACAACTGTCATTCAACATGAGATGAATGACACTTTTAGATGGCGCAGAACACACATGACATATCCTTGAATTGGCTGTGTCGGCAGGTCTGCAGGAACTTGGTCTGAAGACCCATATAAAATATGATTATGTACGTTCTGGTTATGTACATTCTATGTACATCTTGCAACAATGCAAGATGGTGCTTGATAGCATGATAGCATGATGAAATTGATTCCATTGCTGTGCTTAGGAGTGTGTTTTCATGCCGTTCTAAGAATATTCTTTCGTTTACTAGTGAAAATCAAAACACAGACAGTACGTACGCAGCATTATTTCTTTGATACATACACATTCGAGTTTACATGTTTTTTTTAATCAAACAAAGCAGAGTCTAAACAATAAAACAAGTCAATTAAACAAGTCTGCTTTGCACAGCTGATATAAACACTGCAAATGTTTTGTCTCTGTGTAATTACCAGATGTTTATGATACCTGCTGCATTTTCTTGTGTCAAAATCATAATCAAACACTGGCTGCACGGTAATATTTAGAAAACAGCTTGACACCTTTTGATTTGTCATGTAGATAATGATTGTAATTAATTGCAGTTCCATTTTGTGTCCCCCCCTCCTCCTGCTCCTTTTTCCTTTGTTATTTTGATAGTCACAGACAGCTGGTCCTAATACAATGGGGAATTAATAGTTCATTTGTAAAACACACTGAGGGCGTGTCATCAAAAGGGTGACGTATAAGGGCTCTGGTAAAGTGTCGCTCGGTCGGGTAAGGCTAGCCTCCGCAAGAACATTAGGAATTAACATATTCTTCTCCCACACCTGCGATGCCAAGGCTTTTATTTTGCTTACGGCTGACAGCATCCAGGCTGCTACCGGCTTGCGTATTTGGGCTCCGTCTCTCTTTGTTCCCATCAAAACAACGCGAAAGCTCTTCTGTTCCTGGGAGAGTTGTATAGAATCAGGAGTATGCATCAGCTGGGGGGAGACAGAAGGAGAAGGAGAAAGAAAGAGAGTGTGAGAGAGTGAGAGAGAGAGCGAGAGGGAGAGAGAGAGAGAGAAAATAAAATTACAGTCTGAGGTGATGCAAATGATATCCTCAATGTATCTTCCCCAAAGCTCCTACCAGCACACTGACAGCTGATGCCAGGATTAAACAAAAAGATCAGGAACTTATGACTAATAGCTCAAAGCAATCATCTCTCATTATTTCAATTACATGGGTAAATGCATGCAATCATGGATCAAATTGCTGCTCTGAAGAGGGTCTTTTCAGCCACGCGTCCCTGTTAGCAACAAAAAAGAGACCAAATGTGCAAATATTTGCATTGATTTTCCTCATGAAAATACACTTTTGTTTGAAGAAAGGAACCATCACGTGCTGGGAAATTTGTGCCTTTTATTAATTTTTATTTTTTTTAAAAGCACCAAAAACACAGTAAAGCAACAGAACACTGAACACTGGTCAGCACATACTGGCCCAGAGATGACATGTGAGAGCTATGGAGGACACCAGCAGGACTGGAATTCCTTCTCACTGCAGCTATCTGAGGTGAAGGGCTTCGTAAATGGCAACCATTTCCCCCAATAATAGTAGCTGCGAATGCGGCTGGGCCGGCCGATTCTGGGGTCCTCAGCAACCTTGTGATTGATGACTCACTGACTGAGAGAAAATTGCCTTATGCATAATTCATCAGGCTATCTATTTGCTGTTAAAGTAGCTGACAGGAATGTTTCTGACTGTCTGGGGGCACAATCCACTTTCGAATCACTTATAAGGATTGGAATATCAAAAATAGCAGAGTAAGGCCCGGTATCAGGTTAGGGGCCCCCCTTTCTTCTTCGAGATGTGGAGAGCGCACGAAGCAGCCTCTAGCCTTTGTGTGGGTGACGGATGAAATGCTTTGAGGACAATTCTTCTACTTTGTCTCATGACACCTGGCTGTGCAGATGGAGAGGAATTTATCTAGCGCTGCTCCTGAGTTAATCGTAAAAGTATTGCGTCTGCTATTGTTCTTCCGTTGAACTCATTCGGCTGCTCTCCATTACTGCGAGCGCAGCAGCATAATACAGTGGGGGGGAGGAAGAACAACAGTTTTGAAAAGACACAAGGCTGTTTTGGTGCTGTTGGGAAGACAGCCAAATGGTAGCACGGTGGATAAGGTCCTGTTCTCCCAGGGGCAATTCTTGAAAGGAATCTGTTATAATACACCAGACCGTGTTTACAGACAAAAAGAGGGTCGGTGCAGTGCGTGACATTTCAAAAACTTATGTAAGACACTTCTCCAAATCTATTTTGTATCGACTGGGTGCCACGGCGCTGGCCTCTGTGTAACTGAGCTCTGCGTTTGTCCCTTTGTAGCCACCCGCAAAAAGCGTCTCACCACCACATACCCCACCCCCCCACGCCAGATTCAGCCCAATCAGGCAGCTTGACTAAACTGTCCAGTTCATCGAAAGACCCAAGAGATGGCACAGAAGACTGAGGAGAAGGGGGAGGGGGGGTGGGGGGCGTCTGGAGGAGTGAGGGGGGGTTGTAGCAGGTTCGAGAGCGGCCCGTCCCAATTCGCTCTTCCCTTCCCTTACATTAGCTCTTCCTGCGCGGGCTCCATCGACCTGTCACAGACGTCAGTGAGATTGACTGCCAGGGCAGATGCGCAGCTATAACAGGTAACCTGATCTTCCAGTCCCATCTGGCTCACAGGCTTCCTCAATTCACACTTCGCCTCAAGACGACACATCAAAAGAAGCATGCTCTTTGTGCTCGGGGGAAACATTGTCACATATTATATATATATATATATATATATATATAAATATATATATATGTGTATGTGTAGGAGTAGGCTTGTATGTATATGAGTATGACCCACCTTTAATGTGAACATATCAGCGTGAGCTGCTGCTACGCTTAATAATCAGGCGAAAAATGGCGTCCCAAAGGGATGACGAGAATTATGCAGATTAGCAGCTTATGGATTAATCATCAATTAGCATGTTTTTTTTTTCTTTTTTCCAGAGGAGGGACTTTGAAATTGCATGCATTGTGTCTTCCGTGTAGCGCTTGATTTCTAATAAGAATTGCAATTAGAAAAGACTGTGAAAGCGCTGGGAGGACGAAGGCTTCTCAGACAGATGGAGTGTTTAATTGCACAAAGCCTGAGAAGCTTGTACCCTTGCCCTGACAAGGAAGAATTGGGGGATGGAGGGGGTGGTGGTGGTGGTGGAGGGGGGGGGGGGGGGGGGGGTCTGTGAGCTGTTTTGGAGAGGGGCGACGAGGGTGGGAGTGATGTTTTTTTGTTTCACAGGCCACCTCTTGGTTGGAGAGATAGAGAGCTCGGGAGAGAGAGAGAGAGAGAGAGAGAGAGAAGAAAATCTGTGAGAGTGGTGCCCAGCAGAGTTTCTTGCAAGCATGGACAGATCACCTCATCCCCCTACTGATCGATGGAAGTGCTGTTGTCTGCCCATCACTTGTGCTGATAATGACTTCTTTCCTACCAAAATATTTTGTCAAGCTTGGGTGCAGAGAGTCCCCACTCTCTGAATCAACACCTCAGAAATCCATCCGCAAGCTCGCAATCCTGCAGGCTTTTTCTTCCAAGAGGAGGGGGGGGCATTAGTGACAAATTCTCAGTCTGAGCTAACTCAAGCGCACGTCAAGAACAAGATCTCGGCCCAGTTATGTGCAGCCAACACTTACGAGAGACGGGAAGCACACAAGAAGAAGGAAAGAAAAGCAAGCCATGAGTTTGTGTACAGTGAAAAAGGCCAGAGATACATTTCTCATAGACAATTCACTCTATTGTTCTTTGAGCTGAGACACACTCACTACCCTCCCACCACATGTCAGAGAGAGAGAGCAAGAGAGAGAGAGAGAGAGAGAGAGAGAGAGAGAGAGAGAGAAGGGAGATAGTATGACACGCTGTGTAACACTTTTCCGGTTTGCAGCCTTTGTTTGCATTGTTTGTTTGCTCACTATGTTAAATCCCACATAATCCCTCCACAAACTGAGGGATTACAGGAGAAACACGTATGTGACTCAGCGCAGTGCGTCCTGCAAGGGTTAACCTTAGCAGAAGCTACAAATGACAAAGAAATCAAAATCTTTTATCCAGCCAGACTACAAATCACAGTATACAGCGAGTTCCCCAAGTCTGATGATATTCCTTTCATATCTGTAGATTGTCATATGGGCCAGCCTGATGACTGTGACCATAATCAGTGGTGATACTAATTATCTAATCAGCCTTATCTGTGTGAAGCATGGAGATGTGTGAGCCTGGAACGCAGACCCTGCAAGTAGCCAAAGCCGTTGACAGCAAGCGCTCCATCTAATGGTGGAGAGAGCGAACAGCAGAAGTAGGCTGCATGGCTCTCTCACTCTCTCTCTCACTCTGGAATCCACCCCCCCCCCCCCCCCAAAAACACACACACACTCCCGCCCACACACAACCAAACCTCTGCAGATCCCGCCCTCTTCTGTCCCGCCCAGCCAATCCTCCCCCGGGCTCTGTGTTGTCGGCGCGCTCAGGCGTGTTTGACTGACATCTGCTTTTGTTATTGTTTGTGCTGGGGCAAAATTAATATTTGTTTTGCATGTGGGCAGCGCGTGTGGCGACGCAAGGAGCCAGGGGACCTGGGGGCCCTCCCGGCATGCGGAGCAGGAAGCCTTTAATGAAGGATCCGGCTCCATTACGTAACCCTTTGGAACCAGGGCTCCGCTTCCTGAAACACTTAGCCATATCAGTGTTGTTTAGGAGTTAGCATATGCTGCCAAATGCCCCCATCGCGATGGGTACGTTGTTGCAGACTCTGGCATTTAGCAGGGAAGACTAATTATAAAAAAAAGGGCTGTGTGCGAGAAGGGAGCCACACTCCGGCGGCTAATGGACATACGGATGCCACTTAGCTCCTGGTCTCAGGTCAGAGAATAGTGGGGAGCAAAATTAGCGTGCCGCTAGTTGACAAGGCCTTTGAATAATGCCAGATAATTTCAGGCTCACTTTTCCCTTTACCTCAGGAGCCACTGAAACGTGCACACAACACAAACCAATCTAAGATGTGTGGCGTGTAACATAAGTGTCTGATCTCTGGGAGAAAAAGAGAGAGAGAGAGAGAGAGTGCGAGCGAGGGAGGGAGGAGAGAGGAGAGAGAGTGAGTGAGTGAGAAAGAGAGAGGGGAGAGTGAGAAAGGGAAACTCTAGATCTGAGCCAGTGAGTCAAGTTGAATAGGCAGCCAGCGATCGCGGTCACCATGTCAGGTCACACAGATACGCCTCGGCGAGTGACATCGGAGAACTGGCCGATAACCAATCCACAGCGGCAGCGTTGCATTATAGGATTAAAGAGGGATTGCCAGGTCCCCCGGTTTTCATCATGTATCAATATAACAATTTGCTTAAGCCGCTTCAAGGTGCCTCCGAGGCTCACTTTAACACATGGGGACTTCCTGAAGTGATCGACTGAAGCTATCCACACAATCTCACCTCCGAGACCTGACATTCCTCTGGTCTGCTTGAGTGCGAACGGGCAGATCGGGACAAAGCGGCCTCAGTGCTCCCATTTGCGAAGCGGCGGCCCAAGCCCTTGCCGCTGACAGACAGCCCACCTCGAGTGCTGCGCAAACCATCAGGCTGAAAGGTTCTCCCTTGCTTCTCGTCAGCATTCTCAGAGCCAAATAAGGCCACCTGAGGCCTACCACGACGAGCTGCATTCGCAAGAGTTATGCAACTGCCCAAACTGAGACAACCAAGATAAAGCTGGCAACCCTGCTTCACTGGTGTGTATAGCATAAGGATGGTAACAGCTAGTAGAGTGGGAGGATTTATTAGGTAGCAGTATTGACATTGCAGTGCAGTGTATCCGCCTATGGAGCAACTACAACAAACTATCTGTTGATAGTGTTACAGTGTTACGATTAGGGTTTAGGAGTTTAGGATTAGGAATTTGTACTACAGAAAACAGCAAAACAGTCAGGTTCGATGTAATTAGTCGATGCACCTGTCCTATTTCAGATCACGTGGAAGAATTTTCGGTCCACTGGTCAGCATTACACAAGTGTGCAGCAGACAAGATGAATATCTTCGATGTCTCAAATGTCCTGTATCAACTCCCAATCTTGAAATAAGCATTAAGAATTAAAGCTTAGGGGAAACTGAAGGTGTAGATAGCAAGTAAAACATACGTCTCCCTCTACACAATCTCTTGGAAAAGGCCTCAAGGCCAGATTAGGCCCAGGGAAAGAAAAGCTACCTGCACACATTTTCAGGAAGCTGTTTTTCACTGTGCATTCCAAGCGATGCAGGTCAGGCCCACGTTACCCCTATAGTCACGGGTGCTCATCCGAGACTGAATGTTTTTTCCCCTTCCTTGTGAAAAGGCAGATACTTAAGCTTTAATGTAAACATTCATCATTTATTTAGCAGGACATCTCTTAAACATGAACGGGTAAATGTTTTGAATACCGGGGCTTTAGTCCTCAGTCGGGGCCAAATGTCTCCCCTTGACCTTGCAAATTCAGGCGGGTGCACACAAACACTTACCTGTCACTCACCACCCCTGACTTTTGCGCCCGACGGAAAATAGTGGTCCACGAAGGACCTTCAGCTCTTAGCAAACCTGTGAAAACACACACAGGAGCTTCAAAGGGTTGACGGAGAGCTGAGGAGGCGATAAGAGCGTGGGTTCAGAAGGGGGAGAAAGAAAGGGAGAGAGTGGGCCAGCCAACGAAGAGGAGTCCTGGAGGCGAAAGTCACCTCGCTGAGGGAAATCGATGACCCCCTCAAGAGCCCGGGGAAATCTGTCCGTTAAAGGAATTAAAATATTTCTGTCACTGAGGCGGGAGAGAAGGTCTGCGCAGACTCAGGCATGGTGTTTGTCTATGTATGTTTACAACAACTGTCATTAAAGGCACAAGAAACAAGATGGCTAATGTAAGCCGATCCCTCCCTTTGGCTGAATAATTAATGCCAGCTGCGAAGAAGAGAGAGCAACGCATATTCTTCCTTCCCCATCGCTTGCCTCTCTCGCCCTTCTCTAAATGTCTCTGGGGATGGATGGGTTTCGTTGCTGGTCGCGATGAGTAGCCATTTACCGCCTGATCTGGTCTTCTTAGTCCCGACTCTCTTCCTGTCTCCTGAAACCAAATTTGCCTCGTTTTAGTCACCTCGAAGCAGACTTGTGTGTGTATATATTTTCAGGGAAATTTGATTGTCGATATCGATTTTTCAATCGGCCCTCAGCTTGGGTTCAGAAATATGTAAACTGTTGTGTTATTTCATCAGGGCCTGGCTAAAGAACACATACCTCAGCTATCGAACGCCCAGTACGGTGAAGGGATCTTTAAGCAAGACAATTCGGACGTAAGTAGATTAAAAAAGCCATAATGGGGAAACAAGTGCCCATTTCAAGTGCAGTTGAAGGAAATTTAAGACCTGGAAAGTTGCATTATAAATTTTTGATCAAATTGAGGATATTTTCACACTGGCTGCAGCCTGAAACCTGAACCTATATTTTCTGTCTTTGGTTTCCTTTCTTGAAGTACCCTTAATGTGCCAAAGATGTACTACTTAAGCTCGGGTTACTGTTGTCGGTTTGTACGTTAATGTCTAAAAAGTTCAGATTGGATTTGGATCGACCAATATGCATTAAAACCACTGTTCTTTAATCAAAACCGTATATGATCTGAAAGGGAGAGTAACAAAAGCTTCCCATTCTTTCAACATCCTGCTCTTTTTGGCCTGCCTAATCCAGTTGAGGTTTGAATGTGGTCTTTCTTCTCTTACAGCAGTAGAGGGTTACTGCAGGAGATGGACAAATTAGCCTACACCTCCGTTCCTGAGCGAGGCTATTGTATATCGCCACAGTCTCGAAAAGAGGGCCACGGATCACTTGCACTTATTTCACATGTAGAAAAAATTCGGCCCAAGGTGCCAAAAAAAGTCACGTTTATTAACATTAACTAAACTATACTTAAAAAAAAACAGTTTCATGTTTATTTGACAATATACTATATTGAATATCATATAATTGAGCAACTACAAAATGAAATTGAAAATGAAAATGAATTTTGTTTCTTAAAAATAAAATCAAGCTAATGCTTGTTATGAATATTTGTTATGAAAACTACAGAGAAACCCAGCGGTGGGCTTCAAACTATTAACTCAACACTGTGTGTGTGTGTGTGTGTGTGTGTGTGTGTGAATGTGTTTTTTTGTCCATCTTTTAAGATGTAGTGGTATGGGATCAATATTTTAAAACAGACTCTCTTGGAACGATCAATTAAGATACCTCCCAACAGCACTTAATTTTCATAATTCAGCTGCCCCAACTTGAACTGCAGTCAATGTTTTGCTCGGGCCTCCAATGGAATAAGTGTGTTGTCTTTCAACAGATGTGACTGAAAGTGTATCGGGAACACTTTGTGCATTAGGCTCTGAATTCTAAATGAACGGCTGGCTTCAGCGATCCAACCCAAGCAGACACTTAAAAACTGACACACAGGAACCCAGAGAAATTACTTAAAGGATCGGTTACATCTAGAATGATGGAATCAATAACAATATTTTCCCTTGGATCCTATCGCACTGATAAGCAAGGGGGAAAAAAACTCCCTTAAAAGCCACATTAAACTTTAATCGGGCGCAGTTTGCTCCGGCGATTAGTAATATCTAGACAGCTGTCTTCTGACGTGTTTAAAGCTTGTTTCTTTTACCATTTCAGTGTCATCTACTAATTGCCTTTTCTTTGGGACACATGATCCTATTGAATTCAATCATAGGAGTATGAAACAGGGAAAGGCTTTTTGGGGGCTTGGGTCAGAAGAAAATAGGCAAGGCTGGGATGCTCGCTGAGAGTCTTGACTACATTTGTCAGCTTTGTCCCAAATGGCCTCACTTAGCATCTGATTTCAGGCCATCAAGGGATAGTTATTTGTTTATTGTCTTTTTTTCTCTCTCTCTCTCTCTGCCCGTGTGAAGTCCTTGCACAGCCCCATCTCAGAACAGGCCTTCAACGCTTTTCCTCCCACACGCTTCCCACTTTTTCTCCGTGATCACAATATACAATGTAAGTTTCACCATGCATCTATGCAATTTATGCTCTGCTGCAATTTACATCACACAGATTCAGTTTCATCCGACAGCAACCAAGGTTTTTTTTTTTTTGTATTTGTATTGTCCTGCAGAGCGGAAATATAGAAAGCATCATTATCAGTTACTATACATTTGGATCTGAAGTACAATAAATGACTCCTATTGTTGTGAGCAGTGGAGAACGTATGTGAGAATCCTGTAGCTGTCTGATGCGAGGAGGGTCGTAGCTGGTTTATGGAGGCCCCAATCAGTATTTACTTGAAAAGAGAATCTTAGGAGAGGTTGGTTTTAATATCTCCTTCAGGTCCGGGGCCAATGCGGGCTGTGATTTCACAAGTGCAACCCGAGCAATCACCGCTATCCCCCTGATTGCCTGGCCTGCGTCTCTGAGGATGCAAAGAGCGAAAGATTATCTTTCCCCCGAACTTCCTCTGATTACCGACTTTGAGAGGCATGCCTTCATCAGCCAACACGCTGGCAGAACCTCGCAGTCATAATGTAGTATTTATTAAAGACAGGGCTATTTAAGCCGATCGATACATTCAATCTCTGTCTGTGTCTCTTGGCTTTGAGGGTTAGAATAGCTGACACAGGAGACATCCTATATTGGCTTGTGGTGAAACATTCCTTACAAAGTGTTTTAATGGGTTTATTTGAGCCAATACTGCCAACATTTGAGAGAGAGGTATGGTAACAAAAACTGCAAGCCTTTTTCCAAGACAGGTTTAGAGTTCTATTTGCAGTTGGGCTGTGGGAAAGCCTATAAATTAAATGCTTTTCTATGTGCCAGTCCTATAACAACACACAGAATAATTGTTTTGAAAGGTCTACCGACTTTAGACAGGCTAAAGTTGCCATTTATGCATTTATTTAAAGATTTATGCTGCCCACCTTGGCCAGGAAGCTCCTGCAAAAAAGATCTTTTCAGGGTTAAATAAATGATAAGAAATATATAGTTATTTCTGAAATTAGTACTTTACGCAAAATGTTAACATGGCTAATAATGAATTAAATATGAATAAGGCCGGTTAGCATAATGCAAATTAAATCATGCTCACTTGATCAGAACTTGCTTTGATTTACTGTTAGCCACATTAGCATTTTTTTTAAGTGAACTATTACTTTAAGGGCTGTGAATACAGAAGCCAGAGGCAAAACAAAATGATGCCTCTGGAGAAAATATGAAGGAAAGACATCTCATAAGTGCAAGTATTAAGTGCAAGTCAGTCTAATTGGCCTTCAAGAGGCACCCTGAGAAACCTGTCTGTTTGGACTCTCTTTTTTTGCCTTCCGTGGCAGGCATGGAGCAAGGGTTGATGGATTGCATTCTTTGTCTAACTAGTGACTGCTCCTTCAGCTCTAGCCAGGTATGAAGATCTTATCAGTTCTTGGTCCTATTGCCCCAGGCCTTTTTAGAGCGGCACGGACTGGCTTCAGGAAACATCTTTGGATCCATGCTGATGCACTGTTTGAGTGACCCATAGGGAAGTGTTGCACTGTCTGTAACATTTTTCAAGCATTTAAATGAACATATGTGAATATAATAAAATCCTGAGGTCCCCGTAGCTTCGTCCACTTCACCCCTGCAAAGGCCATGCTTTTCATATGCTCCTAAATATGTATATGTGTGTTGATGTGTGTGTAATAATAATAATAATAATAATAAATTAATGAACTAATAAATAAAAACTACAATAAAATGTGGCATTTAAAATATTTTATAATACTTGTAGAAATTATTTTCCTCAATATGTTCATTAAAAATCCAACACGTAAGTTCACCAGGGGTGCCCAAATATTGCATATAACTGTATACATAAAACATTGCGAGTGTATTAGAGGAGAATTTTTTTTTTTAGCTTGGACGTGCTCAACCTCTTTTAAATGTTTTCCACTTTGCCCCGCATTAGTTTTGTGCCTCACTCTTCACAACATCATGCAGCATGCTGCAGTTGGATGACATACATCTGTGACTCCACCTACACAAAGCTCTCATAGTGAGAGGACTTCCTCGCAGACCCTCACAGGACAGCTTCCACCTTATAGCTCCACATAGCAGCATGCACCTGCTTTAACCCCAACAGGAACTTATCAATTCATCTCTCTTAGAACTGCACAAGTGGGGGTAATCCTCCCATTGAATAGTTTCGACTCCTCTGCCCATAAACAAAGGCAGGATAATGGCCTTGTTGGAACTGTCTTGTTTTGGTGGAGGATATTCAAGAGGCTTAAGACCAAACTCTTTGTAGCTGCTGTTTGTCTCTCTACACAGCCAATAATCCTGGCATTTGTCAGGCCATTAGGGCAAACTTAAGCTTTCAGAGGGCCGACTACTTTCCGCCCTCAACCTCACTTGAAATGTGACTTAACCCTAGAGTTTGCATGAGGCTGAGGATGTCTCCTTTTCTCCACCTGTCATCAAGGTGTAATGGAAGCTAGGCTAAAGAACACTAGCTAAACTGAGGGACCCTTTTTTCCCAAAGGTTTCATACTTCTGTTTATGTACACCAAGAAGAATGCTTATTTTGGGCTTGAGAAAATGACAATGTGCCATCAGGCGCTCCACCACTTTTTGGTCTCAGGCCCTCATTAAATTAACTAGGAGTTTAACAGTTTTTAGTCTGGTTGCAAATTAGCGTTTGCAGCGGTATCAATTTACGTGTTTCTGCTGTCTTGTAGTTCATTTACTCTAATAGTAAATGAACTATAGAAGCCAGAGGAAGCCCCCTGCATGCCAGCTGTGAAGTTTTTTTTTTTTTTTAGGATATATTCCAATACATCATCCAGCCAGAACGTTTCAGAGTTTGAGCTGAGAGGCAATAAAGTAATTAAAGCACCAGGGGTTCAAACATTCAATATCATTTTCCAAAATGTGTTTAATTAAAATTAATCATGAGCTGCATTATATCGCTACCTGTGGTGAAAAGTGGTGCACTGGTTCTCACTCTAGTCAAGCTTTTCTTTGAAGGTTGGAAATTGGAGCAAGCAGCGAATTTAAGATGTTGCCAAAGACTTTGAATTACAGCAATCTTTTGCATTTCCACTAATCCACGTTCTCCATTATGGTATGTCTTTTTAAAATAATTCCTCCTCTCTTTCAAATAATTCCTCCCAGTGGGACAACATTAACCTCCAAACTCTAATCAAATTCCATCACTGTTTCTATAGTGCACATTCATTCACATTTCAAGTTGGCTAATATCTCCTTCTCCAAGCATATCAAATTAACAATATGTTACAAATCCTTGCCTGGTCTATATGTTAATTACAATTTTCATCTCAGAAATTGTAGGGTGTTGGAAGAATTGTGGAACATTCTGTGCATTTCTTAAACAATGTACTGTGGTATATAGATATGTAGTGCTGTGTTGACCCCAATGAAAACTTGAACCACGGGTCTCTGGAATTCAGTATCTTACGTATTAGCCATATATACATAGTACCTATCAGCCCTTGTGTACTGGTTTTCTAAACACATGGTGGAGTGGTGTGTTGACCCCAATGAAATGTGCTTGTGTGTGTGTTTGTGTGTGTGTATATATACCAATTAGTTCTTGTGTATTAGTTTTAGTGCTGTGTTGACTCCAATGAAAACCACAGGTCTTTCAGTAAGTACCTTATGAATTAGTTTTGCAATTTTTCATATTTTTCTTCTTCTTCTTCTTCTTCTTCTTATTATTGAACTGATATCTTTCTGGTACATGTACACTCTCCCTCTCTCTCTCTTTCCAACCATTTACCCCAGATAACATGGGAAGCATTTTTTGCACAAGCATTTGCACTAATAACTTTACTACCTCACTGGACTCTATTTATTGCACATTGCACAACTTGCACACTACCGTCATTATTTATTATCCTCTGTCTGTGCTGTGTTGTGTTGTCTGTCCACACTTGTTTGTTTGTGTTGCACTTGTGTCTTGTATGCACTGTCTATGTTGCACCATGGTCCTGGAGGAACGTTGTTTCGTTTCACTGTGTACTCTGTATGTAGTTGAAATGACAATAAACCCACTTGACTTGACTTGACTTATTATTATTAACAACAATAATAATAATAATAACAACAACAACAACAATAATAATAATTTTATTTTATGGAACTGATTTCTATTTCGGTTCTCAGCCCTAACAATATATATGGTAAGAGTGAAGGGTTAAAACGTCACTATAAAAACTATTTGGGAAAAAAACATACTTGTGGACGTTAAATAAGGCGCTGGGTACAATTCAGCCAGAATTTCTTCTTATGTGTGAATAGATTTCAGTGCTACAGAAAATTTTCTCATAGGGCTAGAAACACCAATACACACACTAGGCTCACATTTATCAATAATTATCAAAGTATTGTTTTTATTATGGCATTTCAAGTCCTGTGCCACAGTTTCAGCAAATAAATAAATAAATAAATGAATGAATAAATAAAAACAGCTAGCTTTTTAACAATTTGATTTATTTGTCCCCAAGTGGATATTCTTAATTATGGATCCCAAAAAAGAGAGTACTTAAATTCTTTTGATTTTAATTACATACAGAATTGCACTTTTCTTCTAGGAGTCTAGTAGGAGTCATGTTTTGGTCCTCAGTAACACAACAAATTTCAATCAATAAATAAATGTATGATCTTTAAGATTCCGTTATAAATGTGGTGGTTCAGATATGGCTGTAGCTCAAGAATGACCGGGCTGCTCGATTATTTACTCTCTCACACTCTGATAGACTGGGCAACGCATAAATGAAGCTGGTAGTTGCAGTAGGGACTGAACTGAAGGCAAACGGACAGATAAGACGGCTACGATCACTTTCAGGTTTTCTAGCTGAAGTGTTCTTAGTCCGAAACCGTCTCTGGGAATGGACAATATTTCAGTCACAGAAAGCATCATTGAGCTTCCCAAAGCATCATTGAGTAAAAATCAACTGCTACAGTTCTGAAAGTTCCCTTTACATATTATAATAATCTTTGTCCCACAATGCTTTTCCAAAACAATATCAATATCAATACACAGCAAATGTGCCAGTGTTAAATCAACACTATGAGTGATACATTTTAGTTCATTTACCACTAACTGTTTAGGTCTGCTCAGTCAAAAAATAAATAAATAAATAAATAACTAAATAGAATAAAAAAAACTTTCACTGGCTGCACTGCTTGCCAATATCGGGAAGCATTCAAACAAACTACAGGTCAATTATCCAGTGATATATTAAGGTATACATACTTCAGGCAATCATTCATGCAATTATATGAAACAATAGATATTTGCAGTCTACTTCTGTCTGGGTTCATACGGTGCTAGCCAACATGACCGTCTTCTCACTGAAAATGTTAACAAATAGGCCTTGTCTTCATAGCGTCAGTTCTAATTTGCTTGCATTTTAAATGCATGCAACAACTGCTATTACTTTAAAAAGTTTGACCTTCAGCACACTGTTACGCAGCAACATGCATAAAAACAGACACCCGATCCATTAACAGTTCATTAAGGAAGCTTAAATGATTTTGCCACTTTATTTTGCTACTGACTTAGACTGGACCCTAAAGGTGGGGCTTTAGGCATTGTGTGCTTATGAGAAACTCTGCCCGTCTTAATGAGTGCCATTGTTTCCCTCCTGAGGAGGTCAGTGCTGTGAAGCAGCTTAGGGCCAGGCTAGAAGCCACCCCCCACCCCCCAACACACACACACTGGGATCTCATTTAAGCTGCTAGCAAACTTGTTTTTATTGTTTTTATCATGGTATTTCCATGTCATCCATTTCAAGTCCTGTGCTATAGTTGCAGGCAAAAATAAAAAATAAGATTGAAATAAAAATTACATTAGTAATTAGATTTAATTTCTTTGATTTGTGAGTACATATGGAAAAAGCTCCAGTCCAATCTTCTTTAGATGCTTTATGTGTATAAAACACGACCTGGCAAACGGTTCGATTACAGTCTTAACATAAGTATGCTGTACACAAGTCCTGCCTATATTCTGCCTTATTCAACCTTGTCCTTGCTGTCCACTTTGTGTTAATTAAGTGGATTTGGTTGCTGCACATTTGAGAAGAAAGGCTGCCTTGTTGCCAAATGAGACTCTGCACGTGTCCTTTTCTCTCTCAGCCCTACTGTTAGTCATGGTTTACTCTCCAGTCTAGCACTTACAGATCATTAGCATGTGTAACTTCCTCCAATGAGGACAAGGCCAAACACGCCTGGGTACATGATGCAACTGAGAGCCTCATGAATAAAACTGAGAGGTCCAATGAATGTCCATTCAGTCATTTAACACAGCAAGCCACAGCACGAAGCTAAAAATACACAAAGCTCTAATGCGATCATCGACGAAACCAATGGTTATCACGGTTGACGGTCTAAAAAAATAGGGGTAAAAACACTGTAAGAGCTGCTGTAAATTTACAGTACAAATACTATATGTTATGCCTGCTTAGGAAGATATGCTTTGACGTATTTAAATGTGTGTAACTTATAACAACGTGTTTTGTTATACACGTGGACAATTGCTATATTTATTGAAATTTGACATGTAATATTTTCTCAAATCTTTTTGTCAGCAGTAAACAGAATTACTCTGAAAATAAGAATTACAGTACATCGCTAGGTGGCTTCTAGCCTGGCCCTAGCCCTGGCCCTATCTACGAACAGTCCTATTCCATTAAAACAGTACAGTTAACTTCTGTAAAACAACAACACAGTATTATCATGTATATTTGGATTACATCAATGCAATTTAATTAACAGCATCATGAAGGTGGAAATGCTGCCAATGAATTACTTATTTGTCACGGTATACACATTTTTAATTGGGTGGATCTAAACACCAGGCTTATAGTGGGTGAGACCACAGCCAAAATTCTACTACTTCCACTCTAGACAAAGGTACCAGAATCAGAGAGGGTCTCAGAGAAGGCTTCAATAAAACCAAAAGGACACCACCAGGCAATAACTTCCCAGACTGAATTCAGGTTGTTTCAGTCCCACTGAGTGCTGTTTTAAGCAATAAGGTTGTTGTCATTGTCATACTGAGCTCCGGCACACAAAGATCATCCGGTAGAGGAGTAAAATCAATGATTTGCCCCAATCCAAGGCATGAATGCAGGAGAGTAGAAAAGGATTGTAGGCCATTTGACCTTCTCTGTGTATTAAACAAACACCAGATGGTGGACATTCACCAAGTCCATTATCTGAGGGCCTGGAGTGTTGTTCCTGCTGCTAATTCCCACAGAGTCCCTCTCCAAGCCTGCAATTGAACTGCATGCATGGCAGCAACTCTATCTTAGACAAAGAAAAGCTGAAGCTCCATTCAGAACCCACCCTCTAAAGGCGACAAGGCCCCATTTCCAAAAGATGAAGACAGCAGGTAATATTTTTGAGCTCTCATGAATCCAGATGCACAAGATCTCCATCAGCAGTCCAGGTTATTCGTAGAAACCTGAGGTGTGACAACAGATGGGCGACATCATGCCTACTATATGCCGACTATAGGATTCCACGGAGTACTCACACAAACTGCTGGAGATGATAGCTTGCATCAAAGAAAATATGCAGGACTGGGGAAAGGAAGACCTGGAAGAATTGGGGAGAAAACATGCTGGGCTACCATTGTGCCTGCACAAACGTGGAAGGAATGCCCAGTGTGGTGATGAGAATTCGGGCCACAATGGTACAGCAGGGTGCTGATGTGTGTGCTGAACCGGAGGTTTGATGAGGAAGTCATAGCTGGCATCAGGCGCAGGAGTTCATTCATACATCACTTCTGAAAGAAGACGCAAAGGTGAAGGCAAAGCTATGTGGTCGCTTCAGTGACAGCTGCCTGTTTTCTTAAAAGTAGCAGAAAATGTATGAATGGTACGGCTGTAAATTTACAATGTTTTCCCACAGCATAAACTGCCATGAACCAATTGCAATGCATTTGTAGTAAATCAAAAACAGTACCTTGCAGTAAATTATAGCAATAAACTATAGTAATAAACTATTTTCATTATATTAATTTACTGCAAGCTGTTTCTCCAGTATGGTGTTGTTTATTTACAGAACTAATACTGTCATTAATAGTAGCAATAATCCAGAGAATTTTTTATAAGTAAACTGTACCTTTGTTTTACCATACATTATTACATTTACAGCACTTTATTGTCATAATTCCTGATAATACTTTATTTACAAAACATAGTTATATTTACATCATAATGTGCATTTGTGTCAGGAACATTTACATTACACTATACTACATGAACAGAAATTTTTCTTTACAAACATTAGTGAAAGGATGGTCTAAAGAGCTCACTTTTTTTAAAAAAGTGGAACCACAGCAACTCAGAAATAAATTGACAGTACCTGCATAGTGGAGACCATCATTGGTTGCCATAAAAGGTCTTATAGGTATAATGTATAAGGGTCCCAATATTCTTATCCATATAGTGTACATTAAATATAAAATATATTAAATATAGTGGCAATTTTAAAGCCAGCAGCAGCTCACTCACCTTTCCAGTATGTTCTGCACATAGCAGCTAATTACTGTAGAATGTAGAATCCAAGCTTGACCTGTATCTACCAGAATGCCATCTATTGTAATTAAGACTAACTGCCAGAATTTTGCTGTGTGAGGAGGGTGGTAACAAACAATGTTTAAGTGTACAAACAAGGTGAAAGACATACAAAAGAAGCAGCACAACTAATACATCACCTAAATGCTGATTTGTCAATGAAAATGATGAGTTCTTGAATGGAATCATGCAAATTCTCCCGTATGCTAACAGCAGACTACTTTGCATTGTTGCTTTGTCTGCCATGAGTCAAAGCAAACTAAGACTATGAATCATTGTTCGACAGACGATTGTAAAGCAATCTGAATGGCACAAACACTGCAAAACCAGTTCACAGTTTGGGTGCTGAAATTACAATACATGTGACGTACTTGAGAGATCCAAATGTAGCTGTTTGACCAATTTTTATGTGTTGTATCTATCCGATTAACAGAATATTTAGGCATTAAAGCCGTGGTTCAGCGAAGACATGTTTGGTTCATGTTAGGCATGTTAGTTTTGACAATTATTATGGGGCTGATGTGGGTATCTAATACATACTTGCTTCAGATTGATATGAAGAAATATACATTGCAGGACTAAAAACAGTAGTAGGAGCATCTTGAAATCCAGCATTCATCTGTTTTATCTATTTGTATGTCAATCAGAAATGTCCAAAAAACAACAAAAGCAAGTCTATTTGAAATTAACAACGTAATGCAGCTTTGGGTTAACAGTGGTAAACTAGTAGCTATGCACTTCTTTGCTACAACAGCCTTTTTTAAAGTGATTTTTTAAAAATGATTTTCATATAAGATTGTTATACAGTCTACAAGATGTTCGCTGTTACATATGAGCACATTTTACTCTCCTCCTTTGCCAAGTACAACTGTTATACTGTATCTGGAGCCAAAGTAGGAGGATTTTGACTCCAGTGTTTGTAAACAATATAACAAACAATTTGGAGCCTGAAAACGTAGCTCTTTGTTGGTTGCTAATGGGGATACTACACTCAGAGCCAACTCTGCGGCTAGTCGTGCAAATGGATATGGCATGTGTACAGTACTATGTAATGTTTCTAACCTTTTAGACCTTTAAAATATCTAAAACTTCTGAAACAGAAAACACCACATGCCGATTTCCCCAGAGCGCTCATACAGCTGCAGACACACAGTAATAATAAAAATAACTGACCAAATCCTGGATTAAAAAAAAGAAAAAAAAGAAAAAAAAAGTTCTAATTGTCCCTGTCATTAAAAGCACGGCGCTAAAAATCTTCACTTTTAGTAATTGCATAGTGACCTCTCTGGGTGTTTGTTGCTTTTTGATAATAATGCCTAACGCTGGACATTTGAAATGGCATAGTGGTAATTACAGCCATCTAATTACACAGTGCCTGATGCCTGCCTTCAAGAGGTTAGAGCAGAGAGCCCACTGACCCGTCAACTCTCTCTTTAGAAATGCAGTGAGAGCTAAATCTCCTGTTCTAATTTACTGAGCTGTGGCGTGTTTAGAGGGGTGAAAAACATGACATGATTCTTTGAAAAATAAGTTATTGAGACGGTGGCCCCAGACACTTTCAAACCGAAGCCATAATTTACCCAACATGTACAAGCGTGAGCTAAAGTACGTGATACAATATTCATGATCAGATGACAGTTAGTGATGCTAATTCCACTGACCATGAGTTGAATGTTTGCATGTCTGCAGTAATTCTAACATGACGCCATCAAATATTGCAGCATTCCCTCCAGAAATATTAGTGGCTCAATTTTAGTCAAGTTAGTCTAAAAGAATAAAACTGTTTGGCCTGATCTTGGATTAGCCTTTGAGATTTTCTTTTTTTTTTACTTTACCTAGACCAACGTCTGTGTGGCTCACCAAGTAAAAACACCAATCAGCTGCGCACGGGTGGAATTTCAATGGAATACCAATGGAATTTTGGGTCCTCTCCAGGTATGCCATGTATAGCTATGGAAGACAGAAGACAATTAGATACTCTTCACTACAGTTTGGCAACCGTGGCAAGATGTAAGAAAGTCACAAGTACATTCAAGCACTGACCCTTAATATATTACGAAAAATCAAAATACATTAATTGGTTAAATACACTTTTACAATTTGATCTTTCAATTGGCTCAAATTCCAGTGCAGAGACTCTAGTTTGGAAAATGCAGCAGAAGAGAATTTAAACTCACTTTAGTTAAAAAGGCTGTCAGTGTTGGAGACTCTAGTTTGTGCTTTTAACTTGTCATGCTTTCATTATGAAGAAGTTGAACTGCTGCGTCCTGAAGTGGGTGTACTCAATATATCACTCACTTAAGTCGTTAAAAAAATCTGTCACTATGGCCTAATTATGTCCTTATCAAAATAAAACAGCAGAGAAGTGGTCAAAAATGACGTATGGCCTTTTAAGTGGGCTGCAGGAAATAATCCATTTCAAAGCAGTTTCATTTATTAGGATTATGTATCATTCTGACTCTCGCAACAGAAAACTTTGCCTCAACTGCTCACAATGTCTGAATGAAAGGAGGAAGAAAACCCTCACTGATTCTCTCAAGTTTCTACATTCGGAGCTTGTCCATCAGCAGTGCCCAATTAGACCAAGGCTGTCCACTTACTTAAAAAACAAAGTGTTTACACCATTTTGGCCAGTGTTTACACTTGGTGAGACCAAAACATGATTGAAACACTGAAACCAGCTAGTCTGTAGACTGGGCAAGATGTAGTCTGTGTGCAATGTGTTTCTTGCAGTAATTTAATTGAAGTGTACTATCACTACACAAACAATTAACACTGACATTTCATGTAGTTGAACAGTTCTAAGTTTGGCCATGCTTTCGGCCACCTTTTGGATTGCCGTAAATACATAATTTGTACATTTTGACATCAACAGACAGAATTTCTCACAATTTTGTAATATTATCTACATTGTGTTTTTCAGTAACCAACTTGATAAACAAAGAGAAAAGCCCATGTATATTTAAAACAGCTAAACAACTATTCAGAACCTATGCACCCTTAACACTCCAAGGCTTATTACACACTAAAGTGTATTATTCAGAAACTATGAGGACTTCTGTACAAACTGGTGGGGCTATTCTTTGGTAATAGAAGTCATAACACTTTTGGCCCGCCGACAGGCCATAGGCTATTTAAAGGGTTAATCAAAAAAACGTACTACAGATGTCATGTAAATAAACTATGTGTAAATGGTATGGTTCTGATATTTTTTTGACACTTTTTGATTTGACAATTTTTATATTTATTTTAATGCACATAGTTCATCTGAGGGAATCTCATGTTCTTCAAATATTATAGAATTGAACTAAATTAACTGTTTGCATCAGTTAACTCGACCTTTTAGTGACTAGTACCATCAGCCTTTCAGTCTTACGCAGTTAACAACTTTCAGAGGAGTAACATTTGCACTTACATCACTTTCATCTTAACTGTTTATAGACATGTTCATGTCTATATGTCATGTCATGTTCATACTGGAAACAAAGTTCACATGTGCAATATTGCAAATAAAGAGTATGTATGGTGTATGAATAGTGTGTATAATGTGTGGATATGTACAGTATAAGTTAACGTGTAAATACTCAGTGTTTCTGTTTTGTAAATATCTGTGTTCTTTTTTATTACTGTGGGGGACGATGCACAAGTTTTTTTACTCACCTTTATACCCGTGTAATGTGACATGACAATAAACATGATTTGATTTAATATGCAGTTTTCTTATTATTATACTTAATTACACTTAAAATCGTTTTCAAATTGTGTAGCAAAAAAACAAACGTTTGCCTCGCTCTCTTTCAGTAGTTCCACCATGGCTAAAGGTATTCTGTCCATTTGGTGTCAATGATGCACGTCGATGCTGCACTTGAAGTTACATTATAAGCTTAAGGATATGAGCAAGGCATAAAACACCAACTGCGCAAGCGCAAACCTTCCTGGCATTTGTGGTTTTACATGTGAGAAGGAACACCAAGGTCTATAGGCTTGCTGGGTGGCCAAAGATCAGTCTTTAAATGTTTTAGGAGGTTTCCCTTCTTGCAAGATGCGAGCATATAGAACCGAAACCTCTGAAATACATTGTAGGTCCATCTGCTTGGCAGAGAAGTGAATACTAAACCATCTGGGCTTCTACTTGTGCCAGAAAAGGGATATGGATAGGTATTGTCTGACATAGATCACCTCAGGGGGTACGTTATTCCATGAGGAACACACACACACACACACATACACACACTCAGAGGCACTCATACACATAAATACACATAAATAAACACAGCAACTCCATTTGTTGTACTACAGAGATACAGTCAGAAATGCCTGAAACTCTCATACTGCTTACTATTCATACATGTGCAATGTACTGTAGATTTAATGCCTTTCAGCCTTGATGATACTAGCTTGCTCTCCCATAAATAGTATTCCTTCAAGTTTTTTAAGGAATCTTTTGAGGCTGCTAGTAACAGTGTTTTGGATTTTGATATCTCATCTTTGGTTACAGGTACAGTACCTAACAGTGCAGTGGTCAGCCTATTTTAAAGAAGGATAATCCGAAACCTAAGGTTCTCAAAGCAATTAATTAAAAATGGCCTCTGCTCAACTTGTCAGGTTCTTAAAAACTAATCATATTTGTGAAGTATTTCTGTCTGGTCATAGTACTGAGTTGCTGTCTTAGATGTGACTAATAATTCGTTGCTTGTAGTAGATGCTGAGAGTGGGGCGACTTTGGTTCTACTTTTGAAACTGCGGATAAAACCATATGTACCGAGTGCCTGAAAAATTTTGCAGGTAGTAATAAAACAGCACTAAAGTAGTGTATTTCATATCTTCAGACTAGATCCTTTTCAGTTAGGGATGGTAACTTTATTTCTTTATTGCTCTTTATTTACTTTAGATTCTTTGGGTTTTTATTTTGGGCCCTATTTTATTTTGAATAATTTAGTAATACATATTTTTCAGAATAATTTGGTAACACATATATATGGGAAATAAATCAGGGCCCTTGGCTGTTCCTATGTTTCTATATAAATGTGTTACCACTGGGGAAAAGTATTCAGAAGCATAACATATCCATTCTGTTGCTATACTGACAATATGCAGTTGTATGTATCTCTGATTTATATATATATATATATATATATATATATATATATATATATATATATATATACCTGAAGACTTTAGAGTACCTGAAGACAATACAGGACTGTCTAATGGATATTAAAATATTGATGGCTAATAATATAAAAGTCTAATAATAAGACTGTTGTTCTGTTTGTGCCCAACCCCCCCAATTACCAGCATTTTGGGGGGGAAATCATTTGGTGAGTCATTCTTTTTTTTGACTCAAAGCTTTAATTTGAACAACAGAAATCAGCAGTGGTTTGAGGTTGCCGTTTCCAACTCAGGAATGTTCCGAAAATAAAAAAGAAAATTAGAGCATACTTTTATCTCCTCTTTACTAGATTACTGTAACTTGTTGTATATTGGGTTGAGCAAGTCATCCTAATCACATCTGCAACTGGGACAAAATGCTGCTGCCTGTGTACTCTGTAGTGTGAAAAAGAGGGAGCAAATTACACCAGTCTTGGCTGCTCTGCATTATTTATTGGTTATTTTTAGAATTCAATATATGGTACTGTTATTTGTTTTCTTTGGTTGGGTGGTCATCCTATGAAAATTAGAAATGCCTCTTCCATAAAGTCCTGGCTTAAAACATAAAAATATTCATGCTGATTATTTATTCTTTTTTTAATCTTTGCACTTTGTTCATCTACTATATCCAATGCTTCCAGGATATCCAAGTGGAGCGAATGTTGTAGTCTTAGTCTCACTGGCAGATCAGATAATGCACTCCTAATTTATGATCTATTTAGTTCTGTATCATACCCACAAACCTCTTATTCATGACAGCGTTTATATCCTTTTAGACCACATAAGAAATAACACTCTCCTGGCCTCTCATATCAGCTTACAAAATTAAGCACTTCAGGCTGCCATATTGAAATGTAGGATTGTGTCTTTAAGGCCCCCCCATCATCAGCTCTGGAGAGGTCAGAATAGTAACACATGCTCAAATAAGGAGCTTCAGTTGTGATTAACACTGCGACTATTTTGATAAATACGTTAGAGCTTTATTTTCTTAAGGATATGTGAGCTGGCGTAAGTTTTGGCAAGGCTGGAATGTTTGAAGTGGTGCAAGCCAGCTGCTCAAGGAGGGGGGGGTACTTGCCGAGGTTTGTTTATTCGCAAGCTTATAACCTTTAAGCACCAGCCCTTCAGGTTTGCCCTCCTTTGCAAAAAAAGAAGAAAAAAAAGGCAGATCATTTTCTTAACCTCTGCTTAACTCTCCGAGTCCCTCCATCACAGCAGCGGGCGGGCGAATCCTGAAACTGGTCATAGTCTTGACATGAGGCAAACGACTCTTCTGCAGCACAGGATACATCTGTAAACACTGGCTAAATGCAGCCAGTGGGGTTCTCACATTGACCATCCCCTGCCCCACCCCCCCCCCCCACCCCCACACACACACACACACACACACACACACACATATACACACATACGCACGCACACATTCACTCCAAAGCCCTTCCATCCATTTCTGAAGGGACCACAGATATCCAATGGATGTGCTAAAATTCCCCGCTGTGCCTAGTCCGTTAGCGGCGGACCTGTGACAAAGCCTCACACCTCGCGGCCGGCCCAGAGTCCCATCTCTGGCTCTCTCCTCTGACATCTGCTCAGGGTTGGGGTTTCATTCGAGAGGGGGGCAGAGGGAGTCAATCTGCTCCTTTTTAAAAAAGAGCCTCGCAGTGCCCTGGGTGCTGATAGCGGGGTTGGGGTGGGAGGGGGTGGGGGGGCGGGAGAGATGAGGAATCCGCACCATTTCTCTTGCTGGCACCACTGGTGTGCTTTTCTGCAACCCTTCCCCATCAACGCCGCCACAACTCAAAGCCGTCTTTCATATCCTCCCACGGCTCCAGATTGACAGGCCTCAGACAGTTCAGGTGATGAGGAGGAGAGGGTGCGAATGGAGATAGAGAGGTGCCATGTTTGAACACTTCCTAAAGAAGAAAGGCTGATACTCTGCAAAAAAAAAAAAACCCTGCTCTTTTTGGCAAGTCAGCCATCATGACTATTTGAGGACTCTGACAGATTGTGCTAATGTGTTTATTTAGTTGATCAAAATGTGGACTGGAGCCGTTTACAAGCTTTATTTATGTCGCTGACTAACTCGGTCACTGACAGAATGAGGCAACATCAATCATCTTGTTTTGATTTGAGGGAAAGAACACGGGTAAAAAATAGTATTTTACTTCAGGTACACGTCGGTGCGCTTTGCTGTGAAAGCAGCTAAAACAAATTTATTTTGCCAGAAAGGTAACAACTGATTTTAGTGCCCTTAAACACCCTTCGATGGACGGTTACTTGCAGAGCAGCTCTTTTACATGAGATGAGAGTGTGTGAGAACCTTTTTAGTGTTCGTGTTGAGACCTGTTCCTGTTTAGTTCCTAACACTCACAAAGCTTATTTTCAAACATGGTTCTTCTACTGCCTTTGCCCAAAGTATCATTGGTGTTGTTTTAAAAGACTCAAAAATTGATTTATTTATGGTGCCAAATAAGGTTCTCTGAAGAATCAGAACAGTCAAACATATATAAGACATACAAGACCTGTAAGACCTTTAAAACTGTGAATAAAAAAAAATACATATACAGTTCTAAACAACGAATTTTAAGCACTTGAATGCATACATAGTTCCTTATATGGTTCCTTGCATAGAGAAGACCTATACGCTCCATGCATAAAGAAAGAAAGAACCTTTATGCATTCCGACGGTTCTTTGATTGTTTGGAAATGTATAGAAAACTGTTGCCTTTCCTAAAAAATATTTTGTAGGACAATGTTTTTGGCTTTGCTTCTGCCATTTATAAGAGGGAACTCTGAATATACCTATTTAACATAGCAACCTATTAATTATAAGAAAATAAATCATGTCTAGGAACCATGCTAGACAAAAATATATGTACCTTTCAAATGTGTTAACACAACTTTCTATCCACATGTGAATATATATATATATATATATATATATATATATATATATATATATATATATATATATATATATATATATATAGTCCAAATAACCATCTATATGTGGGTTTGCTGTCATGTTATGGTTGGTATAGAAGCCAAGCTGCAGAAAAGGGGATCGCTTCTCCATGTAATTCCAGTCTCAGTCACTGCTTTAGTGGCTGAACACAAGTGGCATTCTTCTCCCAGATAAAAATCACCTCGGCACATTTGTAGGACATGTAGCCACTTTACTGCTCTCAAAGATTAAGACTCACACGCGCATGACTTTTAAAGGTGATGGCTATTATCGCTCTGTGTACTACCCAGGAGAAGAGAAGGACTGCAAATAAGGGCATGAAGGAGAGATTTCTGAACCTGGAGGAAAGTGTTCAGAATCCAGATGCGTTCGTATTCGCGGGTACAGCCTAACACTGTTGGTAAAGTAATACCACAGCCTGGTATAGCACGGTTCTGTGTGGACAAGCTGTGACTTAGTGCTTGCACCAGAGCTGATATTGTTGGTTCAGCTGAAGAACGACTCTTCCCTGTGGGGGAGAGAGCAGACACGCTCGCAGTAGCAGCATGACAAATGCAGCCAGAAAAATCCATTAGATAAAGCTAGTTAACTGCCTAATTATTCTCAAGATAGAATTATCTGGGCACTAAACGTTCAGTGAATGAACAAGAAGTAATAACGACACTTATTTTAATTCTCGTCTTACTAATTAGAGTGAAAGGGCATATCAAATCCAGTTAAGAATTCATCCACATTAGCGGAAGAGAATGCAGCAGCAGGTAATTATGAAGAATTTATTACCCTGCTCAAAAACGTTATTTACCGCCAGGAAAAGAGTAAGTTTGGTTATTAGGAAACCTGACTGTTGGTGATCAATTACAAAACTACTTCAACAAAGGGCTGAAATATTTCTTGGGAGTCATTAGACAGATCATGCTGGGTTTTCCAATTGAACTGTCAATTCACCTACCCTAGTACGGCCAGCACCACTATGTCGAGCCTATTCAAGTCAGTAATGTAATCTACATTTAAATTAATTACTACGTGACTTTGACCAAATGCCACTGATAGTCCTCTGAAAAGAGGCTGCAATAACTTATTAGTGCAAGAGAAGGAGTTCGTGTTGGTAAAGCGACTGCATGAAATCACTGAAAGGGCTGAAGTTTTAATGCTGCAGAGGTCTCTCGCTCCTTGTTTCTTTATACGCTGGTTGTATTAGCGTAGCAGAAAGCCAAAAGACAATGTAAAAGGAGGTTTGGGTAATATAATTATGGAATTTGTATTTAACTTCAAAGTTTTGGATTTGCTAAAAATTTGGGGAAAGAATTTTTGAAGAATTTTTTGTTGTTTTTCATGACATTTTTTTATTGTATCAATCTGGAACCATGAATTCCATAATATTACTGTCCAATTTTAATGTAGTATATAATACAAATAATTTGATCTGATCATGCACATTAATGAAAATGTCTGAAATCATAACAAATCTCTCTCATTTCACTCTTAGTTGATTTCAATAATTTCAACAATTTCAATAAAATGTGCCGCAATTTCTGATGTATTTATTTAAGTTTATGTTTACATACGTGATGCTCCTGAACTCCCTGTCTTCCATTTACATGCTCAGCAAATCACTGCTCTTCATATTCATTTAATTTTCTATTAGTATAGTAACTTAGTGTGGACCTTAATCACCAATTATTGTATTTATTGTTTTTGTACTTATTGTCTATGCACCTTGTCTCGTATTTTTGTCTGTTGTATCATGGCCTACCTATTCTGAGACTTAGCCTAACAGTGTTCGCTTGTACTGTACAACCCTGTATTAGTATAATCACAATAAAGGTAAATTAAATCCAATGAAAAAGTCGTAGTCTTTAGAATGATATACATTTTTACAGAGCAGTAATATCAAAATAAATTGTGTGTTAAAGGTTTAGCCACAAATAAGTGTCAGTATTGTCATTATAACACCGCTTAACCACAGCAGGGAGGGTTAATTGGCCCTGTAATGTTGCTCAAACGTTGTCCTCACTCCTGTTTATTGGTCTGCCACACCGCCACTTACACACCTCAGCAGCATGTCTAGTTTTGTGAGACACTTTGAATGGCAAGCACATTACTTTGTACCACATAATAATTTTGGTAAGGTGGGTTTTTTGTGCTAAAATACAGAGATATATTGTGCTATTACTAAGTAACCAGTCCCTCCTCCTCGGATTTTTGTATGCTGTTTCTTGTATTCTGTTCTTAATGGTAGCTTTAAGACCTTTTTTATTATTTTCATATTTATAGCGGCTTTATCTTTCATTCAGCAATTTGCGTCAACAGTAAGGGTGTGAGACAAATAACAATACCACCCTCTGGACTGTGACTTTTGTAAGACTTGAGGTGAAGTAGTGAATCAGTGCTCATTAGCAAGGTTTACATGGTCTATTCTTATGATTATTCTAGACCTTGGTGATTTTTTTATCAGGCTAACCAAAGATTTCTTCTGCATTTAGACAGGACTGTGCACAGGCTGGTTTTAAATTCTACAGAGCACATGTTTTTGGTGCCTGTTTTACATTAGGGGCAGGTACATGTGCTGCTGGTGTGAGCAAACAGAGAGGGCTATGGAACCATTGCCCTCTAGAGGCCACTCCCCATGTGAGTCAGTTCTGCTGAATTATGACTTCAATTCATATGTAGTGATGAAATGTAGGCCTAAGCTGTATGTGCTGGCTAATACTGTGCATAGAGTGTAAAAACATGCTTCTTTCAGTACTACCAGGCAACTGCTTCACTGATAGGGGAAAACTAGTGGTCATGTCATGTCCTATTAACTGTTTCCTTTAGACTTTAGACTTTCTACGAAACTATCCTGCAGTCCAGACGGCGTTCACAAATTGTAGTTATGAGCAACAGGCACATGTAGAGGTCAGAGATGCTAATGTTATTACAAAAAATCATATTAAAATATAAAATTGTAAATTGATACAGTGTATATATGCAATCTATACAGATAGATATACATGCAAATGCATCAACCAATACTTTCAACAGATTCAAGCGAGTAAAGTACTGATTATACTGCATGAAATGTAATAAAAATTGATGACACACCACCCCTCCTCTAAAAATATCCCATCCAAATTACGTCAGAAATAGAAAAGCACACTTTTCATTACTAATTTTGGGGCTAACATATTGGTATCTCCGACCATCCATCCTTCTCTCCATTTTCTATACAATCACAAAACATGAAGGTGCTAAAAAATTCTTTAAACATAGCAATCGAAGAACCAACTTTGCTTCCCTTTTTTACATCAACAACATTTATGATTTTTTAAGCCTTTAAAAGGTTCTTCACACATCTCTTTCACAAATATGGTTCTCCTATGGCATTGCTCATAGAGTCTTCATTTAAAAAAGTTTTCAAAGAGAAGATTCCTTCTTCTACTACTAGTAGTAGTAGTAGTTCCACGAGTGCATGACTGGAGCACATGACAAATCTGTGTATTCTTTGTGTTTTATGGTCACTGCCTAAATGTAATACCAAAAAAATAAAAAAAAGAAGGTAGCAGGATAGGAAGGAGAATGCACCAGCGTCCACGTTTAATTAACAGTGCCTCCTTTACGGTTTGCTGGCATGAATTTGCCTTGTTTTTACGAAGCGAGATCCTGTTTTTCTCATTTTTCTCCTTTTGTTTCTAAGACAGGGAACGGATCTGGCTCTATGGGACGTTTAAATAGAGAGCTAATTCAAGCGGAGGGGCTCTTTCTCGGCTGGGCTAGGCTCATTGGGCCCTTTTGTGCGCTGCCCCTCACTCCATGTGTCCTCGCTCTCCTGGCTGGTCAGATTTTTTTCTTCTTCTTTTTTTTTGTCTGCGCTGGATAATCAGCTTGGACCGTTTGAGTCAGATGTGGTGGGAACTGGGCCTGCTTGGGGCTCCTCTCTGAAGGTGTTTGTTGTTAAATAGAACAATTCGGCTGTCTCTTTAGAAAGCCTGACAAAAGCAAATACTCCCCGCTGAAAATTTTCTTAGCCCGTCGCACAAAGGCTCAAGTTTGTTTAAGAAATTGCCGCTAAAGAAAGCGTCAACCCATTAAGGTAATTATATGGAACCTGTGTCCTATAAAGGCTTAATTGATGTTAATGTTTGTCTAATTGGGGATTCAGGGAGAGCAAAGGACTAAAGGTCTTCATAGCACTTTCAGGCGAGGCTCTGAAAAGGGTCCTTCTGGTTTTCACACTTCCCACAATGGCTGCCCGTCTTTCTCACATTACGGCCTGTTTTCAGCTATTTCCAGCATTCTGCAGCACTACTTAGAGCACAAAATAAGGGTGAAGAGCCATTGTCTGGTGCAAGCACTTCTCAAAGAGTGTTCCTGACAGGAATTGTTAGAGGACTCATGTTGAAGACAAGGGGGTGTGAGGGTGAAAGCCACTGTCATGCACTCTTGTCATGTCTCCGGTGTACGGCAATGGGACTCCTAATTGCTGCATCTGTTTTTTCATAGCACCAATTCATTTAAACAAAATACTTCAGTCAGCACCTCCTGTTCCTAAAGCTGAGCACAAGTTATTGGCTATTGTAAACGTCAATGCATTTGCATGTGTTTGTGTGTGCATTCGATGGCACGTATTTGTTAAAATAGCACATGGTACATCTCCTAATACTCGCTTGCGGCTTTAGCCGTGGGCTCCGACACAAATCCCTCATCGCGGTCATGTCACACGTTCTGTGTGAATAGAAAGGCCCTCTGTGGTATAGGGTTTGTTTTTTGCGAAGGAACAGAACTTGCTCTGGCTTTGCCGGACAGAGCATTTATTCGAGTGCCACCTTAAAATGAAGATTGTATGACAGAACTCTGATTGTAGCGTTAAAGAAGTGTAGAGAAGAGAAATGTGATGTTTACACATCTTTATTTTATGTTGTTTTTTTAACCAATCTCCCTTGGAAAACACTTGCCTGGCTCCATTCAGACCCTCTGACCATTTCAAATATTTCTCCTTGGTCTAATTGCTAAGGTCGGTGTTAACAACCAATGCCATTTCCACACAAAGTTAAAATAGGGCCAGTGGTGAATGGCAAACTGATTGTACCGCTGTCAGCCTCCTGCATAGGCTCTTTCTGCAGATGGGAAGTGTGAAGGATGAAGGGGATAGGGGGGGTGGGGGTGGGGGAGAGGAGGAAAAGGCACTTCATTTAACTTGCACCAAGCTGATTGGAGTGGAGAAGGCAATTCAGATCTTGAGTGGATTTCCCATTGCAGAACCTTCGTTCAATCCACACCCATTTCCGCAGGCCTCCTGTCAGTCACGGCACACAAGGCAAACCCTGGCACAACTCAATGGTTCTCCTCCACCTGCACACAATAGCGGCATCCAAAAAAAAAAGAAGGAAAAAAAAGAGACGCCTGAGCACGCCAGCTATATGTAGTCTTCAAAAATATTCACTACGTTGATGACCCTACTTGACTGACCTTTGCCCTAAGTGGCCCAGGAGCTTGTTCGAGCACACATTGTGCGCCGATTAGTCAGTCTCCCGTAGAGAACGGCATGATTGTTTTCCACTGCGCCTCGTGTGTTCCTCACCTGACCAGCCACCAGCCACCTCCTCTGCAAAAGTGTCAGTAGCCACAATAATGGCACAGTAACAAGCCGCACTCACTGCCTAAACGTTCACTCCGTTGTGGCCCGTTTTTCAGCCATAGTTTGCTTTGCCATTGACACTACTCAAAGTCATCAAACAGAGGCCACTGTAATCACAGAACTACTGTGAAGCAAGGACAGTTTGAACGTTTACATCATCAAAAAGTGATTAATTCAAAGTTGAAGCTTGCAGGGAAACATAAACAAACAAACAAACAAACAAACAAAAACAGTTTGACAGGTTTAGATGAATACACTGACGTGCTACTGGAAAGATAATTGGTTCACAAGAAGCGATTAAAAAACAGATGGTTGGAAGACTGTCGTCTTCACTACAAAAGTGTCTCTATCAAAATGTCAAGGAGTAACTTAATCACGGCATTTTGTTGGGGAAAATGATCTAAAAAAACCCTGTCTACGAAGTGTCGCGTTACTTATCAAAGTACTTTACGGATTGAATAATGACCAGGGGTTACGGCCTCTAACCCCAGCGGGTGACCTGTGGATACAGGCGAAGTCGGTCGGGGAAAAAAGCTCTGCGGCTGCCCTCTCTTTAGCTCAGCCTCTCTGGAACAGAAACTCGACTCCACAGCCATAATCACTTTAGTACTGTTTTTGTTCTCGGGTAAGTGGACAAAATATTTGGATGATCTTGAGCAAGCACAATAATTGAATATGTGATTTGGTAGTAGCAGGTGTTTGGAATCTTGAGCTTGTCTTTACATAATGAAGCATTCTGTAAACAAAAGCAAGTTGTTATGTTGCTTCGGCATGCTGGGGATATGCTCAAATGAAACAACTAATTTTCTTGATAGCATACTGTAATCATGCTGTTCCTCTACCACGCACTGTGCTGAGTGGTGTGTTGCCTATTAATTCATTCTCCTTCTCTCCGGTGAGAGAGAGGGCCCTCCTTCCACTAGTAAACTGCTATTATTCATTACACCTCTAGGTCTATAAGTACAAATAATCCCTGGGGTTTGAAAGAGTGAAATAATTATTGTTATTTGCTTGGATGTGGTTGGTTGGAGTATGGCTCGCCGATCTAAAATGGTTTGGATATGTTTAAATAAAAAATAAATACAAGGAATGAATAAATAAATAAATAAATAAATAAGCCACACGCCTTGACACGCACTCCTCTGTGTGAGGAAGGTATTTAATTAGAAGCCAGCCAAGGTAGAGACTCGAGCGCATCACACGACAGATGAGTGCAAAGCTAGCCACGCTTCACCTCACATTAGCCTATATTTAGAATTTACTTAATAGTCTATGTATGTGACTTGTTCAGCACTCATTTAAGCATTAATGACCAAGGTGATGTCACAGGTGTTTACATATTAAATATGTCAGTTGTCAAAAGGCATGGAGACTTATGAAATAGTAATAGAGGCTCTCTTCATAATGCCTGGGAGTGTGGATAAAGCTTACTGTGAGCCCAGCTAGCTTCCACGCAAGCTAACCTCGTTTTGTTAAGTCTGGCTTAAGTAGCATTTCTGTTTCTGTTCAAGGGCGACAGCATTTCCGCCGGAGCTGCATCAGTCAACCTATTAAATTCTTCTTTACAAGAATAAACTACAAGGGAAAATAGATTCATGATTCACTCAGAAACACAAAATCAGTCAAAAGAATAAATGAATAATTAACATAAGACATAAGTAAGAAATTAATCTTAAATATTAATATAGTAAAACAACTAATTTCTTTAGATCAAACTACAAATACACAAAGGTAGACTGGTGTAGTCACTTCCTCCGTCGTCATTCAAATCTTGCCGAATAGGTGGCTAATTAAATTAGGATTCCCCCTCTTGCATAACTGTTATTTCCCATCCTCAGCCCTTCTTCCCCTTGTTTTCAGCGTAGGTCACAGACCGCAGGGACAAAAGGACCCAGGCAGACTCGGATCCTTCCTGCTTTAGCTTGCGATTTGGGGCAGGAATCAGACGGCGGCCACTTGTTACACCCTGTGTGACCCTCTTTGTCCTGCACCTGTGTGCAGTCCCCACCCCCCAATGGGGCAAGAAAACAGAACGAGAGTCAGGTTAGAGGTCATGGGTTGGAGCGCTGTGAAGAGGAAGTTGTTGTTTTTCAAAACAGCAAGATGCTTATCACTCTCATCTGATTTGACAGCCATCTGTCAGTCAAGGAATTCAGACGCTTGTTTTGCCCCAACACAAATCGGACTGCATATGCAGATGCTCTAATGCTGCATAGTGAAAGAGTGGAAAGGCTCTTGGTTCTTCTGCCTCATTTTTTCTCTTTTTTTTGCTATGTAGTGTTTAGTTTAGGTGTGTTCCAAATTTTGAAAGGCGCATTTAACTTTCACAGACCCCTGAGACCACAGAGTCTGCGCAGGAGGACATGTATTAACTCTACACCTCCGACATGCAGTATCTCAATTAGTACCTATGCGATTTCTGAGGGGGCCATATCTTCTGTCACACAGGAGGTAATAGGAGTAGCTGTAGGCTGAAGTACTGTACTGCTGCAATGCTGATACACTACACGCTACTAAAGGAAGAGTGCACCATATAGTGTATCAGTCACATGTCAGAATTTGTATTGTTTACAGATACTTATTTATATTTGTCATATTTGTTAACCTTGCAAGTTTGGGAGAAATGCAAGAGATAATAGACCAAAGGTTTTAGGCTCCTTATCTGAGCAGTAAGTGTTTATTTGTTTAGAAAAAGTAGCAGTTTACATGTTTCTACATATGTCACTGTGTTCATTGCATAATTTCCAAAGCCCTACATATATCGCTGCTGTTCGATGGAAAACCAGTGTATCTCCAGTTTTGTTCGTTTTTACTTTTCTGAGAATACTACTGGATGAATAGACCAATAGAAATGCTCTAAATGACCTGGAATAAACTCTTTTTATTACATTAACCTCTGTTCAAAGAAGCATTTTTGCCTTCTCCTGTAAAGTCACCATTTTGGAGACACAATTTCACTGGACAGCGATGGTATGCTACTTAGCTATGTAAAGCAATAAAGTAACTCATCCAATCCATTCCATACACAGCCTTTAGAGTATAAGGTTCCAAAAAATGTAAGAACCCAACAACATACAGCTCCAGCCATACACTGAGGTGAAAAGTGTGAGAGTATGTTGAATCATGGAACTTTGTGGCTGATTATAGGCTTACATCTCTGAGAAAAAGGGAAGGCAGCAGATAACCTTAATCTCCTTTGATTCAAGTGACCAGGCATGCTGGCCATTGACATCTGGTCAGAGTTAATGGGGATTCCTGGACAGTTTGTGTAATCACCTTTCATGAAGTGTTATAATTATAAAGCCGCACTTGTGTCTAAAGGGGGGGGGGATCATAGTGTTCACTTGGCTCAGTCTTACACTTTTCGCTGGCTGGTGTAATTTAAACTCAGTACTTTACCGAGTTCTACTCAGTCTGATCTTATCCATATAACATGAGTGCATCTGAATGTGCGTATGTGTGTTCTGACATCTTCAGATGAACCGCTGAAAGCTTTTTTCCAACTGAAATGTCCAACTTTAGGTCCTGCTGAGTAATCCAAGCTGGTATGGGAGAGGCATTAAAGCTGCTGCTTACGGGAGCATGGGACTAGCAGCAGGGCCACTAAAAAAAAAAACAAAAAAAAAAACATATGCCTGTAGCGCAGGTGAGGTACAGGCCTGTGCACAATGAGGTGGTGCTGTGCAGGTAAGCTCAGCTTTGGGACTGCACAAATGGGATTAGTGGCAGTTGTAGAAACCCCCTTATTTCATCACCTGGCATGTCGGTGTCAGGTTTCAGCCATACAATGGCATGTGTTTGGAAACAAACCTGACTCCAAAACAAACTGCTTTGCAGTCCCTGAGTATCTGTGTGGGAAACGTAATGGTTGGAATTTGTGTTGTGGAAGAATTTAAAGGGATATTCTACAAATGTCTTCTTGCTGAATTGTTTAAGATGGAAGTCATATAGAGTGGTTTGATGGTTAAAAAAAAAAAGCATGGTTGTGGAGTCAGTAATGGGAACCACACATCTGAGGTGGCTATTATCTCTAAAAGCTACCACACAGAGTGGTTATAATACACAGCAATAATGATGCCTGACACCTTATTTTGAGATAAGGTTTTTGGCCAAAAGCACATTTTAGAACTCATTCACTGGTAAAGAGTCCATTATTTTTACCATTATTTTACAATTGTTAACATTTCATATATTCACTGGTCATTTTGCATGGTAAATTGAATGCCTATAATTGCGTAGTTGTGTAATAATCACCGCCACTGTAAAGAAACCAGGGGCTGTAAGTTTATTTATAGTGAACTATTTCACATCAAACCACTCTGAATCACAATTGTATTAACACAACTATGCGGACATTTTAAAAAATGAGCAAACTCACCTTTTTCTAAGGCTCGATAAATACATTACATTTACATTTAAGGCATCTTATCCAGAGCGACTTACAGAAGTGCTTCACTGATTACTCAGAAAAATACCCTTAGCTAGTTTGTATTGACTAGAATCCAAAAGATCCGTCCGTAATACTCGGCACTACACTTCGCCCGAATACCATTAGAAATACACTGCATAGGTAGTACACTGTGTGTCATTTTTATTTTGAGTCCAAAGCTTGAATGAGCTTCATTTCTTCTTCTTCTGCAACAGCTTAAAGGCTCAATTGCCGTCTTCATAATGCTTTGCTTCAGACTCTGACTAAATCATTTATCTCTGTTGCTGACATTCCGTTTACGGTGTTCATCCACTGGCTCTTAAATGGTAAACTATTTCTGTTCTCACCCACGAATGGGTTATTATGTACAGGCACGCATGTAATTATTATTGACAGATCACCATTGTTGTGAATGCCCATTTGCTCTGTTTTCTGGGAACTCGGAGCGAGAATTACATTGTTCTGAAATAATAACGTGCAGATGTGTTTTTGCTTCTAGTCGGTAATCAGGGCACAGGGACCATTCTGTCTGCAAGATTGGTCTATCACCTTATGGGGAAATTAAAAACGACCAGGTACCACGGCCCTGCCTTCTTCTACCATTATATTGCAAGTGTAATTATTGCGCCGATCGTTCACCACTCGCTGAAAAATTGAGCTCATAATTGAGGTGCGCCATAAAATTTTAACATTACCAAATGAGACATACGTCAAAACATTGGTCAAAAATGTGCGGAAATCCACTAGTTCTACTTTGCCGCAAGGCTTTACGTGCGTTTCCCAAAAAAAAAAAAATAATGCTTTTCTGCTATGACAACCCATCCTTGGCGGTGGGAAAGAAAGCCTAATTGGGCGAGTGTGGTTTGGCCCAAACTCTCCCACCAGTATCAGTCACTCTCAGATTGTGGCTCATGAGGGAATATGTGGGAGGAAGGCAAACACTTACCATGCCATTATTCCAGGCTCTCCCAGTTCAACTAACCCACACCCCCTCCCCACCCGTCCCCACCTTCTCCTCCTTCCTTTCGCCATCAGCCTCTCTGTTGCTTGACAGCAAATGGAAGGGGAGGGGCCTGCTGGTGGGCTCGGCGAATGGTGACACCTGCGGCGCTTCTGAAAGGCATGCTGTTCCTGCTCACCCCGGAGCCTGCCGACATTGTATGGAGGTGGAGAAAGGAGCCGAGGCCCCTTACCTGTGTGAGAGCAGGCACTCTGGCCCAGCCAGGCCCCGGCTGGCAGATTGGTAATGAGCGACTGTATGTGGTTAGGCTCGGGCCCGGGTGCTGGGGGCCCCCTGGGGGTTCCGAATGTGGTGGTGGATAATAAGAGGGCTGAGACACTCAATGTGGCACTGATTCATGGAGGCTATCCGTCCGGATTACCTTTCTCACCGTGGGCACAATAAGGACCAGGTTCCCCAGGGTTAGGAACAACACCACCAGATTGGCCCTGCAAGCCCCCCGGGGGAGATGGGTCTTTCCCAGGGTACAAACACTGCAGTGCCCATCAGGTTAATGTGAAACGTAAATACCTGTTTGTTCCAAAATGGAGTTACAGTCAGGTGTGGAACACAAACACAAATGGAGCAGAAGGGCAACGTATACCAGCCTCCTTGGAGTTCATTTCGAAATTGAAATGTGCCACACAAGAAAGGCTCGGATTGGCCATGTTTTAGAACAGAGGTGTATTGATATAGAGGCAGAATAGTGCACAGATCTAAATATTATTCATTGAAATGAGTATCGGTACAGTGCTATCATGTTAATAAATTAAGCACCATAGACGTAAGTTTTCTTTTGTTTTGTGTAATTTGCTCTATTTCTCAGTCAGGCGACCTTTCTGTTGTTTTAATGTTCACTATTAAAAGCTGACGTGTGCTGCTGAGTTGTTATAGCTGTATTGTTTGTGCCTGCTCCCCTTATCTGCAATCTGTTAGAAATTCCAGTGATACTTTAGAAAACAAACCATCATTGTGCCCACGCTTCTGCAATCAAGTTATAAAGCACTACCTCTTTTTGTTGTCTTTATACTGAAACTTCTGACACTAATCAAGACTGCACACTAAGCACGGTTTTAGTGTTCATAAATCGTCATGCAGACATTGGAAAATGGATTAAAGAGAACATCACATAAGGATAGAATGTAAAATTGTAAGTAAATTGGCACTTGCAATGAAGCATGTGCAGTGAATACATGCCAACCACAGTTCAGTTGAAATGAATACTTGCTAATAATGAATGAAGCTTAGAAGAGGCCACAGTTAACACAGTTAACTCACGAGCCATCAGCCATCTAAACTTTGGCTATGCCATCAGGAGATTGCAGGTTCGATCCCTGAGGATGTCCACCCATCCATGGCTGGGAGGCCACAAGAGCATAATTGCTACCATTAAAACACATATGAACTGTACATTTTGACCATTTCTATTGGTCTACTCTTAATAAAATGAGCATGTATGTATCGAGTTGCAGGTGTCATTTTTAAATAATACGTTGAGGCAAGAGTTTTTTTCACATTTGTCTCTTTCACGCTTTCTGGTATACAGTATGTGTATTGGGTTGAATATTGTAACCAAGCCAACCTGTCTTGGACTTGCAATTTTACAGAATGTATTGATGCAAAAAGTATGTGATGTGTAGGGCCATTTAAAAGAAAGTGTAGAATGAAATTGCTGCTATTGGTTCACTCTTTAAAGGGCCCTTGTCATAGAAAATTAAATTTTCCCCATTTTTTTTTCAAACTAAAAGTGACAGTAGTATGTTGTAAACAAGCAAACAAGCGAACTACCCTTAGCCTCCATATTGTGTCACAAAAACACAAAATCGCATTAGCATATATCCTTCTAATCAGACTACAAAGTTTGGCTCTGTCAGTCTTACTGTACAATACAGAGCAGAGGTCGCTGACATATAAAAGTCTCAGTAAAAGGCTCAGTAAAACATCTTTAAAGGGTAATGCAGTACGGCTGTTTTTTGGTTAACTACACACACATATAGAATATTAAAGCAATCCTAGTTAGCAGCTATCAACACTCACCCAGCTTATTACATATACAACAAACAACGACAAAGAGTGCATAACAATAAACAATCAGCCACAAGTCTAGGTCCAAGCTCTAAAATATTCATAGATGGAAACAGGAGTGAAATGTGGTATAATGGCTATTCTTGGATCCAGGAAGTCGACCTAAAACAACCTAAAACAATGTGAGCAGCTAAGGGCAACTTTAACGTGACAGGTGCTCCATCTATGTACGGTTTTACAAATAAATGTGCCAACCAGGGTTCTTTGGGGTGATGTCATAGAATAACCACTCTTAAAGAATTTATCATATTTTCTATGAACGAGACGTGTACAGAATCTTATTAACAGAATGTTACCATTAACAGAAAGGACAAATACTGCTTATAAAGGCACACTTACTGAGAATGAAAGCGACCCAGCGTGGAAGATTTACCAATACATATAAGTGGAAAGGACACTGTAAACAGTGTGTCCTTTCCACTGTGAACCTAGTGGGAAAGAACTTCAATGAACCTCTACCCCACACGTAACTAGCAACTGGCTTCAACGTGAGTGTAGGTTTTGTGCACTAGTGCTAGCCGAATTAGAAGCTGTTCAGATGCCACAACCAATTTACTTCTATATTAATGCGACAACGAGTTTACAAAACTAGCAATGTTTGATTTAGCAGAGATTTGATTCAGTAGCAGGTATTTGTAATATTAACCATGATGGTGATTTGTGTTAAGGTTGTGTTAACAGGTCAACCTGTTCAAGTACTATTAAGCATACTATTACAATGTAGGATTTGTAACTATAAACCTGCCCCACAGTTCTACAAACATCTGACCTTATGAAAAACACATGATTACATTTATTTAGAGCTTCGTTAACTTACAGTGGGTACATGGAGTGCTGCAGGGTAGAGGAGCTGGATGAAGGGCACCTCTTGTCTTCTGTCCTCTTGGTGAAGGCTCAGGCTGTCGTGGGGTTTGTTTACTCTTTCTTCTAGGCAGCCTGTCTGTTCCGATTCCTTTCATGAGTAGAGATTAATGTTGTTAGATCTCTGATATAAACAGCGCTGGACCAGACAGTGCTGGCCATTAGAATATTTGTAAACAGTCAGAAACTAAGTGACATGACAAGTCAAGGAGATGTCAAATGTCATAAGTAGTGTCTGTGTGTGTCTGTGTGTGTGTGTGTGTGCGTGTGTGTGTGTGTGTATTTAGTTGTATGCCAGGGTGAGAGAGAGTAAAACTCTAACAGACATGCACACATTTAGTGTAATGTAGCTACAGTGTAGTGTGAAAGGAATGTTTTTCATCAAAATCCTATAAAACTGTTAAACTGATAATTTCTACACTCATCAGTCCAAACTATAAGACATATACTTCATGTGCTAAAAGCAGGTTTACTCCCCAGGCAAAAAGGCAGTCAATCTTTGTGTGTTTAAGGTGGTGGTAACTTAAGGCTTCTGCAGATGGAATTGCACAGGGGTGATCTTGCTATAAATACCTATGGGGTGTGTGACAGCATTCATAGAGTGAAAAGAGGTGGTATAGTGCAGCGAATGTCTTGTTGGATGTGTGGAAAATGGGCCGCAAAGCAGATAGTGGGAAGGAAGTAGCTGCATTTGCAGATGTATTAAGACGTATGGCCATACGGGTCTACCAGCAGTGGCACAAATCCCAGTTTGTAGAAAATTCTCAGCTGAATTATGTCTGAAAGATGAAACTGATGGACAGCTTTTGAATGAAAATCGCTTCCCTTTCAGGCAAGAATTGCTTCTAGCAGTCAGTCAACGCAGGTCCTTCACAACATCTCTGAAAGAACAATCTGCAAAGATCTGCATATTTATTCGCAAGCTGTGAAAGCCGCCGATAGTCCCTGTCTGTCAGTTTTATCTTTTGGCCACAATTCTGATGATTCTTTCCTGTAGACTGGGATTTTTGCCACTGCCTTTAGACCCGTATGACAATGCGCTTTCATACAACTGCAAATTCAGCTACTTCCCTCACACTATAGACTTTGGCACACCTAAATGCAATCACTACTTTTTGCCAATCAATAACATTGGCTCTGTGACTAATTTTCCACAAATCCAACGAGACATTCACTGCACTGTACCACCTTCTCTCAATCTATGAGTCTCTTCACACCCTGCAGGTATTTATAGGCTGATCGTTGTTGTACAATGCCATCTGTCTGTCTGAAATTACTACCACCAAATTACACGCAAGGTGACTGTTTTTTGTCCATGGAGCTTATTGCTGATGTCACACAAACACACAAAACCTTGTATCCACTTTTCACTTTTTATCATGCCAACTGAAATGCTCCAAATTATTTTAAATGAAACATTGCTTTACTTTCACTTCCACTGAAAGTTCAGAAGGTATTCTCTTTCTCCTGTACAGCTGTCATTTTGCAGCAAAAACTTGTATCTTCAAAATGAGAAAATATATATCAAATGAATCATTGAATACATTGATATATAAAAGTCTAAATATAAATATATAAATCTACCTATCTATTGATCTAGCTATCTGTCTACCCATCTGACTATTTATCTGTATATCTGTCTGCCTATCTACTGATCTATGTTTATATCTATCTATCTGTCTGTCTGTCTATCTATCTATCTATCTATCTATCTGTCTGTCTGTCTGTCTGTCTACCCATCTGACTATTTATCTGTATATCTGTCTATCTATCTGTCTGTCTATCTATTGATCTATGTTTATATCTATGTCTATCTATCTATCTATCTATATACATATCAATTTACTGTTTCCACCAATCTATCTTTTTGCATCAGTAGCATCAGTAGAATGCACTTCAGCTCCACTGTACATAAATGCTTATAACGCTCGAGTTACTGGTGTATAATAACATCTGCTTAGAAACAAATATTTACTTCCCAAAGAATCCTGTTTATACACAGATACAGCAGCAGTCATTGCGGTTCGGGCACCAGCCAGGGGAGCTGTCACAGCAGCAGGTTGAAAAGGTGTTTGATATGTTGAAACATAGGTAAAGCCCCCCCCCCTCAGTAAGACTGCGTGAACAGCAGATCTCTCTGAACCATGTGACACTGCTTAGAGCACTTGGAGCGGGAACCGCTGAGGCTCACTTCATGTGACTTTCTAATGAGAGTCTTTATGCCAAGACGAATGTCAACGATGCAAACTATTTGTGACACTTGGCGGAAAAAGAATGTGTTTTATATAAACAGTCCAGGCTACTTTTGCTTTGGCAGTGTGGCAAGAAAAGTATCTACCTTAATATTTGCTAGTGTTTGCATCTTCTTTTTATATACGGTACAAAATACAGCCTCTACGCCTTCGTAGTGGAAGAGAATCCTAATCCAGCTAATCTGGTGTCTTTTTCTTATGATTTATGATCATGCTTGCCAATGAACTTATACTAAAGTACAGTAGTGCATCACAACTTGTATTTTTAATTTTGTGTCTATGATGCAGTTTTACATTTTCTGGGTAAGAGGATGAGGCACTTTACCTCACCAGCACTGAAGTTTTTACTAGCTGCAAGGTCTCTAAAAAGAGCTTCTGATATATTTGAAATGCTGACATTAAATGATGATGGTTTGCACTGTCATGTGTTCTGCATTTTGCCCTAAATTCTGTAGAATGTGTGCATAGTCATATCATAAAAGATGGATTATAGTTGCTCAAATTATATACATTATAGAACTGTAATACAGAACTAACCTACAATACATTTTCAAACATGTTCTGGTTATTACATTAACAAAAGGCTGAATAAATCAACTCATAAATGATAATTATCATGGTCATTAGTACAAAATTCCATTGTCACATGTTTAGGTACAAGATAAGCTGGAAACACCTCAAAGTATTATAGTTATATGGGGTCATATCCAGTAAGAATTTGTCTACTGCCTAGAAACCAAACTTCTGGGCTGTAAAGGAAAACTTTACCATTTACTGTTTTTCAGATTTACTTTCCTGCTCCAAGAAACATTTCTGTGAATATGTCAATGGTTACCACCCTGTCACTCCAAATGATTATATATTGATGAAATATTTCGCTATGTCCTTTATAGAGGGTATGCAATAACATCACATTTCTGCTGGAACACAGCCCCTTTTATCAGACTGAGTGGCAAAATATTCTGCACCATGGATGTTTATTAGAGAAAGTGCTCAAACTGGGAATGAAACAATCAATTATAAGTTAAGGCAGTGTGGTCTTGACAGTGATTCCAAACAAATGACCAAACAACCAATTGTCCATGGATAACGTTGTGTATGTAAAACGTTCTGCTGCCTGAGGCTTGAATCACATATACCTCATAACTAACAGAACAGAGTCAACTGAATGGTCCTAGGTGTTTTCAACTGCTTTCAGGCTAATTTAGTAGACTGGTTCATCCAGAGTTGCTTGTTCTGCCTTTTACTTGAACTTAGCATGTTGTTAAATTCACAACTATGGTGGGCTTATTAGTTTCCCACCTGTTTTCAGAGCGCAATCCATTTGCTTCTCTTTTCTAAAGATTTCAGCACTCTATAAAATGATAGCTCTGAATTCCTGCTGAATCTGTTTGTACAGTCAATTTCACAGCAGTTCTTTCCCATTATTGTGTTAGTAGCATTCACACTGAACGCTAACTATGTCACTCAGTGGGCATGACCACAGTGACTCTGGCCATGTTTATTTCCTCTATTAGCTGAATATCTAGAACCTGTTTGGAATTTCAGCGTAGTTTAGTTTGATTGTGTTGGCACTTATCCCTATTTTACCCACCAGAATTACACAGCACTGTGGAGTGTGAACCACACACTTACCTAATTATTACCTAGAACCTGTTCAGTATCATTTAGTGAAATGGTCTTGGAACTTACCACAAAAAAATGCTCTACTACTTTGTAGGTTGTACCTCACGCTTGCATGGTTAACATGGAGAATGTAAGGGAAACTGTTTTAATGATGGTTGCCATTAACTATTGTAAGTTTTCAGATAATTAATAACTTAGTGGATTATAAGTAAATTATAAAACTGCAAAAAGTGATCTGATGAGTAGGCAAACTTTTTGGAGCATAACAGAAGACTTTCACCAGCTCAGTTCATAAATACCATAATGAACAAAATTATTTTTATGAAATTAAACAATAAGATAAGATTCTGAATACCTTTTAAAAATACCATTGCCAATACATAGTCTTAGAAATACTCAATAGTCCATTTTTGCTAAAACAGCATGTGATTTGTACCTTTATAGCCCTTGCATTTGATGTACTTCCCAGGGTTGTAACTTGAACCAGACAATCTTATTTTAGGAGAAAGCTAGCTGTTTTGGCTCATTCAGTGCCTACTTACTGTATGCATGTGTGAAGCATGAGAGAGCCCAGATTCCCCATTAGGGTGGGACATAGCAGAGGAGAGTGCTCTATTCAGGCCACGGTTTGTTCACCTAACCAAATAGCACCTTTCATCTTCAGCTGCTTTCACGGCCATTGAGGGGGAAGATAAACTTTGCTCCCCTCTCTCTCCTCCCCCTCCCGGCGAGTGCTTGACACCTCCATTAAGGGGGAGCGTTGCTCAGGTTGCCACAAATTCAGCTAGGAAAAGAAAAGTGCGTGAAGGTATTGAGCGCTCTTTTTGAAGGGACACCTGGTCACAGGCTGGGCTCCCAAGAGACAAGAGCATCCTAGATCGGCGTGACAACCTTGTGAGCCTGAGCCAAGAAGGCAAAGACAATTAAAGTTGCTGTCTATGTACAGCAGTGATATTTCCAAACCAAAAATAAGTTCTCCCTTTCAATTAACCTTTCCTGCTTGCTACATGACCGTTTTTCTGCTTGCCATCCCCACCCCCACCCACCCAGCCCTGACCTTTGGTAATACCAAAGTATGTACAGCCAGTCATTCCCTCTGGCAGAGGAGCACTGCAACGTATAAAAACCTATCAAAACACACAGAAAGAGGCATCAGGGAGAGATGACAGTGTGCGAGCTTTCTTTTTCAGAAATAGAAACCCTGTCCGTCAAGCAGGACATCGTGGAGAACATCTGCATGTTATCATGATGGGTTACGAAGGGAGGGGGGGGCAGTCGTTCCCACACCTTGTCACAAATGTCAGAATGTCATGAACCACCCACCTCCCTTTTTTTCTAATAAATTTCAATGTGCTTTGAAATAGAAATTAGCATATTAATGTTTATTTAGATAGTGTTTTATTTATATAAATTTATTTTAATCTTTTTTAAGGTTTTACAGGCCCTCAGCTTAAAGTTGTATTGAAGTGTTCTAAAAGTGTCAAATCTGATATGCTGAATTAGGCTGTGATCTGGGATAACAACATATCTTACCTGTAGATTGTTATGGGGAACATGATTTTCTGACCTGGTTCTAAATTTCCAATAGTATTCTGATTTTATCAGATTATCCTACACTGTAAAAAAAATACTCTAGGAGACGGTAAAGAACTGGCATCAGGGTTGCCAGGAAGTTATCACAGTATCTTACTGCTGCAAAATGTACAGTAAAATGCTGTTTTAGACAATGTATAAATGTACAGGGTATTGTTAAAACAGTAAAGCAGCCAAAGTTCAAACAACTGGTATTCTTTCAATCTTTAGATTTTCTATCATATTGTGGCACAGACAGGTATCATCAGTTATTAAAGTAAAATGTTACATTATTTCTGAAAATAACTTGATAAATGACTGTTAATAAATTACATAAAGTCAAGTGTTTCTAATTATAAACTGTTATGAAGAAGTTGAGGCAGGCTGCACGTGCAGAGTGGCTTGATTAGGGTTTTTATAACTGTTATAAAGGCAGGCAGGGGTAAACACTTAGACAGGCAGGGGTGGAAAATGCACATCCGTAATAATAAAAAAAAAACACACAGCACAGATCTAAAATACAGACTAGGCTCAGAATTAGCAATAGCAACCACAGAGTTTTTTTGCATCAAATGGGTGGATATATCAGCATTATGGCTGGGGGGAGGGGGGAGGGCTGGGAGAGAGAGGGAAGTGGGAGAGTGTAACTGTGTTTGAAGTGATATATTGTACTGTGGTCACATATTTCCCAACGTAGTTATGCCAATCTATAAGAAAACAGTGCTTTACGGTTTTTATATAGAAATTGTGAAAATAACCACTTTTCCTGTTCCGTAACGGGGTCCGAGTAATAAGGTGATTAAGTTGGGACCACCAATACACAAATGGCCCACAAGTTGCCGATATTGGGGAAGGCCGTTGTTATGGGACTATCTGTATCTGTAAATACAGGCTAATTGTAGCTTAACTTATAATAAAATGTCAATAAATGTCATTTAAAATAACACAGTTGACTTCAGAAACATTGCTTCTGACAAACATTTTCTCAAACAAAACTGTAATTCGAGTTTCCATAAACTGCATAAACTCAGCTCTAACACAGTCCTGTCTTCAACAGCTAGTTGAGTAGAGTGTGCTAAAACACCAGAAAATAAATAACTTAACTAATCTTAAAAATGATACAAATGAAATGTATATAATCTTAGAAACAAAATAAAACAAATCATTTAAATGATAACGTGGATGAAAATGGTTTATACTCGAGGCACCTGCTCTTTCTTGCTAACTGAGACTACTGCCGCCTCTCCAAATCACGTGGTCCTTACAATGAGCTGCTTTTCAGACTAATGGGATAGTACTGTTAAAATTGGCTGTTCATTTACAGCCAAAAATGTATTGGTAAAATGTAAAATTAATTTTACAGTAGAGAGGCACTTTTCTAAGAATAATAGGATAAAAAGTATTATCGTCTCGTTTTTTACAGCATTTTTTACAGTGTCCCTATAGCTACCTAACTTAATAATTATTATGCACAACAAAAAGTCCGATCGTAAGAACAGGCCCCAGTTGTAATATCCTTAGGCCTATGGCTACGACCAGAGAAAAAACAGAGAGTTGAAGAAGGTGCAGAAGAAGAAGAAAAAGAAGAAGCAGAGGAAAAAACAAATCAGCGAACTTCATTATATCCTGTCCCTATCAATTGGAGCTATCCTCGGAGGGGCTCGCTAATGGGCAGTTAGCTCTTTTCTTCTCCCTTCCATTGAAATGACGTTCAAATCTGAGGACACTAAGAAGTCTCCTCTCTTCGGCCCTGAGAACATTGGTTTATCATAAGCGCTCTTATTAAAGCCTCACTCTAATTCTCTTCTTTCCCGTCTTGGAAATCATTACGGTCGCCATGGTGACGGCAGCAAGGGCCGCGCTCGAGCCCGACACCGCGTGAACTGGAGCTCGAGGCCGAGCGCGTGCCGTTACTCTTCATATTCTCCTATTAAAACACGGAGACACCTGCACGAGCCCTAATGCAGCCAATCAGATGACACACATCCACTTCATTAGGGCGCACAGGGGCGATCCACACTGGACGCACTTTCGCGGATCCGGAATAATAAATTAATAAATAAATACATAAACGGATAAGATGCCTCTGTACTAATATGAGTTCTAAAGTAATACTTGTAAACACTATATGGTTCATACCTTATACGTTAATCGTATTTTATTTATTTCCCTAAGATCCTCTTACAGTGTGTGTGATGGGTGAATACTGGGCAGAACACAGGCTGATTATTTTACACTGCCAGTTATTTGCACAAGCTGGGTTAATTGATCAGTTGATCAGTGTATTTCACCGATCTATGTGGAAATACTATACAGGAAAATGACAAAATCCTGCAGCTATTAATTAGGGTTATACACAGGGCCCAGCCCGTTTCCTTCACCCATATTCTAATCACCTCCTACCCTGCAAGCTCTTCACAGGGGTCATCAGGTGGGCACCTCCCTTTGTCAGTGTTTTGCTGAATTAAGCCCACGACACCTCCAGGAGGCTTTACAAGTGAGGTCTGGCTTCCTGACCCACTCCCCTCACTTCACGTCACTTCACAGAACAGAACGATCACTTAACCAGCTTCATAACTGAAGAGCCACACTGGCCTCCACGGGCCGTACCTAGTCCCACTGGCACCGTTGATATTGTATAATAATAATAATAATAATAATAATAACTACCCAGCAACACTCTAGCAAACGCCTGGCAACACCTTGCAGAAACCTGGGACACTTTAGAACCGGGATTACCATAGTAACTGTTTATCAAACAGCATATCAACCACTTAGGACCGCATATTATAGCAATTATGATAATAAATACAAATGATAATATAATTATAATAATTATTTTATAATATAACAACAATTCTATTTTACATGACTAGCATTACTTATATCACTGCTACTGTTTTTGTTTTCATTCATTTGAGACATTTTCTTTACATTTGTTTTCGACTTATCATTTAATTTATGATGTCATTTATGTATAAGAGTTCACCAGTTACCCGAAAGCCTGCGGAGTTGGCAAAATACAGCACTGAAAATCAAAACGAAGAAGACAAAAAAAAGGGGGAAATGTGCAGTGCCCATAACACTGCAGATAAGTTTAGTCTGGTCTGTCTTAGGTTAAGAAAAATCTATCTTTTAATTTTCTCTCGGAAATCTCTCCCTAAACACGTGCTTCTTAGCTACTTAGTTTACTCTCATGTTGTCATCGTACTCGCCAGCGCCTGTGAGAATAGTCCGTTCCACCTTAAACATGTGGAGCTGCTGCGCCATTTAAGGTGGACTGAGACATGTCGACCTAAAGCTGGAGTATAAGAAGCTAAAGTCATTTCAGTTTCCTTAAAAAAGCTTTGCCTAGTAGTATAAACTAGAATGTGTTCATTTTTGTGGAAAATGGGGGAAATTTCTCTTCTCTCGCTTGAAGAGTTTCAGTTTCAGTGAAGCCACTAGAGCTAAATTAGTCAGTGTTACTAACGTTAGCTAGATAGGTAGGTAAGCAACTAGCTAACGTGCACCATAGATAACATGTAACCTAAATAAATGAAATTCAGCATTGGTTTTATTTTCGGATCATTTGTTCATCATTAATTATGAAAAATCACGTACCTTTAAAATGTGCCATTTCCAGAGCTCCTCTTTGTCCTTGTCCTCTGCCTACTTAGGTAGGCCTTCACTTTATGTACCCTTACTGGGTAAAGGAGTGATCCAGAGAGAGCTTAGCGTTTGGGTAGAAAAATAAACCAGCATTTTTAGAGTGTAAAGATTCGCATTTACATGTGTTAAGTAAACAAAAACAGTGTAAATAGGCTTTTTAAGTTCGGAAAGCATTTTAGGAGAAAATTGAAGACTGTTTCCTCTAGCATGCTGTCTGGTACACTGGAATTGCATCAAGTCGCTTCATTTAAAAGTGTAAATCACTTTACACAGATGCAGTTTGTCTTTCAGCTGACTTAACTTTGGGCAATTTTGTGTGGATGTGCTTTTATTTTTTATCCATGTGAAAATCGCGAAGCTACACCTTTGAATCAAGTGTATTAATTAATGTGCTTTCGCTATTGCATTCCCACCCTGGTTTTTCAATACCCTGTTTACCTTCACTACAGTGTAAAAAAGGGGGAACAGGTATACCTAACTTACATCACACCCAAACTTCACTCTAATCTAACCCTTACCCTGACCCTGATCCTGAACACTGTTCAGCATTTTACATTTCACATGAATGTCTGTAGATAACCTGCATGTCATGTGCTGTGATATAAAGCTTGATTGCAAACAGCTCAAAAACAGCAAAAGCCTTTGAGGCAAAAGATGCTTATTTGATAAACATGTTGTCCATTAAGAGTGCAGTTTCTAAACGGATGCCTCCGCATTGGGAAATTAACATGGGCCAGGTTGGAGCAGGTTGCTGGGTTTAGGGAGGTAAAACTCAGTAGCGCTGTGGGAGCTTTTTGTAGTTAGAACATATTTTTCTCTCCTTTGTCTGAGTGGTTGGATTGCTGTCAGGTACGTTATTTTAGCCGTGGACAGTGAGTGACAAAACAATAGGGCACTGAGAAAATTGTGCTGAGAAGAAGATAGCAATGAAACACTTCCTTCAGAAGCCAGGACACTCTTTTAAGTGCGGGGTGGGGGTGGGGGGGAATAGAGTTTTAGACCCTGAACTCTGATATTAAATTGACATGGGGGGGCTGAATATCTGTCTGTCGTTACATAAAGACTGCACACACTTAGATAAAAATGAATATCTACTTATAGCACCTTTGCTTCTGCCAACTCACTACAATAACCACAAAAGGCAGTGGCTAATCATCTGCTGGATACAAGGATATGTTCATGTCCTGATCTTGTGATCTGTTTCATGGGGACACATCAAGATTGTGTTTGCTGTGTGGTGTACCTGTAAGGGCATGTGCCTGAATTACCCAACATAATAGAGCTAATGTTGTGTGCTAGCTTGGTTTTGTTACTGAAAGAGGCTATGAAGGATCGAGTTTGATGGAAACAGGTTTACTCTGACTGCTTGCCACTACAGTTTGGATTCTTTGTTAGACATGTGTGTATTTTAGCATGACTTTTAGGATATGCTTTAGCAGATAAAAACACAGGCTTCTATGGAAAGGATACTGTACTTTTACTGTGTACCTTCAGTAAGAAATCAAATGTCAATGTAAATACCAAATGTAAAAAGTAAAAATGATTATTTAATAGTATTCAATCAGCAAATTAAAAAACATCTTCACAATGTGAGATTTAAGAGGTATGACTTACAAAAATGTGATTCTTCAGGGTTTACTTAGTGACTGTTATATATATATATATATATATATATATATATATATATATAGAAGATATTTTACACTGTTATATGTAGTTACATATAGAAGGCATTATGTATTGTTATTTATAGTTACATATATAATATATTATTTACTGTTAAATATACGTACATGTATAGATATATAGTTGTTATATATAGTTACAAATAGAATGTTATATAATGTCATTTATAGTAACATATAAAATATATTATATACTGTTATTTATAGTTACATGAGGAATGTTATATATATATATATATATATATATATATATATATAGTTGCATATCGAATATATTATATACTCATATTGTTACATATAGAATATATTATATACTGTTATATATAGTTACATAAAGAATATATTATATATGGTTATACGTAGTTACATATAGAATATTATATATTGTTATATATAGTTACAAATTGAATAAATTATATATAGTTACATAAAGAATGTTATATACTGTTAAATGTAGTTTCATGTAAAGTATATTATATATATATATAGTTGATGATATATATATATAGTTACATAAAGGATATATCATATACTGTTATATGTAGCTACATAAAGAATGTTATATACTGTTATATACTGTTATACGTAGTTACAAACTGAATATGTTATATAATGTTATTTATAGTTACACGTAAAATATATAATATATTGTTATATTCAGAAGCATAAGACCTAATCACACTATTTAAATGTGTAAATGGTTCTTTTCCTGGTTTAAAAGTGTATCTTTATGATCTTACAAAATACAGTGTATTAAATTTATTAAAGAAACTTTTAAAGTATGTAGTGTCAAAAAGGGTGTGTACGTGTGTCTGTGTTTCCACAAATAATAAAGAAACCATAGCCCCAATGAAATTTGATTCCTCCTCCATTCAAGATACATCATAAGAAGTTTTCCCAGTCTGTATAAATGAGGAAATCTCTTTATTGAGATTACTGTGGCACCACTGGAACTTATGAGCTGTGTTTACAATACATGTCAAAAATGGTTCTTTTTTATTATTATTATGTTGGCCAGTGCGCCCCTTTAAAGCAGGGGCGGAAGTGCAAGGTCAGCAATGGGTGACCTAGATACATGTAGCGTGCAAGGGACTAAACTACTGTACTTAAGCAGCCTAGAGTTTCCAGCAACAATTCAGCATCCGACAGCGACGTGCTCAGGAGTGGCAGCTCACTCACTTTCTAATTGCATAACTGAAATATCTGTGTCTTGCTCTGAGTGTGCGCTGACGGGGTGCTCACTGAAGCTCCACTAAAAATTGCCCTGCTGTGTGGAGGAAGGCTCCTAATCTCCGCACTGCCACCCTCTGCCAAGCTTGTAATCCCACTAATCTCCAGCACATAACAGGAAAACATGCGGAGAATCCACACACACACATTCTCGCCCCCTCCAGCAGAGTGTACCCTATCTGCCATCTCATACCCTGTCTGCCATCCACTGGTTTTGGGCGAGGGGGAGGGGTCCATATGGGGGAATAAGGGAGGAGTGGGGGTCACAGGGTGGAAGTGGACCCAAGCAACCTTCCACTTCTGCTTCAAGCCCCTTTGCGTGCAAGTCAAGTCCAGTGCCAGAATTTATAGAGGGGCTCCTCAGCAGTTCAAGCAGCAACAACTTGTGACCCAGAATGACCTAATTAAGGAAGAATAAGAAAGGAGCATTTTTGGATTTCCTTGTCCACCCTTAAGCCAGACAAGAAGCTTCACACAGCCGAGAGAGCCACCAGTGCTGAAAGTCTGTGAGCCTCTTAGTTGCATTGTTGCCCAAACAGCTCCGCCTGCGATAACCAACAAAAGCACAGGAGTGTAAACAGATTTGGAACAGAATCAGTGGCCAGCTCAAACTTCGGCAAGAGGAACCCTGGAGGCTGGCTGACTGTTCAGTAAGCTGTTACGGGCACTGAGAACAGTAATATGTGGTTTTAGCAGAGTGGCACAAGTGGGTTAGCTGAGAATCTTGCCCTTCATGCTTTGTTGTTAGGAAATGTGCCCCCCCACCCCCCACCCAAAAACCTCCCAAAAGTGAGGACCCTACATTCACTTCAACTACAACTCCCTGACATTTTGTGAACCGTGCACTTGAAATGTTGCATGGTAATTGATGTTGATCCTAGCATATGTGTGGGGCTGCACCACAAATTAGGATGGAAAAGGTTATCACAATATTTAGCTAGTCCAATTTGTGAACTTGAGCGGCTTCCTCCGTGGGCTAAACGAGGAGAGCACAAACATATTTTCTTAAGTTTAAGTTGTTACCTCTGAGATGGCAGCTACTAAAATGGTGAAAATCCAAAAGTTAGCATATATAGCATACATGAACAGCTCACTGCTGCTCGGTGGAGTGACTCAGTGACCAATGGGCTGAGGGTGTGAAGGAATGTGTAGAGTTCAAACACAGAAAGGGACTTCTACTACCGCATTACCCCTCCCCCTGTTCCACAGGATCACCATGAACAGGCTAATGGGGCTAGGGCTCATTCAGCCCCGCTTCTGAGCATGTTTAACAGCCCTCACAACACATTAGGTATTAAGCTTAGGTACACTCTAAGGTGTCCGGAGTCGACAGTAGAGCCTGGGCCACATACATTGCTTGGAATCATCATTGTAATAATTATCATTATCAGCATTTTCTCTACCTTCTTCTCTGTCATTGACAAAGGCGTGCAATGGCCGCTCAGATTACCCTACCTGCGGTCCAGTGACCCCCCTCCCCCAGGGTTTATCACAATATATATATATACATGTCATAGAATTTACGTGTCATATATTATATATATAATGTTATGTTTATGGTATATATATTGCAGGTAAATGTCTGATTTCTATGACATTCATATTTTTCTGAGCAAGAGTACAGTGTTGTATCTAGCTGTTGGGTATTGTACATCTTTTGTGTCTGTACTGCATTTTTTATTTAATACTATTGAAGCTTAGAGGTATCTTTGGACTCGATGAGGACTTCTGAAAATTCTGAAATTCGCTCTGGATAGGAGGATTAGCTTAATGCCAATAATGTAAAAATGTAAACACACACCTAAAACAAGCCATTGTGCATACTCAAGTGCATAATGAAACTGGGGTACTGATTAAACTCTTGATTTTTGGTTTAAGCAGTTTCTGGTAAAATTGGTATTGCAATAAAATATTTTGTAAATATTTATGCCAGTGTTATAAATATGTAAATAAGTATACATACGCTAAATTATAAATAACTGATCTCAGTGTGTTGGTTGGTTAACTACCCCCAGTAACTGAGTCTGAAATATAAACTGGTGGTCTGCCTTGATTACGTTTTGCTGCTGTTTTCGTCACGCCTCAACAGCAACCTGAACACTGCCGCTGCTTGTTTTGAGTGTGTGTCAGTAGATGTTCGGCTACACGCTGCAGGTGCTCCGTCTTAACACCCAGACCTGCCAGACTCTCGACGCTTTCCCCACCCGTTTTCGGCCGAGTTTCGCCTGCTGAGCTGCAATTGGTTCGACGGACCACGACTCCTGCGTTGTCATTGGCTGGCGACGACACGCCTCCAGTGCTGGGATTGGCTAGTAGTTCATACCACAAGCAGTCCGGGATGGGCCCCGGTGTCGGGGGGCGGGGCTTGTCGGAATACGGGTAGAGACCAACACATACCGCCTCTTAACGCCAAGCTGCTCCTGCGTGTTAGAAACCCGTGTCCTCACGACTCGAGGGGTCGTTTAGCAAAGCCAAGCAGTAAACTCTACTCTCATTAAGGGCGTAAAGACGTACGACAAACACAGTCTGTGAAAATGAGGGGAAACTGTACTAAAATTCAAACAATGTTATAAGCCATTAAAATTGAAATACATCATATGAAATACAGCAGTTTCCCTGATTGAAAGACTCATGAAAGGTGGCGGCAGATTACACATCTACTCATGTGAAATGTTAACTGAAGGAAATCTCCAGTCTCAGACTGATCTTAAAGCCGTCGGCAGGTTCGGGAAGGTGTTTCGAGACGCGGAACCGGAGACGTTCAGATTGTTCCGACTGTGTGAAAGTGAAGCAGGTTTGTTTGTTTGTTGGTGAAACGCTGAGCGCAGACGATCAGCAGGTAAGAGAGTGAACAGCTTTCAGAGCCCAACCTGCTTCTTCATCACCAGAGCGGCTGCTGACGGACAGAGGTGTCAATCCTCATTTACACAGAATTCACCCAGCACCCAGTCCTCCGAATAAAACACAGCGGTTCTGGATCAACATAGACAAGCGAGCGAAGAGTACTGAACACACACATACATACCATACATATCACATTAAAATATGTACACCAACAGTTATCTATCTATCTATACACACACAAATATATAATATATAAATAAAAGAAATAAATACATTTATTTAGAAATAAATATCAGACACGCAGATTAAAGAAATATAATTAATAAACCGCCAAGCAAAAAGTAATGTAATGAAATTGTATAAACTCATACATAACACACGGCTTCTCCTAATCGTGTGCTAATCTACGGATTGTGTCAGTTTAGTGTTTCCAGCTCTGCCTGAATTTTGTCCCAGTGAACATGTTCACACCAGCCCTGCTGTGGAGTGGCAGCTCGCCGCTTAACTCGTCTTTAAGCTGTTTGTGTTTGTATGGATTTGTTTTGGGGGCTGAAGAAGCTCAGATTTGTCTGAAACTGTACAGTAAGACAGCAGCAGCCCCCCACCACCCGCGACCCCCACCTGCTGCAGGGAGCGGCGCTCTGCTCTCACCTCAGGGGTTTCGTTCGCGTTTGAACAAGAAAACTAATATTGAAAGATTAATTAAGACAAACTTATCTTTTGTCTTAGTGATTGTTTTAGAGAAAACTGACATTTTGATTATTTAAAATATCTGTAACTTCCCGTCAATCAGAGTAATTATTATCAACGAGAAGCTTTTTCATTTTTCAAAACCGTCAACCCGATTAACTACAACTACGATTTTGCGCGATTCGGCGATGGCAGTTTTTTTCCATGGGCCAATGTTCAATTTTTAATTTAATTATGTCTAAACCGACTTACAGCCACTTTATCGCACGATGTAATAATAAACTATAATAATGAATAAATATATAATATTTAATAATTATATATATATTATATATATATATATTGTATATGTAATTGTTTTTTAATCACTCAAAAATGCACAGTGTGCATTATTGTTATTATTTTATCATCATTTGTATTATTATTATTATTATTATCATTATTATTATTCAGGTAAATAAAATGTCTTTATATATGTCAGTAGGTTATACAGCCAGATGCCTCCCGTTTGAATGCGTGTATTTGTATTTGCGTGTGTGTGTGTGTGTGTGTGTGTGTGTGTGTGCGCGCGATGGGGTGGAGTTTCAACCAGAGAATTTCAATGAAGACAAAAAAAAAAGGTTCCTACTCATAGCGTGGGTAACTCGACAGACAGTCCATCTGTAGAAGATCCCCCCGTTTCTTTCAGGCTGAATATTTGCTGGTCGTCATCTGCTCGGGTTTGTCGCGGCTGATGGCATGATTCAGACAGGCCGCTTTGCTGGGAGCTGCAGGTTTGAATGATTGCAACTCAAACGGTGTAAAATGAGGAACCCGGGAAGAAAAGACTTCGCTCAAGGCCCCCATTTCTTCCCTTTCATGATGCTGAGTGTCATGATGTGTCCCCGAGCGCCGCGCGCTCAACTTTGTGTTGTTTTGACAGGTGTGTGTGTGTAGCCAGTGTGTGTGTGCGTGTGTTGATGGACAAAGTAGGCTAGCTAACACAAGTAAAGCAGGTGAAAGTCGGTGAGTGGTGATGAAGTAAAGGGGGTCTGTACAGCATGTCGTAAACGAGCTCTGAGGCCGTTCCTCATTCAGAAACTGTAGAGCAGGTCAGCAGGTTCAGAGAGAAGCTCCTGAGATTGATCACTTTTAAACGGGGTTCTGGACATTTCATCATCTCTCATCTGTAGTTCCAAAATGTAAAAAATATATATTTATAATAAAACGTTTTTAAACATAAAAAAAGACTTTCGCTGCTTTGAACCCTCAATCTGTTGTATTCTGCTATTTTTATAGTTTCTTTATGGCGGAACACTAAAACAGCTCCGTCCACACGGTTCTGCTGGCCACGCTGAGTCAGTTCACACTGAGCTTCATAAGTGTGGAGCGCCATCTGCCGACCGAGGGGCTGCCTGAATGAGACCGCCTGCCTTGAACAAAACATTCCAAACAACGCCAGCTTCAATCAGCCTCGTCCAGCAAGTGTAGACTGACTAGATGGCCAGTGGAGATGAGCACCTTGGTATGAGGCACATTCCATCATTCTCACTCAATGGCAAACTGCGCTACATCAACACATCTCAGGGTCTTTACTCAAATGTTCCTCAGTTTTGTGGTAGAGTTGCAAACAAAGTCATTCATGATGCTCTTATGTGGAAACACAACCCACTCCAGCTTCTGTACAGTGTTGCTGGTGATGGACACCAGGGGTGGCCAACGTCTACAACACAAACACATCCAGTTTATTCACGGTCCGAAACCAGTGAACCTGGAGGTGTGTTTTGAGGGTACATGTAACGCCTATGATGGTAAAACAGTGAGAAGATGGGGAAGATGGAACAATAAACACTTCACACATCTGGTTCAATTCACCACCACTACAAACAGTTAGTTATCTTCTCTGTCCAGTGAAAAACACGTGTCTTCAGAACGGTGAATATACAGAATGCAAAATGATCAGAACTTTGAATGGAAGTCCATGTAAAATAAAAGCTTATTCCAAGTAATGTAGAGCATTTCTATTGGTCCATTCGCCCAGGACAAACATGGACAAAAATGGGCATACATGTCTTTCATTGGACAGCAGCGCTATGATTTTAATTGAAGATATATTTGTCCATATATTTTTGAATAAAGGAAAGATTTTTTTTTGTTGGTGTATGATTGATTTTTTCAGTTTCCACACTCGTTCTTTTTTTTTTTTTTTTTTTTTACCACTTTGGCTCTCATCTTCCAGCTCTGTTATTTGTCTGCACCCTTTTTATGTCATTTTAGCGAGCTGCTGCTGAGCAGGCATGCGGCTCCAGTAAATAGAACTGAATGATAAAGACCGGCTGCTGTAGCCCTATTCCGATTCTATATTTTCCCGTCGTTGTTTCATCAATAGGCCTGCTGGACAAATTGTACAGTGTAAAATGTGGTAAAAACTTACAAAGAAAAAAAAGGCCAACTCCCAAAATTCCATCTAAACACAATTTGCTTGATCTGTCTGTGGGTGCAGCATTGCAGAGTGAGCGAGCATTACTAAAAACCATTACTAAGAAGAAGCCCATTGGAAATCTATGACGCACACACCACGTAATAAGCAAAACCTGATCGTCTTAGGTTTTTTATTCCAACTGATTCTGGAGTTAGCGACAGAAAAAAACATCTCTGCAGGCAGTGTTAGTTTTCAGGCTGGTTGACTTGCACAGAGCCCCTATTTCCCCAAAAATACACACACACACACACACACACACACACACACATACATACATACACACATACCCACAAAATATGCTCATATGCACCATGGTACCACACAAGACCACAAAAGCTGCAAGGACCTTCTGCTTTTATACTCTTTCATAATAGCTGTTTTCTCTAAGGAATCGGTCACCACAGCATTGCGGTGGTCTCCGACTAATTACAACGGCAGGTTCAGTGTAGTTGGCTTTTGTCTTATCCAGCACAGATCAGTCATACATTATGGTAGTTACTGAAATCATACAGGTAATAATACTGCTGCTGCTACGGTTCCACTTACTCTGTAGAGCCCTGTCAATGTAAAAATACACACAACACAATTTGTCTCTTCTTTTGTTCCCTGAATATATATATATATATATATATATATATATAAATTCTTAGTTAAGTAGTATTTGTCTTTATTGTGACTTGTTCAGTGTGCCTTGTTCAGTGTGAACAAAAATGTGCATGGGAATAGCTGTGGATGGGAATGTGGTTCAGCTATGCTCTTTAGGCACCAAGTGTTCAGTAAGTTCAGTAAAGCTGTTTGGGGATGGCAGTGGAATCTAACTGTGTTTACGATGTACGGTTGTGTATGGCCCTGTTTTTTTACGCTTGTGACTCAAGTGCTGCTTAGGGAGTGTGCAGTTGGCTTGTGTTGTGCTCTTAAAGGGACAGGCAGCAATTTACAGCACACTGACTCTATCGCTGAGAGTGCACATTATAGCATCTTCAGACTCCGCCTCTTCGCTGACGTCAGCATGGGGGTTGACGAGGTGGGCGGGGTACTGCAGGCCGTTTTGCTCTGCAAAATGCTCCCAGCGCATGTCGTCACTTTCGTGAGTGATGTACCGCTCCTGCATCTTACACTCCAGATTCCGCAGGTCCAGCCACATCTGGTAGTCCTGTCAAATGCATGCCACCAGAGCATATCGTTATGGGCTACTGATCCCAACCAAAAAAGCATTTCCATGCATCATATGCTGCCATGCTAAACATTTATGCTAAATACACAACCACGCATGCAACCTCATAACATGCGTTTATCAAGTTTATCAACTTGTTGCTTGCATTTAGACAATGCAGTGTTAAGCAGGGAATTGTTGGCCAATGCCAATATCCGACATTTTCAAGCAGACGTCTGCCAAGGCTAATGCTAATTAACAAGCGTTTATAACAATGGAGAATGCAGACAGTAACTTTTATAGGGTTCTGAATGCAGCAAAATTAGTAAGATGCAGATATTTTAGTGTAATAGTCCAGGGTCTGCTCTTCTGGAGTTTAATAACCACATCATCAAATATCAGTTTGAACCATCAAACCGTCAAATCTGAATCTGCCCAATGCGATAATAATTTAAAACATTTATGAGAAGAAAACTTTTTTTTTAATGTAACAGCGATAAACTGTCATTAAAAAAAGCAGAAATGCATTCTTTGCCTTCAAAGGACAGTGCCAATACTTTAGAAAATAATCCCATGTTTCAGTACCCAGATATCATCTGGAGTTCTGCAAAGATGTCATGGATGTGGCACCAAGTGCAGACCATTATCGTGGTATGGTTTAACAGACCTTTACAAATGATGAATCTGGTCTTAAATCAGCTTAACAGTCAATTTTCTACCAAGTAAAATAGATCAAATACTATATATATATATTTACCTATTTCTGCATTGTTTGCTGCTGTCCAATAAAAACCATGTCTCTCCATTTTTGTCTGTTTTGAGTTCTCTCCATCGTTTGAACCCTGTAGCTGCTCTTTACATTGTGCGAAGAATTCAGGATGAATGGACCAATAGAAATGCTCTAAAATTACTTTGATCTAAATATTTTTTACACTAACTTCAATTGAAAGTTAAGAAGGTTTTTTACTCCTCCTGTAAAGTTGCCATTTTGGAGATACATGTTTTTCATTGGACGGCGACGATGAACAGTATAAAAAACTGCTTTCTCATGGAATCATGTTAAATGTCAAACAAGTGAACTGTGGACTTAATTTGTCCAAAAATCACAGCTGCTCTTTACCTTACATGCACATAGACGTGACTTTGTTTACATTGCAGTGGGCTGTACTATTACAAAACATGACTTCCAAGTCGATAAACAAGCAAGCAAGCCTTTTTTTGGTCACATGACAGCTCCTATCACCTGACAAAGGCAGAACAAAAGCTAAAAGCTGTGGTCATGCATTTGCTAAAAGCTCTTCTTTGCCCCACGGGCCATGCAGAAAGAAAGCAGGGGCTGACCTGTAGCCATGGATGGCTGAGGGACTTGTCCACGCTGTAGCGCTTCCTCATTTTGACTTGCAGCAGGTTATTAATGAGGTCAATTGCTGGAACAACAAAGCAGGCTGTCAGTGGCCAGGTCGTGGTGGGAAAGCTGAAGGATTTGCAGCTCAGGGGGATAATGAGCAAAACCAACATCATGTTAACATTATTTAAGGGGTCATAGAGCTCTGAGAGCCGCCGAGGGTTCTTAACCTTGAGCCTCCCCTCTGCGCTTTAGACATAGCGATCGGCGGGCGTTACTCACATGAATGAATGGGCCATGACAAAAAATGGAGCGCACTCTCGCGGGTGTCTTTCTTAGACCCTCACCCTTTCCTCCTGCTCTCTCCTTTCTTCCTCTTTCCTCCCCCCTTTTGCCTTTGCTTCCCGCTCATCTGCTGCCTCTCCCTTTCAGAGGACACTGTTGAGGTCAGTATATGCATAGCATCTGGGCATGTTCTATGACTTTAGCTAGTTAAGAGCAGACATTAGAGACTAGACTAGAATAGACAAGAGACTCCAAATGGCCCTTCTGTGTTATAAACACAACCGAAAGGCTTTATATATATATCATTAAAATGTATGTACTACACAACTGAACATATATGAATATGTAGTATGAATAAAAGGACCTCATACTGTGTTCTCACCATAGGAGTGAAGCTAATATTTTCAAACATTTAGTTGAGGCATGCTCAGTCCTATTATTACAAACTGAAAACAGAAACTAAATCAATTACCACAGCTTAAGGAACAAAATCCTATTACCGCGAAAAAGGATTTGATGCAAACTAGTACATAAATAGAAAAACAACTGGTATGTAATTAATTTGTGCTGTTTAAACACAAAGCCTGTGGAGTTGGCAAAGTTTCCTCAGGAAATTCTACAAGAAAAACAGTGGGCATCTTTAAATAAAGCAGTTGAGCTGATATAACAGCAGGAAAAGTCCGTTCATACAGACCGCAACGGTCAAGTGTAAAGGATAAATTACCAAACTTTCTTAATAAAGTTCTGATTTTTTTTTCAAGATCCACCAAGCAAATACAAAGCAGCCCTGACTCAGACTTTATCCCTGGAGCTAAATAACTGTTTGGTAGTTGAGAGACTTGCTATACGTGAGTCAAATAGCTGAAAAGGACTTGTTATGTTAGAATGGAATGGTTCCCATTTGCAGAGCACTTTAGCACAACAGTATGCTTTCAGCTCCACCTACTTGGCTCTATGCTGTGGAAGACGCCCTGAAAGACCACTTCCACCTTCCACTGAGGTTTGTACCAGGAATATGGTGAAACCGATCTAACTGGTCGGGTGCGGATGGATTCGTTCTAGTATGATGATATTATTGCTACCCAGCAGGAGGACTGGGATCAAAGTCACACACATACACCACTGTTCCACTGTGCCTGTTATTTTACAGGTTAATTGCTATCGCACCAGTTACGCTGCTGTAAAGGGATTAAAATGGTTAGAATATCTAGCTAACGCAGGTATTTACTACTAGGGTGAACTGGTACAGCTAACAGGTTGATTTGCATAAAATTACCATAATTGTTACTTCTCAGTGCTTCTACATGGCTCTCCATAGAAAGGCACTAGGTAGACATTGTCATTAATGCTGAGATTCTGCTAATATGCCCTTCTCAAGGTGCCATGGCAAGAACTTCGGTTCTCTTCATTATTAACCAATGTTCCAATGGAGTTTGAGTGAAAAGGACAAGCCTTTGAATGTTATGCCGAACCCTTAATAAAAGGGTTCTTCAAGCAATACCATAGAATATCCCACTGACAGTTGCCTAAAGAACCATGTTTACAAAACATTTGTGAGACCATAGAACATTTTCAAAATGTTAAAGGAACCTTCACATAATGTAAATGTTCTATACCAGTTGTGTAGTTTATATATAAGAGCATTGTGTGTAATATGAATAATGCACAGGTTCTTTAAAATGGTTTATTTAAAAATATGTTCTTTAAATAACCATCGTCAGAGAACCAAAAGTGGTTCTTCTACCATTTTGGCACCTTTATAGTATGTGTTTCCAAAAAATCTGCTTTTCTACCACCTCTCATTTTGGTTCACCAATACTAACCCAGTTTAATTGGAGGTACAGAGGATGTACCATAACTAGAAAGGTGTGATCCAATCCAATCACTGTCTCGTGTAATTTGCCTCTCTGGAATCCTCAACGGGCACTCACACTTTCTGTGTGTCACAGAGAGCTTTGTAATCTGGATAATTGAGCTGACCCTAAGTCTTTTTTTAATCACCTTACCAATATGTAGGAGGTATTTAGGTCACCTGCATTCTGCATTCATTCATTACTACAATACTGAACATCTTTCTGGGTACATACACATGTTTGCCTGGTTCTCTTCAAAAGAACTGGTTGTGCTTCACCATTACAGTCCGGTGTAATTTATTTAAGTTTTTTTCCACTCCTACCTTTTTAAAAAACATTTTTTTAAGCATTCATAGTTGGTAAAGAACATTTACAGTATGTGAAGGCCACTTACCAAATGGATCGTAGATATGGAAGGTTTTTTAGGAGTTCAATGTTTCTTCTAAGGCAAATAAACTTGGGAGTCTTTAGAGATTTTTTTAGAGATGCTCTATACACTAAAATGCTCAGGTTAGCTGTGTTTACTTAAGCATTCAGTCTTTTTCAAAATGCCTGTATTTTCCACTAAATTAGGAATATCTTATCTCGAAGTACTTGCCCAGGCTGTTTAGAACATCCCATGTCGCACAAGTGTGCATTCACCTCATATGTGTAACATCCTGATTCTTTTTCACCTGGCTTAGAACACCAGCATTCATTTCCCTGTGGTGGTTTTATAGTCCCCTCTTAGCCACAGACACAAGAGACACATCCTGACTGGAAACCTACCTTCTGGGGTCACCTTCTTCCATGGGTTGGGTGGGTACATGAAGGCAGCGTTCTGGATCTGGTCGTGGATGTCCTCGTCCTCATTGAATGGGAAGGTCCCGCTGAGGCTGACATAGATGATGACTCCCACGGACCACATGTCCAGGGAGCGGTTGTAGCCCTTGTTTCTCAACACCTCCGGGGCCAGGTATGCTGGGGTGCCCACCACCGAGCGCCTGAACGATTTCTCTCCGATGATCCGGGCGAAGCCAAAATCGCACAGCTTCACCTGCGGAAGACAATGAGTGATCAGTGAGCGTTAAGCAGGAGCCTGACACAGAAAGTAGACAGTTCTTTTACTTGACTGGGGCGCAACAAATAACATCCATTATTCCCCCCTCCCCTCCCTCCAAACCCCCCTCTCCACAACAGACACCATAATGAGCAGTTGCCAGAGACTGCACTGAACTCGAATGAAATTATCGCGCAGTTAAAAGTGGTTACAGTGCGCTCTCCCGCTGATCTACCCCCTTCACTTTTAAAACATTTACGCGCACAGAGGAAAGAGCAGCATTTGGAGGGTTCATCGTTGAACCCCTGACGCAATGCTGAAATCTCTGCAGTTCAGTTCCGATGACAGCTATTCTACTTGTGCCTCCACCTTCGTGTATGTTCTGGGAAAAATATTTGTGGTAAATAACGCGAATGCGATTTGGTTAGTATTCCTCCGAGAGGTTTGCCGGTGCCCAAACACAATGAGTCATCGTTCTGCTTGAGCGCTTCCAGAGCGAGCTTTGCATGGTAGACGGCTGAAACAATGGGGAGATAATTTAGTAGTCTTTCATTGCGGAGAGGCATACACATTCACACATACACACTCGCACACACACACAGACACAGACACGCTGCATGCCAAACAGAATAAACTGCAATTACCATCTCCTATTGTGATTCTTTTGCTTTTGTACAAGCAGATTAGTTCATGTTGATTTTACCGTTTCCTCCCTTTATTCCCGCTCTTTTTAATGGCCGCAGTTTGCTGTCAGTGTGTTCACTCACTTGAGGGAAGGAGTCGGCAGACGCCAGCAGGACGTTCTCGGGTTTAAGGTCACAGTGCACAATGTTTTTGAAGTGAAGATGGCGAAGCGCAACAAGGATCTAAGCAAACAGAAGGAAACAGGGGGCTTTGGTGAGGAACATCACACATTACACTCAATGTTACAAGATTAGACGCATATCGGCTATTTAGCCGCAAGCGCGTGTAGTGTTGCACGTGTGTAGTGTTAAAAATGCGGCATGCTGGTGTGTTGCACGCTGAAATGATGGAAAGCAGAAGAAATCGAGTGCATTGAAAGCTTCATGCACCTATCAGTGTTCATCACAGAGCGAGAGGCTGTTCACTTGTGCGTATGCGGTCTGACAAGAGTCACGCCGAGGTCAAGTGCGTCCGGCTAGTGGCTGTGTCTGAGAGGCTTACCTGTGTGACGAGGAACTTGGTGATGCGCTCCGGCAGCCTCCCCTTCTCACTAGACAGTATCATCTCCAGCATGTCACCATGGAGCTTCTCCATGACAACAAACACGCGCTCTGGCGTCTCGAACATGCACTCAAGGTTCACAACCCCAGGGTGATGAAGGTTCTACGAATGACAGACAGGTTCTGCAAATCTCTAAAATTCAACAATTCGTTCGTTCCACATCACTGTTATGTGTAGTCTTCCAGGCTGATACTGAGTCATCACCACATCACAGCCTTAAAAGTGTATTCTGCGTATCAGTTCGTGTTGGTTCACCTGAAGGATGGCAACCTCGTTGCGCAGCTGGCTCTCCTGTTTGGTGGGGAAGCGTAGCTTGTCTATAATCTTGATTGCTACATCTCTACCTGTTTTTCTGTGCTTACCTACAGTGCACAAACCACAAAGAGAGGGTTATTATGTATGAGTGAGGACTGTACAGACATGTAAAGCATTAGACATACGTAATACAACAACACTAAGCGCAACACAAATTGGTGGCATTCAAACAAGCTGTTCTGAAAGGGAAGTCTTTGTAACGAATAATAAACATTAGGGGTGTAACGATACACTCAGCCCACAATTCCAATGAATTCATAGTATTTGGTTTTAAGACAATTTGACCAAAGAAAATGATGGACGTTTAGTTGTGGCATAATCTACTATTGAGGCTATGGTTGTGGTGGATTATGGTGGGTTGCTGATTGGTGTACTGGTGGTCTGGTTGTACTGGTGGTCATACAATCAAACTGCATTAGATATTGTACAGTTTTGTTTTCCCACTGCAACCGCACGATGCCGAGATGCATCGCTACACCTCTTGTAATTACCACAGTACAGTAAATGCACTCTTTCATTACCCCCATAGACAATGCCAAATTGTCCAGATCCAAGGACTTCATCAGGGAATATCTGATACACTGTGCTTATGTCCTATAAGAGAAGAAGGAAAATGTGACTAATAAACGACAACAGAACATTCCTAGGATTCAGAACTGCTCGATAAATGTGTAGGGTTTTGTCTGGTCTGTGGGTTTTGCACAGTTACAGTGGCTGAATTAAGAGCAGTCGCACAGAGAGATATTACTGCATCCCGCTAGGACTCTATAAAAGAAGCTCGGGTAACTATGGCAACCCCATGGCCAGGCAGGTAATCAAAATAATCTCCAATAGAGGCATTGAGTGTTTATATCACACTGAAACTCAAGGCTACAGGTATGGGCAAGCCAACAGATTTCTCAGACAAAGAAATACAGGCTTCTAACAGGAACAAGAACAAGACAAAAAGCTCTGGCTTTTGTGTTTAAAACAGCATATTAGCATATGATATTTCATAATGATAATATATATCATTGTTTAATTATTATACATTTATGAAACATACAGGCCTATGTAGGACCACAACTCTAACTCTGATGCTAAGTCTTTATGATAAAGATTAAAAAAGGAACTGTACTTCAGAGCCTTTTCAGCAGAGAAACCTTAAAGAACCACTTTTTAAGGGCACAGTGCAATTTATTTACTCATACAGTCCAAATATTTTAGTAAATCCATAGATTAAAGATTAATCCTCAAACATTAAAAAGAGCTGACATGTTTTTCATTCCTCTGTTTCCTCCTCTGATTCCTTTGTTTTAATAGCTGCCATGATCAACACGAAATATGGAAACAGGAAAAGATAAGTGTATGTTTACCACATTCTCCTGAATCTGGCAGTTGGACACGGAGATGCTGATGGAGACATCTTCTGTTTGTGAAGAAAACAAACATGATTCTGCTTTTGAAAACCAGATCAACATCCCTAAGGTTCTTATGGATTCTTTCATGCATGGTGTCTGAATGAGGAGTTTCAGTACTCTCTCTTCTGTTCAGCTTTGATCGTGGGTGTAACATGGATAAATCACCTGCTTTCCCTCCAGTGGAGAAAGGGCAGATTCCATGCATAAAAACTGACTCACTTACGCCTGAAAATAAACCACTACAGCAAGGAAAGGCAGGTCGTGCTTCTTATCCAACCTAGAAATACAAATAGCTTTGCAGTCTCTCAGGACCTGTAAGAAATGTCTTCCTTGCACTTGGATGTTATGACAGAGAAATTCAGAAATATGCTCCATTCTATGTTAAAGTAATCGTGGTCCTTTAAAGGGCCCTTACCTTACATTTTTCTTGGAATTTTATTTTTATTTATTTCCTTAAGGTTCGTTTATAAGGTTTGTCTGTTTGTTTCTATGTTTACATAATTGATTGACCTCTTTTTTATCACTTAGAATTAAACAGACTGTTGTACTGCGACTCATTCAAAAAGCATTCCTGGCTGAACCACTCCTTACAACTTCAGTGTGAATAGGTGGAGCTATTTCGCTGTGGTCCGAATAGATGGTCATTTGTTAATGTGCTGGCTTTTGTAAACTCACAGATATTTTTTTTTGTTTTACAGGACAAAGAAACATTGCTTTTCCATGACAAATTACATGGCAGCTTAGTGAATATGTTTAAAATTATTCATATTCTTAAATAAATGCATGTTAACATAATATATTATTAAATTATTCATTCTTTGTTGAGGGAGTTAGAATCAAAACACTGACATGGTATATTTGAATATAGTATAATCATACTATATTCTTATTTAAAATGTTATATGAGAAAATATAGTAACATTTTATACTATATTCTTAATAAAATGTATTATATTATATTTTTATATAAAATTTAAATTTTTAAGATGTCAGGCACAGTCAGACACTACTAAAACTTGATATATATCTTAAATCCTGTTCGCTTACATGTCTTTTTTATTGTGCCAAAGGTTAACAAGCTCATGGAATATGAGTTTACTTATTGCACCTTTAGTTTTGAAGGTGAGCGGAGAGGTCAATGTATTTCTGTAAAAAGTGATTTTCCAATAAAGCAGCTTCTGGATGACACAGCTTCTATAACACTTACTTTAAATAACTCACTTTTATAAGAGACAACTCACTTTTATAAACAATGGTAACAAAGGCTGCTAAACTCACATAAACTAGCATGAGATGGTGTAATTAGTTTACCCTTTAAATGACTCATCCTCCATAACTTGAATGTCTTCAATGTAATGACTGAATAAGGCTTAAGATGTAATACGTTTATGATATTATATTGAAAAAATGGAACAGGCCCACTGGATTGGAGTGTAAACGTCATACTGTGGTGGCTGTGCCGGCCGCTGTGTGCCATGCCCTTTGAAATGACTGGCATGAGGGCATGCTGGATGGCCATCTCCCACATGCGGGCCACATCCTGTCCTGCTCCGCTGACCAGCATGCTGCTGCCATGGCCCGAGGAGCAGTCGTCCAATCGAGAAAGGTTTTCTCCTACGTAGTACACCAATGACGTGGTAGCAATCTCAAAGCAGTGAGGGTTGGCACCTTCAGGAAGCAGATTGAAGGTCTTAGCTGGCTCCAAAGACAAAACTTCAGATAAGGGAATTTCCTGTAGGACAAAAAATGGGGGGTGGGGGAGATGTATGTGTATATATGCATATATAATGTATTTTTTGCATATTTTTTGTAATGGATAATATGCATTTATTATCACAATTGTTGTGTATAATTTCATTTTTAGCTCAGCTTCAGTTTTTGTGATTTCCAAGCTTTCAGTTGATTAAACATAACGAATTACTTGCTTAAGCAAATAATTTGTATGTGTGAAATAATAAAAAATCTCTAATTTACATACTACCTGAGTGTTTGCTTGGGCTTACCTTATAGTATTTGCTCCCAGTGTCATTCTGGAACAAAGTAATGCACTTGCTGTCCAATCGCCAATAATGCCTCTTGCGCTGGTGCCAAATAAGAAAACAGTACAGTCATTTGGTTATTATTAGGGATGCAGCGATGCCACTTTTTTTGCGGCACCAATATCGATACCAAATTTTCCAGTACTGAGTCCCGATACCGAAACTAACCCTGACTTAAATACCCGATGGATGGCTATAAATCCTAACATTTATAGTGTTTCACTTTTTTGTATCTTTTCCCAAATAAGATATAAAAAGCTTGAAAGAACAGCATTTTAATCAGTGTTTAAATTTAAGTTCAGAAAAAGTGCTTATGCATCCTTAAACAAGCTGCTTAAAATAAACTCAAACCACATGGAATCAGAAAGTGCTGTAAAAGTTCATTAAATGTCTGTTTAATGGTAATAACTATTTACGACTGGCTTTTACTGTTTGTTTAAATGTTTGAACCGGTTCCCAAGTTTTTAATCTTGTAACTAGTGCAAGCAGCTATTTTTATATTATACTAACCAAAGGGGGCATAGCTCTCACCAGTGTGTCCTTGCTATTGAAGTGCACAAGCCAGCCCTCCTTCATGACATTACTGCTTTTCCTCTTGGTGTGCTTGACTGACTGGACCACTCGCATAAGCGGGATGTTGTTGCTGGTACACGGGCTTTCAAACAGATTGATAAGTCACTTATAAAACAAGATAAGGCACAAGAAACTTCCACACATTTTTTGGCAGTTTTTGGACACTTACTTACTTACTTTTAATATCACCTATATAGTGATTTGATGATGCATATTTCTTACATTTTTGACTCAAAGTCATCAGTATTTGTAATTCAAATTCCTCCGTAGATTACTTGATTATGACCATGATCAATAGGTACATTAAGGATGATGCACTGGCGGTAAGTTAATAGCATAATCTACCTAATAATTCTGTTGGACTCATCAGGATCTGGATCATGGAAGTCCAGTAGTTCACCATGGCCTACGTCCAGCAGTGCTGTAGGATCAGACACTAGTGACTCCTCCATCTCATCTATAAGGGGACTGTTCCTCTCTCCATCATGATCATCACAGCCTTCCTCCATCACCACGTCTGACTCAGCACCAGGACTCAACAGGTCTAGAACAGAATACAACAGAACAGACAAGAAGAGAACAGAAGAAGAGAAAAGAGAACAGAAGAGAGGAGAACAGACAAGAACAGAAGGAAAGGAGAGTAGAGAACAGTGGAGAAGAGAAGAGAAGAGGAGAGGAGAGAAGAGAAGAGAACAAAAGAGAAGAGGAGAGAAGAGGAGAGAAGAGAAGAGGAGAGAAGTGAAGAGGAGAGGAAAGGAAAGAAGAGAAGAGAACAGGGGAGAAGAGAAGAGGAGAGAAGAGAAGAGGAGAGGAAAAAAGAGAACAGAAAAGAAGAGAAAAGGAGAGAAGAGAACAGGAGAGAAAAGTAGAGGAGAGAAAGGAAAAGGAGATGAGAGAACAGAAGAGAAGTGGAGAGAAGACAACAGAAGAGAAGATGAGAGAAGAGAACAGAAGAGAAGATGAGAGAAGAGAAGAGGAGAGAAGAGAACAGGAAAGAAGAGGAGAGAAGAGGAAAGAAGTGGAGAGAAGAGAAGAGGAGAGAAGTGGAGAGAAGAGAAGAGGAGAGAAGAGGAGAGAAGAGAACAGGAAAGAAGTGGAGAGAAGAGAACAGGAGAGAAGATGAGAGGAGAAAACAGGAAAGAAGAGAATAGGAGAAAAGAGGAGAGAAGAGAACAGAAGAGGAGAGAAGAGAAGATAACAGGAAAGAAGAGGAGAGAAGAGGAGAGAAGTGGAGAGAAGAGGAGAGAAGTGGAGAGAAGAGAACAGGAGAGAAGATGAGAGGAGAAAACAGGAAAGAAGAGAATAGGAGAAAAGAGGAGAGAAGAGAACAGAAGAGAAGAGGAGAGAAGAGAACAGGAGAGAAGATGAGAGGAGAAAACAGGAAAGAAGAGAATAGGAGAAAAGAGAAGAGAAGAGAACAGAAGAGAAGAGGAGAGAAGAGGAGAGAATAGAAGAAAAGATGAGAGAGGAGAACAGAAGAGGAGAGAAGAGAAGAGAAGAGGAGAGAAGAGAACAGGAGAGAAAAGTAGAGGAGAGAAAGGAAAAGGAGATGAGAGAACAGAAGAGAAGTGGAGAGAAGAGAACAGAAGAGAAGATGAGAGAAGAGAACAGAAGAGAAGAGAACAGGAAAGAAGATGAGAGAACAGGAAAGAAGTGGAGAGAAGAGAAGAGGAGAGAAGAGGAGAGAAGTGGAGAGAAGAGAAGAGGAGAGAAGAGGAGAGAAGAAAAGAGGAGAGAAGAGAACAGGAAAGAAGAGGAAAGAAGAGGAGAGGAGAGAAGAAAAGAGGAGAGAAGAGGAGAGGAGAGGAGAGGAGAGAAGAGGAGAGGAGAGGAGAGGAGAGAAGAAAAGAGGAGAGAAAAGAACAGGAAAGAAGAGGAGAGAAGAGGAGAGGAGAGAAGAAAAGAGGAGAGAAGAGGAGAGGAGAGAAGAGGAGAGAAAAGAACAGGAAAGAAGAGGAGAGGAGAGGAGAGGAGAGAAGAGAAGAGAAGAGGAGAGAAGAGGAGAGAAGAGGAGAGGAGAGGAGAGAAGAGGAGAGAAGAGAATAAAGAAAACAGGAGAGAAGCAAAATAAACAGTTTGATTTAAACTGAATGAAAAGTGTCATTAATTGTAGCCCTCTTGAACTCTCTCTGCTCTATTGCTCACTGTATGTATTTAATAATCCAGCTCTAAATATAAATGCTCCAGACCACAGTTTTGCACCTAAATTAATTTAGCTGTTGATTTCAGTGTGGCTGAACATTTGAGCTGAGCTGAGTGTGTACAGACCAAGGCGGTATTTTAAATGCTCCGAGGGATAAATATTGTTGTTTTTGGTGAGAAAATGCAGCATCGTTGATGGTGACATTAAGAAGCACACAGCGATGCTAAAGTTAGACTTGCCTCCGTTTCTCGACACCTCTCCAAGGCAGTTGTTTGGCACTTTGGGTGCACATCGTTTGTGGCAGTTGAATTTGCAATCTGAAACGGTGTGAGGAGAAAAAGGGAGATGAGAAAATTGTGGCAAAGTGGGGAGGAGAGAGAGAGAGAGAGAGAGATAGAGACCTGGCACACTGACATGAGCGAGTGTTATGCTATTGGCTGACAGGCTGAGACCTCGCACATTGCAGAAGCACATTAAAGCTGTTTCTGCCAGCCAGCTGACAGCACTCTAATGCCTGAGACTCTGCATACCTTATATCACAGCAGCACAGCTACACTGCTGCCCTTTCTGTATCCACATACACAGAAACATTAACACTGCACATCATTAACCCCTTCAACTGCAAGGACCAAGGGTGGCTTTAGACTTCCAATTCCCACTTTCGTGACTACACATAGTAGGGGTGTGAAGCATTATTATTAACGCTGAAAAAATTAATGTTTGAAACTCCGTCATCAATATGTCTCTTAATCTGTTCTACAGGTCTTTCATTTGGTGGAGTGATAAAATAGCTACATTTTGGGAGGCGGAGCATTCCTTAAGTCCCTCCTCCCTATTCTAGTGTCCTTTAAATTCTATCTCTACGTTGTTCACGTGTCTGCACAATCCCCCCCATCACCCCGTCTCTTTCCTGTTTACTGCTGGCTCCACATATCAGAGGGGGAACTAGCTCCTACCATAAGACAAAAGCCACCCAAACTCCAGCCCAAAACTCCTCACCCCCACTCTCTTACAGACTTCTCCCAAATCATCATATGCTGATGGCATGGTCCAAACTACCAAACTTTCTTTGGTAACGCTTGGATGTCTATAACAAAAGTTTCATAGATGCTCACCTGACATTCAACTAACCTTCAGCTGAACTCACAGTTGAATGTAAATGATTGTCTATTGAATGTTACCCTGAACCTAACCTTTTAGGGTTAGATTTAAGGTTTAGGTTAAGGTTAGGGTTACGATTTTGGGTTGATTCAAGGGTAAGATTAATGTCAGGGTTAGAATTTGGGGTTGATTCAAGGGTAAGATTAATGTTAGATGTAGGGTCCAACAAACAATCATCCACATTTAACTCATTAACATATTAAATGCAGATGAATGTAAGCTGAATGTCAGGTGAGCATCTACAATGGACCATTCAAGTAAAGTGATACCCTTGCTTTTAATGGAAGCCACTGTCAATGATCAAAACTAGGCATCCAGATGCATCCTACCAGTCGTTTGTTCCACCTCTGTTTGCCACTCTTGTTTTTCCGTGCTCTACAGGATGCAAGATGTTGCTTTTATGAACTGCAGTTTCTCCAAATGTATCATAGCACAAAAACTCACCTGGCTTTTCTAGACATTCTATAGCATACTTCACATTAATGTTGAGTTTTGTGAGTTTGCAAGTAGGTTTTTGTTCTATGACTCTTTCATAAAGATTGTGCACAGTGGAATGGGGCACCGCCACTCTGGCGAAACCTTTTTGCAGGTACTTGGCAGTTATATTAGTGTTTTTAATTGTCTGTATTTATAGCATATGATCAGTTCTCTCTGAGAGTTGTAGCACTCTCCCAGGTCTGCCCAGTTCTTAATAACACTCCCTACTGTAGAAACTGCAAGCTGTAAACACTTGCCTATCGCTGTATAGCACTCCCCTACCTTGTGGACATTGAATACTTATAAAGATCAGTACAGCTTTTAACACACCTCAGTACTGAATTTCCTTTACAACACTTTGGGTGTCCAGGCCACACAAAAGCTTTAAGCAAAATAATAAGCCTGTATTTTAAATGAGTAGCTCCTGTGCTAACATGGCTTATGGGTTTGAAAAAGGGACACACTGTAAAAATGGAACACTACTAGTGATACATCAGCTACGAGGGACTTGCTGTGCAATGTGGGCAATGTGCATACAAGCAGCATCAGAAACGACTGACTCGCTGTCTTTGTACAGCATTGTACAAGGTAAAACACGCTGCCAACGGGTGTGTTACGCTTGTGGTGAGTAATAGCAAGACCTTTCAAGTGCACATAAAGTAAGCAAACAGCCATGTGGACCCAGGTTTAAAAAGGGAAGTGTGAACTCATACCTTTGCACTGCAGGCCCTGGCGGAACAGGCCCTTGAGGAGCTTCTTGCAGTGTTGGCAGACAGTGGGGCGTGTGTAGGAGTGGATGACGAACGTGTGCGGCACCTTGACTTTGGACAGCAGGATCTTGTCGAGCTCGATGGGACGCCCAATGTAGGACTGTGAGTTAGAACGCCCTCTTCCGGGGAATACGTCCGCCTGGCTCTTCTGCGGGGAAGAAGCGAATGAAAGACTGCAGAAGCAAGATCAGCCAATGCTGCTCCTTGAGTAAACCATGTTCTGTTTCCATGGCAGAGAAATCAGCAAGTGCATTGCTGCAATTTACTGTAGTCTGTAGCCTTTGGCCACGCATGCATTTGTTTGAATGGTTTCTTGAAATTGTCAGTGTTGAACAAACACCTATGGCATACACTAGGCCGGTTTACCACACATGTACATGCTGTACTTTCCAAGCTACGTAAAACACCGCTTTCTCAAATGGTTCATTTGGATTTCAGACAGGTGTAAAACATCTCCAGTCACGTGAACGTGACTACATTCTTGAAGAAGCAAACAAGAATGTTTGTCTATGAAAAATCAGATTGTGGCAGATTTGCATCAAACTCAGAACAACGAGTTTCGCATCAAGCTGTTTTTTAATGTGCCGCTGATTGGCAGATGTGCAGATGTCTTACCACCTGTTGAGAATAGACCTGACATCACGCAGGTGTGCCAAATCAACTGCTCACTGCACTCTAAAGAAAGCAGGCAATCGATAGTCTCCTTGTCTTCGTGTTGTACACATGGCCAGTGGCCTTAAGTAGCTTAATGGAGAAAAGGAGATGAACTTACAAGACCTTTATTACTCCAAGTTTGGGAAACCCACTAAGCTTATCGCTTCCCATCTTGCCACAAACATCTATGAAATTCACATGTTGACAAACACACCTATCTACAGCAGGTTTGTACACTTCTTCAGGTCCACCAAAGGCTAAGGTAATAATACTGAACACTTTGGGATGAAAGATCATGTAATGCAGAAAGCAGCCATGTCCATTATATAAATACACGCAGAGTGTTATGGAGGGGGTGTTTCATGTTCTTGTATCCGTTTTGCTTTGCCTGAGCTTTTGGCTTCTGCCAATCACTCTGCTGGCCTGTCTGACAACTCCAGTTTATTCTTGTCCAAGGTGTGCATGTTGCCATTTACACAGAAAGATGGAAAACTCTACATTACTCATGCCTATAAAACTGTTTTTTCTTTGAAAATTCACGTAGAATTCAAACTTTAGGATATAAACAAAGTCAGTCAGAGTGGTCTGCTGTAAAATGCACTGCTCTAACGAAACATACTAAGTTTGGAGCTGTTTAAAGAGGTGACAGGATCCAAAGTTAGGAAAATTTAGTCTGATGCCGGAGACATTGTTTTACACCAAATTGGAGATTTTGGCACATTTAAAATGTGTTTTTAATGTGCGCTCATGGTAGGACTACTCTTGCAGGGCATTTTAAGGCAAATTAGCACCCACAAATAGCACCCTTGGTTCCTATCAACACCGTCAAAATATTTGAGTCAGTACGTTTATCTATAATACAAACTCCAAATTATTTTATAATGTATGATAACCTCCCGGGGGGCATAAAAATGCTGCTACATTTACTCACATTTCTGAAAAAGTAGCCTGTCTGCTCTGTCCTAATTTTGCTCCCAATATTGTACATTGTTCATTCAGGCCTCAGCTATACAACAAGAATGATGCTACAAATGAATCTCTTTTCTGGTTCACTAAAAAGCCATGTCTATAATTCTGAACTTGTAGATTACTTGACCTAATGGTTCAATACCAACTGATGAGCTTTTCTAAGAATTTAAGTCAAGTGAAGTTTAATTAATTTGTCTCTTTGAGCATATTAATAAGAAGACCTGTACACCTACAGGCAATTGTCTAATCCGCCAATCGTGTGGTGCCAGTGCAATGCATATAACCATGCAGATACTGGCTAGTATCTTCTAGTAATGTTTATATTAACCATCAAATTGGTAATCTTCTGGTCTTCTCGAGCACAGCAGTATCTAGACTTTACTCAGAATAGTGTAATAAAAAACAACATCCAGTGAGTGGCGGTTCTGCAGACAGAAACCCCTTGTTGATATGAGAGGTCAATGGCGAATGGCCAGACTGGTCTGAGCTGACAGAAAGACTACAGTAAATATTGTCATACTGAAAACCACTTAATCAGAAATGCATGAGAAGGATGCTCTACAACAGCAGAAGACTATGTTGGCTTCTCCTTCTGTGAGCCAAGAACAGAAAGCTGAGGCTGCAGTCTGCACAGTCTCACCAAAAACTGGACAATTAAAGTCTGATGAATTTTGATGAATGTGGTGATAAAAGCATGAACCCCTGAATCCAACCTGATCTCAAACTGATTTCATGAACATGACAATGTGTTCAGTGTTCTTTAGTGACTATCCCAGTCACCGCATCTGAATCCAGTAGAACACCTCTGGGATGTGGTCGAACCAGAGAGTTATAGCATTAAAGTGCACCAGGTTTAAGCCAGCAGTGAACAATCCAAAAGTGTGAGTGGCGCGTAAAAACATTGAGGTATAAAGCATCCTCACCTGGTCACAACTTTTACATTATTTGGAAATTTTAAAAAGGTCCTTCACACTTTTGTAGAGAATTCTGGCAGCAGTCTGTATTCTAAACGTTCAATCTCCAGCCCAGTCATGTGTGTAAATACGAGAGGAGATAACATGGGAATGACGGTTCTGATGCCTTTCAACTAGCAAAACAGCTGATGTAACAGATTTGTGGGACGGCAAAGTCTTGATTTGTAATTTAGGGTAACAATGACGCAACTTCAACAGCGTCTGTTTGTGACCCACTAATGTATAGCATTTTTTTTATTTTCACATTTCTGAGACATGATGGCATTTAGTAAAATGCACTACAAAAAGCAACAAACCTGTGGTTGAAAAGGCCCTGGCCAGATGTAGATGTGACAGTGATAGATTTAGCATAAAGCAAATTTCTACTCAAATCAGCAAAAATGCAGGCGTGCCTCATTTGCTCTAATCTGTCTTGCGTGAGGTAAACTGGGTGCAGTCGGCAGATGTTGGTTTTTGCAGTCAACAGGCGATTAACAGTTTCCTTTAAACAAACTCAAGTGTGTATCACAGCATTTCTGGTGTCAGTATAAAATGTCTCAACCTTTGGGAAAAAGGGATTTGAGGCTTGCAGCATGGTGGCTGCAACAAAAAACAGCAGAACACCTTTGACAAGTTCAACGATTTTCGGCAGGCTTTTCACCAACATGCCACAATATGTACAGCCTCGAACTCGAGAGACCTTATATTAGGTACCTGGTTTGATGGTAGCATGTGCCCGATATCACTGTCACATTAGAAGCACAGATGATGTACCTAAGGCCTGTTTAAACCTTGTTACTTTAGTGTAACACAGAGCGGGGTACTAGTAAACACAGGGTGACATGAACCTTTCGAGTATAACATGCTTTTGTTCATCCTCTTATATTGCGACAGCAGCGTCATTTGTGAATTTCGTGAGCAGTCAAGATTCGTTTTATTTCATTATTTTATCTTTGTGAATGTAATTAATAGAATTTACAACATTATTCTAAAATGACTCACAGAGAGAGCTGACCAGGCTAAAGTACGGCTAGCCAAGCTAAAGCACACCTAGCCAGGTTTCAGAACAGCTAGCCAAGCTAAAGTACAGCTAGCAAGGCTAAAGTACACACAGTGGGATTAGTTGTAAAGCAGTTCAAATCCGCATGAGTTAAAAAAAGCTTGTTTTTAATGATGCAACAAAATAATAAATTAGCTTTGTCACACAACCACATCATATTTATGTATTAGTGACTGTTGCAACTAACAGCTAACTTAAAAAAAAATCTATAATATAATATAAATATATATATATATATATTATAATATATATATATTTTTATGATACACAATATTTATCGCTATCATTATACAAAATTCACCAGTAGCTGCATATTTTAAAAACTACTATCTAGTATATTAATTGTTATTGTTTTATACTCCATCCAAATAAACAGACCTAATTACACTTTGTAATGAAACACGCAATTTAAGTAATGACAATATTGACACATACTCATAAAAATATATTGTGTATCATGATTACAAGATGTAGCACAGTGTTATTTTTTTATGTGATAAAATACCGTCATATTGCCCAAACCTAGTTTGCAGTTATTCTGCTTTCAGCTGAAGTGGTTATAGACATTAAGCATACATTGTTTTTTGTATGAGGGACGTGGGTTGCTTAATTAATAACAACATTATTAATAGGTTAGGTTATGCTCTGTTCTCCCCTATTTTGTTATAAAATGATTACGTAATGAGCACTACAAAAGGACTACTTACCTCCATGCTTGGACTGACAGGAGACTGAGCAAAATAGACACATGGAACAAAAGAAAGAGCACCATTAGTTTATACGCACTGGTTCACTTGGACATTTTCAATGACCTATTCAAAGAGAAAGGTGACCAAATTCCAAACTGCTGACCACTTGCAGGATGGGATGTTCACTCAGCATAAGAATGGTTCCTTTCACTAGTAAATGAGCTTAAGCAAAATAAATAGTAATCAGCATCATGTAATGAAGTAATTCTTTTTTTGAGGTACCTATTTTTTGTTCCCATCTGTAAATTTGTGTTTATGATGTCTAGTTCAAAAACTCCAACACTCACCAGTAAGGCCTCATCAGAGGTGCTTGGCGAAGGTTCAGCAGACACAGAGCGAGTGTTGGTCAGGCCAGTGAGGGACACATTGGACAACCGCCGTTTCCGAACACCACTGCAGTTGTTTGGGATCTTAAAGGCACACCGCTTGTGGTAGTTCAACCCACATCCTTAATTCATGAAACAATAAGAAAAGAACAGAACAAGTCCAGTTATACAAGGCAGTACCTAGTGTGCATGCAGGCACTGAAAAGCCAAAAATGGTAATTACTGTTAATGATTAATGACAGCATGTAGGGTACAGTTGGTGTTATGCAACTTCGACCATTTTTCTAGGTAGAGTACACAAGGTTACTTACCTTCACACTTGAGTCCCTGCCTAACCAGACCCCACAGCATCTCTCCACAGTGGTCACAGAAGGCAGGGGCACGGTAGGAGTGGACAAATAAGGAGTGAGGTCTGATCTGAAAGTCCTCCACTGTAGCAGAAGCTAGTTTTAATGCAAACAGAAAGTAGATATTAAAACCAAGCCACTTGTAGACATCAATTATGCCACTGCATTTCTTACATGAAGACAGCGAGGGTTGGGTAGCCTTCTAACATCTTTATTGGACCATTTATATCTAAAACTTAATTATATCATGGTTATAAGACATAGCATTAAACTTTTTTATTTACTAAAAGTAATTTGGTAAGAGGGACCGGTTCATAAGATCCTAATGACATCTCTGCTTTAAGATGGTTAAAGTTCTACAGAGAAAAAAAAGATTGTAAACAATTTTATCATAATTGTGTATTATGATAATATCTGGCCTTAAAAATGTATGAAAAAAAATATCTCCAAAAAAAAAAAAAAAAAAAAAAAAAAAAAATCTCACTCAATTTTTGCTCACCCTGCTGCCTATCACATCATTTGGACTTTCACCTTCACGAGGGAATTCGGCTCTCAAAATCCCTGCCGTTATGAATAAACACGCCATGAGATTTTGAGAGAAAAAAAGGCAAACAAGTGGTGCAGAGGGAGATATATTTTTATTCGATCGTGCCTCTCCACGCGGGGCCCCCTCCGGGGAAGTGCATCTTTGGAGGGGCAGATGGACGGGAGTCCTGGCCAAAGCCGAGCTGTCAGAGGCCAGACTGGCGCTGCTGCTGCCGCTGCCTGCACTGGACCCCGGGCGGCCGGCTTTCCATGGCCCGGACTCCCTTTCCCAACAGGAGCAGGGTGCGTGTCTGTCGGGGTTAAATGGGCTGGAGATTAGCGGCTCCCCAAGAGGGGCTGATGGTCAGTCGCAAATTAATTAAGGGTTTTCATTTGGGCCATCTGAATGCAGCAAAAGTCTCACAGAGAAGCCAATTTGAAGCTTGGTGGCATCGATCTGTCTCTCTGAAGTGAATTAGGCATCAGCTTTCTTTTTAGTTTTCTTTTTGGTCTTGTACACGCATAGAATAGAAAACAGTGGATATAAAAATGTCTATATACCATATAATCTTTAATGAACAAAACTAAACAAATTTTAAACAATAGCTTGTTTAGTCGCTACTGCTACATCTTAGCCACATTGATAATGTGATGTTAATAGCACAGGGGGGTCCAAAAGTCTGAAAGTCTGGATTTTATACTTAACATTCCAAGGCTTACTGCACACTAAGGTGTATTACTCAGTAACTACAGGGACTTCTGTACAAACTGGTAGGGCTATTCTTTGAAAATAGAATAACATAAAAGTGAAAATGAAAAGAAAATAGAATATATAAAAACATCAATTTCAGATTGTCTTAGTATTTTGGTTAAATAACCATGCTACAGACTCAACAGGTTTGTGTAAAAGCTTCTGATTAGTTGATTATTCTACTCAATCTGTACACAAGCTTTAATGAAAGAGAACATTTGACCTTTTGTAATTGGTTTACATGGTCAGTGTCACAAATTTGCTAAAATCTACCTACAAATAGTGCAGAATCTTGAGTTTCTTTTCCATTTAACAGTGAAACTTTTCTATTTTTATTGTTTATTATTACCTTTAAGCATATTTCGAGTGTTATTACAAACGTCTATTACCAGAGAATGGTCCCACCATTTTGTACAGAAGTTCCTGTAGTTACTGAGTAATGCTCCTTAGTGTGCAATAAGCCTTGAAGTGTTAAGGGGTTAAGTATAAAATCCCAGATGTTCAGTGTGGTTTCAGACTTTTGGACCCCACTGTGCTATTAACATCACAGCACCAATGTGGCTAAGACATAGCAGTAGTGATTAAAGCATTTTTTTTGTTTAGTTTGTTTAATTAAAGGTAATTTTTATTATTATTTGTATTTTTTTGTATTTGTATTTTGTATTTTCCTCACTGGGACCCATAGAACCCTGACAAAATAAAAAAATTTAAAAAATAAAATAAAAAAAAGGAAAAAGTGAAACTGCTCCAAAGTCTAAAACAGAGTCAAAACTCCACCAAAACAAACCCAGCTTTATTTATATTTGTAAATTGTGCTATGAAAGAGTGGCTTTTTGGAGAGACGGATGGAGTGTTTTGATTGGCTCTTGTTGGCTACATGTCGGTGGAACCAATAGCGGCTGAGTGGCGAACCCAGCGGGAGGACTGCTTGCTGCAGCATGCGCCCGTCGCCTCCTCTCCAACATGGCTTCCCCACAGCCCGCTCAAGTAGAATACATTCTGATTAGCCATTCTCCCGCTAAATTGCTTCAATTCATTCAAATTATTGTTTTGCCTTTTGTTTAAAGGCCAAGATATGTTTGCAAGTTTGAACTACCTGTAAACTGTCATTAAATGCTTCAGTGAAATGAGGGTGGCACGGAAAATGCACCCTGTGCTGACTTAACGTAAATACTTGTGTGTGCGAGTGTGTGTCTCTGTGTGTGTGTGTGTGTGTGTGTGTGTGCATTCCCAAACACAAATGCCTTCCATTTTCCGAGTTTGTTGCGCTGCTTGTGGAAATTATAATATGTATGAGTCTTTTTAGGTGGTTTGTGACAAAATAAAGACATAAATAGGGAAAACGTTGGCGTGTTATAAGCTGGTATGACGTGAAAGATGCAAGCGAGCCAGAGAAAAAAATGGATCCTCCCTCAAATGTGAGGGCTAATGGAGCAGTGACTCATTCAGCAAGAGCACCACCATTATGCTCTTTACTCCTTCAAAAGACACAAGGTCACTCAGAGCTCTTTCCCTCTATAGCATCCACCGCAATTATGTGGATGCTGATGTACAGTAGGTGTGAGTGTCAGAGGCTTGGCACTTTGGGGACCTGCACTGAACTTGTGCATTGTTACGTTTGCTTCAGTCAGGTTCACTTAGTTCACCAATGGAAGGAATAATCATATTTCAGTCTGTTTGTGGCTCGAGAGCTAATATTGTCAAAGGATGCTGCCAGTAGAAATCACTCTGAGGGCTATAATGAAGGAGCTGACATGTATTGACGAGCTCACTGGAGCAAAAAAAAAAAAACCTTTCGGTCCATCTGTGATTAAGCAGACGGAAAGAGATCCATGCCTGAATTACGGCGCTTCTTCCTGCTACTTCCAAAAGTTTCACTCAGCATGCATGTTTTTATTACAATTGTGTGTGAAAAGCAGAACTGATGTTTGACATTTTAATATTTATTTAAAATGTAATATAATATAATAATGTAATATAATTTCACAATTCTTTAGTATTGTGAATGCAAAAAAAAGGAATAAAAGATATAGTACCATGCATGGATGTGTATACTTTAAACAGGGTACAGGACCACAACTACAGTCTTTCCTACAACATTAAAGCCATAAAATCCCTGTAAAAACATGGGTATCACTTTACATGAATGGCCCATTATAGGTGCCTCATAGATGCTCACCTGACATTTAACTGACATTCAGCTGAATTTTTATTAAATGCAACTGAGCTCTAAGTTAAATGTAAATGAATACCTACATCTAACCCCAACCTTAACCTTAAATCTAACCCTGAGCCTTAACCTAACCTTAAAAGGGCAATTTACATTCAACTTAGAGTTTTAGTTGCATTTAATCCCTTAACACCCCAAGGCTTATTACATTTTTATTAAGTGTAATAAGCCTACGCTAAGGTGTATTGCACAGTAACTACAGGGGCGTCTGTACAAACTGGTTGGGCTGTTGTTCTGCAATAGACGAGGCGAGCCATAGGCTGTTTAATGGGTTAACAGACATTCAGTTGAATGTCAGGTGAGCAACCATGAGGCATCTACAATGTACCATCCAAATAAAGAGATACTAAATCACTCTTGCTATTTGTGGCCTTCTATGAGAATACATTTTCTGTCTGAGGAAACTCTCCGACCACGACATGCCAATGAGAGGTGAGTAGCCTAAAACCATAGTCCCATAGTCTAGTAAACCTTTCGGGGCTTCAGTGAAATAATGACTCAGGTAAAACACTCCACGATAAATATACAGTTGGTATCAAAAAATCTTTTTTTTTTTAATTGTAGGAACCAGGGGTCACAATGTTTTGCGACACAAATGTACCATTTGTTTTATAATGAAAACCACCGGTGAACCTACTGTCTGCTGTAACCTAATGTCTTTGTTGATGGTAAAACAAGTGGTAAATCCTAAAAATGAAATACATACTTCTTTGGCAATGATTCTGTCTCATTATACCTTGTATATACCTTGCCATCCTCCAAGAAAAGCCCCCCAAAAAATACAGCATGTTTTCTCAAAACAGTATTATCGGGCAGTAGGGTGAGGGAAAATTAGATTTGGGGGAAGTCAGGATTTTTAGATGAATCCTGATACAAATGTGGACAATTTTGAATACATTCACATGTCAAAAATTGATTTTCTCAACGTTAATTGATAGCATAATGTTGATGGAATGCTAAAAGTGGACCTCGGAAGTGTGGACGTGCAGCACCCAGGCCATCTTTGGTGTGCGCGTAACATGGCACAAGATGGATCAGCATTAAGGAACTAGCTGTGACTGAACTAGTGGGGTATATTATAGTATATATTGTGTCAGTACTAAAGCTTGCACAGCTCCATAAAGTGGGGTTTTTACCCATGCTTCAGTGCAGAGGCAAAAAAAGCAGCTGCATCGGCCTTTTAAAGGATTCATATCCCACACAATATGTATTATATTTAGTGCGCGTAACATGGCACAAGATGGATCAGCGAGAATTCCAATCGGCATCCTTTGCATTAAAAGCCAGATTATCAGATCAGAAAAGGACTTTTTTTAGCTGTTATGAAGCTAAAGGGAAAAAGGACCTGGACAGCACAACAAAATTAAGAAACCATTTCTTACACGTTTCCACTGATAATAGACACAATCCTAAGGCAATGAAAATTGTGATACAATTATCAATTAAATAAAACATAAAACAATAAAAAAAAAGTTTATAATTCACTTTGCCCTTTCCACGTTGGGTGGGGGCTTTGACATTGCACACAAGGTCCTCTGTTTGGCAGAAACTCCAACCGGGCAGCTTGTAGCTTTTTAGAGGAAGTAAACTCCTCTTCCCTTCACCACTGCTGTGAACAATTCTGACTCAGTAAGCTTCTATAGACTGGAGTGTTTTCACACCAGACCACTCTGAATGAGTTGGTGTTACAAGGATTAATGATACAGAAGTCTTTTTAGCCACTGATTAACTGCAGAGTGAACCGGTACAGGATACAAGGTTTGCTCACAACAGTAACAATATTCAGGTGTTCGGTAATGTGGTGACAAGATTCACACACATGCACAGCTTTCACATTCCCACATTAAGCTGCTACGTGATGGGGAAAGGAACAGCGCAGTAGGAACTAGCTGTGACTGAACTAGTAGAGGGGGGGGGGGTTATGTAAGTTGTTATATATTGTGTCAGTACTAAAGCTTGCACAGCTACCTAAAGTGGGGTTTTTACCCATGCTTCAGTGCAGAGGCAAACAAACAGCTGTATCAGCCTTTTAAAGGATTCATATCCCACACAATATGTATTATATTTAGTGCTTTATGGATTTGTGGTAATTAATTAATTAATTGTTTGTTTTCATAATTTTACAACTTTTTGGAGTTTTGAAATAACTCAAATTTGGGAGGCGGAAGGTGCCTGAAGACCCTCCTTCCTAATGTAATTGGATTTAATGTAATTAATTCCATCTCTACCTTGTTCACTTGTCTATGACAAAAGTCTGCGCAATCCCCCCACCACCCCGCCTCCTCACACTTATATTGTCTATCTACCATTCTTGGCTCCAAATATCGGGGGAGACTGACTTTCTACCACAAAGCAAGCCACAAAGCAGAAGCCACCCGAACTTCAGTCCAAAACTCCAAAGAGTTCTTCCTCCACCACAGATTCTAACGTTCTGGAAGTATTAAGCATGGCATGACTGTTGGTGCCAGACAGGCTGGCCTGAATATTGCTAGAACTTCTGAGCACTCTCAGTCTCTCACTCTCTTTAGAGTTTACTCAGAACAGTGGTAAAAAATAAAGAAACACCATCTAGCGAGCAACAGTTCTGCAGTCGCAAACACCTTGTTAATGACATTGGTCCATGGAGAATGGCCATTGCCACTTGTTTGAGCTTACAGAAAGGCTATGGTCATTCGAAATACCACAAAATGCATTACACATCAAACCCTGAGGCAGAAGACCAGGTCGGGAACACACTTCAGTCAGCCAAGAACAAAAAGCTGATGCTGCAGTGGGCACAGGCTCACCAAAACTGGACAATTAAAGACTGAATTAAAAGCATGGCCTGCACTGATAAATCTCTGGAATCCGTGGACCCAACCTGCCTTATGTCAACCGTCCAGGCTGGTGGAGGTGGTGTAATGGTGTGGGAAATGTATTTTGGCACACTTTGGGCCTGTTCATACAGATCAGTCAGTTCAGTGTTCTCTGGCGTGTTCTCTGGTGTGTGTGTGTGTGTGTGTAATAATGAAAATCATAATTTTGTTATCAATAATTTGTTTATGTTACAAAATACAATTTTCAGAAAGATGACCACCTGTTGATGTATTTTTGCTGGGCTACTACTCTTAAGGCAGATTTGAATGAGCTAAAGAGATGATCATCGAAGCTTCTAGACCATAAAGGACACGTTAGATAAGTTACACCTAAATACAATCATTGATATACAATTATTTTTAAGCAATTTATTAAAATCAACAATAAAAAGTGTCAGTGTACAGTATGTGTACAGTGTACTGTATTGTGAAGAGGCTGCAAGGCTGTATCAGTGCAGCAGCAGGAGAAGTGCAACAGCTTTCTGAGTTCAACAGAATCCAACTTTTGCGTTGCTTGTTAGAAAAATTATACCCTCAGGAAAGTGACGAGACAATCATTATAAATGATTCTGGCTGACTTGGCTCTCTCGGGGGGGAGTCATAATTAATAACCACTGATCTAACTTTGTGGCGGTCATGACGCTCTATTATGTTGTTTTACAGTGAGATCAGCTGCCGGGTGTGCTGTTTGAGGAGTGTCACTCCCAGAGGCTCATCTTTGAAACTGTGTGCATCTGGGCGCGTTAATCACCTGATCCCCCCTCCAACAATCACACACACACACACACACACACACACACACGCACACACACACACACAGGAGGAGGAGGTGTCAGTCCCTCTTTATCTCCTCAGAACAGACTCCACTCAATTACCTGTCAGACCGCAGCGAAGGGGAGGAGTAGGTAAGGAGGGAAAAGGGCCTGCCAAGCGTTTGTAGAAACACTTTAGCAGTGTCAAACGTGATACCTCCACTGCTTCCTCCTCCTGAGTGAAACAGCTCCAGCTTTCGCACCGGTTACGGCAGCCAAACTTGGATGGGCGTCAAGTTTCCCACACGCCAAACAAAAAAAAGAGAGGGGGAACAGCCAAAAAATGTGCAGTGTTGCTGTGTGCCACCTCAGTGACTGAAACTGTCATTGTCAATTAAAAAAACATGAGCAACCTAAAGCTAAGCTACTCCAAAAAAATCCTCAAACCTGACATTTGGAACCTCTGATCATCGTAATCTTGCATATGTCAACTTTTTTTTGTTCTGTTAGTACTTTCCCCATTGTGTGTTTATATATAGTACCTTTAAATGACTCCGCCCATCCGGTCTGTGATAAGCAAGCATCATGGATGAAAACAAGAGCCAACTAAACTTGATTAGCTTATATAATAAAACGTTAATAATCGCAATCGAGGTGAAATTAATCATGATACTGATTTGAGGTCATCTTACCTGGCACTACCACTACTTACAAATAATTTAAGTGCCCCCTGATAAGATACATTAATACATATATGAATATTTTTTTATTTAGTGGTTGCAAGGCTGTAGACACCATGAATATATTTAATGCTATAATAATTTAGTGCTGGTTGGATCTAAATGACTTTGACAACAGCCAAACTGTGATGGCTAGACGACTGGGTCTAAGCTTCTCCAAAATGGCAAAATGTCTTGTGGGGTGTTCTCTGTATGCAGTGGTCCCAAAAAGATGGATAACCGGTGAAGCGGCAACAGGGTTGAGGCCCACCTCACAACCTATGGGACTTAAAGGATCTGCTGCTAACATCTTGGTGGCAGATACCACAGGACGCCTTCAGATGTCTTGTGGAGTCCATGCCTTGCCAGGTCAGAGGTGTTTAGGTGGCACAAGGGAGGCACAATATTAGGCAGATGAAAATATAACCATGGTGCAAAATCAACAATACATACATTCATTTTTATCAGTTTTGTTCAGTGTAAGAGGTGATGGGATTGGACCTTACACACAAAAAATCACTGTTTTGGAATCTTAAGGTATAAACCGATAAGGTACAAATGTTGGTCAATTAGGTCTAGATTTTAATTTGACATTTACTACATCTTACATTGAAATCCTGTTACATGGGCAGGAGAATGTAGAGTTAGGAGTCTTGTCCAAGAACTCTTATTTACGTAGTGTGGTGGGTTTGCCTGGCCAGGAAATTGAATCCACCGCCACTCTAACTCATCCTAAAACGACTGGATGGAACAACTCCAGAGAACACTGCTCCACAGCCCAATACTGGAGGGCCTTATATTTGTGTTATATATATATATATATATATATATATATATGCTTGGACCTTAGGCTCATGTGCAGTTCCTCCACAGCATCCCATTCTATTGGCAATGCTTTTGGACAGAGATTATACAAACCCTGTGTGTACATTGGAACACACGTGCCACCAGCTGGTGCACCTTAATGCAGCTGAATTCACTAATATGAAGGTGTGTCCACAAACATTTGGACGTATTGTTGCTTCTATAATGGTTGTCATTGTCAGACCCAGATTTGCACAGTTTTCTTATATTTTATGTGTAATAAATCCTAGAACAACAAAGCTTAGAAGCTTTAAGAAGACACAGAGCAGACTTGTTGTTGCTTGTATTTGTTGCTTGTGTTTTACCTGACAGCACCACCTCCACCAGATCTCCCTCCATGATGTCAGATGCACATTTGACCAGCTGCAGGATGTTTTCGGAGGTTGGATCATGACGGAAAAGCAGGATCTTGTCATACATCCCATAGAATCCACACTCTGGGAACTGTACATAAAAACGAACCTGCGTTAGTCAGTTGGTAGAAGTGTTTGTTGAAAGTTGTGCACTATTGCTTAGGCCAGATTTATTAAAAGTTCCCATGTTCTTATATTCTCTAAACTGTCTATATTGTCTAAATACTTGCTCACATCCTCTTCATATGCATTTGTACCATGGCTGACAAACTTCAAAAAATCTATTATTAGACACAGAGAGTTAATGGCTGCAATTAGGGCTGTCGCTATCGGTTACATTAGTAATTAACTACCACTTCTTCTGACAGTCTAATTAATTGAAGATTTTTTTATTATTATTATCTCATTTTCACACCCATTTCAGACATTTCCAATATTAAATCAATAACAAATAAACACATAAGTTTAACTTAACAACAACAAACTATTTTGATGTGGCAGGTTAAAAAGTCTTTACTAGAAATGGTAAACAAGCTTTTAAAAAGATTTAAAAAAAAACAATGTGAACCAAACAAACATGAGTGAACCAAAGAAAAATATGTGTATGTTGACCAGGCTCTGTTTCTCATGATCATCGTGCAAACTGAAGATTTATATACTGCCAATTCCGCAAAGAAGCAAATAGTTAATTGTTGTTGTTTTTATTTTTTTATCAAGCAATTGTAATTGATAAATGGCTGCAAATGTCCATTTCTTGCCATTATAACAATCAAAGAAGATGGTCCTAATTCATCTACTTGTGCCAGAATTTCCAGCTCTGAGACTACCTCAGCTAACAGAGAAAACAACAGGTACCAAAGCAGTTCATTCCTCAAAAAAACCCAAAACAGCCTGTATCACACACCAATCATGCCCCAAAACCTTCTTTATTTATTTCTGTTTTTTCGGCACTTCCTAAACAGTTTTAGGAACAACAGTCTCGCAATCAATTCAATGTCAAAGAAGAGAGCAACATATTGACTGACCCGTGTAGGCCGCGGGGGAAACGGCCTGCTAGCCTCATTCTGTATTGATCGCTGCTGGGCTGAGGTAGAGTGGCACTGCAGAGAAGGCCTGCATGGAACGGCTATTCAGACCTGCGCCATTCACAAAAGACGCTCATACTGGGCCTATTATTGGGTCTATTTACATACTGCAAACCAAGAAACCTCATATCCGCTCAATAATTGCTCAGTAGGTCGTTTAGGTACCATGCGCCAGTGAGTATTTGGACTCTTCATTATTATAACACTGTAAGAAAACGCAATACTGCTCTGATCTTATTTACCACTACTGCACAAGCAAAAACTGGGAAAGGTGCGTTCAAAGTCATCTTGAGATGTGAGATGTGAGATGTGAGGCATGCACCTCCTGAGATGTGAGGCATGAGTTGGAGATGTGCAATGACTGCATGTCTTATAAAACCTAGTAGTGGTGCATAAAGTAAAGATCTATATATTAGAATGTCACATTGTCATAGGCTGTCCTATTCTGCTCCAGTCTAGACTGTGTGGCAGTTTCTTACAGTTTCTAATTGTGAGGCTCTGCACCTGCAAACTGCCACACATGTTCATGATGTTAATCAATAAAGTCAGCAGCCATCTGCAAATGGGAATTTTAAAAGTGTAGCTATCACACATATAGTAAAATAACACAATAAAACACACAGTTTTGCCTGGAACAAAGAGCTGAATAGAATTCTGATTATAAATAAAGAGACTAATACTGCAGAGACTGTTCCCAAGCCTGAGCCTGTCTCTACTTGTATCACATAAACTGACACTATAGTGTATTTATAAATATAACATAAGATCATACTAATGCATAATCTGTTGCTTATACTCATATTTTGAAAAATGTGTCGTTGATTTTCACATGCTACAGTAAACAGGCTTGGGTTAATACATACAGTTAATGAACAACTCAACTCAGATAGTTTGCAATGCTTTGTGTGTAGTTACCGATAAGTAATCCCTAGGGTGCAGTTAAAGTCACAGAGCTTAAGGGGTTAACATTCTGTATCACGTGCAGTAAAAGAGACCATGCAGTAAGCTGAACAAAAAGAAAAAGTTGTCTGATGAATAAAAGTGGATGTCGTTTTAATATCACAGCATGTTGTACTGACCCTGTATTGACTTCCGAAAAATAGCTTAAGAAAAAGAACAGTTCAAAATCACTGAAATCCCAATAATGCCATTGCAGTCAATGCCGTTATTTTCATGTATAGGCCTTTATGGTGTGTGTGTGTGTGTGAACTAATACTAAGTATAAAATCAAAACATCAAATACCACCTACATGCTTAAGATACAACCTACACACATACTGGCTAATGAGAGAAAACACACCACTGCTCTTCTCGGTCAGTAACTACCAATGGACATGTTTTTACAGGCTAAACCAAACAGAGACAGTTGAGACTAACTAGTGTAACCAAGGGCTTAGTAAAGGAACTAAAGGAACATCCGCAAAACTGGTGCAATTAAGTTCTCATGTGTAAAGGTCTGACCTGGTCTCGCCTTTAACGGTCTTGACTACAACACAAGACAAGACAAGCATTTTTCACATTAGTGTTGGGCACAGATGGAATTTGGCCTCCGTCTTGAACCTGTCCGTGCAGTAAACACACACACACCAGTGATCAAACACACACAGTGACATTGAGCACTGGGCAGCCGTTTAATGGTCTTGACTACAACACTAGACAAGACAAGACAACTAGGACACCTCCGCTTTGGTGAAGGTTGAAGGGTCTTGCTTAAGGGCTAGTTGCCCAACAGTGGCCCAGGTATCAAACCCACAACCCTGTGATCAATAGCCCAGTGCTCTAACCTTAAGTGGTCCAACGGACTAAGGTGCTGTCACCATGATCAGAGGGTCGCTGGTTCGAATTGCCAGCTGAGGCCCTGAGAGAGCTCTTTCCAGGGTGGGTAGATGGCGCTCTCCCCCAACATCGCTTCAGTGTAGTGCTGGCCGTTGCTGCATAATCCGTCTGCAGGCTGGTGCGTTTGGGTGGGCATGCGGTGCTTCCCTCCAGGCACGTTGGTTGCCCGGTGACGTTGCTTCAGTTGCTTGACTGCACATGCACTGGTGGTGGGGGCAGTGCATGCAATGGGGGGGGTTCCGTACGGGTTGGGTAATTGGCAATCCAAATTGGGGAGGAAAATCAGATAATAATAATTAAAAAAAAAAACCTGCTGCTGGTCATCCACCTTAAATGGATGTTGAACAATGAACAGGTCGAAGGGCAAGGTTTTTAGTAAAGTAGTCATTTCTCAAACTTTATACTGTATTACTTTTGTAAACAATTGTTGAACACAGTTGTGGAGGATTGTAACTGACCACCACCAAACCTCTACTGGGCAAAAAAAAAGCGTCTCAAAACCCTGAAAGTGTGGTGCCAGTACTTCACTTTGCTGCAGAACAAACCTTCCAGTAGAGATCTGCTGTTTTCAAAGCAAACCACTGCAAGTGCACTGCAAGACTCTGTTGCCATCCCAACAGGCTCCAATAACCTCAAATCAAGTACGCTATGTTGTGTCAAGGCAAGAAGGAAGCTCCAAATGGCTAATCCAAACACAGGTCTCGTTCTATTGATGATAATACCTTCTGAACGATCTCCAGTATTTACATGTTTTTATATGATTCAAACCCACACCACTGACAGGCAAGAGCATTTGTGCACACCGCCCCCCCCTCCCTTTTTTTCCCTGGTTAATAGCATGTTCCCCCGCCCCCCTACCCCGTCTATCTCTAATGAGTTCCTCACAATAAAGATACACAGAGGCAAGTGCGCTTTCGGAGGTCACCATGACAGCAGCCCCACTGTAACAGTGTGGGTTGTCATGGCAGCAGGAACCCAAGGCTCTTTCCTGATTGAGCACTATTCATTTATTTGAGACAAATGGATGAGTGTGTATCTGCTGCACGGCGGAGCCGTCAGAGCCGGGAGTGACACGCACCAATCCTTGTCATTAACCCCTTGGAAGATGCCCGGCTCCGAGCTCAGGAATCTTATAATAACTGTCATGTTACTTCCTCTGAGGACCCGTAGCAGGCTGCTCTTTCAGGACTGTCATTTTCTACCCTCTTTCTGCCTCTCCTCTCTCCACCAGTGTTTTTGTGGATGACAGACTAGCCAGGCGCGAGGGACATCACTTTGGACGTTGTCTTCCCTTTAAACAACTGGTTGCTGAAGCCGGTTGTCAAGGTGGAACGAGCGCATCTGAAAGAGGCAGGTGTGCTGATGCAGGGGAGGGCAGGAGAGAGAGAGAGAGAGAGAGAGAGAGAGAGAGAGAAAGGAGAAAAAGAGAGAGAGCATTCTGAAAGCTCCTGAGGAGAGAGGAGTGAATCATCTATTCCGCTTTAACTGCAGACCCTCGCTCGCCCACGCCTCGCCACTCTCTCCCCGTGTGCTGCACTCCACAATCCCTCCATCCAAGCACCCATCTTACGCCATTCACGGAATGTCTGCGACACTCATTTTAGCTGCTCAACTGCTGAATTCGACTTGCTGTGTTTCAGGGGGCCATAAGAACTGTCCGAGGATGAATGGATATTCCTCGTAAGGGCTACCCAAATCTGCCCTTGTGCCGCATGCTGTTGATGAATAAAACGACAAGAACATTCAACATGCTTCCTTGTACTCAGAACTGTGGCTGGAGTCTGAGAGTGCACAATTGGCTGTGCTCTCTCCACTCATTATTCTGAAATGACGTTGGCCGGCACAGGCTTCTGTTAGCTGGTGCGGTGGAACTGGAGACCTGGCGACCTTGGCCGGCAATTGAAAAACAGGCTTGCTGGCTTTGTATGTATCTGAGAAGACATGTGTTAAGTCCATAACCTCCTAGTGTCGGAAGCATTGCTAGTACAAGGGGGAGCTAAAAATGAGAAAAAGGGGAAAAAAAACACGGAACATCTGCTGACTCCAAATGCACATATAATGGAAGTCAGTGGGCTGTTGCTTCATTCACTGCAGATCCTTTGCAATTAATGATTGTTTACACTGTAAAAATGGTCTGTTTTTCCTCGGTGAAGAACCGAAACCCTTCACAACATTTAGTGAAGTCCAGGTCTGGCAGAAGATTCTTTGGAACCAAGTTTAACTTGAGTATAGAGAAGAAAAGGAAACGTTCATGATTCAAAGCACATCACATCCGCTGTCAAATACGATAGAGGTAGTGTTATGTATGGTCACCGGCTTCCTGCTAAAAGTAGCTCCAGTCAAATGCTGCAAACCTGAGAAGAAGGTGCTTCCCAGTACAAAGGGATAATGACCCATACATACTGCAAAAGAGCAACCCAAGAGCTTCTTTAGTCAAAAAATTAGATGTTCCTAAATGCAGTCAATACTGCGGTCAATGCAAATATTTATAATCATGCTAGTTTTCCCAATGGCGTTGGAAGGGACTTTTTTAATGCAAAGTATGAGAGGCTGAGGAGATCTGGCTGAGCAAGGTATCAGAGAGATTCAGCTAATGTATAACAGCATGATGTCTAGTAGCCCACGCAACTATGAGCTTTCATCTTCTACCTACAGGCATAAAGCCCATAGATGGCTTACACACAGTCAGCAAAGACTGAATCAGGAAGGAAATCTGGGGCTTGTCACTTTGTCACATATTATATCTCACTTAGCGAAAGAATAGGACATGAAGTACACAGGACATTATACAGAGGCGGGCCAGGGGCCAAAACCAGCCTAAAATAAGCTGAAAGCATTTCTCATTTCCTCTGTTTAGATCATCAGTGGAACAATGTGCTGATGTCACATGACCTGAGAAGCGAGTCAGCATATGAACAGGTTGTAAGGTGGGCTTTAGGTAGTCCCTAAAAATGTAAGCTTGATGTTGTCAGCACAGACAAATAATCCCTCTCCAGTGTAACAGCATTACTCATTCTTTGTGTGACATAACAGGAAGTGAGTTATTTTTAGATGAAATAAAAAGGATACATCTAAAAAATCTTTCTCTACAGCTTTACCATCACAGGACAATGATGACAGTGTGTCTCAATGCTGATAGTGTCCCGTGGCAGGATGTGTGGAACCTCTCCCTGAGCTGGCAGGTTCTACAGGTGTGGAAACACTTCACCCTTATGCCTGGAGGAAACACAGCTCCATGTCAATCTGATGCACACAGGCCTGACATGAAATCACACAGAGGCGTGAAATTTAAGGTTTAATCAGATAAAGTAGCTATGGGTAACACTGTGCCGCAGGTACCAAACATGTGAAAAATGGTCTAATGAACTTTTCCCAGTTGGGGTGCAGCAATACTACACTTTACACACCAGTGCCAATATAGCTATTAGCATTTGGTCATCTCAGATCGGGAAATCAGCATTATTTAATAACTAAGGATGCCATCCCTGAAGAGTCAGACCAGGGACTCAATGACACTGGATTTACAGACATAGACGGTTTGATTTAATTTGGGTTTTGCTGTTTAAAGGCACCCCAGGCAAAATGACAAATCTAAACATCGGCACACCTGTTGCCTACTTGGATCCTGAAGCAATGCAGTAGTAGATAAGGAGAATCCCCTTTTGGGGACCTATCTAGCAATTAGGAAAAATTTCAGCACCTTTGTATAATAAGCAGATGTTGTAATTCACTCAGATGAGAAAGGAAGTCCCTGAAGTTGAAGCCCACTGTGTGGACAATAGAAAGGTTGCACAACTACAAATTTCTACAATTCTATATTTATTACTGGTCATAATGTTCATAGCAAAAGCAAAAAGAAATTCTGAAAGTGAAACACAGGCTTCACTTTTAGGGGAAATACTCATTTCAGAGCGTTGTACTGCAGGGTAATGGTACTCCAAAGGGTAGTGCACACTACACATTTTTTTTTTTAATTTTGGATTTGCATTTTGAAAATTGATGATGCAAGCCTACCTATTTCCAGGGTGTTCCGTCGAGCTACGACAGATCTGTTGATTTGTGCTACCCATCAATATGTGCTGATTAGCAGCTCTGCGCAGCTATGCACAAACGGTTGTCAGTTAGCACTGGATGCTTCATTTTGAGATTATGAGGGATGTGTTACTTACATATGTTAATCACACACACACACACACACACACATATATAGAGAATATTGACTAACTAAATGAATCAGTTAAATTAACTCAGCAGCTCATTAGCGTTTTTTCTTATTGTGATAGAGGTCACATGACTTCTTCTTTAAAGAATTTAACATTAAAATACAGATTTCACAATGTCAACAAAGTCAGAACTTGTATTTCATCATTTTGTAGAAGCAAAACATACACTTTTAAAATCAGCTGGTTTTGTCTCAAGCATAACCTAACTTTTAAAGGGTCTGTGACACAAATGTCACCATGGGCTTGGTTTTAATCTGCTAGCCTATAGATCAGCGACTAGGCTAGAAGTTCCAAAGAGATTTCCAATGGCTCTATGGCATATAATGTCGTAACAATTATTTAGTCTCTAATTTAGTCTCCAAGTCTCTAATACAGTGCAGAATTTATAGTTTCCAGAAAAGTGCCAGGATGTCCACGTCCTAATGCAGCAAATCTTCTCCAAACCATCACACTACCACTATCATGCTTTATGAGGTTTTTTTATTGAGGGACCATGTCAGTAAAAAAGCTCCACTTTAGAATGATCTGTCCATAACACATTCTGGAGACCATGGAGATGATGTAGGTGTTTGTTAGCAGTGGTTTCCGCCATGCTATTCTTCTGCCGATTCCATTCTTGCCCAGTATTGTTCTGTTTATTGAGTCATGAACACTACTGACCTTAGCTAATCCTAGTAAGGGTATGCAGTTCCTGTGTTGTTGTAGGTGTTGTTTTGGGGAGGGGGTTGTGTCACTTCCTGGAGGATTTTGTTACTTGCTCTTGGAGAGATTTGGGAGGGTGTCCACTCTTGGGAATGTTGACTACTGTTCCAAACCTCTTCCATTTGCACAGTATCGGATGTCTTCAGGATGATGTTCTTTGTGGCATAATGTCCTTGATTGGACATTTTGTTTGTGTTGCCATGTTCATTCTGATTTAAAGGCCCAACGTTAGATTTAGATTGGACAGGGCTGGCCTAAACGAAGGCTGGTTGTAGACTGTCTCACTCATGCCGGTTACTGATTACTGATCCCGATTAACTCTTCAATTCAGCTGCATTGTTTTCCAGGGTAAACCCTGTGTCACATCTGACAATTGCATAATTGATGCCTTTGCACACCAAGGGCATGAAATAGGTACCAAACCTTTGTGCTCATTTTCCTGCCAGACTTTATCTATATGCTACTACAATCCACTAGAGAATCAAACTAAATTTGATGTGAAAGTTGAGCACAAATTCACAGATTCAAGGAGCAAACAGTTTTTTATGGCACTGTACTTGATTAAGGCATTCTGGGCATTGATGTGAAAGAACACCAATGAACAAAAAGGATGAATTCTGTCAAATGTATGCTACAATCTACTATCTATGGTTCAGAATAGCCCATATCTTCATCAATTAAACATTTAGTTTTAAGCCGGGATGTCACTTGACAGTTTTTAATCAATGGACAAAATATTAATCAGTGCTTTCACCCCTACTCTACCCAACAGGGATCTGCAATAGATGTTTTCAGCAGCTACAATTATAAACCGGTTACTTTCACTAAGGCTTGTGAAATGTAGCGTTTGCTCTGAGTGGTGTCTGTGGGCTACGATAAAGTTTCATTCAAGCAACAAACCAATTTTCCCCAACACAAACATGTCACTCAGAGGGGAATCTCTGTACACAATGAAAACAGCACAAAGACGCCTGAGTAATTAGTTCAGCAGGGCCCACTCCCGCCTCCTCTGCTCTAGTCAATCTCCTCTCTGATCATACAGCACACCTCCATCGCTGAAATGCTTTTAAAGGAGAACCAGCTGAGAGGACAAGTGGAGCTGTCTGGCACACTGAATGGCTTTGGCTTTCTAACTAACACAGAAACATTTAGACATTTATATCCACATGCAGTCCACAGTAACTGGACTGGGACATCATTCATGTTGTTTTGTCTCTGTATTCCAACACACAGTTAAACTGAGCAATGTTAGCTTCTGCTCAATGGTATTTAGCTACATCTACATTCTCAAAAACAAAAACGGCTCTTAAATGGTTCCTGTTTTCGAACATGCCGCTCTAGGAGAAACCTTTTATAAATTTTATAGAAACTCTGTGCGACCTGAAGGTTCTTAAAAATGGTTCTTTGGAGGACCGCCGAAAATTCCTTTCCTTTACACCATTGCAAAGAACGGTGGAGGTCCAGAGCACAATTAAGAGCTTGGAAAAGAAACTGACTTTTTAGACACATTCAACCATTTCAAATGACCATAGGAAATTGAGCAACTAATCGACTTAGGCTTTCAATTTACTGCGGAAGTTGAATGTGGGAGCTGGGAATGATGTAAAGGTAAAGGTGCACGTATTTGTCACACTTAACAATGCAGCTGAATTGAAGAGTCACACCCGGGTTGATCGTGCTCCAATTAAACATTCCATTAATTGTACATTATTTCAAGACATTAAAAAAAAAAAACAGTTAGCTAAAGAGTTCAGAGGTGAATCTTCCCAAATATGCCCCAGGTTAGCATTGTTAGTTGTTGATACAATGATACTAGTGGATAACAACGCATTATACAATATTTTGCACATCCAAACATCATGGAATCACATCCACATGTGGACATATACTGTGTGCACTGTAATTTAATGTGACACAAATAAATAGAAGTGCTAAAAAAACAGTATAATACTACTGCTTTTATTACTGTTGTGCGTTGTGGCCATATTGGATTTTAAAATCAGGATTGCTAATCAGGGTTACTTTCCGAGTCTGAAATGTGATTTGCACTACATCCGAGTTCAAATGGAACGCAGCATACATTAACTAAAACTTTAATAGTCGATTCATTACAATTTATTAGTCGATTAGTTGGTGAAGTCATCACGTGTGTTTCTCACACTAACTAGGAATGGTTTTGGGCGCATGGGGACCGCAGATTAAAAGCCAAAGTTTAACTACAATGGTGTGGAATACAGTTTTGCTGCTGTGGTTCTGGCCAGACCATGTCAAAATAAAAGTCACTAAATGTAGCAGAAACACAAAATACTTTCAAATGGAAAGCTAAAACTAGTATCTCACTTTTGTTTCCCTTTTTCTTTGTTGCTGATCTCAAAAAATTATGATTAAGGAAAAATGGATTTACTTAATCTTATATTTTATTGGAATTGTATTGATATTTTATTTTAGCAGAAAAGTTAATTAAAACTTTAAAATGCATTTCTGAATACGTACATTTTTCCCCCCTTATTGTTAGCTAGCAAATACATAAAACAACTAAATTCCAGATAAATTTAAAAGCTATATAGGAGTAATTTGGTAATTTAGCGATTCATAATCAGAATCATCTATCAAAACAGTCATTTGTTGCAGCTCTACTGAACATATTAGTATGTTCTTGAATAAACGTTGACTGTTTAGCCCTTTTTGACCCTATGCAGTCAATATCAGTGACTACTTTATGTCCAAACCCACATGACCACATGAGAAAAGGCTGCATTACAGGCCTGACAGAGCAGCTGTAATGCAGCCTTTTCTCATGTGGTCATGAGAAAGCCTTTTTCTGGTACTAATTGTTTCAGCAGCCTTCAGTCTTCAGTATATGTGTGAAATACAGGCTCAGTGGAGTTCAGATTGGAACAGTGAAGAACATTATACTTTTTGGCCCTGAAACAACATAGTTGCTTTAGTAATTTATGTTCTATCTTTGTCCTCTTGCATAGTGAAGTTTCATGCACTGGGTTTTGTGCCTGAACCGTGTTCCAGATCTTGTTTTCTGCTGCTGTGGTTTTCCATCATCTGCCAGGTTGTTTACAATTAACAAGTTGAGCCAGGTGCTTTTGACACCTCTTATATATCCTTTCCTATGTCACGGATTCTTACAGTTTATTATTTTTGACTTTATGGTGAAAGTGTAACACTGAAAAGTGTTTTACCATCATTGACACTTCTGTAGTCCTTATTAAAAAGAGACAGACAGACAGTATCTAGACCTTTTGTTAGCTAGGTAATGAACTAACGATGGTTAAGAAACAACTGATCCCCCAACTCCTGAATTATTAATGGGTCCCTGAAATTTGAAACTGCATGCTTCACCCCATACAGAAACTCCTAAACTGAAGATAACAGGCTGCACTGTCCCCTCATCTTAAATTCAGTGTGCTAGAATACAAGCTCAGAACATCTGTCGGTAGAACCTCATTGACGAGCTCCAAACAGCATCATTAATGATTGTCATTTCTGTTTTTAGGAGCATGTCTTTGTATTGTCTGTGTAGTGTATCATAAAGTGTTCCCTTGGATACTTCTTCCTTTAAAGCAGTTAGGTCCTTTTCCAGTCCAGAAAATTAATGAAACCTGTGATCGACTCTCTTCCCTCAGCTAGTCTTACTCTTCTGGCCTTGTGCCCACACAGAGCAGGCCATGGCACACACATCATAAACCAATCAGAGTCGTTTCTAGCGATGTGCAGTCTGCAGGCTAGCAGGTGCTAGCTGTGCAGTGGCAACCACTGGTCAATACTGTTGCAGCATTGTGCTTTTGTTTTTCTGCCCCCCTCTGCGCCCATGAGGCCAAAAAAGTCTGAACGTTTTGCCAATGGCAGGCATGGGGCCACATTCAGGGCCTAACAGAAAAAGCAAACAGATATGCTCTAAGCTCTGTGCCTGCCCAGGCCAGTTGATGTGCATTCCAACTAATTTTGATATTCAATTATAGAGTTAACGTTAATGAACAGACAGCTGCAGGGAAGGAGAAAGCAACAACAACAAGCAATAAATAACCAAAAGCCTGCAGGCTTACTTTTTAGGTAGCACTGATGTTAGAACTCCATATGATTTTTTTTTTAAATAGCCAGTAAGCATTAGTAGGTTTTCTAAAACACTGGCTCTTCATACGAGCTAATGAGCTAACATACCAGTACAGTGTTGAACACTGATGTGGACTAGGTCTTTTCTCTTTATGCAATCACTATTTTTGGACTTCTGGACTGGGCTAAAATCACCTTGAGTAGTAAGTCAAAAAGGAAACCGTATGACTGTATACCTGCCATCTCAGCCATGCCCTTAGAAATATAGCTCACATTAACCCCCTTAAACAGCCTAGGGCCGAAAGTATTATTACAAACTTCTATTACCAAAGAATAGCCCCACCAGTTTGTACAGAAGTCCCTGTAGTTACTAAGTAATACACCTTAGTGTGGGATAAGCTGTTCTGTGTTAAGGTGCTTGTGTTTCGTAGTAGCAAAGTGAAATTTGTACAGTTTCCTCTAAGTAATCGACTGACAAAGAAAATTGTTTTGATCTCAGACGCTTGGGTTTGAAATCGAAAAATGAATATGAGACGACAGACCAGTCTCAGCTTTTTTTCTCTGATGTTTTTGGCCTTTTCACTACTTTGGCAGGGGTGCCAAGTCTTGTCATTCTATAAATCTCTGTTCCCAAACTTTTGCAATCAGTTTTCCAATTCTTACTGCTGATGACTGTTTTGCATCTGGTGGCACCACCTGTATAACATGATTCAAATGTAAGTTGCTCTAAATATATGAGCACCAGCCATGCTGTCAACTTTACTCGCTTGCTAAAATGCCCCATTAATAATAACAAGTGGATGTACAACATTTCTGAACTTCACCATTTATTGAATCACCTTTCTAAATAAAAATCAGTTAAAATAAATATTAAACATAATAGTAGTGCAAACACAACTTTCTGCATTTTCATATAAAACAAAGTCATCAAGTAACCAAATGTGAATAAAAACATTTTAGTGCACTTGATTTAGCAGCATCAAAAATCTCTTTTAGTGCAAATAAGAGCAGCAAAACCCTCATTTGTGAGTGATGCAAACATTACAGAACAATATAAAAAATGAATGTGCTTTCATTTGAACTCAACTGCAGCCCCTGAGTCCTCCTCACTCTACCCATCTTTCACCAATAACATGGGACTGCCCACAGACGTGCCTGACTTTAACGTTGCGCTACTAAACACAGATATTGGCCGATGCCGATGTATTAAAAAATGGCAAATATCGGCCTGATATATATATATGCCGACTGATATAACGTCCATGAAAACGTCCAGATGTAAAACTCAGGAAATAAACCCAAATGTCTTCAGCATGCAGACAAACTATAGACCTTGCAGTACTTGCAGAGGATACTGTATACACTCGCGAATACATGATTGTTAGTCTGATTTCTTTGTCTCTACATTACGCAATGTAACAAATAGTCAGGTAGTGATTTCACTATTCTTATAGTATATACTCAAATGGTGAAACAGTATGCATGAGTATCTGTGAGTATCACCTAATTAGCACAAACAAAAGCTTGATAATTTACTGATTGCGATTTCTGCTAATTTTCCATGGTATTTATAGAGTTTACAGGTTTCTGCAGAGTAAATATACCCACCCAACAAACATCAACATTTCTGTTGGGTCAATCAGTCTTAAAAGTGCCAATCTCCAACCCCATGGAGAGATGCTGCTCGAATACATTACCATGTCGTTAATACAGAGAGGGACAACCTGGATGAAGAAAGTGCTTCTCATTTAAGGCAAGACTACACACTGTATCTAATTAAAGCACTCTTTTAGGCCTGCTAAGATTCTCATTGTCACCTTAATAGCTGTATGTTCACACTTTATTAGTGAGTGTTTTGCAGCTCTCCTCCTCGGCGCCAGCATGCCCACTAACTAAACCCTGGCACAGTGCACTCACGCTAGACTGTGGCACAGGTTCTACTGGGCTTTGAGGTGCTATTGCGGATCATTAAAATTACATGACAGGCTTAGCAGGTGGTACGCCTCTAAATTGACTGTAATTCTGATATTTTGCTGATGATGAGCTTTATTGGACTCCTCTGCACAGTATGTGGTGTAACAATCGTTAAAATGAATGCCGAGTTTAGACTTGTGCATGCGGGTGCTAAGGCACGGGAAGGAAGTTGGGCGACTTTGTTTCGATGTGACGGAACTAAAAAACAAAAAACAAAAAAAATAGTGTGCAAGGCAGGCAAATAATAAATCCACACAATTATCCTTAAACATGTAGAATACATGCTGCTATTTCACTGCTCCTGCATGTTTGACTGATGGAAGCTCTTTTGTCACTTCAGAAAATCCAATTACTTTCGCACACGTCTCCAACAGGCGCGATATTCTTGTTTGTTCGTCTTTATGCAATTGGACAATCTATTCAGCAGGTGTCCAGAGGCATTCGTGAGACAAAAGCTCGGCACGGAAACACTGTGGCTCCGTGTCTGGACCTGAGAGGCCTCGGCACGTTTCTCGCCAAGAGATAATTGCGTCTTGCGGGCTCTGCCTAAACACCAATGAAAATGAGGTAACCTCTCTGCGAAGCGCATTAACACTGAGAAAGCCGCTGTGTATTTTTGGCCATATCGGGTCCTGAAACAGGCAATGTTTGCTTTGTTTCTGATAGTAATTAAAAGATCCCTCGTTTGTTGGCCCTCCCTGTTCTTCTCGGAGTCTTTCATCTTCGTGTCGCTGAATGGAGGCAGAGAGGGGAAGCTGAGCCGCTGTCTTTGATGACTAATGGTCTTTGAATAGCCCTAAACTGCCGCATACATGGCATTAGAAACACACACACACCAGGTTCAGCCATGTTCCCACCAACCCACCAAACCAGGGCGTTTAGAGCACCGACCCGATGATGAGTGCCGGTTGGGTGAATGGGGCCATGATCCTATGGGATGGATGAGTCCTGCGTATATATGTGTGCACACAAACACACACACGCATGGCACACATATATATACACAGACTATCATGTCTCTCATGCTAATGGAGGGAGCTCTTTGAATGCTCTACAGAACAGCTGCTCTGTAAAAGTAAAAAAATGGCCTCTGTTTAGTCATCATCTTCTGCCTGTGTGCGTGCATGCGCGTGTGTGTGCGTGAGTGCGTGGCCCTACCGCACACTGCTCTCGTCACCATAATGGCACTCAGATGAGTACTTCACAGGCAATCATAATCAGTTGCCAAGCAACTAGAGGGACCACTCTCCAACTGGCTCAGAAAGACCAGTGTTAGAAAGATGACCATATAAGCTAATATCGCTAATTCACATCTAATATCTCTGTCAATGTGAATGTATAATTTTCTTTAATACATACATCTTGCAGAGACGAGGGCAATGCGTTGTATGAGACACGGTCCATTTAAGCTGTTCACAATGGTTAATGGTAGGACATGGCTCTCTTTTATGTGAATGGAGAGAACGAAGAGGCTCTGTCAGCGCCAAATCTTTGTCATCAAGGCTCGGCCTTCAGACAAAGATGGCACAATTCAAACGCATGTCAGAGGCGCCGGAGTGACGTGAAAAGACCTGTCAGGGGAGCGCAACTAAACTCCGGAGCCGCAGAGTGCTCTGCTCATCCGCCAGCCGTGCGCACGGGCTGAGCAATGGGAGTGGTTAGCGCTTAGCGTGAGGAGCACAGCAGCCCCACTGATTAATAAGAACACTTGCACGAGTGGTAATGCAAAAAGGTGCAAACTTGAAACAAAGGCGCCATCACTTTAATTAAACCTGATAATCCCGAGCACTAATGGATTCACAGTCTATTAGGCAGCCCCTTGATAGCACTAAGGACTTTTGTCAATGTGAGAAAGAAGATGCTTGAGAGAGCTTTCACTTCTGGAGCCACCACCACTGATTAGGTCAGATCATGGTTGGCTGCTTGACGGCAGACAGAATGCTTTCTGAATTGGCCGGTTGCTGCTCTTCATGAGTGTCCATCATCATCATCCTCATCATCATCCTCATTTTCGTCTTGTTCTAGGTTATAGTGAGTAGCTTGTCCAAAACAGCATCATGAGGCTAAAGACAATACGGGCAGGTAAAGGTATCGTACAGTATGTACGATATTCTAATGATATCTAATGATCAGTCTAATGACCAGGAGGCGAGAGGAGGGTGGACATGCTGGAGTGGGTTGTTAATGTGCGGTTTTTAAAACATTGATGTCCAAAAAATATCACACTTGCTTTTTATATTAGCTCAGGGCTAACCTTGTAGCTTGTGGCGAGTGCATGATTATAAAATACTGTAAAAATGTTATAGATCTATAAAACTATCTATATATCTAATTTCGTTCAATCTAATATACAAGTATTTAAAAAAAACCAAATAAATGGAAATGGTTATCCTTATGAAAACCTTTTATTATGATTTTGTTTTCGCATGAAAGGTCAGTTTTTTCATTAGGAAAGACTTTACTGCACTATCAGTGTGAAGACTAGGCCCTAAAATCTTTACTAAAAATCTATTTACCAATAGATCCAGATAGTTTCAATTTTCCAACAACATAACTTCATTAGTTAGCTTTCATCAATGCTACACAACAGCCCTGGTGCCTGTTCACCTCCCTCTTACTCATACTGCTACTCACTCCTCCACCACAATTTTCAAAAGGAACCATCACAACATGACAACATTTCTAAAATATGCATTTTATTCCCATACTCTCCTAAAAATAGGACACTGTGATGCCTGGTCACTTCAGACACAACAGGCATCTTCGATATCAGGATTAAGTGTGAGTTGCATTTAAACTATTCAAATCTGAACACTCAAAACACAGAAACCAGGAGGTGATCTGAGACACATTTGAGTCATAGCAGTGTAAACGCATCCGTCTCTCCAGGACACATTTGATAACCAAAACTCCGCCCACTGCAAGCATCCCACACAGCATTTAGATTTGGATCAGCGCATTTGACTGCCTAGTGTAAATGCATGTGGCTAATACCTTATCAGGATACAATCCAGGCGCTAGTCACATGAAGTGACTAGGTGTGAACGGTGTGGTGTGGTCTAAAAGTCTCATAGAGTTCCTGAGCGTTGCCATAGAAGAATCCTCTCAAATATGTTTGACAAACCGGATGTGTGGGTGTGATGAACCCTTTTAACCTTAAAAAAATCACACACACACACACACAATGTAAGATCAGCTTCTATACCAACCTAGCTCTTCCTAGAACCGTTACATTATATGGAAGTTCTTTAACCCTAAAACAGGATCTTAACATTCACACTTCTCATTTGCAAAATCCATTGACAAACCTTATTAAATGTTTCCTGCGGTCCTAAATGATTCTAGTTATGCAACTGTCTAGAACATAATAGCATGGACTGGTTCTGAGAAAATGTTTGCATAACTGCACCTACATGCCCTGTAATGTCTGGCGATTTTTTAACACACTCGTATGCCAAGTGTCTCGACTCACTCAAAGACAAGGGATTATCTTGGTTTAATGGCGATTTTGAGGCTAGTCTCTTGTTGACAGGCTTATGAAGTACTTTATCTAATAATGTGAGTTTGGGGACATTGGCTAAAGCAGTTTATGATCACTGTGAACCAGTGTGATTTTTTTTTTCATTTGGCAGAAGTACGAAATGTGCTGCACACATGTTCACTGAACCCATTTTTTCCACTGCATTAAAGCCTTGGCTGATAACTCTCAACATAATGACACCTATTCATACATACAGAGGGCTGCTGTCCTTGAGAAACCTATCATGAATAAGCGGCCTTTAAATTCTTTAAACTTACATGAACTCTCAGAGAACTCACAAAAGCTCATACAGTTAACCTGGAGTAGACGTGTAGTAGGTTAAACCGTGCAGTGGTTGTTAATTAATGCGTGCAATGCACAAATATAATGCAATAACTTTGTGTTCCTCTCTATTGACCTGGGATACTATTTCTAATATGCGTGCCCTCTCTCTACAAGTTGTGATGATCTCGAAACCTTTGGGAAAGCATTTGTAAAACTAGGCCCTGTATAACATTGATCAATGTTTCTAAAGCAATATCCGATTTGAATTCAATATCATTGTGTATCGTGTGTAATTTCTATCTACTATAAAGCTTCTATCAGATAGATTACGAAACGAACACTGTGGTTCCTAACCTGGACCTGAAGAACTTCTGCCCTGTACATTTTGTTATTTTCCTGCTTTTATACACTGTTAAAAGTAGTGGAGGACCATCCTGAGGTGAGTGCTTTGAGGAACCTTCAAGGAACCTTTTCTTCAAGCACCTTAAGAGGTTCCTCCACCTTTCAAATCGAAAATCCCCTAAAAGTTCCTTTAACAGTGTCCATCTAATCCAGGAAAACCTGTGGAGGATGAGGGGTATTTCAGGACCAGGACTAGAAATTCTTTTTCACACTTGATGACTAATGTCATTAACAGTTCTTCTTTCAATCAAACAAAAAGAGAGAAAGGACACTGCAGCCACAGTGTTTGTTCACCTTTGCATGATACTATTCTTTTTATTCCATGACTATTTTACATTCAGCATTTTGCCAAACCACTCTCATGCATGACTAGCAACCCTATGTTATTTGAGTAGCCTTATAGCTTGGCTAGCTATACAGCTCCGTAAAAACAATTGAGACCACCCTTCATTTTCAATTTCTCTGCTTTTACTATTTATAGGCAATTTGTTTAGGGAAATTAGCGTTTGTGTTGGACAACATTTCCCCTAAATTCCAAATACAATTTAGAGCATTTGTTTGCAGAAATGGCAACTGCTCAATAACAACTGCTCAACCTATGCAAAGAAATTATTATAATAATTTTAATGCAAAGAAGTTATTTTTCAGATTTAAACAACACAGTACTAATATTTGAACTTTGAGGGCTTTACAGGGCCCTCTAACAATGCTAGAAACCAATGCCACCTCTTCTAACTGTAACAGTTACTGTAACACTGTCTATACAATATTTCAACAAGCCTCAGCAGAAACAGAAACAGACATCCTATTATACTGACCACTGCCATCCAGTATCCCAGCAATCCCAGCTCTCCAGGAGAGCATGCACCACTCTCACAAGCAGCTCAAATCTCCTGGTTTGTTGAGGTTCAACTGAGATTTCTATAGCACTTGAGTGCACCTTAGCTTAGCCGTCTACTCGGGCCTTGCATTGTGCCATGTCGAATTAGCGGGCAACAGTTTTGCAGCTGACTAAAGCTCAGCTCTGCGGCTACAGCAAAAAGCAGGAGAGTGTTGAAGGACGTTTATCATTGCCTCTGATTATATCGTATAGTTACTGTGCTCGGTACACATACATGTTCTAGTGTGACACTGCAAGGGGACTCAAGGCTGGGATGAACAGTGTAATGGCTAGTTTTTTATTCATCTGTTTCACGCACCATTATCACCCATCAAGTTTGCAGTTCCACGCTGTGACACACGTATCACTATAGCAAAGCTGAAGACAGGTGTAACCCAATGGGTGCGCAGTGTGACGACAATGCCAAATGTCTTAAAGGGAACCCTGATTGTTAAGACGTATAATGTTCAGTATGATGTACATGTCCAAAACTGTTAGAAACGCACTGTATGAATCAGGTCAAACCTCTACTAGTAGGCTGCCATTTCTGTCGCAGTTTGATAAATGACTGTGCATATAACTCATTCAGCTCTTCCAGTTTTAGCTAGAGCCAGAAATTACCCAAGAGAAAACAGTTTTTGATTGTATTATTTGCTGTAGGACTGAGTCCAGTGCAACCATATGACACCATCACAGTGCCACAAATGGCAACCATCTAGTAGGGGAATTCTGTCTTTGTCATTTTTTTAGAATAAACAACACATAGAGTGATGAAGTAACTACATTTTGAGAGGGGGAACATGCCTGAAGCTCTTCCTCCCTAATCTAACATCCTCTAAATTCCATCTCTACCTTGTCCATGCATAACCCTCCACCTCCCTGTTCCTCCTCTGTCATCTGTCATTCCTGGCTCCACATCTCAGAGGGAGGCTCTGGCTCCTACCACAGAGTTTCTCAAGAGTTGAGATATTGGTTTACAATGCTCAGCAAACCTTTGGTCTTTGAATGCATACTGAGATCACTCACATAACCTCCACAAAATCTGCTCTTTAGTATGGTTTGAAAGTTGGAAAGATGGCGAAATGTAGCCGCTGAACAGAGGGGCAATGATGTTACTAGAACTATCGAACTCCAGATCTCTTGATTAAGGAGTCAATTCTTAGGTCACTGCACTGTTTTCCCGTTTTAGGGCCCCTTTAAAAGTCTGGGCACCACCGGACAGAATTTCTGTTACTGTGGATAGAAACGTGAGTAGAAGATGAACTGATCTCCAAAGGGCATGCAGTTAAATCCCTTAATTAGCTTGTTAGAGATATGACTGGTTGACAAACACCATTAGGAAAGGCCAGGTTATACAAATTGCAAAACTTTATAAGTAGTCTGCTTTTTAAACCTTGTCCAGACAATCAGAAGCCATAGGCTCCTCTAAGCATCTGCCCAGCTCTCTACAAATGAACACAGTACATGCCCACAGAGAAGGAGAAGGCTATAAGAAGATAGCAAAGTGTTTTTAGTTGGTAATGTGATTAAGAAATGTCAGGTAACGTGAGGTCTGGAAGATCAAAAAAACAAGGTTTGATTGCAAAATACCTTTTAGGAAGATTCAGCACACTCTGAAGTGGTGGTGCACTATTCTACTGTGCAGTGACCTTCACTACAAAGTTCATCTAAACAAGCCTGATGCATTTTGGGAACAAGTCTAGTGGACTTGCAATAAGCGAAGGTGTGTTTGGGGAAAAAAAAGGTGAAGAATTAAGATACTTAAAATATTAAAGAAATATAATCCTTAAATGTATGCCTTATGTTTTTCTCACTAAGCTATTCAAAGTTACAGACATTTTGACCAGGGTTGCCCAAACATTTAGTGCATGTAAAGTTGAAACTGTGCTTTTTTTCAGGATTACATTACATTACCTATAAAGATCAGCACACACATGTAGAATTACCCGTGGTTTTGGAGAGCAATAAATAAATGAAATGGAATTATTATGGCTAGACATTGTGAACCCTGGTTCCCGTCACCACTACTGTAAAGAAATCGGGGCCGGTAAGTTTCTTTAGAACAGAGCATTTTACACAAAAACACTCTGGATTACTTTGTTTCCTCCTTAATCTTAGTCTTAACCACCTGGCTGTGGTCCACAGTGAAAAGAGAGAAACCAGCGTCTGTGACCTTCCATTGGAAAGTACACATCCATGTAAGGTCTATTACAGCTTGAGAGGAAAAACAATTAATGCACACACACACACAACACACACACACACTGACAATGAAACACCATTTTCAGAGTCTGTCTGTACAACACTGTCGCCATCATTTTCATGCACACACATCAACATCTCACATCTGACTATTCGAAGTGATAAGAGCTCTGAGCACTTATACTCCCAAGACCCTCCAAATCTGAGAATGTGTCTACAAGGTGTTAGAGGAGTTAAGGTTAAATCTGTTGTTCTTACCCCCCTCTCCCTTTCTTTCAATATATTAAACACATCCTCCTATTGCTCCAAAACACAAGCTGACAGCCTCACGCCTGGAAAATAGAAAAAAAGGTGTTCCTTATTCAGCTTTGGATTATTTTGATTACCAAAACACTGTGTTGCAATCTAACACATATACTTCTAAAACCACACCGAATACTTCTGCAAAACTAAGCATCGCTACACAGAGGGAGTACAGCGGAAATGCGGACTTCAGTGCCGTCACTTAAAGCTTAAGTTGTTGATTTCCTGTTGGAGAAAAAAGAAGTTCAGAGTCTTTAGCAAAGCCAAGAAAGTAAACATAGACACCCTTTAAGTTGACGTTTTTCAGGCGTCATACCGTATTATAAACATCAGCAGAGGCGGAGAGGCGGGACGCCATTGAGGCAGCCAGCGTTTTGTGCTGAGTTTAGCTTGACTGCTAGACTTCTCAAAATTATATGACATAAGATATTTAAGAACTGGTTCGTTATAAAGCACAGGACACCCAGTTCTCCACAGATTACCGTCCTACCACCACGTTAACATGTGGCTGACATGGGTATTTTATTTCAGGCACATGTAGCCCCAGTTTCTACAGTTTATAAATGTACGAGTATCGGCTCATGCGATATCGTAAATATGTGACTTCAACTGTTCACAAACCAGACATGTCAGTCTCTAATAATCCAGCGGTGAATACGCCTCACCACTATCCATGCCTTGAATTTCTCAGCCTGTTGTAAACTTATTGGTCATGTATTGTGACATTAGTGACAGTGAGCTGATAGTGAGCCCTCTTATCAGCATGTCCAGCAAATCTTGACGAGGAGCAGCTAACATTAGTCAGGTTTCACTAGTTTAGAGGTTAGCCATTTGAACAAACAGTTAAGCATTCAAATCGTCCTTTGAGTTCTCGTGGTCCTATGCAGAACCATTTCCCTGACTAAGGAACACTTTTCCGTAACTGTGTTTTCAGACACTAGCACACAGCAGACATTTAAAAGCTGTGAATAAGACGACTATTTAAAAAATAATAATAATAATTAAAATGTAAAAATGTATGTGATTTAAAGTCAAGTTCAAAACCAATTTTAACAGCTTGTTGGCTACTCTCAACAAGGCCTTACTTGACATTTTATGACAAATGGACATACAAAGCTATTTGGTAGGGCTGGGCGTTATGGTAAAAACACTACATCATGATATTTAAAGACATTTCTCACAATATATGATATTTATTACGATACATGTGATCACAGACTGAATACATCAGTAGCGGCAGATTCTTAAACACTATTATTCAGATATTCAGTGTAAATAAAAATCAGTACAGTGATTTTTATTTAACATCGTTTCTACAGTCACTGGACATAAATGGACATGAATTCAGTTGTTTCTATAAATAAATAATAAAGTCTATACAAAAAGAAGGGGGTGTACAGCCTTTGTGGGGATGGGGAGGGTACCACAACAACAGAAGGTCTTATTTTATATAATACACACATACTTTTAAAAATAAATGATGCAAATAATGATGCAAAAAGACAAAAAAAGCCATACAGGGAACTCTTGAGCCAACATATCTGAACACAGTGTCCAATAAAGCAGCCTCTTGAATGTACGGTCTGTACAGTGTGTATGCCTGCTGTGTGCTAAGGTGAGAGCACTGCTTCAGACTGAATAGAGGGATTCAGAATCATGGTGACTTATACATTTTCACTGGTTGTGCAGTGTGTGTGTAGGTGTGTGTGTGTGTGTGTTTGTGGCAGTTCTGCTCTTATACTATTTTGGTGTACATCTAAAGACCTCCACTGCAAAACCTGGTCGTCTTGTGACGCAAAGTTTCATGGGATTTCGTCAATGAGGGGAACACTGGCTTACTGAGTCACAGGAGAACACTGTAGTGTGTGTGTGTGTGTGTGTGTGTGTGAGTGTCAGCACTGCAGGCCAACCTCAGCACTTCAGTGGTCGCACGTCAGAACGTGTCGTCAGCAGTGACTTTACCAGCTGTAAGTGTAGCCTGCCTCACACTCACACACACACAGTAAGATCAAGTTTGACCGCACTAAACTCACTAACTCTTCTTCTATGTTTTGGGAGCTTTCAGTCTATCGAAAAAAGTAAAGTTACCCTACAGCGGCCATAAAAAGTACCCTCCACTGTGAGTGACAGTTCACGTAGTTCCTGTCAGCCTGGCAGCCGAACTTCTCACTACGGAGGTTCAGTTTTACCCTGTACAACGTTTTAAACGTACAAAAGAGACGCACGGAAACCGTGAATCTCCATCTTGGCGTCTGAATTTCTCAAGCCGAGCAACAGCTCGGTGTGTAAAAGCCGCCAGCATCCGTGGAGAGACCCGTTTTCCAATGGCGGTTCGTTGCTAACCGGCATCACGACGAGCGGTTCGTCCACACTTGAGGAGGGGGGGAGGGGGGGGACAAAAAGTTCACTCAACATTTCGTACCCGTCCTTATTCACTTACCCCTTTACGCTTGGTCTACTTTCTCGTGTAACGAGAACACGGCGAACATGAGGTGTGAGTGAGTACACTGAGTTTGTTACCTTCTGGTCCACGATGGAGCACGCCATTTCTCGGACCTGCGCTAGACTGAAGTCTCCCGAGTCGAGCAGCACCGGCTCCCGGCTCAACCCGATTTGGATGTGGAAGGAGACGCCCTGGGAGCCCGGGACGGGGCTGGGCGCCCGGATCACCGGAGGGACACTCATATGAATCCCCGAGCGGTCACGGCTGGACAGCGGTCAGTCTGCTCTCAGGCTCGGTCAAACGCGCTCCGCTTCTCGCAGAAAAAAAAAACTTCGACTCGCCCAACAAAAATGCCCAACGATGTCCTTAGAGGTAAAATGACGCGAGGGAAAATATAGCGAATAAATCGGACTGCATTTAGAAGCTCTGGGAAGCAAAGCGGCTTTTTTTGGTCATTGAGAAGCGATGATGATGGAGCCATAGACGTCAGATATGTTTAATGTTGGGCTCTGATAGACACCGCCTCCTGCTTGTTCCGGTTATCAGAGCGAGGTGCCTAACGCTGAGACTTATGCTTCATGTCTATACAGCCTGATTTCCGTCCATTAAAAGTATTTTTTTAGGCTTGATTTTTTTTAACGTGTTTTACTGTAGGCCTGTCGCATCCAGGATAGCCTATAATAAGTTTTAAGAGACACTTTTATCAACATGGTTTTTCCAGTTTCAGTTCCAGTTTAATTAAGCAGGCTTAACTTAACTTAAAGTTAGAAAAAGTATTTTGGTGCTAATTTTGTGCGTGTTATTCGAGGCCTGTATATTACTATAAAACACATACAGCCATAACATTAAAACCACCTGCCAAATATTGTGTAGTTCCCCCTTGTCCCGCCAAAACGCCTCCACAAAACACAGCCAGCATTAACTTTTAGCAGTTTATGCTACAGTAGCTCTTTTGTGGGATCTGACCAGACTGCATCAGGTGCATCAGTGAGCCTGGTTCACAGTCTGTCCCTCCTTGGACCACTTTTGACCACTGCGTACCAGGAATGTCTGTCTATCAAACTGCATCTGTTCATCACAGGTTGACCCTTCTTAGAGTCTTACACTTCTTACCCATTTTTCTTGCTTTTCTAGCTTATAGGAAAACAATAACCCACTGTTCGCTTGCTGCCTAATATATCCCACCCCTTGACTGGTGCCACTGTAAAGAGATAATCAGTTGTTCACTTGAGTGGTCTTAATGTTATGGCTGATTAGTGTATATGGCAAACAACTATTAACTTACAATTCAAACGTATGACCAAGCACACAGTACCGTATTACTACACAATAGCTTGTACTATAATATCATGGTCATGTATTAGCAAACTACATTTTTATTTTATTTGATACTATTATTACAGTTATTTGAATGGTTTATTATCACAACTTTGTAAAACACACTGTACCATTACTATACAACACACTGTCCCACATTACCGTAAAACACACTGTACCAATACTATACAACACACTGTCCCACATTATCGTAAAACACACTGTACCATTACTATACAGCACACTGTCCCACATTACCATAAAACACACTGTACCATTACTATACAACACACTGTTCCACATTACCATAAAACACACTGTACCATTACTATACAACACACTGTTCCACATTACCGTAAAACACACTGTACCATTACTATACAACACACTGTTCCACATTACCGTAAAACACACTGTACCATTACTATACAACACTGTCCCACATTACCGTAAAACACACTGTACCATTACTATACCATACAGTTAGAATCAAACATATTGAACCTCCATGGTTCATTAGCAAGATGTACAAACGTTCATCAATAAACCAATCAATCAAGACCCATTTAAATATCTACCCATAGAACACGTTCTTTCTCCAAATTCAACACAAAATACCACTTTTAATACTGACTGCAGTCTCAGAATTATTCAACCTCTTGGGTATATTACTTAGTAGAGTATCCTTTTGCTGTTGTAACCTCAGACACCAACTTCTGACAGTGTTCCTGAGGAATCTTAGCCCTTTCCTCATGGGCAATGATCTCCAGTTCACTAATATTCTTGGGTTTTGCATGCTGCAACCACCTACTTCAAATCCTACCAAAGATTTTCCACGAGGTTCAAGTCAGGCGACTCTGACGTCCAGTCCAGAATCTTCCTGAAGTTCTTCTAAAACCAAGCCTTGGTAGACTTTGAGGTATGCTTTGGACCATTGTCCTGTTGAAAGGTCCAGTGACGCCTAAGCTTCCCCACAGAAGGCATGATGTTTTTTCCTTGGATTTCCTGATAGTTGACTGAATCCATCTTGCCCTTCCACACGCTGCAGGTTTTCAGTGCATTACTGAGCCACCGCCATGTTTCACTGTAGGCACTGTAAGTGTTCTTTTCAGCGTATGCTTCATTCTTCCTCCTCCAGGCACACCACTGATACATAGACCTGAAACGTTCCCGTTTTGTTTCCACATCGCTCCACAGAACAGAATCCCAAATCTGGTCAGTCAGCCAACCTTTCTTCTGCTTTTGGGTCAGTAGAGGTGTACAGCCATGGAGACCGTCAGCTCTTAGCATGCGCCTTGCTGTGCAAACCCACCAAATCTTGCTGCAGGTCTTTTGCAGTCATTAAAGGGTTTTTGACAACCTGACACCCTCAAGAATCTGGTGGCTGCCAGCGAAAGCTTCTGCCACATCCCGGTAGCCAAGCTAGTGTTCTTTTAACATTGAACTTGTGAGCTTTGCCTCTTCCTTGTTTGTAAAAAGCAGTGTTCTCTTCTCTGAACGTTTTGGAAACGTCAAGTGGTCAAGTTAAGTGGGTTTTTATTGTCATTTCAACTATATACAGAGTACACAGTGAAACGAAACAACGTTCCTCCAGGACCATGGTGCAACATAAACACAGTGCATACAGAACACAAGTGCAACACGATACAAGTGCAGACAGACAATACAACACAATACAGACAAAGAATAATAAATAATTTAGTGGTAGTGTGCAAATTATGCAATGTGCAATAAATATTGAGTCCAGTTAGGTAGTAGTTATTTGTGCAAAATGCTTTGTGCAAAAATGCTTCCCATATTGTCTGGGGTAAATGGTTGGAGAAAGAGAGAGAGAGAGAGAGAGAGAGTGCATCGAACAGAAAAAAACATCTCTCATGTAGTTCAGTCTCTGGAGTTGAGAAGTCTGATGGCTTGGGGGAAGAAGCTATTGCAGAGTCTGGTCGTGTTGGACCGGATGCTGTTGTACCTTCTTCCTGATGGCAGGAGGGAGAACAGTCTGTGTGAAGGGTGGGTGGAGTCATCCACAATGCTGGTTGCTTTGCGGATGCAGCAGGTAGTGTAAATGTCCATGATGGAGGGGAGAGAGACTCTGATGATCCTCTCAGCTGTCCTCACAATGCGTTGGAGGGTCTTGCAGTCAGAGGCTGTGCAGGTCCCAAACCAGGCAGTGATGCAGCTGCTCAGGATGCTCTCTATGGTTCCTCTATAGAAGAGGGTGAGGATGGGTGGAGGGAGACGGGCCTTTCTCATCTTCTAGAGACGCTGTAGAGACGTTCAGGGACCAGGTGAGGTTCTTCGCTAAGTGGACACCAAGGAACTTGGTGCTCTTAACAATCTCCACAAATGAGCCGTTGATGTTGAGCGGAGAGTGGTCGTGTCTTGTTTTGTTAGGATTTCCTGATACTTAATTAAATTGATCTTGCCCTTCCACAAGATGCAGGTTTCCTGTGCCAGAGGGCGCAAAGCAGCCCCAAAGCTTTCACATGTGTCACCAGGTGTCACCGGGTGTCCAATCATACCTGAATTCACTCTGTAAAGGACTGTACCAGGATATCCATGGGCTGTTTGATACATTTGTGATAGCCAGTTAAGACCTTTAAGAGTAAACAGTCTAAATAATTTACTTTAGTATTATTAGGAGCGTCTGTGATTGCGATTTGTCTACTTTTCTGCTGTAGTAAACTGTGTTTTGCTTACGTATATTAAGCTACGGTTGAGTAACAAGGGGAAATCTCAGCGTGGGTTAGCTTGCTATAAATTGATCTATTTTCCCCCAGGCTGAACTGAGTGCCCCATTAGAGCAAGTGGCTTTTATTTGAATTGCAACTTTACATATTAAGATGTAAATAACTCAGTTTGACCGGGCTCGAGTGGGCCAACTGTGCTCCCGCGTCAGCATGTGTGCCGGCATGCTGTCAACAGGAGGGCTGGAAGACTCGCGGTTGCTAGGGGAGACGGACCAGCTGAGGCCGCTCCTCCCACGCCCGCTGCAACCTGGGTCTCTTTTCAAAACGCAGACTCACGTCTGTGCGCTCACGCACTAACAAGTCTGCGAAAGGTACATCCGGGGTTCTACACAAATTTGCATATGTGTGATGTAGAGTACCTGTTGACATGGCAACTGTTAAGCATACACTTTCAGTAGACTGCCTTTGTGTTTATCGCTGATTCCTGTATTGCAATAGTGCTGGACTCTGCTACAACTCATAGGGGAAGACTCTCAGCTTTACTCAAGTGAAATGAGTCCAGTTTCATTTTACTAGGCATAACAGCCTGCTAAAAGGTACGTTTTGAGTGTGGGTAGCCATTCAAATTCTGATTTAATGGGAAGAGTTACTAAGTGGATGTGTTAAGTTGTTTGGTAGGTACATTGCACTGTTAGTTTGGTTATTTTAGTTAAAGCAACACTTTAAACTGCTGGCATTTCTTGCTCCTGGCCTCCCCCTACAGGCAGGAAGTGTAATAGGCGCTTTGAGACACCACCAAATGACATGTTTTTCTGGAGCAGCTGAGCGATACAGACCCACTGAAAGTATGTGGACTGAGGTGGTAGAGCAGCATGCCGAGTGCCAAGGTGCAACAGCATTACAAGTCAGTGGAGCATCACATTATCATTAGAGCTATTGTTTTAAGGGATTTTTTTCCATAGTGTTGCTTTAATGAGTGAAATGCTACCTTGGCCTTCCAAAACTTTAACTGTAGTTAAACAGGGCCACCAGCTCTCACCCACTGGCCATGAGACACACACAATTAGCTCGAATCTCACGCTCTTATGCCACACTTGCCATTTTTAACACATTTTGAACAACCCCTCGTTCCACTCCAAAACGACCTCAGGATGAATTTGACCACTGCTAAAGTTTTCTACAGTCGCCGCTCCGGATTTCACTCATTCACCGCACTGGACCAGCAACAACAGCTATCTAAAGGAGTTAAATAGAGCGTGCTAACTAGCTTAGCCCATCACATGTGTGCATAAGATCAGGGCCCATTGACTGGTACCCATAGCAACAGCAAACCAACGAGCATCTTTTGTGAACTGAACAGGGTACTCGTGAGCAAAGAGTAGAGAAAACACTAAACACAGACAGGAACTGAGGGGAAATAAAGGGTTAATGACAAGTCTTGATCAATAAACTATTTGTAACCAGACCCATATGCCACCAAAACAGCTCACTCTACAAGACCTCTGACAGTGCCCTGTGGTATCTGACACCTAGACTTTAGCTGCAGATCGTTTAAGTCCTTTAACCTGTAAGGTAGAACCACCATGGATGAGACTTGTTGTTCCAGCCTATTACACAGATAACCCGAAAACGTGTACCTGGATGTCTGTGTAATGTAAAAAAAAACCCAGACCACCTACTTCCATTGCTCCAAGGTCTAGTTCCAAGGCTTCTGTGTCCATTGCAGGAGCTTTTGACAGTGGACAGGGGTTAGCATGGGCACTCAGAACTGGTCTTCAGCTTTACAACCTCATACAGAGCAGGGTGTGATGCACCGTGCTGTGACACATAACCATCATTGAATTATTCTGTGAATTGCCACAGCAGCCATTCCGTCAGTTCAGCCTAGACAGCATAGCTTTGCCTTTGCACATCTATGAGTCTTCCTAAAATTCTGTCACCAGTTTGTGGTGTTTTTCCCTCTTTAGACCGCTGTTTGTAGATACTCACCAGTATTGACCAAGAGCACCCTGCAGCCCTTGCTGTGTTGGAGACGCTCTGACCCAGTCACCTGGTCACAAGGATTTGCCACTTTTCTTACAAGTCTGGCCATTCCTTGCATATCCAAAAACATCAGTTATGAGGACCAACTGTTCAGTTCATCTAACATACATCCCGGCCCTTTTCCTCATCAGTTAACGTCATACAACGATCAGGACCATTGTAGTCATAGATGTAGTTCATAAACATGGACATGATAATTGCCTTAATGCATTAAGGTTAGTTATCCTACTTTCTTCTGCACCAGCCATCTGAGCATCTGAGCCTTCCCTCAAGTATCCGCATTAAAGTGCTTGCAGTTTTTCAAATGTTTTTTCCTACCTTTAAGATGCATCATTAGAAGACTAGAGATCTGGTTAGTCTTTAACACAGAAAATATTGCTGTAGAGATCACAGTAGCACTGCAGTAACAGACCAGCAGCCATGTGTACAACACATGTAGTGGCGGTTGAAGTGTGAAGTCTGAATTTCATCTTTTCCGCAAACTGCTACTTAATTTCCTGAACTCTTTCCTCCTGAACTCTTTAATTAGATGGATCTGGTTTGGTAGATCAGGGGTTGGAACTAATATGCAGGCTAAGTAGCTAAGTAGCCCTGGTCTTTGATGCAGCACTTTAGGCCTCCCTGTAGTGCAGTACCAAACACATGTTCAATATGAAGATATTACATCTGAGGGAGGAAGCACAAAACAATATAAGTAAAAAAAGAAGTAAACTGAATCTGTTTGAACACTCTCAACAGTTTATTTAGTTTTGCTGGTGTTTTTTTCCCCCCAAATGAGTCGTTGTTTGTTCTGTAACGTCTCTCGATCTTCAGGTCGATTCCTGTGCTTTCTGCCCCTTTTCGTAAAATACGGGGATCGACAGCAATGCTGCATTTTCTTCCGGCTGCATTGTTTACAACAGCGCACAGCACACTTGTCTAACCCTGTGCGACATCATTTTGCGCCTTAGTGCCCCAAAGTATTCTTAATGACATGCAATTTCTGGCTTGACAAAGGCGGCTAAAATTATTCCACTCATAAGCCTGTAAAAATAACCTTCTTTAAATCAATCCAAATTACCGAAGACGTGAAGTCAAAAGATTATCCTCGCATGTCACACAGGCAAGAAAAAAAAACGCAGTCAGGCACTGGCATGTGCCAAAGCAGCCCTTTGATGGATAATAAGGTTTCTCTGTGCTAGGAGTTATTACAGGTCAGGACCCCCTGCTGCATGTCATGATGACTTCTAATTGCAATTTACGTAATAAGTGGGAGAGAGTTTTGGTAACTGGTCGAAATGGAAAAGAAATGATTAGGGACTTGTCAGAAATGACAGTTTTCAGTTAAGCAGCCTTCTCCTGTCTGTCTGTCTGTCTCTCGTCTCTCTCTCTCGCGCTCTTTCTCTTTCTACCCCTCATTCTCTCTTTTAAGTGTCTTTTCAACTGTGTTAGGGTCCCTCTCACAGCAATTAACTCAGCTCCCACTGGATTCTCACCACTGATCTGACTAACATGGCAAACATCTATATTCATTAGGATTGAGACAGACGCAACTGGGCCTTTTTTGACAGACACTGTGGCAGCATCTTAGTCTATGCAGTGTTGTGCAGAGTGCCTGAATTATACATCATAGCATCATCCTAGTGAATATGCAGTGCTAAAAAGTGTTTTCTTTTCTAATAAAGGCCTGTGTAAATGCCTCTCACTAGCATTATCGGTTAATTGGTGCATTACTATAGCGCGACTGGTGTAAATCAACTTCTGCCTTTTGTGGCCTTTCTCAGAATCACAGGTCCAGCAATGCCCTGGAATACTGGCATGAATTGGGAAGTCCCAGGTGGCCAGAAGGAAATGAGATGAGGTGTGGCCATTCGTTAGGCAGCTTGATTTTTCATGCTGATTAGCAGCAAACATGTACTCTCAGGGCTTTGATTTTATTTCTGCACTCACAGTCCCACCAAACTCTGAGGGGTGGACAAGACTAAGATGAGGTCTGTCATTTAATTCTTGTGAAAGTACCAATAGCTCATGAAGCTTGAATAAGTCTCAGCAATTAATCCAATACAGTCTCTTTAAGGAGACAGAGCTCTGCGCTAGAACTATTGTAGTTAAGTGAAGTCTAATGTCAGGCAAGGTGGCTTTTCAGTTCATTTAGGAGAGGTAAAGCAACCTTAACCCTGGTTGTAACTGTCCACATTGGATCATAGGATGGTTAAACATACAGTGACATAAAAAAAGGTTGAACACCTCTTGAAAAAAATGTCTGTTACTTTGTTTTTTGTCTGTACTTTTGTTTTTGGGCACCCTATACGTTCTAAATCGCCAGGCCATAATTGCTTAATGGTAGTATGCTGAAAAATTCTTTCTGGTCTTTTCCATACAGACCAGTTTCAGTTAAGATATCTAGCTCGCTAAGTCAACACTGTGTAGCAAACCATAACTCCAAGCTAAATAATTAGACTGAAAGGGAATCTTTCCAGTATTCAGTAAAGCTTGTCCAACTTCACAACAGTTGCTAGAACGTGGGCAAAGCACAGACGGGTCACCACCAAAAGTGAATCACTCAAGACCATGTTAGCAGCATGACGAATGTTTAATAAGACGGGTGCTTCATCTTGGTGCTTTTGTAGCTCGTCTCTCAAACAGAGCCCTCCTCTTCCAGCAACAGGCAGCGGAAAAATCAAGCCCACTAATATGATGCTAATATATGATGTGTCTTAGGAAACAGAGGCAACGCGCAGCAGCTATCATAAGGTGGGCGCATCAAAGGGAAGTGAGCATGACTGATGCACTGCCAACGCTGCACAAGAGCCACTCATCAATTTTTCATGGGCCTCCTTCAGCCATCATACATCCTCGACAGGCATCCTCTCATTCATTCATCCACTCTTTTGTTTACATCTGATTGTCTACTCCAAAGACTCAATCAAAGACAAAGAGAATATGAGGGTGCAGATGAGTGAGGTAACAGCGGAAAGGTGTGTATACATATATATATATATATATATATATATATATATATATATATATATATATAAAAGTGGTTAAGATATCTGAGCTTGATGTTTATGCTGGTATTAAGATTCAGATTGATTTAAATCTAATAATAAGGTACAAAAGAGTAGATTTAATATGCGGCACATCACAATAGGGGCAACATTATGTAGGCATTAAAAATACCTTACTGCACTGGACATGAAAAACGGACGCCTTTTTGTCAAGGTGGATCTTTATGTCAGTAAAAGGGTCCTGTGAAAACATCATGTTGAGGCCTAGAACAAAATGGAGGACTTTCTTGGAACAGACCGTCTTTGTCCGCTTGTGTTTGATATGATGGCTGTGCTGTTGGCAAAGCTTAAAATCCCCATGGTGAAAACACACTTTCTGCAATGACACCTCTGAAGACTCAACAAAAAGGTCCTGTTTATAATACCATAGTTTGCTGGGTGAAATTCAAAGAACAATGGGATGCATATATGCTGCCTGCAGTAATGCCAGTACCCTGATTGAAGTGTGAAGTAAAGTGTTTTGGGTAGGGTCTGAACAGATTCAGGCTGTCTATGGTCCAATGCTTGACTGGGCTGCTGAAAGAAAAATCTCTGACCATGTTTTTGCAGAATCTAATTGTTTCTCCTTGAGCGTGTTGGCTGTGAAATCAAAAAACATTGTTTAGCATGTTTTACAAACTTTGATTAGATGTGTTTTAGCAATGTTAAGATTGCTAGTTTGTTAATGTAAAGTATGATAAGTATGTTGCCCACAGTTTAGTTCCATTGCAGTTCAATTGCTTGTTACCACATGAAGAAATTGTTGTTCAATTAATACGGACAAACCACATTTTACAGTGTACAACATAACTAATTCAATTCAATTCAACTTTATTGTGATTTTACTAATACAGGGTTGTACATTACAAGGAAACACTGTTACATCTTCAGTGCAAAATAGGTAGGACATGAGACAATGAGCAGAGATAGACAGCTGCTGCCGTCGCCATGCGCTGTTGAAATCACCACACTATTATTAATAGTAGTAATAATAATAGTTATATTATATATAATATGTCTTAACTGACTAGGAGTTAACTGAAATCAGGGTAGTTCAAAAACTGGTTGACGGACTGATATATGGTATTTATGTTAGAGAGATGAATAGACAAATAAATAGATCAACGTGTGAATTGCACGACAGAACATCTAGATAAGTAAGGTGGATTCTTTTGTCACAATCAGCACAGACATGTTTGGAGAAAAAAAGAACAGCAAGAACGCCATGCCAACTGGGAAGCATAAGGGATCTGTCAATCCTTGGGGTTGTGTGGCAGCCAGTGATACTAGCTGTATTGCACAAGAGAAAGGAAGGATGGATTTCACAGTATAAAATGAAATCCTGGATGCAAATGTCAAATAGAATACTAATGTATTCACAAAACAGAAATGATGTAGAAATTAGAATATTTGCATTTGTATAATATTGTAAAACACACAATAAATAAATCAAAAACACAAAACATAATTTTTGATTATAAAATCAGCATGATAGACAGATTGTTTAAAAAAAACTTAGCCATGAACGCTAAGGCATGAAAAAAAAAAGCTAAGGCATGAACAGTCTGTTGATCAGTTATTATCTCAGTGTTACTGAGCTCTCTTAAAACCTGAGTAGACTGATAAATCACTGTGCTGATCAGTCATTTATCTCAGTGTTACTGAGCTCTGCTAAAGCATGAGTAGACTGATAAATCACTGTGCTGATCAGTTATTTATCTCAGTGTTACTGAGCTCTGCTAAAGCATGAGTAGACTGATAAATCACTGTGCTGACCAGTCATTTATCTCAGTGTTATTGAGCTCTACTAAAGCATGAGTAGACTGATGAATCACTGTGCTGATCAGTCATTTATCTCAGTGTTACTGAGCTCTGTAAAAGCATGAAGAGATTGATAAATCACTGTGCTGATCCGATTTACTACATCCAGTATTCAACCATTATATTATAAACTATGTATTTGCAAAACAGGACTGTTTTTACAAGTACATGTTGCTTCAACAACATAAATAGTAGTTCTACTGATGACAGTAACAGTACTACTATAAATGTATAATGTTTAAACAAATGTTTGCATAACTGACTGCATGATGGCAGGAAGTCATGGAGTAATGGAATATATATTTTCTTTCTTTTGTCTGAAAGTATCTAATTAGGAACTATATGTGTTTACTAGGAGCTAATCTAGGAAATATCTGCATGACAGCAGCTACAGACTTACTGCGTTCTACTGATTCTTCCTTTCTGTTCTGTGTATCTAATTCCACTCCTCAGAAACATAGACAAGTGAGAATTCACTCTTGTAGGATCTGTTGCTCAGATTAGAAAGACACATCGAGAAGCTCTAATTAAAAGCTGTGATCATCCAAAGTTTTCTTTGCATGACACATTTTTTATAAATGAATGACAAATTAATAAACACTGTGATGCATTGTTTTCACTCTGATGATCTTCATAGCTTTATAAGGTGTGTTTTCCTAAGAGCAGTGTGTGTGTGTGTGTGTGTGTGTGTGTGTGTGTGTGTGTGTGTATGGGGGGTGCATTCAGTCACATGGTAATGTTTGGCACTGCTGGAACACTTAATTTAAGGCTCTGGGAATTAACTGATGAAATCTTGGTAGCACTAAATGATTTTGCCCATAAAGCCCTCCAAAGATCAACCATAAAATTGCATCTGTACAGGCAAAGTTTACTGTGCCATTTTAAAGCAAACAATGTAGGTGAAATTGACGGCATCCTACAGAAGAAAGAACAGCAATTTCCCTCTGAAAACTAATTGCACTGTAGACGTGGCACATTCCTAATTTGGAAGGCCAGGGTTTAACTTCATGCCAGTTTGCCAGATACAAATGGGAACGCAGCTAAATCCGTGAAATGTTTTACAACATTTCTACATTACTTTTTAGGATGGCAGGGCAAAGACATTTAAAGAATACTGTAATTACCTCTTTGATGATTAGACCTAATTTGATTGGACCCATAAGTGTTTTCAAATGCAGGATACAATATGAGGCGTGACTATGAACAACATAGTGAATGGAAGTTCTACCAATTAAGCCTTAGCCTATAAATTCTAATATTTACACTGGTGGCTCCCTTGTATACACGACTCTACAGCTGACTTATGTTCTCACTTGCTTAATTTAACCATATGTGTTTACAGTTTACAGAGTATGGATGTGAAACATAGCTACATTCTTCACTGGCCAAGATATTAAACAATGAACGCTATGTTTAGAATTTACCCCTCCACTCTCATCACAGCAGAACATGGCCAGGGTAGAATGGAAACAGGCCACGCGTTGGTTACATCACTGCTGCCTGTGGAAGCCGTTTCTTCATTATGCTGGCCTGCTCTTATTTTTGATACTTAACTGGGAAATTGAATAGCAAACATCAGAAAACATATTGCAACACTGCCACGGGCGGCTCCCGGCGCACCCCAAATAAAAAACAACAGAGAGCACCTTTAATTATTTTGCGTCTCCCAATAACAACTTTAATTGGCTCGCTGAGGCGGCCAGGGACCGCAGAGGCAGAGTGTATGTTCAGTGGGGACTTAAAGGCAACCAATGCTGTCCCCTAATGGCTCTTCTCACTGGTTGTGGAGTTCATGGGCCGCTAATGACTCAGTTGTCACCACTCTCGTTATCGTGGGGGCCGACCCCAGCAGGCCATCGCCAGGGACAGGCTTAATTGGGAAACGGGGTGTGGCTAGAATTAGACTGGATGGCGGTCACTGTTGCATGGATGAGCAGACTTGATAATAGACTCCCGGGAGACCGCATTAATCTACAGTTTCAAACCTGTAAATTGAACACCCGGGCCCGGAGGCCTCTCCGGGTGCCGCCGGCATCCTGTGCTCTTCGTTGGACGTGCGTGGGAGTTGTTTATGTAGGACACAACATCTCTGTTTGCTTTAGAGCTTAAGAAGGGCCAGTCATGAGAGGGGAGGGCTGCACAATATGAACATAATACAACACTGTGTTTATATTAGCAGATACTGCTGTTGCGATATGTCTTGTAATGCATTAGAAAAAATTTTCTGGTGAATGTTAAATAGGACATAGTTAAAGACTTGCCTGCATAAGACTTTGGTCATATTTGTTTATTCGTTCTGTATCACGTAATGCCTTTATTCACCCAGACTCCCACAGAAACACCCAGGAAGGTCTGAGGCCAGATAACAGGCTTACAGCACACAGAAATATACTGGGATTTGTTAGAAGGTGGTTTGCATGTTGTAGTCTTCAGCATTATCAGTACTGAAATGAAAGTATCAAAATGCATCTTATGCAATGCAACTTATGAAGAATGTACAGATGTCAAGATGTTTAAAAGTATCTTTAAACTGCAGGATTCAGTGCACTGTTAATCTAGTGGAGAGTACAACCTTACACATTTAATTTTCTTGGCTATGTAAGTTGAGGTCATTATTGTTGAAATACTAGTTTGTTAATAACTATATATATATAGTTATTAATATTAATATATAGTATAATATTAATACTAATATATAGTATGTGTATATATATATATATATATATATATACATACACTGTACACTGTATACTACTGTATACATACACACACACATACACATCACTCCGACGTTATCCATAACACCTCTGACAGGGGAAGTGAATGAATTTGATTATCTCTTTACAGTGGCACCTGACAAAAGGTGGGATATATTAGGCATACAATTGAACAGTCATTTCTGTGTTGGAAACAGAAAAAATGGGACAACTAGCCTATGATGAGGTCATTGAGGCATGTGGGAACTAAAGGCTCTCTATATATATAGCCTTTAGTTATGTATAAGACTATATATAAGACTATGCATAAGTTATGTATTAGACTGTTAATGTTATGTATATAGACTGTTAAAAGACTGAGTATCCTTTAGTTTCCACATGCATCAATGACCCTGTCACCATAGGTGAGATTACATCAATTACAGGTTCTGAATGTCAAAAAAAACCACAAAAAAGTTCAGAACTGACATTTTGACACAATGTAAAAACAAATGGCCGAATGACCAAACAAAGACAGCAAGTACCAATACCTGTGTGAATTCTGTACAAATCCAGGCTAGTTTCCATGCTATCCATCCTATGCTGCTCTCTGCTACTGGTGTGTATGAAAGCGATACAGCACAAAATCTGCAATATTTTAAATCATTACTGTATAAATATATGCTGATGCTCTGATGCCAGCATGTTTATATATCTGGAGTTTTTTCCACTAGATCTCATAGACTTAAGCACAGTCTGAGAGTGTCCTTTTATTTTCTTTTTCCACTTAGTGTGAGCATGTTACCTCACTAACTGTGCATACATGTGAGTTGGGCCAATTAATATTGTGCAATTAAAAGAGGGAGAATTTTGCCGCAAAGCGTATCATCCAGGAGCCATTTCGGCAGATCTTGTCACAGTGACGAGAGATGTGTGGACATGTCTGTCAAGCTGCACAAGCAGTTAATTCTGCTCTCAGCAGCCTCAGGCCAGCAAAAAAACAAAATCATGCTTTCTGTCAGATTAAAATGGAACACGGGCATAACATGATAATATCAGAATTCCTCAGATCTTTTTTCCGTCTCCTGTAAAGTTACTGTTTTGGTGATATGAGGTGTTTCTTATTTTTTAATGCTTTAAATATTTATTTTTCATTTAAGGCATTTAGCAGATGTTCTTATCCTGAGCAATTTACAAATGTGTTTCACTGTTAACTCAGAAAATACCCTTAGCCAGTATAAACTAGGATCCAAAAGATACCTCTACTCGACACTACACTTCTTTTAAGTACTCTTTGAAGAGGTGGGTCTTGGTCTGGGTTTGAATACAGCGAGCAACTCTGCTGTTCGGACACCCAGGAGAAGTTTGTTCCACCACTTCAGTGCCAGGACAGAGAAAACCCTGGACGCTTGTCTTTCGTGGATCTTAAAGGATGTCAGGTCAGGCTGAGCCGTACTTGAAGCTCGAAGGGCTCTTGGGGCAGATCGGCTTTTGACCATTGCCATTAAGTATGGAGGGCTACAGTTTACAAGTCTACAAGTTACATGGCTGAACGCTGAAGACAGCCTGTACCACTGCATTCTGCATCAATTGATGGTGTGCAAAGAAACCAGCCAGAATTTTTTTTTTCCTGAAAGGAAGAAGGCTTAAATGCAGTCCTCATTTTTGGAAAATAGTAAAACTTAAAGATCTGAGGTCCCATCATAAACAGAGGTTAGGTCATATTTAAAAAGGCACCTGAGTATTTTTCTTAGGTTATAAAGATGTCCCTTAGGGTGAGGTGACCCCGACCCACTCCCACACCAAATGAGGGTCAAATCTAATTGCATTGGACAAATATTTACTGAACAGCTGTCTAGTCAGTTCCGAAATTTTGTCAGCACTAGTTGGCTAGCATATGTGTTATAAATACTGTATACTATAGCAACCATTAGCTAGAAATGGAATAGAATTATTACACTTTTAGTTCTTTTGCCGGAGATTGTTTGTGAGTTTTACAGCTGGTTAAAGTAACATCGACACCTGTTCTGTTCTGCCAGGTGCAATAAATATTCACTTACCAGTAAAATTGTTAAAGATAGTGGTATCACTAGTATCAATCAATAAACTTCCTTAATAAAAGTATGATAATATACAATTAACATACGCAAATAACTGATTTATAAAAAAAATTGTCTTTTGCCAGCTTAAATAATATAATAATAATAATAATAATAAGCTAAATATTCTGAAGGCTTCAATTATAGTTTTTATTTTATTTGAACAGCAAGCGTGTATGACAAACCTTTATTTTTATTATCCTTTTTCAAATTACTATCGTATTTTTATTTCTTTATTTATATTAGATTTATTAAGTGTATATATGTATTTCTTTATATTATTAAATCTTTTATGTGTTATGCTTCATCCTCCTGTGGTATGCTAAACTGCACATGCACAGTATGGTTTAGCTTTACAGTTTCACATTGTTGTTAAACAAGGGATATTCTCTTATATTCACAGATATACAAACATCAATAAGTTGGAAACATGTCTTGACTCTGTGACTGGCTGTGAAAAGCTCCACCTTCCCCTTAAGCTCTACACTGTTGCCTAAGACACTAGCATCACTTTTACACCAAACCTCCAAGCCACACCTCCTCACTCGAAGTTCACAGCAAGGCGTGTTGAGAAGGACTCCCACAGAGACCTATTAGGAGGATTTGATCGCTTTCAGTTACGGCATCAAAGTTCTGCTGAGCTTTTTTTAGTTCCTTTTATAGGGTGGTGATACATGTACACACATCATACTGTCATGCCTTTGCTGTCCTGTCTGTACTGAGCGAGCTGCGTGCACGCTTGCTGTTCACAGGGACCCTGTGGAGTGATTTTGAGGCCAGGCTTTTGTCCATGAAGCCGTACTAATCCTTTGTTGGGTTTTAACATCTGGACCACAACGCACCATCCCTTTTGCACATCACAGGCAGGGCTGACCTTGCGTGGTGGTGGCTTTCAGTACATCCTTTCTAGCTGGCAAAATGATTCAGCTAACACTTTTTTGAACTACAGTTATGCACACCGTTTTTACCCATAATCTCAAATCAGACAAATGCAGTAATTAAAATAGTTTACTACTCCGTACAATGGAAAAGCTATAGAAAAATTAAGTGTGGGATACTGGGCCGCAAGTATACTTGAGTGAAGGGTAAGGGAAGAAATCCGATCCCTGCACTCTACAACGAGACCCAAACCAAGGTTGTAAAATCACTGCCACAGAATCTTATGTCACCCTAACTGTGCATTTTATTACCGATGAGTGGCAGCTAGCGCCTCATTTGCTTCAAACAAGAGCCGTGAGTGAGAGCCACACGGGTGCAGATCTGGCTGAGCTGTTAACCCCTTAAACTGCCTATTTCCACTGGCGTTGTTACAAACTTCTATTACCAAAGAATAGCCCCAGCAGTTTGTACAGAAGTCCCTGTAGTTACTGAGTAATACACCTTAGCGTGGGATAATCCTTGGAGCGCTAAGGGGTGAAAGAATGTAGCAGAGGAACAGTAGATAACTAAGAAAGATTTAGTCTTAGTTAGTGATAATCCTTGTGAAAAGGGAGTATACTTAACCCCTTAAGTAGCCTATGATCTGACGGCGAGGCAAAAACATTATTAAAAAACCAAAGAATAGTCCCACCAGTTTGTACAGACGTCCCTGTAGTTATTAGTAATACACCTTAGTGTGTAATAAGGCTTGGAGTTTTAAGGGGGTAACACTAAAAGTATATTGGAATTTGGTAAAGGGTACTAAAAGTATTTTTTTTATTTAATATACTTATAAATAAATACATATCAAAAACATTTCTCTATATTTCCATAAAATGTATGTAATAATACATGTTAAATTATACTTGTGTTGATAGAGGATACATGTACTTGTAAACATAGTAAACCAGGGCTTTAACAGAGCTATATTGAACTGTAATGTCAACTGAAGTGTATTGTTTGAAATGTATGTTTTTCTTTAGTGTATTTCTTCACATACTGAAGTATGCTGTACTTAAATTATTTAATTGAATTGTCTGTATTATTTCTTCAATACACAATACATAGGTTTTTCTAAGATTGGCTTTTTTTAAAGTATGCTCTAAAACAACTTAGGAAGTACTCTTATGTGAATGAGTTTCACTCAGAAGATTTTTTTTAGAAGAGAAGAGCATATTTCCTACTTCAACAACTGCCCATTAATCCCTTAACACAACAAGGCTCATTGCACACTAAGGTGTATTACTCAGTAACTACAGGGACTCCATAGGCTTTTTAAGGGGTTAAACTGTCACATCAAATTAAATAAATTTTATTTTTGACCGTATTTAAAGTGTACTTTCTTGGCATGTAATCTGCAGGTTATCTTTGAATTACTAAAATTGTGCTTAGAGTCCACATGGTTATCATATTAACAATACGTTTAACTTTAACGGAACTACTGTGCACTGTAAAACCTAACTGCACTCCATAATGTAATAAGTAAATTAACATAGATTAAAAACTGCAGAAATGTGGGGTGATTAAACCAAACTAACTCCAAAATCAATGGTTGAGATGCACAGTCCATGTGTAAGATCAAAAAAGTCATCATGATGACTGAGAGAACTGAGCTGGTTTAATGAAATATGGTGATCTTTAGGGTGTGCTTTATGTTTGGGCAGTGCAACCATGAGTAAAACTCACACCTTTCCCATTGGCTCCTGGCCCCTTCTATTTGTGAGTGTGGAAGTGTGTGGAAGTACTTCCTCAGATTTATTCAACCCCTACGTAAGTAAGCACTATATAACCCTTTTGCTGTTATGACCTGTTGAAAAAGATGAAAACGTGATGCATAGCCAGACGCCAGTATCTCACAGCGTTCCTGAGGAATCTTAGCCCTTTTCTTATGGGCAGTGACATCCAGTTCACTATTATTTTGGGTTTGCTTGCTGCAACTGCCTTCTTTAAACCCCATCAAAGGTTTGCTATGGGGTTCAAGCCGGGCCGCTGCGGTAAGCACTTCAGAATCTCCAGGACTCCAGGACTTCTTCTGAAACCGAGTCATGGTGGACATGGTGGTGAGGTATGCTTGTCATGTTGGAAGGTTCAATGACACCCAAGTTTCAGCTTCCTCTCAGAAGGCATAATGATTTCTCCTAGGATTTCATTAAATTCATCTTGCCCTCCACACACTGCCGGTTTCCAGTGCCAGATAAAGAAAAGCAGCCCCAGAGCATCACTGAGCCACCACCATACTTCACTGTAGGCAACGTGTTTTTTTTTCAACGTATGCTTCATTCTTCCTCCTCCAGACATACCACTGATCCATAGACCTGAAAAGTTGAAAGCTGAAACCCGTTTTGTTTCCATATCGCTCCACAGAACAGAATCCAAATCTTCTGTGAAGCGATGACACAAAACTGGAACTTTTCAGGTATGTTTGGATCAGTGGTGTGTCTGGCGGATAAGGAGTGAAGCATATGGTGAAGCATACACCCTGCTTACAGTGAAGCATGGCAGTGATTCTGGAGTGGCCGTCAGTCTCCTGACTTGAACTCCATAGAAGATCTTTGGTGGGATTTGAAGAAGGTGGTTGAAGCACACAAATCCAAGAACATAAGTGAACTGGAGGCCACTGCTCATGAGGATTGGGCTTAGATATGCATCATGTTTACAGCAGGTCATAACATACTAAGCGCTAGGTACCACAGATGCTTGCCACAAAGGGGTTGAATAATTCTGAGTCATTACAAGTGTCATTTTGTGGCAAGAAAAAGCTTCCTCAGATCAAGAGGAAGCAACCTTGAGAGGAACCAAGATTCAAAAGGGGAACCCATCCTCCTCTGGTTGACACCGGCTAGCACAACAGATGTTAAAAAAAGCTATACTGGAATAAATCATCAGATAGGGTGTGAATGTATATGTGGGCACATATTGGGCTTCTCATATTGTTTTTATTACAAGGCTTAGTTGTAACACCGCATTCAATTAACCCTGCTATGTGGAGGCTGTACTTTTGCCTGGGTTGCTCTCACTGTGAGTTATTTATATGCTTAAAAATTAGGCTGTGTTAGAGACACCTCGTCGGGTGGGTAATACACCAATGAATTCTGTGACTTCAGGGTAAATCTGTCCTGACTGCTGTCAAAATTCACAAAATGACGCTGCTATGGAAACACGAGAAGATGACCAGAAGCATGTTTAGGTGTTTAACTACATAATAGGTCAGTGTTGCACTTCACCCCGCGCTAGTTTTTGCCCACTCTCCCCCTGTTACATGACAGTTTGGTTGTCTGAGATATCAGCAAAGAGCTGCAAAAAGCTGCTAAACAAATTAGCATGTGAGAACATGGCATCATGTGCTGTGTGCTTACATGGGGAGGGGCTATCACTTCGAGGCGGAGCTCGTGAAGGTGTGAGGTTTACTACAGTCACCCATTCAAGTACTGCCTAAAGGTCTGATTAACAAAGGCTTTCAAAAAAAAAAAAAAAGCAAAGAGCAAAGACTGAATGGAGCATTTTTTCCCATTTTCATCTGTAGTCGGGTCCTTAAATAAAACTGTGACATGGGCGTGCCCTGGATGTTTGTTTTAACCCAAAGAAATTCGTTCATTATGAAAATCGACACTGCAGGTTGTTCTGTTTCCTTGCGTTTCTCTTGTGTTTTTGTCATTCGAATTTCAGCAGCTAAGCAGCATCAAAGCTGCTGCTATCCTCGAGTGTAACAACAATGGTATTATCCACACTCACACACACTCACACACATACACAGCCATCTGCCGTGTCTGTCAGAGGACCTGACAGTCTTACCGAATATCACAGAAGCTGCTGTGTGATGTCACACAAGAATAAAGCTTCCAAAGCAATCTTCCTCCTCTCTCACTTCAGCCGTGTTGTATTCACTGTGTTTCGGCACACACAGAGTGCATGCTTCCTCCTCGTATGCTTACATTTTGTTCTATGCCTGAGCACATTAACATAAAAACGTTGCACATATTTGCATTATGTCACCTCATATTTCACTATTCCTAAAAAAGGGCTGATACTCCATTTATTCACATGTTGGCGTGTGTATTTTTCGGTAAGCAAAATCTAGTATTACATTCTAAATGTCTTCCAGGACTGTCATGATACATGGGTTACGATTCAGAGTATTGCAATATACTGAGATACTGTAAGCAAGGATTTATAGCAGTTTTTGAAAATCGTCATACTATAAAAAAAACATGCCATCATACGCATCAAATTATGCAGTCAGTGGGATCTGAAGACAGAGTACAACACTGCTATCTAGTGGTCAAGGTTAAAACACAACACAAAATAAACCACTGTTTGCCACAAATATTATTAAAAACCAATACAGAAAATCAGTACAGTACTGCAAAACATAATCTCCCAAGACAAGACAACCATATTGACCATTAGTGTTGGACACAGATGGAATTTGGCCACACACATATACACTAGTGTGTAAAGACATACACAGTGACAGTGAGCACACATGCCTAGAGCGGTGGGCAGCCATTGCTGCTGCGCCTAGGGAGCAGAGAGGGTGAGGGGGCTTGCTCAAGGGCCCAATCGTGGCAGCTTGCCATGCCCGGGTATCGAACCCACAACCCTGGCTTCAAATGCTGAGCCACCACTACTTTTATATATTCTGTAGTAAATAGCATATGCATCACAACACTTTTTTTATGATTCACATTTCATCATATTGTCACTGTCATGAAAAAACACCAAAACAGCAACTTTACAGAAGAAAAAAAAATCTTTTTTACTTTCCATTGAAGTCAATGTAAAAATGTTTTATTCAAATTCTAATTTGTGAGTGTTTCTATTAGTCCATTCATGATTAAATTTTGACACAAAGTAAAGAACAAAGATTCAAACTACATTCAAACTAAATAGCAAATATGGAGACACCACATTTTTATGAGGCACCAAGAAAACATTTGAATATTTTCCTTTAATACTTTTAAGCTCTGTATAGCTTACATATTGTACTGATATGTGTGTACTGTTATGTGTGTGTGTGTGTGTGTGTGTGTGTGTGTAAACACTCTTTGCACTTAGTTGACAGCCTTGGCCCCCGCTTATTCTGAGCAGCCAGCCATGGACCATATCTTAGTACTTTGCAGTATCACTGTAACTTGACTTGAACAGCTTCAGCATTACTTGTCTTGTACTGGACCTGTCGTCAGAACTGGAACGAGTGAGCATCGTGCAGTGCCCCCTGGGAAATGCAGTTCATGTGGCATAGTTATGAACTGTCCACAACCTGATAGGGGCAGAGAGAGGTCAGAAAAGAGTACCAGCTTGTAAGAAGTGTCGGTACAGGCAAAAAAGGTAAATGTTGATATTCCGGTACTGCGAACTTGCTGACTGCCAGCTCACTTTGAGCACTGCTTGTCACAGATCAATACACTTAATCTTTAGGATACCAAAACACTTAAAGGATCCATATCATACCTACCAATGAACAAGTTGACTCCCTGTGATATACTGTCCAAATCTGTACTCAAAATGCAAAAACAGCCCATTCTAGATTTATTCAGCTTAGCCCCACCCTTTCACACTGTATAACAAGGGCTTAATCCTCCAATCAGATTTACATATATCAGCGTTAAAGACACAATAACAAAAAACATCCTGCTCCACAAGAAACATTAAAAATAACTATGTTCAAATATATTGTATTGTATTTGGTATTCACTCAAATAAACCACATTATAATATAATATAATATAATGTATGATATGGACCTTTAAACTGTGTCATTACTCTCAGTAACACTGAAAAAAATAATAATACAGTTATTCTGCCAAAGCATGGTTGTTTAGTTGTGCACTACAGCTATTGAGCTAATGCAGCTAACACGTACTGGTTTACACACCAAAATAAAAGTCCTTACACCAGTAGCTTTCATTGATGATGTATGTGTTCATGCATTATTTATGTATAAACACACAAAAGCCAAAAGCTGTGTTTTATAGCATCCCAATCTACCAACAAGTTGTTATGTTAGCCCTAGGCTAACTTAATGGCTACAAGCAAACATGCTAGTCATGACACAGCCAGATATTACCACACACTCTACTGCTTACAGTATGTGGCCAAAGCTCAGGCTGGTTGCTACTATTTTAGCAGTAAGACTACTGAGGGGGTACAACCTGGAGTACAAGCTTCCATGCCTTAGCATCGTAAGCTACATTAGCCTCGTAGCTCGAGTGCAGAAAGGGGGTTGATTTATTTTTTTTTATCCCAAACCCATTAACACATTGCCAGTGCTGTGGATATGTAGTGCAAGCAGGCAGCACTTCAGTATGAACACGCTGCCCATCACAAGCATCTGCAAATCTGAAGAGACGGTCCCTCTGAAGCAAATCGCTTTTCTTCGCACTGAACCAGAGGGTTTTCCAGGAGGTGGATGTGCGCATATTCTGGCACCATTTTGGCCCAGCTCCCCTTGACCCCACTCTACGTGTCCACCCGCCCCCTCCCCCTTTCTGAAAGCAGCACCAGAGCCTCCTGGCACATACAATATATAATATGTAGCCAGTTAATTGCAAATCATCTGTGATGTACACGACTGCCTCACTAATTGCCGCTGGAAGCTGTGCTCATTAGCTCATCTCATCTGGCTCGGTACACAAGCTAAACAACCTGCAAACGATCCAGCAATTACTGTTATTTTACCACTCCGACGCCAGGCGTGCATGAAAATAGCTGTGGTAAATAACAAAAGACATTTGGCTGCAAAATGTCTAAAAATGCTTCACCATGAGAAGAGGCTCATTAAGGAGCATTTGTGTGTTGTTTTTTTCCCCTTTCCCCTTAAAACCACACAGCAGGGCACTCCTAGAGGGGCACGCCAAGGTTTTCTTAAGGGAAGCAGCACGCCCACAGATCATTTATTGACCAAACTGAGTTTTCTTGTTTACCAATAAAGTGGTGCTACATTGACGATGTGTGGGTAACATACATCTCGCAGGCGACAGCCCACATCTCTTACAGCGGTGAGGCTGGAGATGTGCGCGTGTGTCTGTATGTGTGAGAGAGAGGGTGTGTGTGTCGTGCTTTTCTGTTACATTAAGTGTGTTTGCTGTCATGTTCTCACATAGGGGCGCGCTCTCACACAAGCATACTTTCGCAGAGTCTTCCAGATGCCCATGCATTTATTCATGCATATGAAAGCGCGCAGCCCATCGAGGAATATTCATATGCAGTAGTAGAGTGTGTTCACGCACTCATTTGTAGCAAGCAGCTCCAGATCTCGGCTAGGTCGAGCTGCAGCGCTGGTATGTGTCCAACTTCCCTTTGAGGCGATTATTTGAATCCCTTTGAAAAGTGGTTGTAGTGGTTGGTGTGGCACAAGATAACACAGATAACACCACTACCTGCTACTGACCTACCACACCATGCTGGAGACTGGGGTTCGATTCCCAGTCTGGGACTATGCTGCGCTACACCAATAAGAGTCCATGGGCAAGACTCCTAACACTACATTGGCCTACCTTTGTAATATGAGTAACCTTGTAAGCCGCTCTGGAGAAGAGCGTCAGCTAAATGCAAAAAATGTAAATTTGAGGAGCATGTCTTGGCTGTACAAAGACTTACGAAGGAAGCTAAGTGCATCATGTACTAAACGGCAGTCGGCACACCTGTGTTTCTGAAAGGTAGTTGGCTCCATATTTTGGCTGGAGCTCCGCATGCTAAAAATGCACAAGACTGCGAGAAGGTTTTTAGCAAAGAGCAAAGCTTTTCTTCCCTGACAATAAGATGAGCCTCTTCTGCTCGTTTCAGCTGAATAACTTGCCACCTTTAGGGTAGCTAGAAATTGGCTGTAGTGCACTCACAACCAGCAATTGAACAACAAAGAAAGCAACACAGCCAACACTCTTAAAAATAAAGCTGCTACAAAGGTTTCTTAGAGTGAGGCCATAGAGGAACCACTTTGAGCTCCATAGGGAAAGAGATGTATGTGTAAAGAACCTTTTAAAGGTTTAAATAAGTCAATGTAAAGGAATGTAAAAATACATTCAAACATTAGAGCAGGGTCTAGTAGGGGGAAAAAACATATGCATGTGCAGAACTCTGTTCTCTGTAGAGGATTTGTTAACTGCAAAAATGACATACAAAATATTTATCTCAAGGGCTTTTAGGTGTCCGGTGGACTAACGCGCTACCCGAGTCATGTTGCCATCAGCAGCCGGGGTCAGAGAGAGCACAATTGGCCTTACTATGTCAGAGTGGGTTGATGGCACTTCCTCCCCACATCACGCCTAGTGTGATGTTGGTCAGCACAGGCCTTGTACTGGATCTAGGCACAGTTTGTTTAGCTCCTGTAGAGAAGTACTGTCAGGAATTGAGCTGTGGAGCAGTGGAACGGTGTTCCAGACTTCAACTTTTTGAGCAGGCGTCCCAATACTTTTGTCCTTATAATGCAGGTGTTGGATGGCAATTGTTAATATTTAATTCAGCAATGACCCATTCCATCATTACTGAATGCATCATGCCATGTGTTAGATGTTGCCACCACATAACAGTTTAAGGTAGATTACAGTTGACAGCAAGATACTACTTTGCACTGCTGTTAAATGTTACCAGTTGACACAGTGCTATAACTCCGGACCATTTTGAAAATGTTCTTATTTTAACAGGTTTTCAGCTCAGTTTAAAATAACACTGCTCTTTCAGATCTACTGCTTTATGTTTACTTTATGATCTTAATTGGATTTTGTCAACTATCTTCTTTTTTTAGATCTGGTTTAGTCATATTTATTTCATCTCCTATTATTCTGCCACTTCTAGATTTCTCATTTCTTACAGTGTGATGTCTTTGTATTTTTGTATATATGTAAAGCACTTTGAGTGACCTCTATGTTTGAAATGAGCTACACAAATAAACATGCCTTGCCTTGCCTTGCCTTGCCTAAAGTGTACTGGTGTCAGTAAAGGAAAATCATTAAAGGAAGAATGTCCAAGCACAGGCCAGGCTTTAAAAAGGAAGAAGCTTTGAAGGTGTAGCGAAGAGCATTTCTAATTTGAATTTGTATGCACAGAGAGTAACAAGGCCAACCTTCTCCCTTAGTGTGTGATATGTTTGGAGCCAGCTTTATAGATTTGGAGCCAGCTTCCTTGGGAAAAAAAATATTTGGAAACTAAACATGCAAACCTTTCCACAAAGCCATTTCATTTAGCCTACACTGTAAGCAAAATGGCTATGTAGTTCTGAAAAAGACTTTATCTTAATGATAGTGTAAGCCTTGTTAGTATTTTTTATATATGTTTTAATATAGAACAGCTACAAGGCATTCCCACCAATTTTAAGACATTAAGTATTACCTACACATTCAAATGGTTCTTCCTTCAGAGTGGTCCAGTGGACTAAGGCACTGCTGCTTTGGTCCGAGTACTGCTTGTTTGAATCCTGGGTCATGCTGCTTGCCATCAGCAGCCACAGTCAGAGAGAGCACAATTGGCCTTGCTTTATCTATAGACATTGTGGGTCTATAGAACCATTTGCCTTCACTACAGAACCCCTAAATAACCCTTTTTGTATCTATTTTGTTTTAAGTAAATAATATGGATTTAAGCAGTTTAGCTAATATAAAAATGTTGGGGATAACTGTATAAGGTCTCTGAAAGCAATAACCTATTCACAATGAAACCAGAGACTAAATTAAACAATATGAATTTTACGGTGCTAAATGAAATAACAATAATACTAGAGCTTGTTAAAAATGCAGCAATTTGTTCATAACAGGGAATATGGAAATTAAGTTTCTAAACATGAAAGCCTTGCAACATATATTTTTAACCACTTCCAGGAGGGAGGAGTTCAAACTATTTAACTTAGGAAAGGGGGAGGTAGGGTAGGCTCTTCTTTAAAAAAAATGTCCCATTTATTGTATGTTGATAGAATGCATTTCTGACAGAGGTCTTCATCTGTTTATTTCACATTAACTACATTTTGTGAAAATAGTACTGAATACACTTGCAGTATAATTATCAAATACTTAATACTTAATAAGTCTCAAATGCTTGTTAAATGAAAAGTCTGAGGTAGTTATATGTAAATAAAAATTCAGTAATCATCACTAGTTTTCAGTCCTTTGTTAGATGTGTGGGGCCAGATTCGCAACAACTACCCTGGTGTTGAGAACAAATAGCAGCATGGTGGCAAGTTTGTTCATTTAGAAATGAGGATTAATGGCAGATTTCCCAACAGTTTCAGTGTAATCTGGCACTAGCACTTTTCCCCCTTATTTACATGCACTGTTAGAGACTCATAAACCTCACTGTCACAACATCACAGTGGAGTCAAGTGAAACCTTGTTCCTCAACACTTATTCACCACACAAGGCTTTTATGAGTAAGAATTACTATTCAGTATTTAACAGGAATGAATGCAAAGTTATAGAAGTGAAGAAATCTGGAATCACCAGCAGGTTTGTGAAGTTTTTAACACAGGTCTGTTATGAGGGGCTTATCATGAGCAATTCTGAAACACCACCGCATTGCTACTCTTATAATCCAAGAGTATAAATGATTTTCAAACAAGACCTTACTTTTTAAAGCATTAATTTACAGAAACATTCATTTAATTGATAATGTAAGACTGTAAATTGACAGGATACATTCTGTAAAAAAGCTGTTAATTTACAGAAAATATCTGTTTAATTAGTGAAGAAAGTCTAAGAAAATCATGTCATTTTATGAAAAAGTCTGTTTTAATTGATGAAAGAAGGTGAAAAAATCCAGGTAGTAAACTGCCAGTACATGTTTGTTTTTTTTTAAATTACGGATACCGGTTGTATGAAATGATGTTATAACAATGTTTTAGGAGGTGTCTTCAAAAGGCAATTCTCAAGTGTGCTCCTATGATTCCTGACAGGTTTCAGTATTACATCTTTATTATTTAAAATTAATTAAATTCATACCGAATAGAATCAGCAGAGGACATATTAAATATATAAATAATAAGGACCAGCCAGTGGGTCCTGACTTCTATTTTTCACACCCATAACTAAAGAATATCTCAGTTATTCAGTTATAAATTATTTTGTATGTATTGAACAACTTAAAGCCTTAGGATGTGTTTGTATGATTTATTTGTGTGTATAAAATTGTATGGTTTTGAGTGTGTAAATAATAAAGTGGTGATAATGCAGCAATTTAAAGTAGCAATGGCATATTGGTATTGAAACAAGATCTCATAAAATTCTCATAAAACTCATAAAAAAGTTGTTTTGTACATATTTTACAACTTACACTACAGCTCCCATCCACTAGTGGCACTGTTTTGGCAAATACACACACTCTACCTGCTATTAATATAAATGAATCTAAATTAATACATTAATAAATAAATATGGTTTTAAGGTTGAAGTGTACATTCAGGTAATTCTGTGGTAAGGTAGAGTGTTTGAGTAGCTTCAGTATGACAGCCTAAGTGAAAGTGAAATGTGTTCATTAAAAACAGTTCAGTTTAAAACTCAGTAGTTGTAATGAAATACTCTATCTGAAATGTCTATCTGTATTGGAAATGAGGAGTGGGTTTGGGCCATTTTCAGTATTTATGCACAATTCTTCCAAAAAGCAAATTATGTTTAAATATTTAAATATCCAAAAATGTAAGCTTTTGAATGTATGTGAAGGACTATGAGTTTCCATTGTTGTTTTCTTTCAAATGCCTAGTTGTGTTTAACTCACTTTAAGTTATGCTTTAAAATGACACGTATGTCATTACTTATGTTATTCACACTAAGCAGCACTAACAAAAGTATTTTTCTGGGTGAATCTCAAGAAAGATCGGCTCTGTTTCTGTCAAAATTCACAAATTATGCATATGGCAATGCAAGAAGATGACTTGTTAACTTGGAAAAACTCACACCACACAAAATTACTTCTCACTCACACATGGTTTACTATAAGGCTTCATTCTAATATCATCCTGACCACAGCTGTTAATTAAGCGTTAATCATTTATTCAGATTATGTGCAAGGACAGTAGGCATGTTCATACTTTTCATTAATGATGTCTTATTAGCATTGGTGGCATTGGTTGTTGGTAACTATAATTATTTTATAAAAACATTACATTACAATACAATTACATTAAAAGAAAAAAGCACCATATTACCTCAAATGAGCCAGCTGGAAGCATCTGGCTTTGGTTTATCCTGGATATCCTCATTATCTTTCAGAAAGAGAAGTTTAAAGACTGTAAGTGAACACTGAGTCCAGCTCATCAATGGACTGAAGACCCATCTATTTTTAGAGTACTTAATTCAGCACTAATCCTGCGAGAATAAAGGCTTGTGGTTGGATGCAGTTAAAGGGCTTATTTCTTTGACATTGATATCATTTTTAGAAAGAATGCAGTGTTTGCATCCAGCTGTATAGCTGACTATTGTGCATCGTCTGTACCCAGATCTGTATTGACTTTTGTATTTCCCTGCCAACACATTGCACTTTAGTGGGGCAGCAGTTAAAGCTCTGGGCTATTGATGACAGGGTTGTGGGTTTGATACCCAGACAAGCTGCCTCTGTTGGGCCCTTGAGCAAGACCCTTCACCCTTTATGCTCCCCAGGCACCGCAGCAATGGCTGCCCACTGCTCCGGGCACTTGTGCTCACTATCCACTGTGTGTGTTTTACTGGTGTGTATGTGTGTGTTCACTGCACGGATGGGATAAAAGTGGACGCCAAATTCCATCTGTGTCCAACACAAATGGTAAACATGGTTGTCTTGTCTTGTTTTATTTGACTGTATCTAAGCTGAGAGGTATCTTTGGACCCTTGCCTGTTTGCACTAGCTACAGATATTGTGGACAGATGAGCTCTGTATAAGAGTGTCTGCTTGATGTCTGCTTGGCTGTGGTGCTTTCTTCAGATTGATTACTTCAAGGTGAAAAGAGCCTGAAGTTGGACGTCAGCAAATCAACTTTCCTTTTCTGTGGCTCTTTATCTGGTTAGAACATGATGATAGAAATTGAAATGCTGTTGCAAATGGTTTCTAAGGACATCCTACCGTAAACTGTCAGACTACCATAACACAAGACTGGTTTTCATGCAGCAAAACAAAGAGTGGAGTAACGACTGAAGTGTTGTCAGGTGCTGGAGGGGCTATTTTGTGGCAGCTGTTTGGAGCACCAGCATTCTCTTCTAAATGCATTTCCACCAGAAGACTCTGGAGACATAAGGACAGTCATACATTTAATCTGGACAATTACAAATGTTGAAGTTGAGGTTAGCGGCAGGGGGTAGAACTCAGACTTAATTCCAGTTAGCAGAGAACCTTATAAGAACTTTCAGCAATGTTTTTGAAGGGTTTCAGGAAAGATAGATGATGGTTTGCATCACATTGTTATTAGAACATTTTTCACACAGCATTCCCAGTAAGACAAAAACATTATGGAAACAGCTAAAGTAGCTTTTCCAAAATTATAAAATATAATAAAAATCCTTAATAAAACCAATACCTTATTCTGCTGTCACATATGAGATATCACATATAATTCCACTGATATGTCACATACAGTGGATATCAGTGGTGGTGCAAGTCTATTTGTGGTTGGGTGCTGGTGCCTACCCTCTGGGTCAGCTTTCCCCCACTGTAAAAAACCCTCAATTTTGCTGCGCTCCTCCTCCTAACCCCTTTGTTTTTCCTTCCTTTCTGTTTTCTCTCTCTCTTTTCCATGTACTGAGATGCCCTGTTCCAACTGTTCTGTCCCGGTACTGCCAGCCCTGACTCTCCACTACCCTGCTGCCCTCTGCTATTCTGCTGCCCTCTGCTATTCTGTCTTGCTCTGGATCAAATATCAAATATGACTATTCACCTACATGGACTTTTACATTTCTCTCACATGTTCATCATTTATGGCTAGATGTCACATCTGCCACAGCCTTTTATTCACTTTTGTTTTAATTCTTGTTGTTCTGTTATCTGTTGTGCTATCCGGTGTCGACCAGAAGAAGATAGGTTCCTCTTTTGAGTCTTGGTTCCTCTCAAGGTTTTCCTTGCCACTGTCGCCTTTGGCTTTTGTTGTGAAAAGCACTATATAAATAAAATGAATTGCATTGAATGTCACACTGATAAATAATATTTAATGAATGTGACATTTTCCAAACTTAGGAATTGTGGCATGTATCTACACTGAAAAGCTTAAATTTAACTTTGAGAATAATTATGACTATAATTAAATGTAAACAAAAAAAAAAGAATTGGAAAACTGACAGATTGAACGTTCTAAGATTTTCTCCAAAATTGCTCATAACGTTCATGTAATGTTCTATCAACCAAAAATTTTAAAAAGATTGTCCATAGAGAAGAACTATTTAATCAAGCATTCAAATGGTTTTTTGAGTTTGAGTTGTCGTGGTTGTATATATATAGAACGTGGTTGTATGTCCTCACTAAAGAACCCCTGAAGAACCTGCTTCATCGAGGTTGTAGCACCACGATGATGATGTTGCATATTGACTCTGGTCGATGGGTTTGAATAAAAATAATAAACATGATGTTTAAGTGATAAAACATTATACATTTTTCACTTTTATTTGTTTAGTTATTTTGGTTTGTTTGTTTATTTGTTTATTTATTTATTTCCCTGTAGTTGTGTTTAGTAACTATGTATCCTAAACTTATTAGTATTAGGTATTAGTACTGAACATTCTGGTATTCTGACAGCCCTACACATTAACATCATGTAAGGGGGCAGTCACATAGCTCTTATCTTAAAGGGTCTTCTGTTCTCTTTCTCTGATACGTTGTACAGGATGAGGCTTTGTTCTCCTCACATCATGTTCAGCATCGCATTAGATGCAGTTTGTTTGGTTGTATTTAGAGTTGAAGGAACCTCCCTGGCGCAACACTGGAACCGCCAGGGATGGCTGTGAAAAAACAAACCCTTGTAATGCATTCAAACACACCGCAGCTCTGTGTTCCCTCCCTCATGCTCTCCTTTCTTCCCAATACCTCTCTTTCACACCACTCTCTGTTTTACACACACACACATACACACACGTACACACGTACAACTCATTTTAATGTGTTTACGGAATGTAAAGCCATTCATTTTCCAAATCCTGCCTCGAAATCATTATCTCTCATTGTGACACGTGAAGGAGGGGAGAGCAGATTTGTGTGTATGTGTGTGTGTGTGCGCGCGTGGGCGTACAACAGGCTCCTCTGCACAATCCTCTTAGAGGGAGAATGAAAGAGAATGGGTAAGCTGAAATTAATAAAAAAAAAGGTAGAGACTCCAGAGGAGGGGAGGAGAGGCCATTAGTGTAGGCATGATTGGCAGATAGAAGGACACTCTGTACTGCAGACCTGGGTAATTATTGTAGGTGTCTCACTGTGTGTGTGCGTGTGCATGTGTGCGTGTGTACGTGCGCCTGCGCATGTGAGTGTGCGCCTGCATGAACGACAGAGAGTGAAAGAAGGAAGGAATGGTAAGTAATAGAGAATGGGAGAGGGATAAAGATCAAAAAGTAGACAAAGACGGTCAGAGAGAAAAATACACATGATAAAATTCTGAAATTGCTTAGTAGTTTTATTTTATCTTCAAATATGATGGAACAGACCATCCCATGCCTGAGCAACTAGGCTGACCATTAAGGTGTGCATGTGCATGTGTGTTTGAGGAAGGTTAATTTTCTTTTTTTTTTCTCTCTCTAGACCATTTTCCAAAAGTTCTTGCCTGTTCTTTGTTCCCTTTCAGAATGAAATACAATGTTCTATTCCCACGGCACAAATCATTTTTTTGTTTCAAGCACAGCCTTAAGCTTTCGATAAAATTCTCATTGATCCCCTAGGGACCAATCTTTTAATATTTTGCTAACCTGCTGCTAACATTTCCCAAAGGGAGGCACATTATTTTCTGAAGTACAGCGAGCACAAACTTAAGTTCATTGACTGACCATTTAAAAAAACGAATTCCTCCTGCCTGTGCAAGGCCTTAAGTCATAAAATCCTCAACACAGTTCTCAAGCACAATAACTAGCCGTCGTCATTTAATGCCTGGGTCAACGCAAGCCCTGTTCCGAAAAGGCTACCTGTGATCTGGTGTGGTTCTGCAGCCAGGCCTCATTGTTCATGTCGTGCGATTGGGTTGTAGGCTGACGTCTGTCCAACCGGCACATAAATGACAGCTGGACGCACTGTTTCACTGACTGAGTGTGTTTGGCTTAGTTGGTTCCTCATACCTTTTCACTGCGGCCCTTTATACCAGCCTATCTAATCAATAGGCCCGAGAGCTGAGGCACCCTGAGCTGAAATAATGACGTGTATCTTGTAAGTAGTGATTAGCCTACTGTAGCATGTTTGCTAAGTATTTGAAAGGTATAGAAAGGGCGTTTGAATTATTTGGAGTAGAAGAAGCACTCTGAGGTGTACAAAGAGTGAGAAAGACGTCAAATGTGACGTGAGATTAAGGGAGGAGACAAGGAAAGGAGAAGGAAGAGAGTTAAGCAGGTTCAGAAAGCACAACTAGCAGCATTGTATTTGCTAACATGCAGCTAAATGCCACTAATGCAGTTGAGGAATACTTCTCACTGGATCGCAATAAAATACAGCTTTTACAAATCTTTAACCCAAAGGGGATGGGAAGGGAGGTAGCAGTTTAAAGGGGGTCATTTCTCTACAAATGTGTCCACTAATTGTGGTGCACTGTATAATTTAGAATGGTAGTAGACGTAGTTCATAACCATCCCCTAGAAAAATGTATAGTCGTACACTGTACTAATGATTGATGATAATTAATTAATACATTAATTATGTACTACTAGTGATGGTGCACTGCTTTGAGACACTATTGAGACTAAGGCCACATCCAAATCTGCATACTGCAATATTAGACACTACCCCATACATCATTAGAAGTACAAATGATAATGTAGTGTACACTGTGTACACTGTACACATCAAATAGTGTGAATCCATGGAGGTGATAGGGTAGTGGTTATGGTTATCTATGGTTAGGTGGGGTTATGGAGGGGATTTTGTTTATTGCAAGGATGAAGTATGGGCATTTCCTTTAGTGTAGCCCTGCATATGAATACAGTGTATAGCAGTATGGTATAGTAGAGTATAGCACAGAACAGTACAGTATAGGATGGTAGTGTGTAATAGTGTGTATACTACAGAGCTCCATCAGCGAGTCTTCTACGTTCCTCGTGTTACCCGACCGCGCTCTGCTAATCCACAGTCCTTGTAGTCTTAAGTAAGCTAGCCAAGACAAAGTGTTAGCTATAGAAGCTCAGGTTTGAGCCTCACCATCTCAAGCTTTCCCACCTTTCACCAGCACCACCAGGGGAATCTCTCGGAACAAATACGGAACATATTGTAGCGGGGGCTCGTTGTGGAGTTAATTAATGGAGCAGACGCTAAAGAAACTCAGAGCACACCGAGTCCCAATTATCGAGGGAGCAGCCAGGAGCTGATTTGCCATTTGTTATATTAAGTATTTCGGATTAGCCGAGTCCAGGTGTAATTAAAAATTGTGCCACTTGCACCCGCAACATGTGGAAACTTGCTAATTCCCAACTTTTCCCCATTCCCTTGTGACTTAACAGATGGCAGGAGAATAGGGGAGTGGATATGCTGGGGGGAAAAAAACATACACGTTACAGTTGAATGAAGCGTACCTTAATAAATTAGAATTTGGCAACGACATAGACGGAGAGGCAATGAATGAAAGTCTGTGGGTATTTTTTTTTTTTATGAATCCTGTCAGCCTTATAAAGGTTTAGGCAGTGGAGTTTACCTAATTACACTTTCTGTCTATTCATCTAAATACTGTGAGCATGTGGATCTGTTTGGTAGGGTTCCTGAAGCCCAAAATCATTGTCAGTCAGTGTGCAAAGAAAGGGGGTATACAAACAGGCATCAACACACATAATGATATCAGGGCTGGGTCATTTATGAACATCTGGGGGCCATATCTTACACAGAAGTCCCTACCCCGTCACATTACTTTGTGTGCAATAAATAAATACAATTAAAAAATACCGGTAGGAGACAGACAATGTGATAATAATTTTAATAGTTACAATAGAAATTATTTTATTAATAAATGCATTTTATTTATTTATTTATATCTATAATTTAAATAAATGCAAAAATACAAATAGCATCCATTTGAGTGTGCGTTTACTGTAAGTGGTGTGTGCATTGTACTTATTGTTCTTGATGTTTTCAAAGTTATTAATGAAGTTATCTGCATGATATCACTACTGCAGATTAGCTTAGAAAAAAAAGCCCTGCATCTGGGTTGCAGAAAAATTCTGACAGAAGGTTAAAAAAAAACATCAACTGCCAGCAGTTTGCTTTCTGTGTGTGTGTGTGTGTGTGTGTGTGTTGCCACAGGCCCAGGCTGAGGCATCAGTAAGAGGATGGCTTTATTTGTGTGTGTGTGTGTGTGTGTGTGTGTGTGTGTGTGTGTGTGTGTGAGTGAGGGTGTGTGTGCTCTGTGACGTTGGGCCACAGTGGGAATCAGGAGGTTTGACATGGAAGACTTCAGTCACAGGTCATTTAGCACAGTGGGCTTTCTGCTTCGCCACAGCACACATGCACGCACACACACACACACACACACACACACACACACACACACACACACACTGAAATGCACAAACATGCATACATATTTGTGCTGGCTGCTGTATTGTCCCCCCAATTGTCTTTTATACAAGGTTAGCATGCAATTAGAAAGCCACACTTCTGGTGCCATTGAGAGTAAGGGGAGGGAGAGGGGGCAGGCCCACACTACTGACAGGCCTCTCCAGCTTTGACCTGCTCGCTGTGATTTGGGTAAATGGACAAAGCTCCAGACCACACATTCACTTTGTGCGACTACATTAACGCAGCTTTGATATTTCTTGCTCTGGGCTCCCCCTGTCTTTGACCCACCACTAAAGGACATGCTTTGCACACATGCATTTCTGGACAAGCTGCAAAATACAGACCCATCCTCTGAAGTGAAAGAAGCATGTGGACTGACACTGCAGAGTAGTATAAGAGGCTTGTACACAAATATGATAGCATTGATAGAGACACTATTCTCCCCAATACAGGTCAGTGAAGCCTCGGCATGCTTTGGAAGCTGTTATTCTCAGGTATAAAAGCTACATAGTGTTGCTTTAAATGTTTGGTAGCATTCTGTCGCCTTTCTGCGGCATCCGAGACACCTCGATGAGACGATGGAGACGACGCAAAACAAGCTGTGTTGTTTCTCTAATGTGGACAAACAACTGTCCATCAAATCACAGTTTGTTTCGGAGTGCTCAGACAACTGTTTAAAACATGCAAATGAGACGCGGCAACTGTGAACGTGTCATCGGAGCGAGTGCGACAAACAATGGCGTAAAGGAAAAAGAAAAAAAAACTGAAAAGGGAAAAAAAGCAACACTACAGCCAAAGCCCAGGAAACGAGGATGTCTGAGGAAAGAGACGGACCTTTGCCGAGTCTTGTGTCTGTGTTTGGTGTGTGTGTGTGTGTGTGTGTGTGTGTGTAAGTGTGTGTGTAATCATCGTCCCACGTCTCCGTGACCTTGCAGACTGCAGTCTTGCTCAGTGAGCGCAGAGGATGTTGTGCCACGTTGCCATGGTGACGGTCCATCTGCCATACAATACAAGACTTATGCCTTTAACTCGGAGCCTGTAACAATCATCATTATCTGTAAACATCTCTATCAATAAAAAAACACACCTCCAAGACCACGGAGGAAACACTTCCCACGTGAAGGGGAACTCACCAGAGTCTCTATGTTTGCGTGCATGTGTGTGTGTGTGTGTGTGTGTGTTTGGCCAGTCAAGTTGGACTTGAGGCAAAACAGAGAGCAGAAAGCGTTACACCAGCCATCGATCTATAGATCCACTAAGCCTGGCGAGACGAGAGCCTCCTGTTCGCTCTGTATCAACCAGCGCCTTTTCCAAGTTGGCCCAAGCTCACATTCTTCTCCAGTGCACGACCCCCACCTCCTTTTTGCTTCTTTTTCCTTCTCCCCCCTCCAGTCCTCTCCTTTTCTTCCTTTCTGCCCTCTCATAGCAGCCACCATCTTTCATTGCTCTCTCTCTCGCTCTCTCTCTCTCTCTCTCTTTAACACCCCATATTTTCTGCCCTACAGCTACTGGCACTGCGGTTGGCGGCTGGATGATATAATGGAAGTAAGAAAGACAATGGCTAAATCCCGACTCGCAGCTCCAAAAAGGGAGAAAGAGAAGCGGGATTCACCGACAGCTGGGCCAAAAAAGAAATAAAAAATCAGTCCCCCCAGAAATCCTGAGGAGTGAATATTTTGCGGTTCCGCAGGCCACAGGCTCATACCATGAGGCCCTGTTGAAGGGTGAGGAGGTCAGCCAGACAGTGTGCTGAATTAGCATTGTTAAAGCTTGTCCTCTGTGTTGCACGCTTCCCTTTTTCTCCTTATTTGCCAAAAACACATAAACAGGCAGAGTGTGCTGATGGGGTGCTGTTTGGTTTTTGCCGCCACCCCCTGTATATCATACTGAATTCAAAAACGCCTCTCTTCCAGTCATATTAACAACACAAGGTATTAGTAAGCACTACCACAAACAAGTCAGATTAATGAGAGAAAAATATTTTGATGATACATTAATGTGTCAAGAGATACGGTTTCAAAAAGAATCTTCGTTTAATTAGTTTCTTTTTTTTGCGCGGATAGCAGACTGGGGGATGACACAGGCCGTGTCAAAAAACGAGGCCCACCGCGCCAATCTTAGTTTAGCACTGCCATCTACAGGAGCCGCCAGATACAGCAGCGGTGTAGGGGGCTGGGGAGGCTAAGCTCACAGCTCGCTGAACGAGAGGGTTTGTGTGGAGGTAAACTAATTTGTGAATGAGACTGACCACAACGGAAGGACCTGGCGGCTAGTCTGAGGAACTCATTTGATGAAGATCATGTTCTAGAGAGTGAGAGGAGAACGTCTTCGGGGGTATACATTAACAACTGTGGGTTTGATGGGGGGGCTGAGTTCAGATTTTTGAGGTAAACGTATTGACGGGAGCCTTTTGAGCACACGGTCTACGACGCTGTGACTGACTGCTAGGGGGCGCTGTGCACCGCGTCTTACTGACCAAGATTAAACCCTGCCTTTGAGACCTCATGACTGTTCAGTGGTTTAAACACTAGATTTGACACTTATGGTCTGATAATAATAATAATAATAATAATAATAATAATAATAATAATAATAAATATAATAATAATAATAATAATAATGGATATCAGTAAACATGAAACTGGCAAGAACATCTCTCACTTCTTTTTGCATAAATGTAAGTGGGTAGTGCTGAAAGTGGGTAATGCTGTGTATTCATGTGTACAGTACGTTAAACACATGGCACATAGTTCTGTAATTCTGTAGGTTCTACAAGAGCTGCACTTTATTGTCTGGATAGTAAAAGGGTGTTGTTTATGTCTCAATGATATCACATTTACAAAGACATGTAAGTAAAAAAAACATCTGTAATAAAATAAATCAATCTACAGCACTTATAACACAATAAAGATCCCTGTGCCTGGCAACTACAACTGTGTTTTTATGTTTTTGCTAATTAATTCATTCATAACAAAAAAAAAATCTTACACAATAAATACATAAAAAAACGAATAAGAATGTGTGATATTGTTTGTGTACGAGGTTACGAGGACATCCCCTTGAGCCTGCCTGTTGCAAGTCGTAATAAAATCGACTGGATTTTGAAAAAACAGCAGAAAAGTGAAGTCATTGTCAGCGGTCCGCATACAGCTCCATCTACAGCCTATTTAATTTACCTGTGACCGTTTTTACATGACATCAGTTTATCAGTGGATATCCATATGTGGAGGGAAGATGTTCGCCTACTAGCAGACCCACAGGTCAACAATCCTCAGAGGAGCCACAGCAGTATGTCTGCTGTAAGGACGACGTTATGCTCACATTTGTAGAACGAGAAGTTTTTCACTCACAAAATTGTTTATGGACTGTAGTTTTATTTATGTACAGGAGAAGACAAAAATCATCTTAACTTTGAATGAAAGTCAATGTAAAATAAAACATTTATTCAACATTTATGATTTACTCTAAAGTAATTTAGAGCATTTCTATTGGTCTATCATCCACAATTATCTACACAGTGTACAGAGCAGCTACAGGGTTCAAACCATGGAGAAAACTACAGATACATAAAAACTAAGATACATGGTTTTCATTGGACAGCAGTGAAATACTGTGTTGCTGAGGATGTGATGTTGGGGTGGAATCTGTAAAGTATACTCAGACACATGCATCATAGGTCAAAAAGGTCAAGCTCTTTTTTAAAAAATGATATTTTTGGACAATTATTTATCTCTTGCTTAAAAGTGGCTCACAGATACCATTACTGTTACAGTATCAACAAATCCCATTACACCTTGCTGGTCTGTAATTCCTTTAGCATTTTAAAAAGTAACTACCTGATTTGATTGGCTAGGCCTGTCTATATATTTCTGACCTCAAATGATTCTCAGGGACCTCAGCTTTCACAGAAACAGAGCATCAACCTATTAATGCAATGCAAAACCTCTCAGTTTAAGCTTTTATGAGCCTAGACAAAGGGAAACTCCTACTACTGCAGGACCACGAGACATGCCCACTAGAGGGCACACCCACAATAAAACATACCCTCTGTAGGACACTATCAATACAAGACACTCCCATCTCAAGACGCACCCTCTGCAAGATACTTTATATTACCGCACATTTGACTGAACTTGCCAGGGCTGATCATTCATTTTTTACATCTTTTTGTTTTGTGTGGTATTAAAAAAAGCCAGCACTACCAGCATTTTTGCTGTTAATTTTACTCAGTTTGTTTAACCCCTGAAACAGCCTGTGGCACGCTGGCGGGCCGAAGAAATATGGACATCTGTTACCAGAAAATAGCCCAACCAGTTTGTACAGAAGTCCCTGTAATTATTGAGTAATACACCTTAGTGTGTAAAAAGGAGAGTTAAGATGGAGAGTTAAGATGTTAAGGAAGTCAAGCTTTACACGATGGCCAAACATTTACATTTACAAGTTTCATTCGAAAAACCTCTACCGCTTCACAACTATTTTGGCTAAAATTAATGTAGTTGTAATAAAAACACATTTCTATTCTTTACTAAAATTACGAGGAATCATCAAATATCCCTGAAATGGGTTTTGCAACTAAACTAAAATATTTCCAATCATAAAAAAGTGTGCAAGATAGGTCCGAAAAGAATGTCGCAATAAAGGCCATTTAGTGTCCCAAAAGAAATTGTGATGAATTCCTGTATCCTTGTAAACATGTGATGTCATGGATTTCCATGTTTACCATAAGGGGGTTGTACTCAAAGGGTCAACAGAGTTGTAAATATAGGTGGGAAACTCAGGCAAATTCTATATGTTTCCCAAGATCACCAGCCAGCTCCTTTCGACCACCACATTGGTCCATTCCAGCACATACAGAATTGTGTATTTGGACAGTGACACGATTTTGTACACCACCTCAGTGGATTTAAAAATGAAAAAAAAAATCAATGTAAAAAACTTTTATTTCAAGTGAAAACTAAAAACAGAAAAAAATGAAGATACATGTTTTTCATTGAACAGCAGCATTATATAATAATTATATATAAAAGCTACATTACATAGCATTTATACTATAAATAACAGTGGCATCTCTCATTGCCACTCCAAACCCGGAACGCTGCTACTGCCCTGTGTGACTTTGTAACTCTGATGGAGCTTCACAAGACCACTTGCAAGAACCGTGTAATCCTGCATAAACATATATTCAGAGTCATATTTGTGTAAAATCCTGTGATATTACCAATGTTACAAATATTACCACATTGGCCCACGTGCTTCTTCATCTAAAATACATGTGAACCTCTTTGGACCACATGTGGACAGCTTCCATGAACAGCTACTAAATGCAAATTAAACACTTGGCATTAACTAAAGATCTTTTATCTCCCTAATTTATAAGGGAATAATGAGGTACCAGGCCACACCTGGCCATGAAACATCAGTTCATCAGTTAAATGTCCAATTAATGTGGAGACTGTGAAAATAGAGGAACACTGTGAACATAACTGCAATTCCTGTCATTCCTGAACAGTTAATGCACTATTTTGAAAAATTGTGTCACCGTCCAAATAATTATGACACTGACAGTAAATATTTACTGGCTGCAACATGAACCAGCTAGGATGTCTTTTTCGATGGCATAACAATTTGAATGCACCACTGAGCATCTGAACGCACCACTGCAGTACATGTCTTACAGGGAGTTTTGGGAGACACAGATGGACACTGCTGGGGCAACAGGCTTTGTGGGCCAGTGTGAACTGCAGCTTCGTTGCATCCTTCTGGTAACTGAGCTAGAGCTATAAGGATTGGTGCAACGGGTCATTGGACGGTCAACATCAGTAGCAGTCAGTTCCCTTGAGTGACTTACAGCACAAGGACAAGAGTCATTTCTTTTCGTATTCCTTGCCGCTGTGACCTACAGCATAAACATACAGACAAGCAGTGCAACTGTTGCAGGTGCCCTTATCCTAAACCAGCATGATGCCTATGTATAGTACGGGTCATTTCTTTCAGTGCAACAGGCTGGCAACAGAACATGACCTTTCCCGAGTTTGTAAACACAGCTTAAACAGGCTTTTGGGTCCAAAGGCTCTCACAGTACAGTCAGCCAGTAGTTCTTGTGACTGCTGGATAAAACGGAATTAAAGTATTACTTCTAAGAGGCATATCTTAACACCCTTTCATTGGCTTATGTTCTTAGCAGTGCAAAAGTCCTCCTTCCCAGGACCAGGATCAGAGCAAGAGCTACACATGAACCCGGCACATTTGTCACATTTAAATGCTAAATTATGTGGGAGCTTATTCTCAACCACAGTGGGTTCATTTGTGCAACCGTATAATGATACGATCTGGATAATGGCCGAAGTAGTGTTGGGTAGTTTACCAACTGCAAGACGGAGATCAAACTTTGAACTGTAAGAAAATCGGCCTGTCCTAAAGAATGACATGAGAAACATGACCATGATTCGAGGCTTAAACTCTTGAGATTTACTTACAAGTTACTTACAAAAAATAGTTTCAGCATTACATACGTATGAAAAGAAACAGTGAGAAGACAAAAATAGGAACTTTATGGAGTAAAATGATATCAACAGGTCAACACAAACAGATAGAGAGAGGGAGAAAGAAAGAAAGAAAGAAAGAAAGAAAAGCAAAGTGGTGGAGAAATACAGTGGCTTGCAGAGTGTGTTCCTGTCTTTCATTCAATCAGTAGCGGGTTGCATTGTGGAGTTTAAAGTTAAGGAGGGTGGCAAAGGCATTCTAAAATTTTTTCTTTGAAAACGCTCTAAAGAATCCTGGAAAATGATTTCCTAAAAACAATGGGAAAACTGAACACTGAAGCAATACTTGTATAAAAGTTTGCCGAATGCCACTAAATCCTCTGAATTATAGGGTCACCACTCGAAATACCACAAGTAGTACATCCATGCTACAAGTCTAACACTCCTGACATATTGTCACTGTCCAAATTGGTGACTCTATAGAAAAGAGGGCACATATGTTCTAAACCTTGAATGGAAGTCAATGTAAAATAATATTTTTTTTCAATTGGTCTATTCGTCCAATATTATTTACATAGTGTACAGCTACAGGGTTCAAATGATGGAGAAAACGAACTGCTTCTTAAAATACACTAATTTTGTTGAAGTTGCCAGTTTTATAATGACAGTTCAGTGCAGTGTTGACTTGCATGATAGCAAAATTTTCATCTTTAGTGATCTCATAATTCAGAGGATTCAGTGGCATTCATGAGGAAAATGTTCATAGGACAAAAATCAGGCCCAAGCTTTGGGTTTAGCACAGGGTGCAATAGACTTGATTTTCAAAAATTCCATTAATTACTACCATTCAGAAAACACCGCTTAGACTCAGCTACAGAATTTCAAACAGAACTATTTCAGTGTTTTAGTGGATTTTGAGGGGATTACATTGCACACAGGTCATGTACTGTCATTAGTAAATTGCATATTTATAATCATGGTATTTTTGGGAACACTCTTCACTTGGTTTAAGGCCTCCGAAAAGAGATTTGAATCAGATGTGACTTAAGCAACAGGGCACAGCGAATAGCTGTCACATCACTTGAGAATTAACCTCAGACAGCCAGGCTTTTTGACCGTGGCCAGCTGAGGATGACAGGAAGAGCAGGAAGGAGCACATTACGAGCTGGCGTAACAGTCCATGCTCTCCCTCACATCCAACCCAGGCAAGGCAAACAAGGCCAATGTGGAAGGGGAACTTGATTGAGCCAATTGATGTCATAGTGTTTGGATGGCTGGGTGCTGTTGAAGTGCCGCCGCAAGAACCACAAGGCCGGCGTCTCGCTATCTCGCAGCCCGCCGCATTAATGTCGTCTGAAAACCAAAAAAAGGGGGAGGGGGAGAAGAGAAAAAACGGAGCGAGAGAGCTGGGGGAAAAGAGGGCGAACATAGCGGGCGAACAAAAGTCCAGCTGTGAGCCTGCAGAACCAGCAGCTAATTGAAGACGGAAAAGATGGAAAGCCGAATGTGTCAGAATACCGTAATTTACATTTGAAATGCATCCACAGCGCATTACTTTCACAAAGCCTTTCATTGAGCAGTCAAATGAGTGTTTCTATGGATTTATTTGTCTCGGTTATTTATTTATTGATGTTTTCCGTCATTGCTGTGAATGCGTAGCTGTGTGAGGCAGGAGCTTGAGCAGTGCTGCAACAGCAGGTGGCAACTCTAACAGCATAGACAAATTTGAGCACAGCCACACGACCTGCCAATCAATTCCTGTTTCCCCCCAGACAAGCATAACACGCAGGGGAAGTTTGTATGCTACTATGTGAGTGTAACCTTTTTTATATGTGTGTAAACTTTGGCTAATAGAGCTGTTGCTAGGAGCAATCGGGGCTAGTTTGAAGTTGTAACACTGAAGACTTTGTTTGTCTGCCTTTTGTGTGCCTGTTTGTTTAGCTACAGGCCAAATTAGCCTGCGTTACATGAGATCATGTAGCCACGAAGTCAGAGGAGTTGACTGTGAAAGCACCAAGTATGAGATGTTAAGATGACGGTTTCCTGGTCCAGGTGTGTGTTTATGAACCCAGGAACCTAATAGTGGTTCATTTGGGGGGGAAAAGTATTTTCTGGATGGCTGGATGGCTCTGTATCATATACTGTACTGTTATACAGTTGAGCTATTTGGGCAAAATTGCATAAAGGGACACTAGCCATGTGACTAATTATTGTATCCTAATCCAGCTCTGATAGGTATGTTATTGTTTCTATTCATAGCACATGACTGAGGGGCAAGTGGGCGTGCAGTGACTGTTAAGGGAATTATAGAAGTGGTAGTAATCTAGGCTTTACAATCACTCTGCTCAAACCGTTGGTACACACAGCAGGTTTATGTGGTGTCAGGTGATTTGTGAGCAGTTAATATGAAGTAGCAGGCAAGAAGATGAGCACGATGGACCATGCGCATCTCCAGAGTATTTGAGAGTGCAGGTGCTTTCTAAAGCTTCCTAGGCCCTAGCTAGCTTACTGCTTTGCCAATGAAGTAGCATATTAAGCTGGATGTTAGTTAGCTAGCAGACCATAGCGATCCGTGTTGCTGCATCTTCAACTGTGACTGTCTGTTTGCTTGCAAGTTCTCTTACACAGACACCTTTAGCCAGAAAAATCAAAAGAATCATGTTAAAAAAAAAACATTTTTAAAAGCTTAAAGAACCTTAAAATATATGTTTTCTACTTTATATAAGGGTTCCTAGAGATATTACATTAGATGACACTACATTACATTAAGCATCTTCACACTCACATGCACTATATCTCCAAATGTTTGTGGACACCCCTTCTAATGAATGCATTCAGCTACCTTGAGTTGCACCCATTGCTGATACAGATGTGCAGAGGAACACACACACACAGCTTGTGTAGTCCATGTAGAGAAGTATATCTAATAGAATAGGACTCTCTAGAGTAGATAAACATGAACCTATTGGCACCATGTCTAACACCAGACGTGGGCTAGAAGGGTATAAATCCCCCCAGCATTGAGCTGTGGAGTAGTGGAGCTGTGCTTGCTGGAATGATGGTGTGCTCCATTCAATACTTTTGGGATAAGTTGGGAGTGTGGGGATGAGGTGGGGTGGTGATCATCTAATATCTTGACCTCACTAACACTCTTGTTGCTGAATGCAATCAAATTCTCACACATTCACACATTCCAGTGGAAAGCCTTCCATGGACAGTAGAGACAGGCACTCCAACAAAAGCAGGTGTCCCAGTACTTTTGGCAATATCATGTACCTCGTTAACAAAACGTTTCTCTAAAGAACCATCCATTGCAAAAGTGGTGCTTCTATATCAGGGGTGCCCAATCCTGGTTCTGGAGCTCTGTCACCCAGGAAAGTTCTGATGCAGTACTAATACTCAGATGCCTGTGAAGGCCTTTATTACTTAGATCAGGTGTGTTAGGATGGAGTTAAACTCTGCATAATTGGGTTGTTCTCTGTTCTATGGCAACGTGCAAAGAAACCCTTTCTGATATATTTATTTTCGTGTCTTGAGAGCAGGCAAATGTTTTATACCTGCCACACACTATATATTGTGTAGGGGTCCTAAAATTGAACCTTGTGGGATGTCATATTTTACTTGTATGTACAGACACTTCACCATTTCAACGTTACAGTGGTCAGTCAGATGGGGCTATTCCTGTGATCACAGCCAGATTTTCTAGCTTTTCTAGGAGGATATTGTTAAACACTGCAATAAGATCAGTCAAAATCAACAAAGATTCATAGCCCCATTTTTTTCTTGAATGATGTATGGCAAATATGTTAACCTGTTGCTGTGACGTCTGTCAGTTCATTTTACTGTTGCATTCAGCTGCAGCTTCGGGTAATGTGTGGCATGATTGTTGGTGCCAGACAGGCAAATGCTGATCTCCTAGGAGTTCATGGTACTGAGATCCAGACAGAAAGAATATGGTAACTCAGAGAACCCCTCTTTACGTTGTGGTGAAAAGAAAAGTACAGAATGCGAAACACATTAAACCTTGTTTAGAACAGAAAGCTGATGCTAGTGGACATGGTGCAATAGTGTGGGGAATGTTTTCTGGGCACACTTTGGGCGCGTTTATACCAGCCAATCATTGCTTGCATACCACAGCCTATTTGAGAATTGTTGCTGACCAAGTTGGCATCCATTCATAGCCACAATTCACCCTCTCTTCTTCTAACAGCTATTTCCAGCATCATGTGACAAAGCAAAAGTTGTCTCCAACTGTTTTCATGAACATGACATTGAGTTCAGTGTTCTTCAATGGCCTTTCCAGTCAACTGATCTGAATCTAATAGAACACTTTTGGGATGTAATAGAATGGCAGAGACGCAGCCTGAAAGTGTAGCGAACAACATGCAGCAGTTGAGTGATGCAATCATGTAAACATGGACCAGAATTCCATAACGTAAAGAATTAAGGCTTTTGAGAGCAAAAGAAGTCTCTACCCCATATACGTTAGAATAGTCTTCCTAATAACTGCACAGAGCTGTGCAGGGACCAAGTAGTTACATGAGAGTTGGATGCATGATGACTCAAATATTATCTAGTGAGGTAATGAACAAACCCTAATTGCAGTGTTTTTCACTTATCACATTATGCGACATATGAGCCTTCATCCAGTATTCTTAAGATTAGTTTTTTGTGTAGGTACAGAAGGGACTTGAACGAGCATCTTAATTAACCAACTTTAAGCATAATAGCCAAGTAGTAATTAAAACGTGAATGTGTCAGCCACATAGCGGGCTTTGTTTGCCTGGACTGACGAAGAGTTTTGACAGTATAAGCCGACCCCTTGGGCTATCGACACACACATGGCACACCGAAGACAATAGAGAAAGTGTGACGGCCTGGACCAGAGACCAGGTGCAGCAGTCGGCAAGGTCTGAGACGGCTACTTGTGCGAAGAATGGCTCGAGGGTGTTAAGAGTTAAATGGGGACAGAAATGCTCTGTCAAATGAAATCGCTAATTATGACCTCCACCACAATCCCACAGTGCAGCAGGACTGATGGCTCCTATAATGGGAGCCATTGGCATAATGAGGGAGATGGAGAGAAACTGCCTAAAAAGGGGAACCGTGCGTTGACTGACATCTTTGATGCCGAAACCAATTAGATTGGGCCGAATGGAGCAGACCTGATGCCCCCCCTCCCCTACACCATCCCACCCACCCCCTTTTCTCGAATTTATTATATTCTGTCACAGACGCAAGGCTCAATTTGTCAATTCGGTATCGGGTTGTGTGTGTGGCGGCAGGGGAAAGAGGGGAACGGGGGAGATTGACAAGGGGTTGGAGGGCCCAGGGAACAAATGAGGGTGTCTGATAATGGGCATTCTGCACACCATGTGACATTTCCTACCCAGCTGTCCGTGGGCCCTGTCTGCCGCTGAGAAGAATCGGCCCCTTTGTTCGGGCCCGCTGCTGAATGGAGGCCCTGAGCAGTTTCCCAGAGAGGAAACTGAGAGGCTAATAGAGTGAGTGCGATGTGTTGCCAGGTTCTTTCATTATGTCCATATTTTCCGAAGGGCTGTGTTAACGAGGCGGCGCCTCAGGTTGAGGGTAACAAGCTGTCTATCACTCCACACACATACACACATAGTGAGGAGGAGAGGCAAGCAGAGAGAGAGAGAGAAAGATAGAGAAAGAGAGTGAGTGAGAGAGAGCGAGGTATAGTGCTAATAAGAGTCAAAAAAGGCACAGGCTTCTCCACCTAAACTATTCAGCAATGAAGTGAGTATAATGCCATGCCTTTATGGGCTGTTAGTAGCTCGTGACTTAATGGAAGTAGAAGCCAGAAGATGAACAGTGGCATCCACTAAAGTTTTGCCATTACTCTATTATTACTCCCATAAGGAATGTAGTCTAAATATACTATAATAAAAACATTTATTTTAATTAATCTCTGTCATGTCTCACATACATTGTTTGATTCTTACTGCAGACAACAAAATATAGTATATCATCGCTGTCACACAAAAACCTTCTACAAATCTCCAAAATGTCAACTTTACAGGAGGAAAGGAAAAACCTTAACTTGCAACGGAAGTCAGTGTAAAAAGATTTTATCCCAAGACATTTTGGAGCATTTCTATTGGTCCATTCATTATATAAAAAAACAACTGCCAGATTCAAATTATGTCAAATATTGAACAAAAATTGAGATACATGTTTTTTGCTGGACATTGACAATATTCATTAAAAGTTGTAGTCAGTTGTTGTCAGTTGTTGTTTTTCTTTTATAGTCTAACAAGGTGCTAAGAGTGGACTTTACATACATAAGATAATTAAATGATGATCTATTTTTCTGCTATTAGGGAATTTTATTATCATTTATACATAATAACTAAATTAAATAAAATAAGTGTTATACAGGGTTCAGATACACAATAAACTTCTTGTATATTCATAAATCAACATTTAGCTACTGATTTGCTCAAAACACATTTACTATGTTCCTCTTCTATAATTACATGCTTTATGATTGCTGAGGAAGCACTGTTGAGGTGTCTGTGTCTGCGGTATGTGGACAAGGACTGACACTGATCCCTGGTGGCACTGTCAAAATGTACACTTCCCCACGTTAATTACTGGATCCAGGATTTCACCATATTTTATATAATTTTGAATGTAAATACTGTTTTCATAATGTTATTGTAAAGCCACCTTTAAAAGTGTAAAAGGCCGGAAATAAGCTACAGCAGATATACTGGGTCAGTTTAGTTAACTCTACAGGTTTACACTGCAGTGTTCTGTGTGTGCTGTGTGAACTAGCTAGTGACTTTGGCTTTGTGTAACTTACCATTCATGTGAAATGTAAGGATGACTTCATCATCCCCCGGCTGGTTTAACAGTGGAGATTCAGCTCTCTGGCCAATTACCAAGTGCCAAGGTTGGGTACTGTAAGAGACTGAGGGAGCCAGTAAAGAGAACTGCATGTTTTTCTGATTTTCCCCCATTTTCTCCCCAATTTGGACTGCCAATTACCCAACCCGTACGTAACCCGTAACCCCCCCCCCAATCGCACACGATGCCCCTTTAGTCCTCTGGATCACCCAGATCCCCCACAGTACACAATTTTAATTTCCGTTATTTACTCTTAATTTGGTGCAAGTTACTGCAAATGCAAAGCAGTATAGTGATAAAGTTTACAGTGCACTCAAGTACAGTAATAAGTAGCTATTCAGCGTAAGTGACACCATTTAAGTTGCAATAAGACATAGTGTTTAGGCTCATACAGTTCACTGATTGGTTTAATTGAGCATACATGAGCAAGATGTCAGCCTCCAATCTGTTGAAATCAATGGGATGCATCAAAAAAATCTAAGGCTTTTTTCATTTGTTTAAAAGTGCAACTTACCGTTTGTGCCATTTAGTCCCCTCGGAATAGCTGGTAAAGGCTGTAGTGTATAAAGCAGTAAAATGTAAACACATTGGGCATATTTTTATGACTGGGCTGATAAATGAAAACAAAAGCAATAGGTCACCATTGGCTTCTGAACTAAAAAGTATCTCTAATGTTATAAAACGACATAATTAATGGAATAATCAGAACAAATTCAGTATCAAGCAAGAATATGTTTATTTGATTCCAAAAAAAAAACATGTGCATTAGGAGTGTTTCAATTTGTGTTTCAATTAGGCTTTATTTGAACATTCAAAGCTAAAGCCCAACCCAAAAAAGACAAGAGGAAAACCCCTTTGGTTTGAAAGAAGCTCCTGTATGTCATTTGTACTCTCCACCGTCAGGCGGAAATCAGCTTGAGCTAGGCTTGGCATGTTGCTAGCTTGCTAACTGCTTACAGTGGGGGGAAAAGTATTTAGTCAGCCACCAATTGTGCAAGTTCTCACACTTAAAAAAATGAGAGAGGCCTGTAATTGACATCATAGGTAGACCTCAACTATGAGAGACAAAATGAGAAAAAGAATTCTGAAAATCACATTGTCTGATTTTTAAAGAATTTATTTGCAAATAATGGTGGAAAAAAAGTATTTGGTCACCTACAAACAAGCAAGATTTCTGGCTGTCACAGACCTGTAACTTCTTCTTTAAGAGGCTTCTCTGTCCTCCACTCATTACCTGTATTAATGGCACCTGTTTGAACTCATTAACAGTATAAAAGACACCTGCCCACAACCTCGAACAGTCACACTCCAAACTTCACTATGGTGAAGACCAAAGAGCTGTCGAAGGACACCAGAAACACATTGTAGACCTGCACCAGGCTGGGAAGACTGAATCTACAATAGGCAAGCAGCTTGGTGTGAAGAAATCAACTGTGGGAGCAATAATCAGAAAATGGGAGACCTACAAGACCACTGCTAATCTCCCTCAATCAGGGGCTCCACGCAAGATCTCAGCCCGTGGGGTCAAAATGATCACAAGAACAGTAAACAAAAATCCCTGAACCACACGGGGGAACCTAGTGAATGACCTGCAGAAAGCTGGGACCAACGTTACAAAGGCTACCATCAATAACACACTATGCCGCCAGGGACTCAGATCTTGCAGTGCCAGACGTGTTCCCCTGCTTAAGCCAGTACATATCCAGGCGCATCTGAAGTTTGCTAGAGAGCATCTGGATGTTCCGGAAGAGTATTGGGAGAATGTCTTATGGTCAGATGAAACCAAAGTAGAACTGTTTGGTACAAACACATCTCATTGTGTTTGGAAGAGAGTGAATGCTGAGTTGCATCCAAAGAACACCATACCAACTGTGAAGCATGGGGGTGGCAACATCATGCTTCTGCAAAGGGACTAGGACGACTGGTCCATGTAAATAAAAGAATGAATGGGGCCATGTATTGTGAGATTTTGAGTGCAAACCTCCTTCCATCAGCAAAGGCATTGATGATGAAACATGGCTGGGTCTTTCAGCATGACAATGATCCCAAGCACACTGCCAGGGCAACAAAGGAGTGGCTTCGTAAGAAGCATTTTAAGGTCCTGAAGTGGCCTAGCCAGTCTCCAGATCTCAACCCCATAGTAAAACTGCTCTAGAGGAGATCTGCATGGAGGAATGGGCCAACCTTGTGAAGACTTACAGAAAACGTTTGACCTCTGTCATTGCCAACAAAGGATATATAACAAAGTATTGAGATGAACTTTTGTTATTGACCAAATACTTATTTTCACCATTATTTGCAAATAAATTCTTTAAAAATCAGTCAATGTGATTTTCTAATTTTTTTTCTCATTTTGTCTCTCATAGTTGAGGTCTACCTATGATGTCAATTACAGGCCTCTCTCAATTTTTTAAGTGGGAGAACTTGCACAATTGGTGACTGACTAAATACTTTTTTCCCCACTGTACAGCTGAAGTTCACACTTGTGAAATTTGGTTCCGCATTGCGTTCATCAGTCTTTGCACGTCCACTACCGCATACAGCATGAACCACACCATAATGTCCGTGCCGTAATGGTTTGGGACGGGTTCTGTACACATACTGTTGCTCTCCTACTAAATAAAGCATGGGCATTTTTTCCAGGTGGTGTATTTTTAAACAATTCCTCTTTCTAGGCAGAAGGTACGTCTGTTCAGGAAAGGCACAGTTCTCTGCCATCATGCAGCATCCGCTGAGCATGGAAAGAAGTTCAGAACAAGTTTATGACTGTGATTCACCAGTGTAGTATTAGAAAAAGTTGAGAAGATGATGTTTTTTTCCGCACTCATGAATTATTGAGATGATGGAAAGCCTTCCAAACCAAGTACAGCAGGTGCCGAAGTTGCCCAAATCTGTGCATTCCTTTAGAAACTATGTTTCCAGCTATCTAGCAATGTTTCCAGTCAAAGGTTAATTGTAGTAATATGTAATAAATGCCCTTAACTTTTACCTAAGTTAGTGGATAAATTGTGGATTGATACTGGAAATGTAACAAAAACCTTGATTGGAAACATTTCGTTTGGGATGTATTTTTTTAAACTTCATACCCTCCCCTGCCTTTTACAACGAATACAAACAACATAGCAGAGAGAAACAGTGGGACTGTGGAAAAGAGTGTTCAGGCACCTTTCAGCACTTAAAGAGGACTACATGGGCAAAGCTCAGACAGCTTTATATGGCGGATGATCTTGTGGCTCTGAAGGCTCTGTTGAAAAACCAAAGAAATATACACTGCAAAACATATGAAATTAATGATGGAGACAAGTTAGATGAAAATGGAGAGAATGTTTTTAACAATAAACCGTAAAAAAAAAAAATCTTTTGTTGTTTTTTGTTTTTTTACAAAGGAAACTTATACAAAGAAACTTATAACAAGATGTCTGATTCAGAAGTGAATTGTCCTGAGCAATATTTTATGTAAATGAACATACAATGGTTCGTCAGTGTCTAGCCACTGTATTTGGTTCAAAAATGGTTAACAGATCTTGTTCTTTTCTATGAGTCCCGCCTCCCGAACCCACCTCGCTAACATTGCTTTGATGTTTCTTGCTAACGTATGAGAGGCTGTAGTTGTAAGATGCGCCAAAGCTCTTTCAACTGCCAGTAGGCTGATTGAGAGACACCATCCAACAGCTGTGTGCACAAAAATCACATCTCATACTGATTCAGTGCAGTAAATTTTAATATTAAATGAGGAACGATTCTGTAGGATTATTATACGGAAGTGGTGGCAACCAGTGTGTTTGGTGATTAGCCTAATCTGGTAATATGCTCAGTCAGGATGGTAGCCAGGGGAAAAAAGCAGGACCTGAGGAACTACTTTAGATCACCTCAGAGAAAAAAATTCTCAGTAGTTAATGTGTAGAGTCAGCAATGCTGGTAATTATGCTTGTTGTGTGTAAGTTGATTAAGTTCCTTAATCAACATATTTTAACATATTCAATAAAGACTAAACATCTAAACGTCAATCCCTGAATAGAGTTGCTTTTACGAATGTTTACTTGTTAAGATGTTCTATCATACAGAAAATTCAGAGAGCTCACTCTGATACTGGTTTTTACATAATAACAAGTATGTAATTAGTCTCAGAAACATACTGGCAGAAAAAAACCCTTTATGAGTGTGTTGGCTACCATATATATAAATAAAGGCTCTAGATGAGATGGAATTGTGGTCAGAAGTCTACCATAAAGGCACAGAGAGCCTCAACTTCCAGGGGCCCCCTGTGGACATCTTTGTTACCACCAATGTCAAAATCAAACCCATGCCTTTTGTCTGAGGTACATTTATCCAGTACGTTACACATATGAGGACTTTGTCTTGGTGAGTGACACAGACAGTTAACAAAAAAGGTTACTTACCTTCATCTGCCAGCTAAGATCTTCACTCAGCACTGCACAGTTTATTCAGATTTTAGAATTGATAGCCATGTCAAGTTCTTCCAGAATGAGGTCTGCCAGTCCAAACTGAATTCTATTATAAAGCTGCTCCAAAACGAGTCATCTCAACATCAGTACTACAGAATTCATTCTGGAGCACTGAAATTCTGTAGTAATGCACTAGTATCTCTTAAGGTGGAAAAAACACTGACTGGAAAAAATGCTGATTGTTGGAAAATATAAAATGTTCTCCTTTGGTTCACTTTTATTCGTTTGGCTTATTTTTATTTATTTTTGTACTGAATTGAATCCAATTCTAAAAAAGGTGTGTGTTGGACTTATACACAGGCTATATTTAAACATTCAAAGCTAAGGCCCAACCCAACCCAACGAAAAGCCAGAGAAAAACACCTTAGGTTTGAAAGAAGCTTCTGTATGTCATTTGCACTCTCCATCGTCAGACAGCAATCAGCTTGATGTTCCTAACTTGCTAACTGCTGACAGCTTAAGGTTTCCAGGTGTTTTTTTTTTCTGAACAGTTTGCCATCATTCTTGTCTTTAGACACTCTAATTATAATCTTACTAACCAAAGAAATAGAGAACGGTCAGTCACTCCTGATGCCGATGTCATTTAAAAATGATAAGTTGTTAACCTTTCTTCCATTAAAAAAGAATATGTGATTACCTTGAGAAATGTAGCACTGAACATCACAGGAATATTGTAAATAAAATTGTGATTTAACTTGTAGCTCTATCTCTTTGATTATTTGCACTCCATGCTTTACCCATATCTGAATGCGTGAGCTAACACCAGACAACATTCTCACGGATAAAGATGCATTAAAAAAGCTACATGAAAAACTCCTGCTATGCACTACACTCCAATGTCCAAGCATAACAATCTAGGCTAGTCTACAGTCAGGCTAGTCTACTAGGCATGTCTACGAGTCAATCAGAGGATTGAACAGTATAATCTGGTTGTGTTTTTATTTCATTTTATTTATTTATGTAATTTATTTTAAGGAGTTGGGCTGGCAATTCAGCAGCCAATGATAAGATCAAAGTCGAGTTTTGGGAGTGGGATTTAGAGACCTTTTAGAGATGTGCAGTGGGGCCAGTGGGGCCAGTGGTGGCTCAGCGGTTAGAGCGCCAGGATATCGATGACAGGGTTGTGGGTTCGATTCCCGGGCTCGGCAAGCTGCCACTGTTGAGCAAGGCCCTTTACCCTCTCTGCTCCCCGGGCGCTGGAGATGGCTGCCCACCGCTGTGTGTGTGTGTGAGTGTGTGTGTGTGTGTGTGTGTACTCACTGCCCCTAACACACGTGTGTTGTGTGTGTTAAATGCGGAGGACACATTTCACTGTACAGTGACAAATACATGCACCTTTACCTTATGTGGTGAGAATATCTAATTGCACTGATCATGTGGAAGAGTACTTTTTAACATGCGTTGTGCTGCTGTCTCCTTTTAAAGTTTTCATTCAGTCAGTCAGTAGAGCAGTTCAGAGTGGAGTATTCAGAGAGAGCTCAGTTAAAACTTGGTGATGGAAACATCTTCAAAGGATTTATTAGAATTATATACTGTTGTCTTTCTTATCAGCATAATAACTGTGTTTATATTTTAAACCCTTTAAATGCACACTGTGTAGCCATGTAGACTTTTAGTTGAAGGTTGTGAACTTTTAAGGCAGGCTAATGGTGGTTGTGTAGATTGTGATTACAAAGCTACATTGAGAATAGCACTTGAAATTGTCTGAGAATAGTTACTCTGAGCTCTGAGTTTTTTCAAACACCAGAGGCAAAAAACAGTGTTAGCAAGTTAACTGGCTAAGCTGCTATACAGGTAATACAGCCGTACTGTACTACACTGTAAAACAGGTATCCACAAAACCCACACCATAAATGATCTTACCTGTTCAGCAAGAAGAAATCCACTCAGCATCACTGTTAAATCCTTTCGGGTCACAGAGCTCTTGCCTCCTTACGAAAGCCAGGCCAGTGTTCATCCGGGTTTTAGCGAGGACTCTACCATCCTCTCTTCAGCTCTAATTCTGCATTTCTTTGGTTTGACAGGGAGCGAAAGAGCAGATGAAGACTGAGTTTGACTCCATGTTCGCAATAGCTCTCACAGTAGCTGTTCTGTTTGTGTCAGAGCCATATCCTCTTTCCGAGGCAATATAACGTAAATACATTAAGACATCTCAGATGGGCAAAAAACTCCTACCAAAGCCTACCAAATCTACCAGATATTTTGTCCCCTCAGGAATACAACTGCTTTCAATTTAAACTAATAAAAAAAATAGATATGCTTTAATGAAGCACTGAGGCCCGTTGTCCAACTCTGAATTTGCGATGGTTAGCATGTATCCACTCCTTGTCATTTGCTCTGCAACTAAACCTAAATAAGTGGCACGCTCTTTCATATATTTTGATACGTGTAGTCATGTTTAGATACTGCTATCATTACGAGTACACCCTTTGATGTGGATGAACCCTCCAGGCACTGCAGGATCAGTAGGCTTGTCTGTTTAGCTTAAGCCTGCTAGCATTTTGCGCCATCATCCTTGTTTGTAGCAGAATGCAAGTCAAGGGTTAAATGTGAGCCAAGTGCTGAGCTTTGGGGGAACCCTTGGTAAATGAGACCTAGGAGTTCTTAATAGGTTTTCTCTGTCAAGGTTGCCAAATATAAAAATATATGAAAAAAAATCTGCATGATTAGAATTGACTCATTTGTTGTTCTTTCTTCTGGTAAATCATTCATACTTAAACACCCAAGCTCCAATTCGTTATCAGCAATGGCCATTTATTTTATTCCAAAATCCGTTAGGGGAGGCAAAAGATTACTTCAGAGGGAGACACATGTGTTAGTATATAAATGTGCATTTTCAGTTTGGATTTATGTGCCATTTTTTATGTCATGATAAAGGCCCTTATGAAATTACCATACAGTTGACCATGACATTTTGAACCATACTGGTTCAGCAGTATGACCAGTTTGATCAAAGTAGTCAACCAGGATGATTGTCCCAAACCACACACAACCACAAACTATGCAGTGTTTCACAACTAGCCACCATTACAATGGTATTCGTTAGTGTAGGTGCCTCAGTAAAGTGAAGACGTGTGCGAGTTGGGATGCAGCCACAATAACGTTCAGTTTTACAGCTTTATCATTAACCTCCTTCCGTGAACAAATCAGCATGTGATGGAAATGTGATGGAATAATGATTTGACTGATAAGACCATGGGATTTTAGTAAGCCAGGTTTGGGTATCCAGCGGTTTGATTTTTTTAAGTTCATTTTCCAGCTTATGCAAACCTCTACATGCAGCCTTCTATTATATGTGCTTCATTGCCTTACCTTTTTCTCTTTTGGTTCGATTGCAAATATGTCAGTGACATGAACACAAAGCAAACCATAACAAACAATTAACGAACAGTGTATTTGGTATGGAATAAACTAGTGGTGTCAATCTAATAAAAAAGTTTCATCACATTAATCACAACAATATTCTGTGATTATTTATGATTAATCATAAGTTAAAATGCTAGCTAGCACATCCTTGAAATTTTAGGCGGGATAACAATAATAATAAATGTGGGTAAAACAGGTATGCCTAATAAACTGGCTAGGGGTAAGAGAAGGTAATTAGTCATGAGATTTAATCCATATTTCAGCATAAATAAAGTGTAACCTCCCCTCTGAGCTCAACAGTAGCAACACTGTGTTTGCATCGCTAAATAAAAGCGCTAATACGTCACTAGGCCCTAAACAGAGAGTCACCTATGGGAAGAGGTTGGGCCAAACTTGGTAAGATGATTAAATTGTGTTTTAAAAAAAAAGTTAATGGCTTACAGCGCAGATTACTCATGAGGCATTTACAATAGTAATAGAAACACACCAGCTGGTCTGGAGATGTTTTTTTTAACAGGGTTCTAATGAAATTTGTTATTAAAAGATAAATGTACAGCTATAATGAACCCAGACAATTTGTTTTTGCTGAAAAGCTGCACCTTTATTCCCCCCCCAAAAAAATCCCTGCTAATTTTGTTGTCACTCTAACTTAGATTAAGGTCCATAAATCATCCATAAATCATGCATACTTACTCTCTCTCTCCCTATTTCTCTCTCTCCTATGCTCTCTCTCTCTCTCTCTCTCTCTCTCTCTCTCTCTCTCTGTGCTAGTCTGGCACAATGGCTCTGACTTAATAGGGAACCGAGTTCATCCTGTGGAAATGCAAATCAAAATAAAGGAAAACAACTTTGCTGCAGAGTTGCCATTGTTTGAAAGCACTGAGGAGTTCTTTGTGTTTTGTGGCGTCAGTGAGTGCATGAACAAGCACTCAGCTCTCAAATGTGTGTCAGGCCAGCGGGTGGGGGGTGGTGGTGTGTGGGGGGGTATGACTTGTATTTCCTAAGAGCTGAACTGTACACACTAAAACCCACAGCTCGTCAAACATGAATTTAAATGCTGACACATGATACAAATGATTGGAGCATCAGAAAGAAACTAGATCCCCCTATCTTACACCCTGTGAAAGGCTCGTTGCGATGCTCATTGCTATCTTTCACCTCCCAACAGTCTATTTTCACACCTTCCGCCCGTGTTGTTTCAAAAGCAATAGAGCTTGTGAATATATCTACGCCGATGGACGTAGTGGTCTCCAAATAAGGTGTGTTCAGGTTAATTTATGGCGTGTTGCTATCTTGGCAACGGAAAACACAGGTGCACCACTGACTGAAAACAACCTAGGCAGACGATCATTGCTATCTTGGCAGTGAATTGTCAACACAGGCGCGTGCCCAACGTGTGTACACCCCCGCTTTACACCATTGAAATAGCAATCCCCTGGCTCTTAAAGGGAATGGCAAGTGATGCGCTGATTGGTTTATGGCACGTAATTAATAAAGGGACTTAGTTCATGCCATTTGTGCTTTTTGAGCCGCACCAGGTGTACTTTTCCTGTCGTTACAGCAGCAAAGACACACTGACATGCCCTAAATCAAGCGTTGCTGTGCGAAATTGGCAGCTTGCCAAAAGATCACTAAAATAGGGTATATGTATTGTTTTTTGACTGTTTTGGACCCTAGTTTTAACTCTTAGAAGAACGACTCTATTCCATCCCTGATTACTGTTCACAACAGGTAATTGTTTGCGGTACACTGAGTAGAGAAAAAACGCATCTTTAAAAAGGCCAGGCCTATCGAAATGAAGGTCACACATCTCTCTTGTTCTCTAATTTAGAATTTAATTTAATTTAATACCTGCAATCTCCTGCCCCTCTCACTGGAATAACAAGGAGCTTTTTGCAACCTGTATCCGTTGTGTGCTCTCTGAGGGAAGGGTGACTAGCCGTTTTTTAAGGGAGGGGGGCTTGATGAAGGCAGAAGGAACAGCAGGGTGGGGTCGTCCTGCCAGGCTCTCTTTCCTCTGACCTTTCAGATCTCGCATCCTTGTCACAACACATCTCCTTCTGGCGATGACCTATTAAACTCCACTGGCCCCAGTCACTTAGCTGAACTCGTACAGAGTGGCGGCCAGCGAAGGCCTCCTCTACGCTCTCCAGACATCGGCTTCCAAAGTAGGACACTATGGTCACCTCAGTGCTTTTCTCAACATGCCAGCCCGTGGATATATGGGATAAATAAATAAACAAGAAGTGGAAGGAGGGGGGGGTCGTGTAGAAACCCTAAAAAAATAGCATATCCTGAGCTACAGCTGGCTGACATCACAGCGGTCATAAAATGAGCAACAACTGAATGCAATGGATTTCCAGTTCGCTAATCTGCTTTGATGCGTTGTGCGTGGGCAGACTTACACTAGTTTGTTGATACCTTGTGTATACCTTTGAAACATGTCATCAGAGCTTAATAGTGTATAAATTAAGGGGTAATGTGTACATCAGCTTACACAGTTTTCAGACATAAATTGGCCTATCATGGAAAAAATAAGACATCAAAACAAAATCCTGCATTAAAAAAAGGAATTTATTATTACTGTGCGCACACACACAGACACACATATTCCAGTAAACCAGCATATCAATCCCATATCTAGGCCTAGGCCTTCTATATAAACTTGAAATAATGGTAATACTGTAGATTTATTATGTAGAATTATTCCACTTGTCCACTGTTGTTAACTTTACTTAAAAATGCTGTCCATTGGTTTATGTAACTGTGGAAAGCAGCTTCTAAGATGCTTGAGCAATATGTATTTAATGAATGCACATATCAGTGATTCGAGTAACTGTAATTAGCAGTACTGATCCATTCTCATCACTCTTAAATTAAAGTAGACAAAGTAACACAAGTTATATATATTTACATATGTAACATATTTAAGTTGCTACACTTTATATAAGTGTTACAGATAACCCAGTAACCCAGGTAGAATTCTGGAGACATTTTTTCAGTAGCCAGATTAAACTGCAACTGGAGGACCACTGTTATGTACTATTATAGTAACAATATTGTAATCATACAGAAAAAAATACCCCCCCCTCACATTTGCCGTCAAACTAGGCCTGAAATGCACTAGCTAAACTATACTGATATCTGTGAAGTGAACTGCTGAAGAAAAAGCTAACCAATTAGTTTCTAATAAGAATGTTGTAGTTAATAATACTAATACAGTAACTACTTAGTAGCTCTGCTGTATATGCTAACTCACTCCGATGCTGTGTTTTTAATATGACACTAGATGGCAAATCTGTATTTCCTGCTATTCAGTGGAGCACTGACAACAAATCCGAAAAAGGGGTTCCGTCAGGAATTCACCTTTCCCAACGTTTCGTGGACTGCAGTGCTGGAAAGAATCCGATGGGTTTTTTTTTCTAAATTACACACTTAAACACACTAACATAGTCCAATCATTGGCCCTATCTTAAGGAGATTGCTGATTCGATCTCTGATGATGCCACAGCCATCCATGCCACAACACCTTTAGGATTAAGCATTGCTTAACGCACGCAGCCTCGTCACAGGGATTCCAATAATGCCTTGGCAATGCATGACGTTGCTAACATGTACACTAACATGTAATTGCAGCATTACATCAGACAAAAAAACAAAATAGGACATAGATAAAGAGACAAAGACAAAAAGATAATCACTATTTGTGTTGGACACGGACGGAATCGGACGTTCGCCTTCGAAATACACACTAGTGAACACACTTATACACAAGGTGGACAGTGAGTGGTGGGCAGCCTCCACTGCAGCGCACAGGAAGCAGAGAGGGTGTTATGGGCCTTGCTCAGGGGCCCAACAGTGGCAGCTTGGCGAGCCTAGTTATCAACCCTGTCATAACCCAGTGCTCTAACCAGTGAACCACTACTGGTCAGGTAAAACATGTAAAAATCTTTTTAAAAAGATCCGTTTTACATGGTTGCAAGGTTGAACAGACTACTGTCTCACACTGTACAGCTATAGCATATACAGTCACAGAAGGCTGGTATTCAAGTTGTCATTTTCATTTCTTTGGAAATTTCTGATAGGATGCTAGGATGACGCTAGTTATTTTTAGCACCTCTGATAGCACCAAGGAAATGAGCCACACGTGACTTTCGAAGAAATTCAATTCTCTGGATGGTTGAGATAGTGTATGTAGTTACACTGTAATCCATTCTCTCTCTCTCTCTCTCTCTCTCTGACACATACTCTCTCGCTTTCCCTTTCCAGTGTTAGCCTAGCCTCCGCCAGCTTCCTCCTCTCTCTTTCATTCTCTCTCTCTCTCTCTCTCTCTCTCTCTCTCTCTCTCTCTCTCCCTCTCTCTCTTATTCTCCCCCCCCCCCCCCTTTTTTTCTTTCCTGTCAGAGTTTGCGTGCCGTTTTATAATGTTTTCATCGATGTCAAGACCTTGGTATAAAACATGACTAGCACTGCACTAATTCCCCCCGCGCTCCCCTGTGTCTTCCTGCGGCTTCCTCCTTGAAGCAGCTGACATAGCTGCAGGACTATTTACCCTACGCCTTATTTCCCCTTTATCTTGGATGTCCCGGGATGTCAAAGGCTGTGAATTTAATATTGATTTCATAAAGTACTTTTACTGTAACATGTCAGTTCACGTTAGGCTCAGAGCGGCGCAGCGAGCTGCCTTTGCACGCGATGTGGCTTCGCCGAGCGGCCAACTGGAGCGAGCTCTCTTTATTTATTAAAGTGACAGTGTGCCGCGAAAGCGCTCGCGACAGCACACAGCTCCCAGCGATACGGCTGTATTGTATACACAACGCCAGCCCTGTGTGTATACATTATGGGCTGAATTGTGGAGGGAGGAGAGGGGGGTACCGTTTTGCTTGTATGTAAACAGAAAGATGAGTTTATAGATTGTATTAAGCCCCAGTGGTCAGAATGAAATGGGGGGGGTGGGTTGGGGGGGCAGAGAGAAAGAGCAGGAGATGACATGCACTGACCCCCTCCAACACCCCCCCCACCGCCCCTTTACACACATACACACAAAACACCCCCCCCCCTCCTCCCCCGTCACCCCCACTGCTAGGGGTCGGACATGAGGAGGACGCATCTCCACACCCCCTGACGCTCACCATGTCAGCTCGGTGATGTCTGCTTGTTACCACACCGACCATATCAACACATTCCCATGATCCAACACAAACAGCATATCCCCGGGGTGTACGCGCACGACAACATGCCAGGCGTGCTCACTCACAACCACTTCTTCGACCTAATAGCTTTCCACAAAAGCAAAAAAAAAACTGAGCCACAAAAAAGGGAACAATTTCCTGCCTACTTCTACTTGTACTACTATTCCAAACCCAGCCTGAACATTTCCATGTCTCTTTAATCCCCCTCACATGTTACGTGTCAGGTGGCACTCTCATAATCAAGAGGGGGGGGATAAAGGAGGGCGACTAACACGTTGCAAAAGTGACTAGTTTTTCCTAATTGCTGTGTGTTTTCCTAAAAAGGAGGGAGGTGGCAGCTAATTGCCGACCAGGCCAAGCGGGCTTTCTCGCTGAACGCGTTAGCCCACCCATCATGTGAACTTTCCTTTAACAAGTTCAACGAGTTGCTCGGTAGGCTACTGTAAAGGCGCTATAACCACTGAGGCAAAGCCAGAGCAGTTATCGGTGCTCTGTGGACATTTCACTGTCTAGCAAAATGTCTTCGTTTGTGATTAGCGCTCATTTAATGCATTTCCTATTCATTTCCTTTCTTGTTTATTATTTGACTTATTTTTTAAACCCCATATATGATCCAGGGTAACTGGTAGTTTTTGGTGCCATAGCATCTGTAGCACATTCTCTTACAATTGTGGGAGAATGGTTGCACCGAGAACTGAGAACATGGCCGAGTACTACATGTAAAGGATTCACTAAATTTAGGAATGCCGAGATTTCAGTTGTATACAGGAAGAAAAATCAGATCAAGCGGTTGGTTTCGGAGTCTGTGCACCAGCTTACCAAAGTGCATCGGCCTCTGTGCATAACCCCGTAACGCTCATTCTTCTAAATAATGCAGTAGGTCTGGCAACCCAGTTTATAACCCAGCTGTCCCATGAACTCATGCTACTCCCAAGAAAAGCAAACCAGAGCGCCATAATAATCATATGATAAACACAGTCACTCTACATTCTTTATAACCTGCTTTGTCAGTTGGTTTTCTATGATGCGCTCAATAGCCGAGACAAAGACTAGCATTGGCTGGTGTTGCTGAATATTATCAAGTGCTACATTTTTTTTATTATTGTTTTGCCTTTATTTAACCATTCATTTTGAACAATCATTGCAGTTTAGTTATCATTACGGTTAGTTAAAAATGCATACACATGCAAATATTTGTGGGTGAAATGGACGAGCTTGTTCAGATGAAGGGTGTCAATGTGCCAGTTTGGCAATATTTGGTTTTAAACCTAACATTAAGATCACAATAGTACATTTATCACAATAATTCTGCATAAAACAACTGCTTGTCTACATTATCTTCCAAGCCTTCTTAAGACATGAAGGTGAAGATTTAGATATAATAATGTGGTGAAGTCACAAAATATCGTCACTGTCCAATGTAAATTTTCTATCTCCTATAAAAATCTCCAAAATGTGACTTCACAGGAGAAGGTTGAAAATGCTCTGAATGGAAGTCAATGTAAACTAAGAGTTTCTTCTAAGTAATTTAGAGTATTTCTATTGGTTCCATTCATCTATCAAAAATGGAGATATATGTTTTTCATTGGGCAGCAGCGATTTGTCGAAGTGTAGCTTTTTTTATTTGAGTAGAAATACTCAAGACTCTTACTTTGCAGTATAGGACTATAGGACTTAACTGAGCAATCTATAACACGATTTTTGTCTCCTGAAATCAAGTAGTTCAGGGAGAATGGAATGAAATGGTGACAAAAAATGTGATACTTTATTTGACTAATAAATTTCATATGTGAGTAATATTCACAATAACCATTCCTCCAGCAGTCAGTGTAAATTCTAACAGGAAAAGTTTCCATTTGTAATATGCTGCAAACTAGCTAACTGCCTGGCTTTAAAAGTGGCATGCTGATACGGAATTCGGATGTTGTACATTGGTCACTGGTGCGCGTATATCATGTGTTTACAATGGATTCAAACATGGCTCAGCCAATCAGATTTTAGGGCCAAAACTATCCGTTTTAGAAGGCTATTCTGGTGTAGGTAACAAAAACTAAAAATAAAATATCAATAAAAAAAAACAATACAAAAACAAAAAATGCTAATGTTGACTTACACAATATTTGTCCTAACAGTGGGCACATATTCTACATTTTATGTTGTTGTTGACTCATTTCTAGGTTTGGGATTTTATGTACCAAAATACTTGCAAGTTTTCAGTGTCTCTTTATCCTTTAGAATGAAAAATGGTTACTTTACAGAAGAAGGCAAAAATGTTCTGAACTTTGAATGTAAGTCATTGTAAAATAAGAGTCATTTAGAGAATTTCTATTGGTTTATTAGCCCATAACTATTTACACAGTGTCCGGAGCTGCTACAGGGTTCAAACCATGGAGAAAATTAAAAACTGCCACAAAAAAAGAGATGCATGTTTTTCATTGGACAGCAGCAATATATGAAAATGACTCCAGTTTTGATTGGCTTTCCTGCATTTAACTTTATTTTGCATTTCAGACCGAAAACTTCAGCAGTGGGCGGAGCTAAATCCCTTCATTCATCATTTTGGCACCGTAGTGTCCAGTTACTGGGCCTGAACTGGGGGAAAAAATGGTGTGTTTTGAAATTTCACACATATTCTTTTATTCAAAAAGGGAGCTTCCATGAAATGGTCCATTTAATGATGCTCTAAACGGTCATTTGTTTATAGTCGTGCAAATAGATCATTTGAAGTTTAATGGGGTATCTCCAGAATGCTGTAAATAGCACACCATGCATTGGTTTAACAAGACAATTGAGCTATTGATCAAAGCTGTGGGATAACTGCAGATCTGGTAGATGGTGAGGAGTTTCACACTAGCCCAGATGTGGGGCATGCTCTTCTTGGCAGTGGTGCTGATGGAAATGCTGTTTGACAGACACCCTCATGTCAACAATGGAGCACAGAACGGAGGAGTGAAAAGAAAGATGTCCCCATGCCCTCAGCCTTTACTGTTTGTTCTCTGGAGCGTGGTGTATTATAAACACATGTCCAATTTAGTGAAGCAAAGGGAGGGCATGTAGATGGCTGGAGATGGAAAGGGGGGTGGTTTGAAGTGGACCGCTCTTCGCTTACCCATGCTCCATTACCCCATCGCCCAACTGTTCGGCAGGCCGCTCACCCCGGAATGCCCCCATGGCAGGGGGAGGCCAACACTGCCTAATAAGGGGCTGGAAGTCGGGTAGTGGTCGGTTAATCCAGGCAGGAATTCCGAGCGGAGTCATCAGAGGAGCTGGGCAGCTCTCAGTTGGTGAGTGCTCTGATCCGTATTCTTCCCATCATTAACACAGGTCCCAGGGAACCTGGCAGAACAAATTAATCCACCTGTGGGACCCCCTACCACAGGGAGGCCAGCCATCTTGACAGAGGTCATCATGGAAGGCAAATTAATGAGGGCCTCTCGGTGAAAACTGCTTTTGTGAAATGAGGTTTGGTGGAATAAAAAAAAAAAACATTGGCACGCGAGTTAAGTGCTTCCACTCGTCTGCAATGCACATTACAACTGAGCTATCTATAGAGAAGAGCAGTGAAAAAAGTAGTAAAAAAAATTCCTAAAAGTGATGGTGATGAGTTTGGAAATGTGTCAACCCAATGACCTTTCACCCCACACTGAGTCATTCTGTAAAATGTTACATAGTTTCTGCAATGTTTTAGAGTTAAAGTAGAGCTCATTTTAGGTTTTAGGTCAAAGGCATAGTTAAATCTTGGCTACACTGCATTCAAAGTGCCAACACGACCAAAGCCATATCCAGGATCCCAATTTCAGTCAGGTCCATTTAGCAGAAATGTGAGCAAATATGAGCAGGCCTATTTTTGTAATTACAAAATTTGTTAATTTCCAAATATTTTAACTAATCTTTTAAATAATTTCATCCTCTTTGTTCTGTCCGTAATGTTTGACTACATACATTTGACAGGTATACTGTAAGATTGTACTTTTATAATTGTGCACACAGTTTATCATCACAGTCAGACAAAAAAACTCCAAAATGGCAAATTAAAAGGAGAAGTATAGCTTTCAGTGGAAGTCATTTTGGAGCATCTGCCCATTCATCATGAAATTCTGAAGCAGTACAAAGAACTACCAGATTCACATCATGTGAAAAGTGGAAAACATGGAGAAACAACAGTAACAATACACTAAATCAACTGACCAGTTTACATTAAAGTTGGTGTGTTCAACTTGAAAGCCTCCTTGCTTTATCTCTCTGTGTGTTTGCCCTCTTTTTCTCTCTTGCGCCTTGAACCATACTGATTACTAAAGCAGGCATACATTAAAATGCAATGAAAGACTATAACCAAAAGAACTCGGTCTTCACTTCAGGCCATAAATGTCGCAACCCTGTCAAAATAATCAGAACAAACCTCCCACCTCTACAATAATGTCAGTGTCTCAATAGGAATTCTAATAGTTAACACTAAGCTAACGCTGATGCATATGAATTTAACATTAAACATTAAGCATTTAGCATTAAACATATAAATAAAGCTTGTAAACCACATGCTATATTTTTTATTTGAGGCTTGTAACAAATGATGACATATATCTTATCTTCTTTGTAGCCATTTTGCAATGACTTTCAGTAAGGAGCGCTGGCATAGAGCTGTTGCTGTGGTTCCCAACAACTGACTGAATATTGTTCAGATTACAGATCTGTTTCACAGACAGTGACATATCCATTTCCAAAAGGCCTAGGGTGACTTTATTCTGGCCAAATTGTAAATCAGAACGTGATCTGTTGGTTCCACTGACACTTCCTATTTATGCTGGTGGTTAATCTGACACGTAGGGGCTCCAGTCCAGCTCCTTTCATCCTAAACAATAGGAGAGCTCACTTGGCTGTATCTACAGAGATAGCACAGGAAAAATAACCCTGACCGGACAAGGTTATGTTGGTTGTTTCCAGATCTTAACCCCTTTGTTTTCAACCTATTAAACAAAATAGAGTCTGTTACTGCAGAGCATATAGAGTTTTACTGCAGTCTTGCAGTGTTTAACAGCAACAACCATAATTTTATTAAATATAAATTAACAGTACACTAGTAAAACTTTGATCCCTAACAGCCTAAGATGCTTATATACTGTAAATCCACTTCAGCATGCTAATTTAGCTAGCAATGCAACAAATAAAGAAAACAAATGATCATAACTGCCCATGATAAACACTCCAGAAGGTAGTGAATCTCAAGCAGAACTAAAGACTGTGGGTCAACTATAGCTTCTCTGGGGTCATTTCAGAACCAATTGCTGATTGCATGAATGCAAGATTTTCTGAATGGTTAGCTACCACATAGTTTATGGCGTTGTATACTTGTATTATTTGTGCAGAGAAGACGAAAGTGAGCTGGAGACTTAGGGGTCAGAAATTAAGTTCATCTGTGCAGGAGATCTCAGGCGGGTCAACCCCAAGCTAGCCAAGTTTCCCCAAGTGACTGCCTGAATTCTTCCCTAAGTTCTTCTCCAAGTATTGAGTCTCAGTGTACCGCTTTATGGTTGGTTTACAGCTTTAGGGAGGGGCAACAACATGTATTCTTTAAATAGATGGTTAATCTTCAGGACTTTTTTGATCTAGGCAGTTGCAACAGGCTATATCTAACTGACCCTAAAGCTTCTGACCCCTTAACCTCTAGGCTATTAGTATCTCCAGAAAGTCCACACATTTTAACCAATGAAATATTCAACAATAGCTATTAACGTGGGTATTACTAAATGAAAGATGGTGGGCTTATTATTCCACTACGCCACCTGTCCCTGGCTAGTTGCTACTCATAGATAGTCACATTAAGATTTCGGCTAACGTCTTCCTTTCCATTGCCTGGCCCACCTAATGGTCATTTCACACCTCTCATTATTCACTAAAGCAATTAACACAGTGCCTGGACAGACACTCTCCCACCAGCGAGTTCCTCACTGCTGAAAGCATCCGCACTGTAGCGTGCTATCCGATTGAAACCATTAAAGGAGCACAAAAACAATTGCCCTGTTTGCACTGAGTCCGCACCCGCTCCGCAGCTCATAGTCATTGCCGTCAAGTCGCATTAGCCCCGCGGGCCTGGCTGGTTTTTGCAGGTGAATTTAACCACATCACACACAATGAGGCCGGGCCCTTCCTAATCTTCATGAAAGGCGCTTTTAATAATGCAGCGGAATTCAATTGAACAAGGTGAACGAGATGCGCTCTAAACTACAGCACAATGAGGAGAGCGACCCGGAGGAAAGATCTAATCCCATTAGAGGAGCTCCGACTGACACAGAGCCTTTTTTCTCACACTTATGCAAGTAATGAGCGCTGGAAAAGCTTCTTCAGTTTAGAGTACAGGTGCGTGACTGAAGTCACATGACGTGGAGTCTGACCCGAAGGACCTGTCTGCTGGACAGGGAGGTGCTTACCAAAATATTTCTGCTCAGAAAATATTAATATAAGATTAGATTAGATATATTAACATAAATGCAGATCATTTTAATACAGGAAGTAGAGATTTTATTGTGTCAATGTGTTCATTTAACCCTTTCAAGTCCCTAAGCTTTAACCACATCTTTTCATCCAGTGTCTGGTTTAGTTATTCAGTGCTGCAGTGCTGGGGCCATTGAGGAGCATTTCTGGACCCAAACTGTGCTCTCCTAACTCTTATTATACTGAACTGAATTGATGATCTGATGTAATAGATACTTATTGCCCAGATAAATGGTTTTAAACAGTTGGCTCAGGGGCAGAAGACTTTTGTTTAGTACTGTACGAGTTGGCTTAGATTTGGCACCTAAAAATAAATAATGTGACAACAAATTCCATCACTTGATGTTACCCTATTAAAAGGGGGGTGGTATAATATGCCCTTTTCACTCCAGTATCAATATAATTAGAACTGCCGTGCAATTCTTAAAAACTTTACAATTATTTGCTGTAGTTTCAAACTTAATGATTGCGATGAGTGCCAGGCTGGGTTTGAATATCAACCCATCGTCACTGGCGTGATGGGCAAACCTCAAAAAAATAATTACAAATGTCTGCCATGCCAAAGATGGTGGGGGGTTGGCAAATCCAAGTGTTGCTAATACAGTAAGCACATGGCACTTGATTTTCAAAAGCCAGATTATCCTGAGAATTGCTTGTCGACTGGAGGCTAGTCAAGCGAACTTAACATAACCTCCATCGCCAAGCCCCCACCACCCCCAACTTACCCCCCCTTTCCCTCCCCCTATCCTCCTCCTCCTCCCTATATCCCTCAGCCAGGCTCACACAGAGGGACTGGTCTTAAGACTGGTCCCCATGTATAATGGATCACCAAGAAGAAGCCATATTCAAGGGGCATTTACAGAGCCAAGAGTCGTCTCTGCTCCAGATTGCACTGCATTTAGTTTGCCCTTGAAATGTGATGGCTCACTTGCGCTGCCACAGGAGTAAATGATTTTTCACAAAGAAGCATATAAACATGGTATTTAAAATGTAAGCATCAAAAACAGCATATAAACATTAATCTGGCATTTCTCCACTCGTGTTACTGTGGGGGGAAATGCATAATCACTGGGAATGAAACATGGAGAGATGGTGCCACAGAATCAAATGAATCTATTAAACTATTTGTGTTTATTAAAGGCCATTTAATAATTAATCAAAACAAATCAAAATGTTTTATTTATCTTTCTTTTTAAATGTATTGTCTTTACATTTACATGGCTTTACATTTAGTCTCAATTCATCAGAGTGTATCAGAGTAAATCACATATATTTATTTATTATTATTATTATAAACACCTTTAAAATATATTTAGTAATATTTAATAATATTATTATTGTTTATTTATTTTAGATTTATTTCTGAATAAAATACATTTATTTATTATTATGTAAAAAACACCTTTATTTGTTTTTAAAAACAATTTATATAACAACTTACAACTTATTTATTTTATATATAATATAATAAAATATTTGAATTATTACTGCAGCTCTTCCTATTTCAGAGACAAATGGCTTTCCTGCAACTAACCTTCATTGCAAAAAAAGATCACAAAATCCCTTTAAAGTTCCTGGAGGGCCAGTTACGAAAAAAATAAAAACCAAAAGAAAATACACCCTTGGGCACACTGCCAAAATATTTGCCTGTTAATCGCGTACGCATTCCTTCCTAAATGCACCAACTGCCCAGATAAGCTCTGATTGGGAAATCATATTACAGAGAGAGAAAAAAAGGGAAACATCTTTTGAATAAATTACTCCAAACGAGAGAAGATCTTTTACCGTTGCCAATGGTTACCACCAGCAGCAGGACAAACACATGCATGTTGGGTTATTCTCTCCATTAGTTTCTAGGCAACATGTTTCTGGACCTCGTATTTTAACCTGTCACACTGATATTCCCAAAAGACAACAAACAAATACACATTCCTGCTTCTTCTAATTCCTGATTCTGTTTGAGAGCTTATGTTTCAATACTGATGCTAAAACAATTTGGTGGATTTTAAAAAGGAGAGCTGTTTGTGATGATCACGTTTGACTTGGTTCATGAAAAAGAAGCCTAGGGTTCATGGCACCTCATCGTTTTAGAAGTATTTACAGATGAGGAGCTGTGTTAAGAGGCTTAGGGTCGGACAGTGAGAATGGAAATAAAGTGGTAGGCTGTCGGCGGTAGGACTTCAGCTGGAGAACATTCAGCTGCAGGGTTCTATAATGTAATGGCAAGGAAGCTATACAGTAAATATGAGAATCTACAGTTGACCTGGGAAAGGTACCTGAATTGAAAAACCCGAGATGTGCATACAAGTGTGCATAGAAAGGTATAGTGGCCAGTGTTGGGTGGTCAGTAAGGGATATTCAAAATAATGAACCCATTTCATTATGCACAAGAGGAGCGCAACAACAAGCTGACACCTTGCTACAGGTAATGTGGGAATGCTTCGGTAGAAAAGTCCTGTGGAGTGGCTGGACAAATACCACCAGAATTTCCATGGAAAAATGTATTTTACCACCATATATCGAATATATGCAGTGCCCTTCACAATGTTTGGGACAAAAACAATTTTTTTTTTGAGACCATACATGATTTCCATACTTTATTACACAGACCCCTCACTTCCGGAACATAGCAATAATAGGTACATTAAAGCAGCCATATTTATTTCTTAAAATGCAATGACTGCTTGATTTCTTGATTTATTTCTTAAATGCAATGACTGCTTGAAGTCTGCGATTCATAGACATCACCAGGTGCTGAGTATCTTCTCTGGCAATGCTTTGCAAAGCCTCTAATGCAGCCATCTTTAGCCCTTGCTTGTTCCAGGGATTTTCCCCCCACATTTCCTCTTCTGAATATGGAACCCATGCTTAATTGAATTTAAATCGGGTGACTGGTAAGAACTTTCCACACCCTTGTGTAAAACTTATGATTCCAAGCAGTATGTTTGGGATCATTATCTTGCTGTAAGATGACGTGCTGTCCAATGATTTGGAGGCATTTACTGAAACCTGAGAGGATAACGTTCCTATACACCACAGAATTCATTGTGCTACCAGCCAACATCATTATCAGTCAGGATAAGTGCACCAGTACTTGTGACAGCCATATTTGCCCAAGCCATGACTCCCCCCACCACCATGTTTAATAGATGAGGTGGTATGCTTGTGGGCAGTCCACACTTTGCTCCTGCCATCACTCTGATAAAGGTTAACCTTGGACTACCAATCCCTTTTCTATAAATACGCTCACTAGTGCGTTCTTTCCTCCTAATGATATTCCACACAGTTGCTTTTGATAGTCTTACGGTTTAATCAATCTCCAATGCTTTTATTCTTGTTCTCAGCCTCATAATAGCTTCTTTAACTTTCATTGGCATCACTCTTGTCCTCATGGTGAACAAAATCCAAAGATATTTGGAAGCTTAGGAGCAAGTCTAGGTAGGTTATGCCTGCACTAATGAAGCAGTGGAACACACCTGAGTAACCAGATACATTATGGTGTCCTGAAATGAAGGGAACTGTGTAAAAGAAAGTGTTGTGATTTCAACATGGTGGAGCTAAGATGCATTTAAATACCCTTGAATGTGAACTTTAATCATGTCTGATAGCTTGATGAACTGTGGAGCAGGGGGGGTTGTGTATTTGCCCCAAACATTATGAAAGGCACTGTATAATCTAGACTTTAAACTCCCAAATCAGATCCATATTGCCTGAGTAACTGAGATTAGCGGAAGATACAGCCTGCTTCAAAGCGCTAACTGAAAAATGCAGAGGTTACCTAGATAACAGATGATTCTTGGCCAAATACGACCAAGTCAATGCACTTCCAGGTCAGATATGGCAATAGTGAGTGTACTGCCATGCTGTAACAGCCATAGATTTGTCATGGTATTTGAACTCTAGGCCACATGTAGCATCTATGCAACCTACTGCGTGAAATGTTTTGGACAAAATCTTTATTTTAGGCCAAAATCTGTGTGAGTCAAATCTGGGCCATGACTCTTTTGCTATCTGAAAATGAAAGGATTTGTTTTCTGTTTTGGTGTCAACTCTTAAACTATCTTTACTTTATATTCATAGGACTGAAAAGTTCCAGTTTTGTTCAATCGCTCCACAGAACAGAATCCCAAACTGTCTTTTCAGCATGTACTAAAAAAAACACCCTACCTAAAGGTAAATGTTCTTGACTCTGTGATGCTCTGGGGCTGCTTTCCTTCCTCACGGCTTATTTGCATATTGCAGTCTCTTACAATATCGATATCAATGATGTGTGATATCAGTCCAAGCATGTGTGGGGGGAACAGTAGCGAAAAAAGAAAAAAAAACTGGCAAGGGCTCCGCGAAACTATATAAGTGCTGAGAGTCATGAGCTGTTCCTGCGTGCTTGTCATAAATCATTCATCAGTAATATCACAGCCATGCATGTGTGTGGGTTGGTGTTGACACAGTGGTGGCAAAACACATTTAAGCAGTGTGTGAGGTTTATACTCTGTTGGGTCCGGGGTTGGTAAACTGAGGCAGATTTATCAGGAAGAACTTGAACTGGGGGTTGGGTGTTGGACTTGGGGAAAGGGGGCATACTGGACAGTTTCGGGGTCACAGCATCTACATCAACCCCAAAGTCAAAAGGTCAGTAGAGAAAGGTTCCTGGCTAGGCTTGGTTGAGTCTGCCAAACAGATCGAGTGAGCCATCTGCTAAGGGTGGGCTGGGGTGGGCTGACATTTCAGCCCTGCTTACTCATGAAGGCTCAACCAGAATGGCCTGAATTGAATTGATGGGTTTTGTTTTGGGCTTTTTTCAGGAAGCTGCAGCCAACATGCACATTCATAAACACACACGTATGTACAGAAGCATCAAGAAGGCACTGAGGCATGGTCACACAGACACAGGCGCAAAGAAAAAATGGTTGCATGCATCATGCATCATCCCAATTAACCCCTTGAACAGCTTAGAGCCAAAGAATAGCCCCACCAGAAAAATCCCTGTAGATACTGTGAAATATGCCTTAGTGTCTAACAAGCCTTTCTATAGCCTTTCTATATTCGATTAGATTAAAAGCTGTGTAATAGTAATAGAATAGAATTCATGGTTAAAAATGGCATTTATGATTAATAGACTTTAGAAAGGTCACCAATTTTCTTCCGTGAACAGTGGATGTCTCTCGGCTCTGGAAGAACTCACTGGCATCAAGGCTGCTTTTATCATCCTCTATATCCAAGCCTCTCTGCTGCAAAGAGAGGTTGCCGTCAGTAACTTAATCCACAGGAAATCTCAAACACATATTTACTAACATTGAGTAATCTGTCTGGCCTCCCCCAAACAGCCACAAGTTGACCCAGTCACTTCAGTCTCTCTGTACAACATGATAGTTCTTCTTACATTTCAGTTGAGCTTAGACTTAGCTGCAGTCAGTATACCTAACTGTACTCATACAAAGTGCACCTATTTAGTACATGTGCCTGGAAGAATGACCAGTAGGTGTAGCTGCAAGGTGCACACAGTGGAGCAGAGACGTCCAGGGCTTGTTTTTTGAAGGGTTTTACTTGATTCCATGAAACGTTCTGGTGTAAACACAGAGGATGCACTGGTAAGCAATTCCAACACATTCAGAGGTGGTCAGAGACAACCTTCAACAAGTGTAGATGAAATATGTGCATAATTGCATACAATTATGTAAAGAAATCAATCACAGCAGCTGCAAGCTTTGTCTTTTAACTAACACAGACAATTCACTGCCTGTTTAAAGGGTATTCTTCAGGGTTTTGACAGTGTATGATTCTCTGATAGTAACAGGTAAAAAAGCATGTTTACAGTATGTTACCGTACATATACAGTGGTGTGCAAAAGTTTGGGCACCCCTGGTCAAAATGTCTGTGTCAGTGTTAAGTGATTATTTCTGTTTTGCACAGGTTTAGAGTGAAAGGGAAAGGAGCATCTTGCAAAGGTTTAGGCATAAACAGATCACTTTTACCAAGATCTCAGCCAAAGAAAACAGCCAAACATCCAGCTAACTGTGGCTCAAGTCGCACACGTACAGCCTCACATTCGAGAGCACAAAGTGGAGTCAATAGTCTTGGAGTGTTTTTGCCTGCTTTCAGGCACATTTACTAGACTTCATCCAGGTCTTGTTTGCTCCCTCTTTTAATCAAACTTAGCATGCCACTTGTTTTTTTTCCCCACCTGTTTTCAGAGCGTGACCACCAAACAGTGAGCTAGTGCGTTACGTTCTGTACGTTCCGGTGCCTGGATTCCAGAATTGCAGCAATCCATTCGTTTCTCTTTAGCTTTTAGTGGTCTATAAGTGGAGAGCTCTGAATTTCTGCTGAATCTGTGAGTTGCACAACAGCTTTTTACCATTTTGTGTTAGCGGCATTCACACTGAACTCTACTGTTGATAGTCTGTCTTTTTGCCACTCTGCTGCAGTGCCTCCTTCCACCAGTGGCATCACATGCATTCCCTCGGTTAGGTTGTTAGGGCTATGGCTTGTTTAAGAAAGGCCATGTTATGCAAATGTCAAAGCTTATAAATAAATAAATAATAAATCATTTTTTAAAAAGTCTTTAGCTTATTAAAACTGAGAGTCATCTTTTACTTTATGCCTTTTGGAGATCAGGTCATCATCGCCTAGCTATTCACAGTTCATTACACTGCAAAAACAAGTGGCAAGTGAAATCGTCTTAAATTTACTAAAAGTATCTAATATTTCTCATTATGTAATTGTTGTAAATAGTATTAGATCACATCATTTTCCAAATTATTATGTAAATGTATCTAAAACTGTAACAGTATTTATTTCAAAAATAGAAAAACTCTAAATGATAATTTCAACATTAACATTTACTAAAATCAAAAGTTGTCTCAAACATCTTAACAGTCCAAGTTACATGTTAACATAGGAGCCCTTCTTTAATATCACCTTCACAATTCTTGCATCCATTACACTTGTGGGTTTTTGGGGAGTTTCTGCTTGAATTTCTTTGCAGCCTTCCAGAGCTGCTTTTCTGATGTGAACTGCCTCCCAACCTCATAGATCCTTTGCTTGAGGATACTCCAAAAGTTTCTAAAATGGTTCTATCCCATATTGCTTGAAACCTGTGGCCTGCTTAATAATGTGGAATGGCCTCCTTAAGTGGTTTTCCTGCTCACCTGGCAAACTAAATATCACAGATGTCTAAGATTGCTTTCAGTAATCCAAAGAGCCCAGAGACACAATACCATCCATGAGTTTAACTAAAAAAACAACAAATAAAATCTTTATGACACTTAAATCCAATTTGCATAATAATTTGAAAGGCTGTATATGTAGTTCATTACCAAAGTATCAAGTACTTTATAAATAAATGCGCTAAATGATTGGCCAATAGAATAAGACACTTTCTCTAGATACAATGAAAAAATAAAAAATAAAAGTCTAGAAATAAGAGAATGAATCTTATCATTTACAACAGTCTCAATAACAGAGATGTAAGATATTTGGGCTGTTAAATGTGATTTCACTTGCTATACCGAGGAACAATGCTCTGCAGTGTAGGTATATCTAAACCTATAAACAATAATTGGTCATTTTACTATATAGGTGTTGCTGCACAATTGGCCACAACTGACATTAGACATTAGAATTAGATGCAGGATCGTTCTCAGCATGTTAGTATGTGATTCCCTTGTACAAGTTTAGCTAGTGCAGCAGCTTCACTAGGGTTTTTTTAGTCAAACACATCCAATCAACAGTGGTGCTGTGGTCAGAAGCTACAAGCAAGTTTTACCACCCATGTATCTGGATTGATGTTGGTATAAGATTGTTGACTGGGCTTCGCTCCTGCCTGCCCTCCAGACCAGCCATGGAGTCACCTGCACCTGCCCTGTGCTCACAGCTAAGCAGGTTAAGCCCTGCTGAAATAATTTCCATCATTAGTCATATGAGCTAAACGTCTTGCCAAAATGTACATTTAAAATGAAATTAGTCGACGGCAGCCTTTGCCCTTTGGTAAGCATTTCACTCCTGTTCCTTTAGGGAACGTGCAGGTGCTAACATGAGCATCTAATTGAGTAGCTGAACCAATTAAATTAATTGTCTTCTTCTTTTCTGGCCTGCAGTCTACAGGCTTTCTCCTCAGATCTTTCCACAAACCTAGTATATTATTTCCAGCAGCTGAGCTTTACTGTTCTTCCTTTGCCTCTCTGCCTCATGGCTGCATGCCGAGCTGTCCATCCAAAGTCCATCCAAAATGCACTGTCCAGAGCAATACTCTTATATTCCTCATCTTGCATTCCAGCATAATGTTGTTAAAGATCAGTACTTCTCTCTTTCTGGGCCAAAAACCCTTGTTTTTTCTCCCTCTCAGTTCCGTCTAATCAGCGACCGAAATTCCCCACCAATCGCAGTGCAGTCTTTCGGAGGGTTGCTATGAAACAATGTGATATTTTCAAATACCAGTTTCCAGCACAATTCATTTGCCCCTCTGCATACAAATATGTGGACCATTAATTCTACATGTTTGGGTAATAGTTGTTGCGTATCTAGTAGAATCACATCTGATGCGTTCCTGGAAGGAACACAAAAGACGGGTAGCATTGTAGCTGGTAGAATTAGTGTGTGTGTATGTGTAACCGTTTCCCTGATACCTGATTTTAACTGTGAAAGAGAGAAAGAGAGAGTTTGCGCATGAGAGAGAGAGAGAGAGAGAGAGAGAAAAAGAGAGAGCCAGGAAAGGGACGGTAAATTACCCGCAGCTCTGCGCACTACTTTAATTACAGCCTTCAAGACAAGAGAAGGGCTCCATTGATGTGCAGATGAGGGTGGACTGCTGGATGGGTGTTGAGCTGAAAGAACCCATGTTTTGGTGATTCGCTGTCAAAAGAACAGCTGGGTTGCCATTTTTCTCTCAAATTAGATTTCAGCAAAGCAATGCAATATGAGGCATTCGATGAGGAGCAAAAAAAAGAAAAATGAAAAACGAGAGGGGGGGGAGGGGGTTGGTTGCAGTTATTACTCTTTCTTTGGCTCTTGCTTTTTTAAAGCCGAGCCATGAGAGCAACAGGAAAAAGTCAATCTGGAGTTGTGTTAATTAGCCAGAGAGGAGTGAGGAAGCAAACATAATCATTCGTTCAGGGGGTTCAGAGGTTGAATTGAAGCGCCTCTCAGGCGGGATCCGTGTTCAACTCTGCCTTTTCAGGTTCTATATAATGCACAGCAATTCTGTCTCCCTAAGGCACGTACCATTTCCATTCAATAATACATTCGAAGCATTCTTGTACATTCAACATGACTCAACCAGCGGCTGAATGGAGGCTTAAATGAGCAGCAATAAAGAGCAATGATAAGGCAACACAGTTCTAGTAGTGATAAAAGTGGAGGGTAAAAGGTAAAAGGTACTACCTCTGTCCAGTGATGAAGTGGAGCTTGTGGGGACCTGGTGCTGACAGTGCTCTGGCTCTCTCTCTCTCTCTCTCTCCCTCTGTGTCTCACCCTCTGTTTGTTTTCAGTGTGCTGTGAAAAAGGATTCTGTGGGGAAACACACAGGTCACTGATAGCCCTAATGCCATGCTTGTAATAGAAATAGGCTCCTCCCCTTGGTGAACCTTCTGCCCTCAGAGTGAAGAGAGAGGGCAAGACACACACACATACACACACATTACCAAACACAGCCTTGACACACACTCTCTGTGTTTGTTAGAGGTTATCTTCTTTCAAGACCTTCATGAGGGCTGTTCATCCTGCTGTGTCAGAATCAGATAGACAGAGATAGAGAAGGCTTATGAGGTCTATGTAAAAGTTCTATGCAATCACAATCAGTCCCATTCATCTTCAATCCCATCCATACAGGCCTACAGAATATACTTTGACATGATGTGACCTCGCTGTTTATTATGTCTCTTTGTTGGGACGGGATGAGGCCCATGTCGGCTCGTCGTTAGCTTTATCACCGCGCCCAGGCTTCACTTTTCCTCACTGTCTGTAAATGCTCAAAAGGCTTACAAAAAATAAACAAATGAGGAAAGGTGACACATCTAACATTTCAGTCCAGCAGCCAGAGTCCATCACAAAATATGAACAATGAATGAAGGGTCGATGTCACAATATTTCCCCTCTTTCTTTGTAAACGGGGACAAGTACTCTTCATTAAAGCAGCCTCTTCACCAGTCACACATTTGTGTGGTTTCTTCCATCCAAAAGCCTCTTTTTTACATTTATTGGTATTTATTGGGCACCTCAGACAGGTTTATGTCAAATGCTTAAATACTCTGTTGCCCAAATAATGAATAAATAAAGAGGTTCAGCGGTTTAATACGCTGCCACAGGGTTTGAACCCCAAGTCATGATTGTTTTGCCATCAGCAGCCGGAGTCAGAAAGAACACAATTGGCTGTGCTCTCTTCAGCTGAACAGAACTATCTCTCATCACTCTTAAAGCGATGTTGGCCGAAACAGGGGTCTGTTAGCTGGTGCAGTAGACCTTGGGACCCAGAACTTTCCTCCGAGCGTGCCGGCTGACCAGCAATGTTGCACTGGCAGCAGTTTGAAAAAGGGCAGTGGCTGGCTTCACATGAATCGAGTTCTTACCCTAGTGTTGGGAGCATTGCTTGTGCTTGGGAGTAAAGCGGGAACATTTTGACAAACACATTTATAAAAATAATTGAATTAAAATAAATACTTCCACTTCCTTATAATTAGTTTCTCACCAATTTTAAACATAAAACATATTGCAGGATTCCAAACATAGTTAGCCTTTTGTTGTTGAGCTGAACTGGGACACAATAATAACATAATTATATAATAATATAATAATAACAAATTTTGAGCAAAATCAATATTTACAATGGTAGCAAACTTTAATACATTTTAAAACAATTTCTTCTGCTCCTGGAAATATTATTATAATAGAATTGCTGTTGTTATCTGGAGCTTAATTTTAGGAAGTAAAGGTGTTGGGGTGCTATAGCACCCCTGTCGGTGCTAAGTGTGTAATTGAGATAGACTATCTCAAGAATCTAATAAGTCGTTATAGACTGACATCCAACCAAACATGCAAAACTTAGAAGCCAGAATTAAAGTTTTTATGACTTCTTTTTTTCTACTGTGCCCTAACGTTGCCGGTCTTAACAAGGGCATTTTTATGGCATTATTAGAACTGTCACACTAAGACTTGGATATCGTTTACAACTGAAAGTGAAATGGCATTTATTACCGTTACAGGGAAATTGGGAAGTGTCTCATGCACTTTATTTAACACAACTCAGTATCAATTTAAAGCAGCAGTATGCGAAAATTGGTATTTTTTTATGCTCCTGGGCTCCCCCTACAGTCAAAAAGTGTAATTAACGCTTTGAGACACCCCTTTTCACATGCATTTCTGGACAAGCTGACAGATACAGAACCGCCAATGAAAGTGAAAGAATCAAGTAGACTGACGCAGTAAAGTAATATTACAGGATTTTACATGAATATGACTCAAACACAGATCTCGTGAGCGCTCTCCAGCAAGCTTCACCAAAGTTGTCGGTGCCGCCATGCCGAGCCAGGAGTGGCAAAAATAGAGACCCTATTGTCCCTTCTACTGGTCAGTGGCACATTAAAATTAATCTAACTGCTTGCATTTACTGCAAGACTTTTAGGGGTGGTTCAAAGCACCAATTATACTTTCTGGCTCTAGGGGGAGCTCAGAAGCAAAAAGGCCTATTGTCAAATACACCAAAGCATTCTGGTCTGCTTTGACTGACATCACTGCCACAGTTAATGGCCTTACACCCAGACTGTCTAGAATAATATTTTAACACTCCATCACCACAAAAAAAATACTTTGTCCATATTAAAAATTTGCGATTTTAACTAGCTTTACATTTCACTAGCTAAATGACAAAAACAGGTGAGAATACTCACATCCAATCAAGGTGGTTTTATAAATATTAAATTGAGAATGTGACACAAAATGAGACTGAAAAGTTCAAAATTACAACTACAGAATACTGAAATTAAAAAGTCTACTACTTTCTAGATAGCTGCTATTCAGACACAAAACTGCTCTGTTCTTCTTTTCCCATCAGATTTCTGATTCATTAGGTTATGCATGTGTCAACTTGTCAACTGCTTTAACCAGAACTTAATTGATTTAATGAGAAAGGACAAAACTGACAGATAAACAAGATCAGGATCAGACATTAACGTGTCTAGCTGTTTCTAAATAAAAAACATGTCAAAAATTTGAATATGATTTTCCATTATATTTATCTAGTATCTAACCTAATAAAATTAAACTATAAACTATGGCAATATTGAAACTTTTCCTTAATTAAAAAGGTACTTTTAACCTGTGTTTCTAAACCTCTGTAGAAATAGAATATAGAAATATTCTATATAGAAATAGAATGTTTAAGTGCACGTTTGGCTGTAAGAAGTTTATACCCTGTATCTCCATATATTGTTAAAATGCATGTAAATAAGCACATATTCAGTAAATAAACACTGTATATTATTAGAATGCAAATGAACACAAAGACAATAAATCAATACTGTATTAAAAGAGTAAAAATACTTTTAGAATAACTACAAATGCAAAAAAAACTGTACATTAGAAAAAAGAAAAACATATATATTGCAAATAAACAATTTAAATATCTATGTGTGTGTGTGTGTGTGTGTGTGTGTGTGTGTGTGTGTGTGTATGTGTGTGTATCTCCTGGGCAGTCTCTGCATTCCTTCCCTTTAAACACAAAAAAAGGTACACAAAATACATTCCATATGCAGATATACATAAAAGAACATATTCCCATTAAAGCTATGTGATTGGCATTGTGATTTGTCATGCTTGAGTGGCAATGGCTAAAGTTACTGCCCTTTCCTAAATCCCCCCAAACACAATTACGAGAGTTTCCAGTTCCAGTTAAGACATAATCGTCATTTTTTAACAAGGTCACAGAGAAAACAAGACTAAACCAGAGACAGGGTTGTATTATTCAAGAAGCTGAAAGCGTAAAGAAAACGCTATCTTTGCCGTCCAGTCTCAGCTACTAAATTGAAAGAACATTCATTACCCTGCCCCGTCTGAAAACATGCTTATGCACTACAATGACACAGAAGAGACTGACACATCTAGCACCTATAAATGACTACACTTTTTTGTGACTACATTTTGGAGCCTTTTGTTGCACCTGCCTGTTGCAAAGATTGGGTAAGACAGTGGCTTGTGCTGCCGCTTTGCTGTGTGTTTCACTCTGTTAGTTAGCGGCTGTGTAAGTAATGATTCTTTGTTATACTTGTTGTTGTAGACTGTATGTGTAATATTTGCATATTCACTGTAGTGAAGCTTAAATTACCACAGTTTTCTTGGTTGTGTTCTGCCTTTCACTTTTTTCATATATTATTTTGTGGCCTTGTGCTAAAATAAAAAAGAGCCTCTCCCCCCCCCCCCCCCCCCCTCGTTGTGCATTCAACACCCCATACTGAGAACATGAAAAACAGATTTATTGAAAAGGAAAAACTAAAATATTGCATTGACATAAGAATTCAGACGCTTTACTCAATACTTAGTTTAAGCATCTTTGGCAAATATCACAGTCTCCAGTCTTCTTGGATACGATGCCACAAGGTTGGGACACCTTAATTTAGGGATTTTCTGCCATTTTCCCTACAGATCCTCTCAAGCTCTGTCAGATTTTCAGGTCTCTCCAGAGATGTTCGGTTGGGTTCAAGCCAGGACTCTCACAGGCATTCACAGAGTTGTTCCTAAGGCACTCCTGTGCTGTCTTGGCTGTGCGCTTAGGGTCAGTTTGAATGTGAACCTTCGGCCCAGTCTGAGGTTCCGAGAGCTCCTGATCAGGTTTTCATTAAGAATAATTCCAATTATAAATAATATCCTGTCTCAGCTGCTGAAACTCACCCCCACAATATGATGCTGCCACAACCATGCTTCACTGTAGGGATGGTATTGGGCAGGTGATGAGCAGTGCCTGGTTTCCTCCAGAAATTACGATAAGAATTGAGCCCAAAAAGTTCAATCATGGTTGTTCCGGACTCCTTCCACTTAAGAAGTATGGAGGCCAATCTTGGGAACTTTCAGTACAGCCAACAATTGTTGTAGCCTTCTTGATATCTGTGCCTCCACACAATCCTGTTTCTGAGCCCCACCCAGAGCATTTTGTCCCAGACATAGTAACATAAATGATGAACCATGATGGAAACATGTATACCAGACAATATGCTATTTTTAGTGAGTGTTTAATATAATTCTACTTCTTTACAGAATTAAAGAACAATCCTGCCTGAAAGACATTGTATTAACAAAGATTGATTTGTTTGGCTACCAGGACCAAAGGTATTTTTGAAGTGAAGGTGAGGCACATAACCCCAAGAACACTGTACCAACTGTTAAGCATTATGGTGGAAGCATCATACTCTATGGCTGCTTTGCTGCCAGTAGAACTGGTACTATAATGATGAAGAAGGAGGACTACCATGCCATGTGTGCCATGACACTTATGCCCATGATGAGTGTATGTAAACCTCTGTTCACATCTGTAAATATTAATAAAATGTATATATTAAATAAAATATTTTGTATTTTTATGTAATAAATATATATTAAAATGTACATCAACATAAAGGTTCAAAGAACCTACACTATATGGCCAAACGTATTGGGACACCTGCCTTCATAGTTATTTTTTGAAATCAAGGGTAATTAAAAAAATGAGTTTTTGTATGAGTAACTGTCTCCATTGTTCAGGAAAAAGGGCATTCTATGACATTTTGGAGCATTGCCCACCACAACTGCCCAACTCATCCCAAAAGCACATCTGGAATGATGGAGCACCATCATTGTGTGTGGGTGTGTGTTGCATGTCTGTGTCAGCAATGGGTGCATTCAGAGTAACTGAGTGCATTCTTTAGAAGGGGTGTCCACAAACATTTGGACATATAGTGCACATTGTGTACATCATTTTAAACTTTTTCATATAACTGGTTACATTATGTAGTGATTCTTTAAAATGTTACACTCTGCAAAGAATCATTATAAGTGTTTTTTAACCAAATCAAAAGTAGTTATGGCTACAATGGGACTGTGCCATTTCATATGTGGGCGGAGCACGGATAGGTCAGTTATCTTAACCAAGATGTTCTGGATCCAAGCCTTCCCTGCTCTAACACACACCATGTAGGGCAGTGTTGCATCATCAACGAATCTTAGCCCCCAGATGCAGAAACGCTTATTACACACTAAGGTGTATTACTCTGTACAAACTGGTGGGGCTATTCTCTGGTAATAGAGGTTTGTAATGACACTTTTAGCCCGCTGGCGAGGCATAGCCTGTTTAAAAGGTTAAATTTACTGTTTGATACAAGTGAAAGCCCTTAAAGTGTCAACTCCTGAAAGAGTGTTCCATTCATTTTTTGAGTTTCCCTGCTCAGTGTCGCCATTTGCTGCTTTGCTTTGTGGTACCAGGGATCTTTTTTGCACCCGTATTTGCTTGCTTTTCATCGTGCGAGCAATATGACAGGAAAAAAAAGTGGGATGTCTAGTGTGTGTAGTTTTAAAGTAAAAAAAAAATATGATTATTCCTCACTTTTGTGTTGTTTATTTGCATCACGTTCTGTGGGTAATGGCCTTAAATCTCACTTCCAGTCTTTTAATGCCCTTTAATTTCACTCCTAACTATTCCGAATGCTAAGGTTCATGAAAAGCAAACAAACGAGACAATGAAGCCTGTCTCAAATTTCATTGTAGAGCAAAAAGGCAAATAAAATGCCCCCGTGACAGCCCAGCAATTCTCAAAAAAAAGACATTTCAAAAGTCAATGAGACAGTAAATGTGAAGAGTACACCAGCTCAACTTCAGACAGTCTGAAAGAGGGGGAAACAACCCAAATGCAATGACACAATAGATGCCGGCTCTCCGGTGCCTGCCTTTTGTCTGCTCCTGCCCCTTGTCTTTTTCACATTTCTGATTAGCAGCCACATTCTATCACTCCACAGACAAGTCAATTTTCATTTTTCTGGGGAGGGTGACAGCGCAGGGGGGCCAGGAGAGGAGAGGCGTCGCGGAAAGACCCCAGCGGGCCGGGAGCCGAAGCTGATAATTAGACTCGGCCGAAGTGCCGGGGTCAAAAAGGCAGGATTATTTGGCTTGTGTAGACAGCAATTTCCCTGAGCCACATGAGACGAGCCACGGCAAAGCTGTTGCACATGTGCGCCAAGGTCGGAGTTGACCCTGTATTCCCTACAGAAAACGCGAATATTGAAAGCAACAACGGAGAGCTGAGGGGTGGTGGGGCGGGGGGGTGGCTGAAGCACTGCATTTGACTCCTTCTGAGGGAGCGGCCTGCCTTTGCCCATCAATTTCCGGCACTAGTTCACAGCTCTGACACAGCCTGATAATCATGCCGGGGCTTTATTCTGTGTGTGTGTGTGTTTCTCTGGCTTTTTCCTTTCTGAGGACAGAGCTGTGCATTGGGGTTGATGGTCACATCGCCTTCACTTAGGCTATCATAAGTGGCAGAATTTAATGATGAGGTTTGGTGTCCCCTGTGCATGCTCTCGCACTCGGAACAAAAGGTGGAGTTTTCTTTTTCCTTTTTTTCAGGGACGGCGTGCTGGCAGGAGTGCATTAGAGTTCTGGATCCTGCATAGATTTAAGACGGTGGATTGCATGATTCATTTATACAATATGCTGGAGGTTAAAACCTGACCTAGTGTTTCGTTATAAATGTCTGGCTCTGCGCTGTCCAGCTTGACAGTATGTTCACTGAAATGTGTAAGTGGGAAGAATCTTTTCTAAAGTTTTAAAAACCTACACATGCAAAGACTCTGCACTAATAAGATAACAGTACCTCGTGGCCTTGAATCATTATAACTGTCATTTTTAAAATTCTATAGGAAATCAAACTGTGTATGCTAATCTGACCCAGATGGGCTCAGACATACTTATTATTTAGTAACATATTATTGCTGTCGCACCTCCAAAAAACGGCAACATTTACAGGAGAAGAAAACATTAATGTCAAGTGGAAGGCAATCCAAACAGACTTTGTTTTCTTTTCGCATTGTGAAAAACGTGTAGTCCACTCCGTACATTTAAAACTGTGAATATTAGGCTATATTGTAGGGTAAATTAGCCTACTAATTTGCCCTTCATCTTAACTATGTACAAAAAGTTGTAAATTGTTATAGCACAACATTCATTTTGTGGCTATGTTACAGAGTTATCTTCACATGGATAAAGAGGAAATGCAGATTTCCACAGTTTATCCAGATTTTTTGGGGGAACAGAGCGATCATCGGTCTGATTCAGAATGCCGGCTTTTTGATTTGATTTTTTCCGTATAGCAAGTTTTTTTTTCAACGACCACCAAGCAACATCCTAGCATCTACCTTGCTCACCATAGCAAGCAACAAGCAACACTTTGACAACAGCATAGCAACCAACTAGCAACCCCATAGTAATGGCATTGAATACCAGAGCAGTCACTTAAATTAGCAAAGCAACCACTTAAAAACAGTACAGCAGTTTTCTTCAGGAAATGCAAATGTATACATATTATTTGTCTTGCTGTTATTCTTTTTTGAGTTGTCCTAGGACACAACTGATTTGACAGGCAAGCATCAACCATTTTTATACTCTTCCGGGGTGAGGAGGAGGTCATCACCAGACTCTTATTCATTGTTCCCATTACCTCATTTCACATGATTAGTACACTATAATGTGTACAATGTATAGGAGACTGATTGTTTTCTTTGTTTGACCTTAACCTCTATTAAGTGTTGGGGTCAATCCCATGGGAGCATTTCTAATCACCTCACCCTTTTGACTATCACTGACTATCAGTGTTTTCTGTGCCAAAGATCATTGGTTGAGGTTAAGGCCACTTCATGTGGCCTTCAGATTAGCTAAAGAGCAGTGCGTAGAGAGCTTCATGGAATGGGTTTCATGACCAAGCAGCAGCATCCAAGCCTTACATCACCAAGCGCAATGCAAAGCGTCGGATGCAGTGGAGTAAAGTGCAGTGTAGCTGCAAAACACACTGCAGTTTAGAGAACTGAAAAGGGGAAAGGGTCAAACGGAGACACTGTGGAGACACTGTTGTAACTGTGTGCTGCTGCCCTGCTGTGGCTTGATATGGTGATTTAAGCTGGTGATTTGGGTGGTTCTTACCTCCAGGTTCTGTGGGTAGTTTTGTTCCACATTTGCATGTTGGGTCTCATAGTGGTTACCACGCTTCACAATGGCCATGGTTTTATTACAGTTTAGCACAGCTTCTCTTAGGCAGAATAAACACATTTTCAGTCCAATCCTCTATAAATGAACCATTTTTACGGTCGAAGCATCATCGAGCAGTGTCTAGGCCGTACGTCCACACATCATATGAACTACCTGTAGCCTGCTTTTTTTAATAAGCATGTGCTGCTACTGCAAGTCTCAACGATGTCATTGTTGTCATCTGATTTTCGTTTTCCTTTCTCCATGATTGGACATCAGAAAACAACAGTAGATCAAAGTTTAGACGGGTTGGGGTGATTTTGTTGGATTTCTCTCCAAGATTTTCTACTTGGTCTGCAATACACTTAATGTAGGTCCAAACCCGGACTGGAGGCCACCTGTTGAGTGACACAAACCATACACATAATGACCCAACTCTTAGTCACAGGAAACAGAACGCTAATACAGAATATATAGAAGTGATAATATTGTGGTGGTAGGGGAGGGTGTGATTTCACCCTGAGTGTGTCAGTAAGCTAACTAATAAGCTAACAAGCATCTAAACTACAGTTAACAAGCACAGCATTGGTATTATTTGTTTGTACCTTCATAGTCACAAATCATTGTAACTTTATGCAAAAAGAATCATGCTGGTCCAGGATGTTAAGAGATTTTAGTAACTAGTAACTAGCTAGCTTGTGGGCTAGCTTGGCCCAAACATGGATTATTCTCACAGCACAGTAACGGCTTGCTGTTTAAAATCACATTCAAACCACAGTGCCACCTTGTGGTTAAATCACATGAGGACAGACTGATTTCAAATTTCCAAATTTCCATCTTACTTAAAATAAATGCTGCTGTTTCCTTGTATTGTAGTGCACATAAAACCTCAAGCTTAGCGGTCTCACACGAGCATGCAACACATCATGACAAAACTGGTGGACCACTGCTTGCAGCTTTTGTATTGAACCACCCAGCTGAAGTGGTCAGGGCTTGGCTGATGCACTAGCTGAAACAGGTGCAAGGCAAGATGTGTGCCATTTTCTGCCATCAGCTAAGAGATATGCACAGGAACCCACCTGATTTCTGATCTTGACTGGCTGAGCAAATTTGGGATGTACTTTTGGAAGAGGAACTGGTTTTCGAACACACACTCTGTTGCTGGCAGTGACTGGCTCGAGGTACAACCGGGTAGGCATTTTTTTGGCCATGCAACAATTACAAAGGCGAAACACCTGTAATAGAGTGAGATGTAACTAGGCACACTCAGAGAAAGTTGGTGATTGCCTCCAGTCCTTCACTGTGCACACTAGAGAATGGCAGACTGAACTGCTCTCTTCAGCAAAAGGTGGACATGTTCAGTGGCTCCAACAGCAGCAGGGTGATACACTGATGCACAGTAAACGTGAACTGAGTCCCGTCACCATTATCAAGCATCACTGGGAGTGAAGATGGAGTTGTGGAAGGAAATTACCTGGTGTGTTGTAGCTGAAGCTGTGAACACAGCATTAGGCAATTTGCTGTTGTAGTCAATCAGGGTCAAAACATATTGACAGTCCAGGGTAGCAGACTCAGCTGGCCCTATAATGTCCATTGCAAGTTGCTCCCATAGTGCAGAAGGCAAAGGACCAGGCGGAAGAGGGATCAGGGTCGGGGCATCTTTTGAGCAAGCCAGTGATGACAGTGGCGAAAAAAAATCTTCATATTGAGAGGGAGAAACCGAGAATCTCTGAAGACAAAATTCCCAATCCTTTATGCTAGACATGTGTGGTCATTTCTAATAGGCCATAGGGGTGGGTCCAGCACTGCTGAAGAGAAAGGCCAACCACACACAACCTGTGTGCACAGCACAGAAAGCCCTAGCAGAAGCAGCAGCGAATTCTCTACAAGGTATGGCAGTCGGTGCAGATGGCAGGCGAGCAATGGAGGTTATGGGTCAGACTACTAGCTGCAGTAGTAGACAACAGCAGGCATGATAAACAATCAGCAGTAGTTCTGTGATTAGGGGCGGTATTGTACTGTGTAACTGAAGCATGACAAGCGAGCAGCCTATCAAGTTATACATATGCCAGCAGCGTAGTTAGTAAGTCTGCAACCCCAGAAAAGTCCAAACAGGATGCTTCAACGAAGCCCAAAACCTCATTTTCCTCTGTGAAATATTTTTGCTCCACTGTAATGAAGGATCTGGAAGCTAAGGCGACAGTTCCAAGGGTGTGGATTTGTGAGAACACAGTTCTCACACAAACTGTAGAAATTATAGATGGCAAAACCAAAGATCAGCAGATCTTCAACCTCAGTAAAGTTTTTCTGAGCCTCTACTAAATCCAGGCACATCAGGGCTGGACATAAGCTCATAGGGATGGACATAACTCCCTGGTTTCGATAAATTCCTTGTGCTGTTACTGTGTGGCTGAAAAAAAGGCAGGCTGCTGTGACTAAAATTGAACTTAGTCCCTGTTCACACCTGATATTAACATGCATCCCGGGTGATCCGATCATAAGTGGCCAGCACAGAGAACAAGTGTGAACTTTTTGAGGATGCATTGTAATCCGATCACTCAAACCTCATTCAGAGGTGGTCAGAGACACATACAACCCCATTACTGTAGTAGTGTGAACAGCAAAAGTTGCGATGCGTCCCCTACAGCAAAGCACACCACTGGGAAATATGCAGAACCTCTCCTGGTCATTCAGAAGTTGGACTAACAGACCACGTGATGAAAAAATCTCAATCAGTCCATACTGGAACATAAGTAAGGATGCGCTGACAGCATTAATGTGCACCATGCCCCTCCTCCATCAGAAATGATGTGACATATCGGAGATGCATATTAACACCAGGTGTGAACGGAGCTTTAGATTCATTTAACTGCAAACAAGCTTTTTCAGACGGTGAAGTAGGGCTTGCACTGCTTTATCATACTCTTCTATTACATGACCCCAGACAATGACGTCATCAAGTTAGTTAGCCTTGTTTGGAAGGCCTTTTAGGATGAGAATCATCTGTTCATGACAATCAAACACTGAAGAAGCAGAGCCAATCTATATGACACTCACATGTAATAAATGCTGTAGGGTCTCGTCAGTCTTTATGCAGAGTTACCTGGTGACATGTAATTTGCAGGTCTACTGTCAAAAAGATTGTAGCACCTCGTATTAATTATAGCATTTTGTTCAATTGTGATGCATCAAATATCTTAATCATGCCAGTGCTGAAAGCTCCAGTTAGCATAGACATCCTCTCTCACTGATAAAGCTTAGTGACACAGCTTCTGAGTAGAGCAACAGGGTCTGGAATATTCCTTGTGTGAATGAAAATCTTTGCACAGCCCAGATCAGATTCTTGTGACCATGAAACAGAGAGTATATGATATGGAGCATATGTGTGCCATCAAACCATAGCTGGAAGCCCTTTATCAAGTCCATGCCAAGGAGCACCATGCTAGACTCGGCTACGAAGAAGCAGCAGTGGAAAGGTTGTATTTAGAGATGGTCACAGGTAAACAGCCTAACAATAGGGTGCGTAACCAGGGCCTGGATTCACAAAGCCTTTTCTAAGTCATGATATACCCGAAGAAGTTCATAAGAATATTCTTAAAGGCAATGCAGATGGAAAAGGAGCCTGTCGTTTCTGAGAAACCAAAGGACGTGAAATCAAAGACGTCATGTGAGATATTTAGTGAGCTACAGTCCTTTACAGGAGGTGCAAAACTAAAACAATGGTGGAATTAGCCACGAGTGTGTTGATCTTGAGGACTCCTGAAGACTCCTAGCTGGATACATAAATTGTAGATATCAAACAAAGAGGATGTTACTAAGTGAGTCATTCTATAAAACAGGTGCCATTTTCACATTTTCAAAAGTGGATTCACAAACTTTTCATCAAAAGTAAGCTTTTTTTTAAAAACCCACAACATAAATGACATGTTCATCCTCCAAAAAAACATATTTTCCCAGACATAAAATCCTTATAAACACTGTTCAATTCAGACATGGGCACCATTTTTGCACCACCCCGCCACAGACAGTATGCACACCATTTGATTTCACACTATTAAAATGCATGAATATTTCAGAGCATATTAGTAGTGTGTGTGTGGAATAGACCCTGTCCAGGGTTATTCCTGCCTTGTGCCCTATGATCACAGGAAGGCTTTGGGCACATTGTGACCCTAACCAGGAACAAGCAGATAAGAAGATAAATGGATGTTCTGCAGTAGTGGCCCTCTATTAATAATGTGATTCCTCACTGATGGTAAAAAGAAGGGGCATGAAATATATATATTTGTAGAGCGTTGTGGTTTTGGCTTTTACCTACAGGCTGTTTGTGTCTTGCTTGCAGAGCAAGCACTAGAGAGACACATGAATAAGATACTCCAACCGATTTGTTCTTCCATTACTCATAGAGCCATTGTATCCTAGCCTGAGGTAAGTTACTATGTGTGACAATATGCCACACTAATGTATTGTTCGTCATGTCAGCATTTCAGCGTTCGAGACTTGTAGTACTTGTAAATATCCACCTCCTGACAGACACAACAAAGCGAGCCGAAGTTGGGGAAGTTGTGGCAAATTCTTACAGGCAGCCTTTTCACAAAAAAGTGTTTTTTGTGAGACATGGGGCTGTTGCAGTGGCAGTGGATGCAAACAGGGGGACAGCTGTGTAATTATACTATTTTTACTGCCAGCAGCTCAGTGTGCGAGAGGAGAATTAGCATCACACCTGTGCATAATTGGCTAAATTAGCTTGCATAATGCCAGCTCAGAGCTGCAATGGCCGCTGGAGGGGGAGGGAGTGGTGCGTGGAGAAATCGCAGGAGTTGTTTGGACTCCCCCTGGAAATTTATTCTGGGGAAGAAAAGCAAGGCCTGTAATCTTATAGTTCGGGCCAAGAGTGCATTCGAGGACCCCCCCTTGCAAGTGTTGTCAAACAATAGGCAAGTTGAGACGCTGATCTAGTTCTCCTGGATCTACTTGAGCAGAAAGCAAAAGAAGCAAACAACCCAGCACCTATTTGCTTTAATCCACTTTGCTGCTCCCTCTGCCGCCAGGTCTTTGAAACAACTGCAGCTGAGTTTCCATCAACCTTCTGTGCAATCGACAAGTGCTAAAATGTAATGCTTTTGAATACAGTGATTTTTGCCTAGTAGCTTGCTTCTGTTTAGCTTTTCTCTCATTTTATGTAGCTATGTCAAAAAATCCATGATGTGTCCATAATCTACTGATCAGGACAATATGTTCAATCAAAGCCCTTTAGCCAGAGATCATACATCTCTGAGCTGCTTGACAACTATCTTTTTACACCGGCTGCAGCCTTTTCTGGACGTCCTTCTACATAAGAGCTATAAATTAGGCAGTGTTCCTTTTAAAAGCATGGTCATCTGCTCCCCTGTCCAACATATCTCTCCATAGTGCCGGTTGTGTTTGCTTTGCATCCCAAAGCCCAAATGCCACACTACATTTACCTACTACAATAATGAATGCACTTGGAGGCACACTATTTGTGTGCACTATTAAGTGTGCATGTATTCAGTTTAATCCCTTTATGCAGAAAAGTCTATTACACACTAAGGTGTATTACTCAGTAACTACAGGGACTTCTGTAATAGAAGTTAGTAATAACACTTTTATCCCACTGTTGGGCCCTAGGCTGTTTCAGGGTTCAAATGCACTTGAAATGTGTAAATATCTTGGAAATAAAATCCCATGCAACATTTCTGGTAACTTTTTGAAGCAGTGAAACATTTGTCATAAAAAATTCTTTGGATGGAAATGTAGCCAGTCAGCAAATCTTGTATTTCCTTGGACCAGCTGCACAAACATACATTGGGACTAAAGGTTAAGTGCAATCACAAAACATGTAATAGAGTATAATATTTTGAGCCAGAATACTCCTTTATTTCTCTGAACACTTTGAAACCCGTGGGATAACATATTGTTTAGCTCTATTGTTTAACCATGGTCTAAATCATCCACCATCCTGCAGGAGAGCTACATTCCAGTATGCATACTAACAAATCCCCATGCTACACACTCACCCAGCAAAAACTCATTGAAAAGATGTTGCAGACACTTGACTTTGCGTGACGTTAAACAAAGCTGATATTTGGCTGAAAAGTGAAAGGTTAAAAGCCATCTTTTTAAGGCCAATGAAAAGACATCTAAAAAAAGACATCCCTCTAAATCAAGTCTAAATTAAACCTGCTGCGTTGGGCGGAGATCCTTCACTGCTGCAAGAGCAGTCTTCAAAACAAATCGTTTCACGTTTCACGCGTTTCTGACACATCAATATATAAAGTTTTTGAACAGCAGCGATTATATTCAGAAAGACTAGTCTGGGTTTGTACATGACATTTTCATCAAATTCTTTTCATGGCTATATCAGGGTTGTATGTGGTCCAAAAAAGACATCCAGTTTTTGAACCAAATCAGACGGACTAAACACACAGCACAACTCTCAGCGTTTCTTTTTAGGCTAAGACTACCGTCCATGCTGGATGGGAAGCGAGCAAGAAGTCAGATGAGCTAGGTGACGTTAAGCAGCTAGATGTGTTACACTACAGCAAACTTAACGTCCTGTTAGTGATCATGACTAAGGAAGTTTACATTGGTAGACTTTACATCAAGTCAAAGTTCTTTAGACCTTTAAAGGTTCTCCACACTCACATCACTCGAACAACCAATTAAAGCACCTTTTTTAGAGAACGTAAAGCTGGTAGCTTCTCTGTTACCACATAAAAAGGGTTTTTTAATTTTAACCCCTAAAACAGTCTATGGGCCGTCAGCGGGCTGAAAGTGTTATTACAAACTTCTATCACAAGACAAGACAACCAGATTCACCATTAGTGTTGGACACAGGTGGAATTTGGCCTCTGCCTTTAACCCATCCGTACAGTGAACACACACATACACAGTGAAGGTTAGCACACATGTAGCCATTGCTGCGGGCACCCAGGAAGCAGGGAGGGTGAAAGGCCTTGCTCAAGGGCCCAACAGTGGCAGCTTGTTGAGGCCAGGTATCGAACCCATAACCCTGTTATCAACAGCCTGGTGCTCTAACCGCTGAGCCACCACTGCCCCACATCAAAATAAAATAGCCCTTGAATTTACTCAATAAATGTGTAATGAGCCTTTGAGCAATTGAAAAGCTGCACCGATAGACACTTTTGATAGTAATAACTTTGTTACACTGACTTACATTAAAAAGTTATCGTTTTGAAGATACAAGTTTTTCCCCCAACAGTGACACATGGTGTGAATTCAGTATAATCTCCCTGAAAAAGCACTGCCAACAGGAAAGCACCCCCTCCTTATTTGCTATCCACAATGAAAAGTGTTAGCAAGAGGGGTATAAATCTCCCTAGCACTAACAATAGCACTTGCAATAACATCTGCACAGCAATCCCAACATGTACTGTAGCGCCGCCTCAGTAGAGCAGAATCTGTAACTGCAGAGAAGGGTGGACAAACTCCCTGTTAATACCTTTGATTTCAGAAGAGAAGCTGAATGAACAGGTGTCTACAAACTTTTGAAAACATGCTGCCGCAAATACTTTCAGTCTGGCAGAAATAACCTATGATTCAGTGCTGTCAACAGGATGATAGACATACGACTGCTATGCATACTGTATATCTGTCTGACTTCATGAAGCATCAAGAATCATCCATTAACAATGTTATCGTCTGCAATAATTGATATTCCAGCACCATGATCACATTTCTGTCTGATTCAATTTACTTTCCCGTGAGACTTGCTGTGTGGGAGGGTTTTTTTCCAGGAGCTAGGTTAGACATGTGCGGCCTCCTGGTCTTACCCATTGTCTAAACTTTGGTTTCAAACAGAAGCACCTGACTAATTTTTACAGATTGTTGCTTTTTGGAACCATTGCTTTTGGAAGACTTGGGACCCATAAAGCATATCGTAAGGTCATACGCTAGATCCCGTTTGCACATCTGGCTGGGCAAATGCAAGCATGACCACCAGCAGAAAAACAGTGGCATCCTGCCACCGTCTGAGCGCCGCCAACAGTGCGACAGAAACTATTATGTTGTGTGCTACACAGATTCTTCTCATTGCCAAGGGGGGAATATTCCTCTGTCAAATCCTATCCTTACACACACCACCAACTCCTGTGTGCTCATGAAGTGTGCTCAAGTATTTTTTTATGTGAAACTCATACACATATGCAGAGTTATAAATACAAATATACATTTCTACAGTTAACCAAGAAAAAAAAATTTTTCAAGAAAAACATTTATATATGATATTTATGGAGCTTAATTCCACCTTTACTATGCAGTCAAGCTCTGAAGCTCTGAAATTCTGAAGCAATTTATTAGCTGGTAGTTAAAGCTCTAGCTTGTCTTTACTCTACAAATACGATATATAAAATATAATATATGTTGTATAATACATGTATACATCTAATATACAATATATTTATTATTATTAATAATAGGATTATTATTAATTAAGTGTTTCATGCCTAAACTAAAGCTAATTATTTATGACGAGCGAAGGAAGTAAAATCATTTCTCCAAGGCAATAAAGGCCTTTAAAAAAAGCTGACTATACTTCTCACATGCTCCACTAAAGCATGCGTCCTGAGTGTGTTTAGGCAGAATAATCCCAGTTTACTGAAGCAGCCGTCTGTAGAGCTGTTCAGTCATCAGACAAGTGAGAACACTGTGAACTACTGTGCTTTACCACCATCTACTGGTTTCTGATGGCAGTATGGAGGTTGCAGTCTTCCCCGGTTATGATTTGACTGTGGTGCTGGTTATGATTTAACCATTGAAATGGTTCTATTCATTCATACACAGATACTGAAATCTTTACTTTCAGATTTTCCGATACGGGTAAATAGAATCAAACACACCATAATCATGACCATTATCATAGTAATTCAGCTTGGCATGAAATAGATGAAAAAGTCACACTGTGTTTGCTTACATGAGAACAATTCATTTTGCATTGTGTTCAACATAAAGCCTGTAACAGAATTCCAGACAAAGTTAAAGGTGCATGTTTAGGACAGTGAGAGAAATATGTATTGTTGTTCATAGTATATCATCAGTACTAGCCATACTGGGGAATATTTTGTGTGGTGGTTATGGCACATCCAGTCGTCCAGTGATTTTTTAGGTTCTGTATGCAGCTACACCCTCTAATCTAACCACACGTCCGTGTCTTAGGGTAACTTACCAGATGCTCTTTTCCAGATGACATATTTTTTAACTCATACAAGCAGACTACGGGTCAGTGTTGATGCCTAGGTGTACATAAGCACAGAATACACAGACAGGATAGGTATAATGGGTACAGCAAGGGACATATTCCAGTATATTCCAGAGTGCCAGTACAGAGTCTTGATGCTTGTCTGCTTTGAATCTTGGTAAAAGGCAGTTAAAATAAAATAATATAATATAATATAATATAATATAATATAATATAATATAATAATAAATCAAAACATACTCTGAAGTTTACCTCATGATGTAGATAAATCCACACTTTAAAGTAAGCCTAAACACCTTACGTATTATTAGGCACATCTGTCAGGTCACGTGAGCTGAACTGTTTTATGTATATATTGCATATGTATTTATTTATGTATAAGTTTTTTTTATTATTATTCCCCACAAATAATACAGTGGATATGTATATTTAACGTATAACTTTTTTGCACATGTGAAAGAAGCATCCCATCTGCTTTACATTATTTTATATATCCGGTGCATTTTGTTTACATGCTAAATGCTAGTAAATCTGTGTCCAATGCTGCCCCTTGTTGTTGATTGACGTTTGTAAAAAGTCTCCCATTATTATGACGCTCTCTAGGCGGAATCCAAAGTCACTGATTGATTTATTGGTTTTCATTGATTGATTTATTGATTTGTTGTTTTCATTTATTGTAATCTAAACTGTGTATTTTGAAAATAACTTGTTCAAAACTCACTTAAAATAAATAAGCCTTCATAACTCGGCAAGAGGAAGAATCTTAGCGGGCATAATTTTATATAAACATTCATTTTAAAGAAACATTAAACTCGGTAACTTCCTGCCTGGGTAGGCAGCATGTATTAGGTTTCAGACACACCTTTGACTTTTTACGTCTGACGATTAGTTACGCCACGAGCTGGCTGTAGTGGTCGGTATCCTTGTAACGCCATGACGTAGTGCTGCCTTAATGCAACCTAGTCAGCAAGGCATCGAGGCAGCTGCATTCCGTTTCGGACACACCCAGGGCTCTGTCTGAAACGGAAGACATGCTGCCTACTCAGACAGGATACTGAGGCAGGAAGTTAGCCAGTCGTGTCTGAACCAAAGTTCAGTAATCCAGCCATCTATTGTATTGGGTGAATGCTAATGGATAATGACAACACAGCTAAATGCTCATATCTAACGGTGAGTTGTCGATCACCTTTCTGTTTCGGTTTCAGAGATCTTCATCTGCCAAGATTAGCGCCGACTGCAGGACTTTTACTGTGAAACACGTAAACCGGATGTTGCGATTTAGCTAGCTACATGACCTCAGGTCCCCTCTGTCTGTGATTGTTGTTATTTGAATGAACCAACCAGAAGTGAGTGGAGGTGGGTTTTACAAGCAGAGGGAATTTCGAAAACAGTGGCTTCGTTTCTGTAGCAGAGAGAGAGAAACCTTTGGATTTGTTTGGAGAAATACTGATTTTTTCGTTCACTTTCTACAGGAATCGGCTTCATCTTAGCTAGATAATGATACGAGCGCTGTCGTTTGAGGAGGAAATATGCTCAGGTTAACGTTGGCTAGCTAAATCAAGGCGACGTGGACTTACTCAGATACTTAGCAACAGCTAGATAGATAGTCAGCAACCAAACTAGTCCCAGACAGCACTGATGGAAGCTCTGCTTACAACAGCGACCTGAGGGCTTTAATAGCGAGCTAGCTATACAGAGGATGTGCAGGTTAGCTAGTAAGCGAACTACTCATTGTGAGGCAAGACAAAGCGTTGAAAAGTTAGGTATTAGCTATTTTTAATGTTTTTATATTTTAGCGAGTTATTTTAGTCGTATTTTAGAGTATATCACACAACATACTAGCTAGTTACGCTGACTGTAACTGTCTAGAAATGAAGAAGAAGATGAAGAAGTGTGCTGAAGCACAGGAGGACACCGTCAACAACGGTAACGTCGTGTTTTTGCCTGCACTAGCTAACGCTAGCTAGCTAACTGTTCATTGGCTAAATTGTACAGCTAGCTACTTTTATATGAGAATGAATTAAAATATGGGAATTTAAGCTCGAGTTGTGTTTTGTAGTTTGTGAGCTCTGTAAGCGACGTGACAACTGTCCAGACAAGTATGGAGAGAAGATCACCCTCAAAGAGCACAACATAACCGTCCATTATTTCTGCTTGGTGAGTAGCTGTGTGTGTGTGTGCGCGTGTGCGCGCTCCTCTGAACTAACGTCAGTAATGCTGTGTGAAAACGGTCACGGTAGATAAATAACGTGTGTCATGTTGCAGTTGATGTCCAGTGGGATCTTCCAAAGAGGAGAAGACCATGAGGGCATTCACGGCTTTCTTGTGGACGACATTAAACAGGAGCTCCGCAGATCTGCCAGACTGGTAAACGCAGATATGATTTCTGTCATCTTAAAGATGCCATAATGTCCTGTTAACGAGAGGTTTCTCGAGGGTTCTCAAGTAAAGGCAATGTCTCGAGGTAGAACCATGGTAATTCAAAGAACCTTTAGGATCCTTTAATGATTGTTTTTGTTCTGAATGGTGTTAAACCTCTTAAATATGGTACTTAAATATGTGGGATGTATTTATCATCTAAGTTCCACTATTGCTAATGTCAAAGAAGAAGCCAATTTCAGTGCTATGTAGAGTGTGGGTATCTTTTAGTGAAAGAAATAACCCCGGCCCTTTCCCTTTTTATGCAGAAATGCATGGGCTGTAAAAAGACAGGTGCTTCAGTTGGATGCTCCATCAAGAGCTGTAGACAGATGGTCCACCTGCCTTGCGGAATTGAGCAGGAGTTTATCTTCCAGTTCACTGACCTGTTCCCGTAAGTAGATTTTGTTAGGACTGCATTTAGACCAAGCTAGACTGTCCTTTCTTCTTTACCTGATGGAATCCAGGAGATGCTTTAGGTCCAAGTAAAGGGAGACCCTATGTCTCAGACGCCCATATTTTATTTATGTCAGGCTACTGTGCTGGAGTGACAGGCTGAGACAGGCTGTTGTCATCTCAGCCTGTTATTCCAGTACAGTAACCTGACAAATATGAAATATGGGCAGCTAAGACATGTATTGTAACTTAGATGGTCCTTTATAGATGCGTCATAGATGCTCACTAACATTCATCTGAATGCCTAGTAAATGCTACGTAACTCTAAGCTGAATGTATGACTTTCTACTGAGTGTAACCCTACTCCCAACGTTAACACTTAATCATGAATCAACCCTAAAACCTAACTTTAAACTATAGCTAACTCTAAAAGGTTATTCATTGTAGGGTGTAGGGTTATTCATTCAATGGACAGTCATTTACAGTCAGTTTAGAGTTCAGTTGCATTTAATAGAGATTCAGTTGAATGTCAGGTGAGGTGAATGTAAGGCATCTACAATGTATTGTCCAAATAAAGTGTTACCAGACATAGAAATACAAAGTGAAGCTTCAGTCTTATGGCTCTGGTAACGTAGTACCATACAAACTACCATTTTCCACATTACAAATTGTACAGACACATCTGCCTTTTTCTGCTCTGTATTTATGGGCTTACAATGACGAAAGACTACAGATCGGTCTTGCAGAAAATAAATAACTGAAATATGTTGGATAAATAAGTATTCAAATACCTTTTGATCCAAGTTTAGACAAACAAACAACATCTGACATAAATGGTTTCTTCCTGGGAACCATAAACATAACTACCACATTTTCTGGCCTAAAAATCACTTGGAGAATCATCAGTTAGGCTGTGAATTTAAAGAAAGGGTGAAAGAAGACTGGAGAACATACTGAAGAAGTAGAGATAAAGGTACATTTAGGAATACCTGTTGGGTCAGGCATTTGTTTCTGTTATGTTTTTTTGTAATGGCAGGTGAGTTTTAATGCTGATTCTGATTACAAAAACAGATTTTTCTTATCTTGCACTTCATGCGACTCAGTAAGTGATAATTGCTTGAATGCTTAATACCTATGTACCACACAAATCCCAGATGTGATGAAGAATAGCCACTTGCGTCTTATGGCAAGCTTTCATGAACGTCATTTACACAGTGCTTGTGAGAGGTTTTGTGCAATTCCAGCAAAGGTACATAGTGTGGTATCTGCGTTCTGGTTATTTATAGTTATTTTAGAGTAAAAGTGCTACATAATGTTGCATTTACTCATCTTCTAGCAGGCCAGTGATCCCAAGCAGAACGGCCAAAGCAGAATCCGATAGATATAAAATTGCATAGTGGAATGAACTGTTCTCCCTAAAGTCCTGACCTCAATCTTAGTAGAGGAACAAGAAAAAACCATGGGACTTCAAGTAAACAAGCATCCTGAACTACCTCCTGTAAATCTGACAATTATTTTTGCAAGATGCAAATGTGCATCCTTAGCCCAGTGTTGAAATGTCGCTGTGTGGGTTGAAATACTTGCAGCCAGCATATTTAAATGTTATTATTTTGAATTCAATAATTGATCCAACGATTTGTTCATATGTGGCTCAACATTATTTTAAAAAGGAATAATAATGTTATTAATGTTAGAAACCTTAATCTAACATTGAATGATTTTGCCAGGTCTTTTTGTAAAAAGCACCGTCCCACTCAGAGCTGCTCTTCAAGCCCCACTTTGCCCCTGTGCTGCTCCATCTGCTTGGAGCATATTGAGCCAGTTCTGTCCTACTCAGTGCTCAAGTGTCCTGCTTGCCATGGAAGCTGGTTTCATAGGGACTGTGTTCAGGTAATTCTAACTCTTACACACACAAATTTACTGTTGATTCTACTTCTAATGGGAAAAGTATAGAAACTAGTATTTTGATGCTCTTAATTTGTATCCCTCCTCTAGTTTCAGGCACACAGTGCTGCAATGTTTTTCTTCAAATGTACACTCTGCAACAACAAGGACCAGTTCCAGCAAGAAATGCTCAGAATGGGAATACACATACCAGAAAGGTATATAGATTTCCAAAGATTTTGGTAATATCAACATATGTCAACAGTTACTTATACAATTCAACTCATTTCAATCTTTTAGAGATGCATCATGGGAACTTGAGGAAAATGCTTACGGGGAGCTGTTGGAGGTGTACCAGCACTGTGATGCTGTGAAATGTTCCTGTCAAAGGGGTCGTGGTTACAGTGCACAGACAGGGTAAGAAAATTGTTTACCCAACTATTGTTTCACTTCTGTTTCACTTCTGTTAGTTGAGCAAGTCTGTGTCTCATTCATTTGGTATGTTTTTCAGATATCTGGAACTGCCAACATTGAGATGGCAATAAAAAATGTATTTAAACATATCAGCTTAGAAGTCAAGCCACAAAAATGCGTAAATGTCATATGTTCTGTATTAAATTATAAAAGTTGGGCAAAGTTTGGTTGCACCTTCTGAAATTGCAAAATGACAATGAAATCAAGTTTTGTGTTGTGAGAGCTATTTTACTTTCACCCCAAACTGAATTAAGAGCCAGCGTGTGACCATGTACTAGATCTAACTTGTCCTAAGGTAATTTTACTGCCATCCAAATATAAGAGCTTTTATAACTTTTTTTTATTTTTATTGCAGATGTTTTTCTAAAACATAAACAGACCCAGAATAGGGCTTAAGATGTGGAAAACATTTGAAATTAAATTGATTTTATTGGATTTTTTCAACATAAGGTAACATTAATTAAATGTGTTAATAAAAAGTTAGCATGGTATAAAAAAACACAAATGTACAAAATTTCAAAAATTCTAATTATACAAACTAAAAACAGTAAAAACGGGTCTAGTGAAGCACCTCAAATTGCAAGTCCTAGAGTACTTTTACATCTACTTCAATAAACCTTGTTTCATCTGTTCTGAAATGCTGGATTGCATATGTTTTATGTACCAGGACTGTAAGAAAGAGCCTTTATCCACTCTCCAAATTTCTGACCAATCAAAGCACACAACAAATGTCCATGTGCATGTTTAATGCACTTTAGCCATTGCAGTATGAAACCAACCCAACCAAACCAAAGGCCTAGTGTGGACTATGGCAAACAAACTAAATGTGAGAACAGCCTAATGCCAAACCATGCTTAGTTCAAAAGAGTGTAAATGTATTCACAGGTTACCTGATGTTAAATGTCTCTGTGCTTTTATAGGGTTTTCGAGATTGTTCGATGCAAGTTCTGTGGATCTAAAGGAACCCACCGAAAATGTTCCTCCCTTAAGCTTTATGAGACCAACTGGGGTTGTATTGACTGCAAAGCTGCCGTTGAAGGACCAGGTAAGCTTAGTTACGCTGTCACTTTTATTAACTGAAATAGATTATGGTAATGCTATGTGTTGTCTGTGAAACACAGCATTACCAGCAAAAAAGATTTCTGTTAATTACTTTGACTTATTCAGCATATTTCAGCAAAATATTTGAAAACTAATCATTAATGAAACACATACTTTGCCTGAGCTGTCCTGTGCTTGTTACAGTGTCCACATTGCCAAACCATGTCAAATCACCCCTGGCAGAGAGGCAGGAGAAGAAAAGGCTAATTAAAAGATGTCTTTCCAACCTCCACTCTTCACTCATCTCTAAAAGGTACCATCTTAAATCATGCAATGGTTTCATTTTTGTTTTGCTATATCTTTATAATTGTGGGCAATATCATTTGTGTTGGCAACCAAAACCAATCAGCAAATATTTTAACAGAAAGCATGTGTCCGATATGCAGTTAGTTACCTTCCATCTTCAAATTACGTTGCAAGTGGTCATCAGGGTCAAAGCATTTTGGCCAGGAGTTTAATTCGCACACTTGTTGTTGAACTTAATGAAGTAAATAATCCCCCAGCAACATGTTTGGAAAGAGTTGCAGCATGTTGCAAGTGTCTTATCTCCAGATCTGTTTGTTCATGCTAGGCGCTGTGTGGATGCAGGTCCTGCAGAGATCTTAATGGATCTTGCTACTCAGATAACATCACAGCAGACCACAGATGTGCTGCTGAAAAATGACCAGGTACTTGAAGCTGCCCTGCAGACTCTGCGGCAGAATGACTTTAACCCTTGCCGCACATTGTCTGTAAGATTCTCCAGAAGCAAACAGAGTCACAGGATGGTGAACCAGCACCGGTTCCTCAGCCTCCTTCTGCAGGACTTGCAGAACTTAAGCATTTTTGAAGGTCCTGAGGGGGCTAAAAACCTGGCCCTGAATTCACAAGGTGAGATTATTGAAATAATAATAATATTATTATCGTTGAGTGACTGGACTTCAAAGTGAGAACTCTCGTAAAAGTGTTGCTCTCTTAGATATGTTTGATGATGTATTATCCTTTTTTTTACCCATTTATTTCATTTAAGACAAATTATTCATTATCAGGGGATCCTTCTAAAGAGGTTAGATGCTTAGAAATGCTAAGAAGGAAAGACAAAGAAAATGTTTCCCTATACATATACACACTAAATACTGAAAAACATTGTTGTTGAGGCTTTTATGTAATTTTAATTTTTAATAAATAATTTGAAAATATGTAATAATTTGGAAAAAATTGTATTAAGTAAAAAAAAAAAAAAAGGCAACAATGAACAATCTCTGACTTTTACACAGTACTGTATGTTAAATCTGTTTATTGTACTGGTGTACTGAAACACATTTGAGTTCTATCTGAGCTTCTCCAGAGGCAATCCTATTACTCGAGTAATAAACAGGGATTTCCTTAATGCTTGTGTTCTTGCATGCAGCGCTGAGGGATGATCTCTACTTTGAGATCGGCAGCTTGCTAGCCCTCTCTCTCGTCCATGGAGGCCCCCCTGTGGCCTTCTTCTCTTCTGCACTCTACTACAGCCTGTTCCATTACCCGCCTGGTTACAAGCTCACTATTGAAGACCTGGGAGAAATCACTCTAACGCACAAACTCAGGATGGTGAGTCACTCTGTGTATGCTATAAATATTAAGGACGGCCCAGATTTGATGTTGCTGTTGTGGTTGCTGGTATTTTGTTGTTCTGTCACACAGTCTTTAAAGTAGACTAATCTGTTTCAGATAGCAGAATCGAGCTCGCTACCTGAGTTGAAGAGAGCAATGCGGGCTGCTTCAGAGTATTTGCGAGTTGCAGGCTGCTGGCGAGAAGTCAATAAACTGGCTGATAAAAACATGCTTCTGGAGGACATTCTGAACTTCTACCTGATTGTAAGAATGCAGTTGCCTCTTCAAAGGTTAGATCATTAAACTTTTTTTTAAAATGGAAACTGTGGGTGGTTGTTTTTGTTGTTGATGTTGTTGTTACTACATGTTAACTACATATTTGATACCTTTTTGTAGATTCCGTGAAGGCCTCAGGACCTTAGGGGTTTTTGAGCGCATCCAGGCTTGTCCAGAAGGCTTCTACCCACTTTTCTGTGACCCAGTAGAAAGGATGACAGCCGAGGCCATGTTTTCCCTTTTCACTGCTCATTTTTCAGAGGAAGAGGAACAGAAGGCAAGAGAAGAGACAACATTGGGTTTCTGGAAGCAATACCTACATGAGTGTGAAGGTATTTATTTTTGTCTATAGGATTGTACTTTTGTCCATATTGTGTCCATGGTAGGGCTGGACCTGAGTATACGGATTAAGGATTCAGATTTTTTATTTTTTGGGGTGTGTGGGGTTTTTTTTGTTTGTTTTTTGGGGGGGGGGGTTGTTTGTTTGTTTGTTTGTTTTTTTCCCCTCTTCTTACACCCAAATAAGATTTAGCTCTGATACTTCAGTTGAGGTTGGTGACTGTAAGAGAGAGGCAAAATTTAGAAGCGCTCTGCTGTTTGGAAACATTTAAAATTATACTCTGACCAGACAAAAGACCTAAGGCCCCTGTTCACTTGCATAATTGTCTTCTGTTGTTTTATGATTAATTTACTCTGAACTGAAAATATGTGGATACATTTTTCTATAGTTTTCTTCTAATGGATTTAAGTTCGGCGGCACTAAAATTGGCCCATCTGACATAAGATTGGTCAAAGAAGCAGAGTTGGCAACATGTTTACATCGCCTACCTCAATTCCACTAGCCTCTCCAGCACAAGTGCATCCCTAAATCAGCAACACCAGTGTTGATCCAAAAAAGTTTTGTCATACCAGCCACACGCTTGCTTGTGTTGTGCTCTATGTTTAACATTTATTCCTGTGATGTCTATTCGTTGTTACTCGCTAAAACGGTTCTTTTTATGTTCTATTATGTTGGTCTTCTGGAAATTATCACATAACCTCCGTATAACGTTTCTTTCTTTAAATTCAGAATGTGGTGATTCATGTAAACAAACACTGCACCAATTAAGTTATTCTCCAGCCTCTTACTGGCATTTGTCCTTCCACCTTAAATGCTGCAGAACTTACAAGAAATACATTAATTCACTTTCAGTCATCAATGTCAGTTTTGGTGAGCCTGTGCCCACTGCAGCTTCAGCTTTCTGTTCTTGCCTGAAAGGATGAAGCCCAGCATGGTCTTCTGCTGTAAAGCACTTTAAAACGTGCTACAGAAATACAATTATTTATCCATCTCAAAGGTTTTATAGTATTGTGAAATCTGAGCTAAACTAAAATGTTACAGTCCCACTAAAACAAAGTAGCATTTTGGCCTGTAGCTGTTCATTTTATTTTACTAGATTGCTAGCATAGGGGTACTGTGCTGGACACTTTGTCCTGTGATGCAGCAAATAGAATAGCCAAGTGATTTCAGTGTTTAAACAATGGCACCTCAAATGGTCAGTAGTCTAGAGCACTTTTATCCTAGCAGTGTTTATGCACAGTAAAAATAAATAAATCTGATTGTCTTCTTTTTGTTGTTGTTGTTGCAGATGGTCAGGGTGCAGCATCACTAGAGGACATTCTCGCATTTGCCACTGCTACTGATGTGATTCCTGCTATTGGCTTCAGCCCTGCACCCTTGTTATCATTCTTTACTCCACTAGACTCCTCTTGTGCCTTTCCTCAAAGCCAGACTGAAGCTAACCATCTCATTCTTCCTGTGCTGCCCTCCTACGAGCTTTTCAAAAAGCACCTGGAGTATGTCGTGTGTGAGCTGTCTGTGATGCAGGTCCTTTGAATTCTCTTAAGTCTGTGGAACTTAAGGATCAGAGCTGGACTATGTATGCAGACTGTAATGGTGCTGATTACCGAAATATGCATTGTAATGCAGTTTATCGGTAAACTTTTCCTATATGTTGGACTGTATGGAATATATAGGAGTTTCTCCTGTAAAGTCTTTCTGGTGGGAGCGGTAATGAAAAGTACAGCTCAATTTACTCGTAAGTTCATGGAATATGAGTAACAGGAGTACTCTACCATGGCAGCCTTTGCATTATTGTCAGTACAGGTTATGAACTTAACATTTTCTTACTCACAAACTATGTGAGTAATTGTTTCTGATTAAGGAGTGTTGGAAGGCGATTTGTTGTAATTACAGTGTTGAACTGCTGGCACTACTATAGAAAAAGGTCTGTAACACAGTTTTCCCGAAAGAAAGGAGGTTTCACGTCCTTTTCCTCCACGGATTCCGGTTCTCATTTTTCCTGCCGTGTAGTCTAGTGACTGTTGTGAAATTGACACAGAAATGGGAAGGTAAAGGTGCATGCATTTGTCACTGTACAGTGTACACTGTTAGAGACCTTTCCTGAGAATCAAACCCACAACCCTGTTGTCGGCACTCTAACTGCTGAGCCACCACTGCCCCACAAGAGCAGTATCCAAAGATTATGAGATTATTAGTAGTAGTAGTAGTAGTAATAATAATAATACAGCTAACAGTTATGAATGAACTATAAGAGAATAAATAAATATAAATATAGATATACTTCTGCAATCTCTATGGAGATTTTTGCTCTCCCACAGGCCTGCCTATTTTAAGTCTGTTGTCATTGTGACTTATGAATGTGGTTACAGGGCAGAATACTACTTCCTGCATATTCAGTTTAAGATGATATAAAAGTGAATGGGGGGTCATAAACACCCCTTTTTTATTATTATGCCAGTTAAAATGCTACATAAAATCCCATGTCTTGTTTCTATGTGTAAATAGTCTCCAGCTTTTTAAGCCTCTCCAGTGTTTCACAATACTGCTGTTAGTCCAGAAAGATGAAAGTGTTCAAACTGATTATAAGATCTTTTCAGATGCTAACATTTAATAAGCACCTCAGCGAGGATGGCTTTGTAGAGCACTGAATCAGTAGACCATGAACAGGAGGGTCGGTGTTGTTTTCCCATGACAGGACGTCTGACATGCAGTGCTGACCAGTCGAAGCCTGATTCAGTGTTCTTCCTTTTTGAGTTTTGGTGAATGGTTTAAAGTATGCTTCTTTTGGTCTTTTCTGTTATATGAAGTTGTATGCAAGTTTAAACAATTTCTATTAATTGGCTAAATTGAATATATGGAGGGGATAAATTTAATCATGTTCCATCAGCTTTCTACTTTATGCCATGGGTGGCCAAACTTACATACAACTGTATACATGAAACTGTATACTGTATGGAGTCCCTGCTTGAACATATCACGATTACACAAAAACATTATATCTCCTTTTTTATTTTTATTATTTTCCATTGACTTCTATTGAAAGTTAATTTGTTTTTTGTTTTTTTATTATTACTAGTTTGGAGATACTAGTTTTTGCATGACCATGAAACGTAATCTAATATGTTTAGGCAATGCTTGTTGTCCTTGTCACCTCTGTTTATGTGTAGTTTCATTGTGAGTCTGAGACCGATATTTCTGAGCTTTTGTCTGATCTGCAGATCTTTACTGTCTCTAAAGTGATTCTGTCTTGATATTTCCTTGTCTAAAACATGTACTGAGAAACTATGTTCATCTATTTATTAAAGCTCTCCCCTGTTCTGTTTGTACCGGCTCTAATTTCTAATCTGCTGCTGTTGTTTAAATATGACCGTTAGAAAGCTGAACATTGCAGTTAGGGTAGTGTATTAATATAACTGGTACTTGTTTTAGGAGATGTACACAATTCTTCACTTTAAATGCAATATTTAGTTCTAAACCAACGCTGGTTGCCCAAAACATGACTGTCTATGGGACGTTTTCTTCACCTAGAACAATATTCCAGAGTATTCATACATAATATGCTTATAGGATATTTATTGTATATATTTAAACACATTTTATCCCAGTTTGTAAATTATGTTTAATAGAAATGCAATTTACTTGTATAGACAGTTAGGACACATTTATCACCACTTAAAATGCCTAAACTTAGAATCAGGTGCAGCACATTAGCTGATTGTTGACTGGAACAATGTCAGAGATGATTTTGTAGGCGTCTGTCTTTGATGAACCTCGGATATGTAATTTGCTTTGCTTTTTGATTGTTGAAATGAGGGGTAACAACATGGTGAGATCCAAAGAGCTCTCCAAGGCCTTCAGAAAGAAGGTTGTAGATGCAGATGTAGTTTGGGAAGGGTTCAGCCTCTTCCGCAGTTCTAAAATCTCATCACGGGACCTAGAGGTAACTCTTGCCACAGTTGATGTCAAAGTACAGCATCAACCATCAGAAATCGGATTTGTCAGTTTGAGTTTTAAACAGCAAGGGTTTCCTTCTTGCACATTTCCCATGAAAATCAGACTTCATATTTCTGATAGTAGCTGAATGTATTTTGGCATCAGCTGTGGCAAAGGCTACCTGCAGGTCCCATGATTATACTTTAGGATGGTTGGAGATTTCTTTACACACCTTGTGGACTGCTTTTGGGCTGAACTTGCCACTTGTCAGTGGTTGTTTCACTTGTACATTATTTTGTGGAAACTGGAACGGCTGATTTCTAATTGTTCTGAGATCTTTTTAAATCCCTTTCCAGACCCCTGTGCATCCTTTGCCATTCTTTGGATGCATAAGAGAGGTCTCTGGATCGTGTTATGGTGTTACCCCTCATTTCAACAATCAAAGAGCAAAGCAAACTACATGTCCGGGGTTCATAAAGGACAGACGCCTACGAAATCATCTCTGACATTGTGCCAGTCAACAATCAGCTGATGAGCTGATCACCTGATTTTAAGTTTACGCATTTTAAGTGGTGATAAATGTGTCCTAACTGTCCATACAAGTAAATTGCATTTCTATTAAACATAATTTACAAATTAGGATAAAATGTCTGTTTAAATGTATATAATAAAAAACCAACTACATTTCCCTCACCTATGCTAAAAGCATATTATGTATGAATACTCTGAAATATTGTTTTAGGTGAAGAAAACGTCCAGTAGACAGATGTTTTGGGCAACCAGCGTTGGTTTGACAGCATTTTCCTCAGCTCAAATCACTTTCTAGACACCTGTGCATCCTCTGCCTTCTTTTTGGATGCCTTAGAGAGCTCTCTGAATCGTGTTATGGTGATACCACTTACTTCAACAATCAAGAGCAAACTGAAGATAAAATAAGGCCGGCCTCTTTTAAACCCCTCTCTTACAATGTCATCATTTTTGGCCTCGTGTGGTGCAGCTGATTATAATTTTTTATATATATATATATATATATATATATATATATATATATATATATATATATATATAGTTTTAAGTAGTGGGGGTGTCCTAACCTTGCATCACAAAACAAAAATTATTAATTACATTTATTTTTTTTCAATATTTTTTTATTGGTGTTGTTTAGTTATATTATCTCCATCTCCCAATATTGTTAAAATGAACTCCTATTGAATGAAAGCCTGTATGTTTAAGTATGTTAAAATGGACAAAAGGTTTTTGAGGGGTGTTTAAAAATTAAACTAAATTTGAACTGTATAAACAAGCTCCCACAGTCACATCTCATCCTCAATGTGTAATGTATATTAGAGAACCACCCAGAAACAAACATTCACATGATGCCCACTGAAACTTAAAGCCGGGTACCTCTCTTTACACTACCTGTTTAAATGGGCACCTACCTGTTGCGCAGCAGCAGTCTCTGTCTCTGCCTTTAGGTGGCGCACTGCTTCTTCCCTGCGCTGCCACGTCACCCACCGACTCATCGCTGCATAAATAGTAAAGATGGCGGCGTCCATCCGGGAAAAACAGACAGGTCTGTAAACGATTTAGATTTTTTTTATTAACCAGCTGTTTAATTCAGTAAAATGTGGGTAAATGTAGACGTTCATCTCTGAGGTATTCAGCTGCGCTGCGGATACTGCACTTAGGAAGTCACACTGGGAGCGAGCCGGTTAGCTAGCATTGTCGTTACTATTTGTAAGGCCGACACTGATTAGCTAGTCAGTGTTTACTCACCTAGATACTTCGTCCTGAAAACATTCACTGAATATTCTTCTAGACTGCTCATAAATTCAACCTGTCCATGATTTAAAGAGTGTGTTGCCGTCTGTCACACATATAGCTAGTAAACTACATTGGGTGAATGAGCTAGCGCTACAGCTGAGTTATACCATGGCTAAGTTACTGACAAACACATTCGTATTATCACTCACCCTGAAATAGATAGATATATTGACAGACAGATAGACAGGTGTATGGATAGATAGATAGATATATTGAGAGACAGACAAGTGGACAGACAAATAGATAGATATATTGACAGACAGACAGGTGGACAGATAGATAGATATATAGATAGATAGATAGATTGACTGACAGACAGATGTAAAGATAGACAGATAAATATATTGACAGACAGACAGGTGGACAGACAAATAGATAGATAAATAGATAGATATATTGAGAGACAGACAGGTGGACAGATAGATAGATATATTGAGGGACAGACAGATGTAAAGATAGATAGATAAATATATTGAGAGACAGACAGACAGGTGGACAGACAAATAAATAGATATATGGAGAGACAGACAGGTGGACAGACAAATAGATAGATAGATATATTGAGAGACAGACAGGTGGACAGACAGATAGATAGATATATTGAGACAGATATATAGATAGATATATATATTGAGAGACAGACAGGTGGGCAGACAGACAGATAGATAGATAGATATATTGAGACAGATAGATATATAGATAGATATATATATATTGAGAGACAGACAGGTGGGCAGACAGACAGATAGATAGATAGATATATTGAGACAGATAGATATATAGATAGATAGATATATATATATATTGAGAGACAGACAGGTGGATAGACAGATAGATAGATAGATAGATATATTGAGACAGATGTAAAGATAGATAGATAAATATATTGACAGACAGACAGGTGGACAGACAAATAGATAGATAAATAGATAGATATATTGACAGACAGACAGGTGGACAGATAGATAGATATATTGAGAGACAGACAGACAGACAGATGGGCAGACAAATAGATAGATAGATATATTGAGAGATAGACATGTAAAGATAGATAGATAAATATATTGAGAGACAGACAGACAGGTGGACAGACAGATAGATATATGGAGAGACAGACAGACAGGTGGACAGACAAATAGATAGATAGATATATTGAGAGACAGACAGGTGGACAGACAGATAGATAGATATATTGAGACAGATAGATATATAGATAGATAGATATATTGAGAGACAGACAGGTGGACAGACAGATAGATAGATATATTGAGACAGATAGATATATAGATAGATAGATATATTGAGAGACAGACAGGTGGACAGACAGACAGACAGATAGATATATTGAGACAGATTGATATATTGACAGACAGACAGATGTAAAGATAGATAGATAAATATATTGACAGACAGACAGGTGGGCAGACAAATAGATAGATAGATAGATATATTGAGAGACAGACAGGTGGACAGATAGATAGCTAGATAGATAGATAGATTTGCAGACAGACAGGTGTACAGATAGATAGATAAATATATTGAGAGACAGACAGACAGGTGGACAGACAAATAGATAGATAGATATATTGAGAGACAGACAGGTGGACAGACAGACAGATAGATATATTGAGACAGATTGATATATTGACAGACAGACAGATGTAAAGATAGATAGATAAATATATTGACAGACAGACAGGTGGGCAGACAAATAGATAGATAGATAGATATATTGAGAGACAGACAGGTGGACAGATAGATAGCTAGATAGATAGATAGATTTGCAGACAGACAGGTGTACAGATAGATAGATAAATATATTGAGAGACAGACAGACAGGTGGACAGACAAATAGATAGATAGATATATTGAGAGACAGACAGGTGGACAGACAGACAGATAGATATATTGAGACAGATTGATATATTGACAGACAGACAGATGTAAAGATAGATAGATAAATATATTGACAGACAGACAGGTGGGCAGACAAATAGATAGATAGATAGATATATTGAGAGACAGACAGGTGGACAGATAGATAGCTAGATAGATAGATAGATTTGCAGACAGACAGGTGTACAGATAGATAGATAAATATATTGAGAGACAGACAGACAGGTGGACAGACAAATAGATAGATAGATATATTGAGAGACAGAGAGGTAGATAGATAGATAGATAGATTGAGACAGACAGATAGATAGATATATTGAAAGACAGATAGACAAGTGGACAGACAGACAGACAGACAGACTAATAGGTGAATAGATCAATAGATAGAGAGACAGATGGACACCTTTTCTGTTAAATTGACCTTTGCTGCAGCTTTAAGAAAATGTCCACTTACTAACCGCAACAGACGTTGTTATAAATAGTGTCTTGTTCAGGCTTTGATGAGCTTGTATTCACCAGCATTAATACAGAGGTTTATACACACTTGTGAGGTTTACTCACACATGTCATAGAGAGATACTTTAAGTTGTAGTTGAATGATTAATTCAGTGACGCTAAAAGTTTCAAAATGTCCTGTTGGTGATCATGATTGATTACAGCCAGAAGTTTCATAAAAAGGGTGTTTGACAGCACTTACTGGGTCGACCAACTCACAAGTGCAGTCCATGGAAAGTCCATGGAAATCAGAGCAGATCTGAAAAGGATGTTTGAGGATTTACACAAGTGTATCTTGGTGCCCCAAAATCATCATCGTCAAACATGAGTGCAGGGATGTGAAGCCACTTTGACAGGGTCTGGAAGTAAACCCTGACCGTCACATGACACTTTCTAGCTTTAATAAAGTTTGCAGCTGAGAACACCTTTTAGATCAGAAAAAATATAAAAGGCCTTCTGGAGGAAAAGTTAATGGTCATATGTTTAGAGTACTGAAGGTGAGACATTTGACTCCAAGAAGACTGTACCAGCTGTTAAGCATGGTGATGTTCTGTTCTGGAGCTGTTGAGGATGGAATACTAAAGGAGGAGGACTAGGCAGATGAAACTTGGGCATAATTGTTTTCTCCCACATCAGAGGGCGCTGTGAAATTAATAAAGCAGGTTAACATCTAAATGTCTAAATCAGGAGTGCAACTGATGTGGTGTAAGAGCTGCTTCTGCTTTATGAAGTGTTCTCGCAGAGTAAACAGTAAAATTAGAAAGGCCTTGCACTCGTCTGGTCACGAGCAAATTTCTAAGTCCTCTTTATCCTCCTCCCAAACCAAGGCAGAGTCAGAATCATGTTAAGACAGACACCAGAGTGTTCTATGTTCTGTGCTCTTATACTATTTTTTGTTATACTTGATTTCTTTGACTTATCAAATGAAGGGGTTTTATTTACTTATTTTTAAACAATATTATACATAATAAATTGTGATGTACACAGAAGCACACCAGGATTAAAGGAGTAAATCACATTTGCTGAAACAAGAAGTAATATTATATAAAATAGTAGAGACACAGCACAGCTGCTACAGTAGTGCTCATACTAGACATAATATATATTACATCACAGACATCACTTGTTTTTTCAAATCTATAATACCCTGGATAAGTTTCAGTTTGTTAATGGTCAACAGTTGTAGGTTACTGTAATAAATTAAAAAAAGCATATTGTAAGGTGAGCTTTAAACAAGTCTTTAAACGTTCACTGTTTTAGTTTAAATGAATCTTTAAAAAACAATTAAGCCTAATAAAATATCTTTGCAGCCTTAAGATGACAAAATCTAAGACACAGTACATTCATATATTTTTTAATAGGACACATAATTATCCTACTACACAGTGGTGACAATGGTGTAAAGGACAGTGGGATAAAAGCACCAAATTCTCACACAATCGAAACAGAACAAATTATCTAATGTTTCAGTTTTAAAATAAATAAATAATAATTTTAAAAAAAATCACATCCCCTTAAATGTCCATAGCCAATCCATCTAATATAATAAGTCCAATTTTACGGCTCAGTTGGTAGATTTTAGTGGGTTAATATTTGTTGTTGGCTTTTTTGTAAATATGATTGGTTTGGGGTTTATTTGTTTTTTTTAACAGCATTTTTTTATGACAAAAACATTAAATTAAGTATTATTGTTTGGAGGATTGATATTTCATTTTAACATCATGCTGCTGGAGTCAATGTCTTGTGCTCTAAAAATGTTTAGAGATTTTCTAATACTTTTGCTCAAATGTTAGAGAGTTCATTTTTATGTCTGCATTCTTGTGCAGGTGCTCTCTACATTCCAGGACTCCTAGTCATAGATTCTGGTTTCCAGTGATAAATGTGTGTAGGCATTGGACCATCACCTATATGTCTATATCTTATTGCAAACCCATAGGCATTTCAACTCCATACAGAACTTCCCTCACTTTTTGGGAAGGCTTTTCACGTGATTTTGGAGTTTGTTAGTGATAAACTTCTGGGGCTACTATTTGCACAGGAAAGTATAGTAAACACATGTACGTTTACATTTACGGCATTTAGCAGACGCTCTTATCCAGAGTGACTTACAAAAGTGCTTTGCTATCTACTTAAGATTAACCTCAGCTAGTTTGAATAGGCTAAAATTCAAAGATACCTCTAAGTTAAGACACTACTAAACACAAATTAATAGGGTGACCACACTGCTATTTGCCCAAGTATTCTCTGAAGAGGTGGGTCTTCAGTCTGTGTTTGAAGACAGTGAGCGACTCCCAGGGGAAGCTCGTTCCACCACTTTGGTGCAGGACAGAAAAAAGCCTTGGTGCTTGTCTTCCGTGGATTTTTTGAGGGATGGCAGGTTGAGCCAAGCCGTACTTGAAGCTCGAAGGGCTCTTGGTGCAGATCGACTTTTGACCATTGCCATCAAGTATGGAGAGGCTGGTCCGTTCTTGGCTTTGTAGGCATTAGGGTTTTGAATCTGATGCGGGCAGCTACAGGAAGCCAGTGAAGAGAACCCAGCAGTGGAGTAACATGGCTGAATTTAGGAACATTGAAGACGACTCGTGGCGCTGCGTTCTGGATAAGTTGCAGGGGTCTGATGGTGTGCAGAGGGAGACCAGCCAGAAGAGAGTTGCAGTAGTCAAGTCTTGAAGTGACGAGAGACTGAACAAGCACCTGGGCGTCCTCTCTAGAGAGGAAGGGTTGAAATGTAGTTAAAGTGAAAGGGAACCAAAATAAAAGAATGTGAGGGGGAAGTACAGAAGCCCAGAAAAGGCTTGTACAAAGTAGTTTTCCTAAAAAAATAAATAAACTAAAAATAATAAATAATAACATTATTTTATTTATTATTATGTTATTAATAAACAAATAGATGTATTTGAATTAGTTAGAGAGTCAATATATTTTTGTATTCTTTTATTTGTGTCCATTTAATCAAAAGAGCATTTGTGAGGGCAGGCACTGGTGTTGGCCAAGCAGGCTTGACTTGCAGCTGACCTTGCATTTCATCCCAAAAGTGTTCAGTGGAGTTAAGAAACATTTGCAGGGTTACAGTCATGCTAGAGCAGACCTTCCACAAACTGCTGCCAGCATGTAGTTGTCTTTCCCTTCACTGGAACTAATGGAACCCTGTAAAACCCTGTAAAATTGCCAGAGACTATTATTCCTCCCTCACCAGCTTTACTGAAGACACTATGCAGTCAGGTAGAAAGCGTTGTCTATTAGCATCCAGACAGTGAAGTGTGATTTCTAATTCAAAAAACACCTTTCCAGAGTCCAGTCACTGAGATCTTCAGTTTGACAGATTCTACTGCCTGTGTTTGTCTTAGGAGAGAGAATGGCTATGTGCTTAATTTCATACTATGTTAGTAATAGGTATAATTGGGAGGAGTGGTCACATATTTTTGGCCATATAGTGTATATACAACATGTTTTCCAATATATGTCTTTTGTGAATGGACGTTAATGAATAATGACTGATATTTATTTAATTTTTTAGCTGCCTTGAAGCGAATGCTGAACTTCAATGCCCCACCCCTGAAGAATACAACAGCTGAACCAGTATGGAAGGTAGTGGCTCTATTAGTAGTCATTAATTATCTCAACTATTGATTCATTATTATATTTTTGTTTGCCAATTTGGTTTGTATTCTCTGCTTCTCTTATTAGGTCCTTATTTACGATCGCTTTGGCCAAGATATCATCTCTCCCCTTCTGTCTGTGAAAGAGTTAAGAGACATGGGAATCACTCTTCACCTGTAAGGAGCTGAAGTACTAAAATTGCTGTTATTTTTGTGATTTTAATTGTATATATGCATTTTAAATGTGTCTTTCTTGTCTCTCAGATTATTGCATTCAGACAGAGATCCCATTCCAGATGTCCCTTCCATTTACTTTGTAATGCCCACAGAAGAGAATATAGACAGGATATGTCAGGTAATTGTTAAAGCTGTAAGAATTAGGTCAGTTAGCTTTTTCAGGCTGTTTCAGAAGCTAGAATTGTCCTACAACAAGAACATCTGTTGATTTTGCTCACTGCAATAATGTTAAAACTTATAGGACCTGCGGAACCAACTCTATGAGTCCTACTACCTGAACTTTATCTCTGCAATCTCCAGAAGCAAACTGGAGGATATTGCAAGTGCAGCTCTTGCAGCAAATGCTGTGAACCAGGTGACCAAAGTAAGCCATGCTTTAAAATGATATATATTTTTTATGTTTGTTTATTTGTTTTTAATTCCCACCTATTAATTACGTTTCTGTCTTCAGTAAAATAAATCGGATGCTCCTTTCTGGGTGGGTGATGGTATCTGCCCAATGCAGATCCCTATTGCCACTGTATATTATATTGACTACTGACTGCAAAATATTAATGTCCACATCAGAACTAATCGCTTCACTCACCTAGTTGCTTTGTGGGGGCTCCTTAGTAGTCAGGATTGAAAACTATAAAGTTAGAAAATATCTAGTATCATATAGTCTCAACAGATCAAAGATGGCGTCCACTGTGGAAGTTTTGTCTGTGGCCTAAAACCTACAGAACTGAACTCTAAAACTGAAATTGCAAACCACTTCCATAGAGGCGCCTGATGACGTTTGAAGACTTATTTTGTAAAGCAGGATATCTAACATTATGTATCATTGTACAATTTTTTTGTCTTTCTGTAGGTGTTTGATCAATATTTGAACTTCATCACACTAGAAGATGACATGTTTGTCCTCTGCAATCAAAACAAAGAACAGATATCTTACCATGGTGAGTTGTCTGTTAGCAATAAAAAAGAGAATGACTGCAAAATGTTTTTGTCTTGCATAAACAGGACATTGTGGTCATTGTAGACTTAGTGGTTTCTGGATGGAAGTGACTCTTCAATGCTGGGATGCCCAAAAGACTCTCCATGAACTATTATAACATTATTGGTAGTTTAAAAGGTTTTTGGGAAATGTCAAAATACAAATGGCACTTACATGTGTTTTTTATTTCTGTATAATAAAGGACATACACTACTTCCATCAGCTTCATTAGAACTTCTTACCTTGTAAGGAGGCAACGTCACTGGCAACTCATTGGTCTGATGAGACCAGAACAGAGCTTTTTGGCCATCAGACTATGGCTGTGGCTGTTGTTATGGGGTCAGAAACTGGCCATTGGCCAAGCTAACAAACTGCCAGGCTAACAAAGTTAGCTTTTGTTTATGTTTATGGAAAATGCTTCTAACTATATGTCAGTAAGGAGGTCGGTAAAAACTACTTTATTACACTATTTAAATAGGTGTTCCTCAATTTTGGTCTTTATTGAGCCCACTTCCAGCTTTGTTCCTCATAAGATGTATGTAAGATATATATGAAAGATATTTGAGATACTTTTCATCTTTTGATCGTAATTGAGCAAATGATGTGGTGTTGCTTTAGTGACAAAATCTCTGCTTCTCTTTTAGCGATCAATAAGCCAGATATCATGGATACAGATATGGAGGCTATAATGGATACCATTGTGGACAGTCTTTTCTGCTTCTTTGTTACTCTCGGTAAGCACTTGTACATATAGAGGTGAAATCCAAGAATGGATTTAGAAGACCCTGATATAATCAGTACTTGAACACAATGTGTTTTGATTTTTGGTAGTACCCTTAACATTCACTAGATGGCAGCATTTCCCCCTGATTGTTTCTCAGTGATTGTAATTTTAGTAAGAAATCTGTGAAATTATGCATATATACATATATTAAGAACCTATTATGCTGTTAATTTATTTGGTTAAGATGAGACAGTTTTAATATACACTGATAGAAAAGGTCTTGCTGGAAAGACTAAGCATTTAAAAAGGGTGTTATGACCCTAATGAATAAAAAAAATGATATACTCAGATATGTCAAATGATATAATATGCGTGCCCACTCTAGCAGTGCTCTTAGAAATGTATATGGGGTCAAAACACAATTTCTAAATCTAACTTTGACCATAGAAAAGCTGAATGCGTTTCTTGTTTTTTACACTGTTGATGTCCGAACAATTAAGCCTTTGGTACATTCTTGTGTGCTTAGGCATAACGTGCACATAGGTCTAATGTGCCCTCCTTTTGGCAAGCAAGTGAGATTTCCTGTTTTCTTAGGTGCTGTCCCAATAATCCGATGTCCCAGAGGGAATGCAGCGGAAATGGTTGCTGTGGTAAGCTACATGTCTGTCCTGTCACGCCATTAAAGCCAGACTGAGGAATCTTTGTCTGCTCCTTACCCCTGAGGAAGGACTTATAGAGACTGTTTTACTAATCTCACCCCAGTGTGGCATTTATTTTTGTAGTAGTTAGTTCTCTGTGCATTGTCATAAATTCCATATTATTTGTACACTACAGAAACTTGACAAGAAACTAAGAGAGAATTTGCGAGATGCACGCAACAGTCTGTTCACCGGAGATACCATGGGTGCTGGCCAGTTCAGGTGAGAGAGAGAGAGAGAGAGAGAGACACACACACACACACACACACACACACTTGTACACTTACAGAGCATCTGACGAGATTAACATTCACATCAGCTTAAGTTATAAATCTTTGCTAAGTATTCATTCCATTACTTTTATGTACAAGAATTTAATATCCAGGACATAAGCCCCTAAGAAAGTCCACAAGCCCTGCTAGCTTTTCTTTTTGCCCACGTACACCATGTGCTCACTGGAGCTTCAACTTAAATTACAAAGAAATCTTTTCCCCTGCTGGCCTTCCAGTCCATCCTCCCTCAGTACCCAGCGCTCAACCCTGGGAAGCTCAAAGAATGATCCAGAAGGAGAGATTGGTTTCATTGCTGGAGCAGAAAGCCCAGAGGGGGAGAGATTAATCATCTGTTTTTTTTTGTTGTTGTTTTTTTTTTTCCTTTCATTCTCTCTGTCTCTCTCTCTCTCTCGCCCTCCCTTTCTCGTAGTTTCCAGAGGCCTCTATTTGTTCTTGCCGACCGCAACCTGGATCTTGCCACCCCACTCCATCACACATGGACTTACCAAGCCCTCATTCATGACGTCCTGGTAAGGAGGCCTGAAAGAAACTCATGGTGACCATCGTTGGGCCCATAGCATTTGTTTATACTGACATGGTCCCAACTTCTCTAAGTATTAATCTGCTTTTTCCTTCTGTGAAATGGAAACTTTCAAGTTGCAACGTATGGAAAGATGGAATGATTGCAGTTATCATATGGATGACAAAGGGGTTTCATGAAGTGTGGAATGTACGCACTAAGTTGTTGGTGTGCGCCAATGAACATAAATACTTAATTTTTCCAGAATCCCTCTGAAAATGATTCTGTCCTATTAAAGTAAGCCTCTAGCTCTCCACAGGGCTGTTAAAATTATTGTGCAGTTGGAATGCTTCTTTTGTCTTACTCTTTCGTGTTTATGATGACAGTCATTACTATGAATGTCACAGATTTTTTCCAACATGTCATGAGGCAAGGGTGAGACTTGAGTATAATTAATATAGTATTGTGGCTGAGAATCTGTCGTTGTATGTGTGTCCATCTATTAGGGCATCAACAAACACCTACAGTGCATCCGGAAAGTATTCACAGCGCTTCACTTTTTCCACATTTTGTTAGGTTACAGCCTTATTCCAAATTGTATTAAATTAATCTCTTTCCTCAAAATTCTACACAAAATACCCCATTATGACCATGTGAAAAAAGTTTTCTTGAGAGTTCTGAAAATTTATTAAAATTAAAAAACAAAGAAATCATATTTACATAAGTATTCACAGCCTTTGCTTAATACTTTGTAGAACCACCCTTGGCAGCAACTACAGCCTCAAGTCTTTTTGAATATGATGCCACAAGCTTGGCACACCTCTCTTTAGGCAGTTTTGCCCATTCTTCTTTGCAGTACCTCTGAAGCTCCTTCAGGTTGGATGGGAGACGTCTGTGCACAGCCATTTTCAGATCTCTCCAGAGATGTTCAATCGGATTCAAGTCTGGGCTCTGGCTGGGCCACTCCAGGACATTCACAGAGTGGTCCTGAAGCCACTCCTTTGAGATCTTGGCTGTGTGCTTCGGATCGTTGTCCTGCTGAAAAATGAACCGTCGCCCCAGTCTGAGGTCAAGAGCGCTATGGAGTAGGTTTTCATCCAGGATGTCTCTGTACATTGCTGCATTCATCTTTCCCTCTATCCTGACTAGTCTGGCAGTTCCTGCTGCTGAAAAACATCCCCATAGCATGATGCTGCCACCACCATGCTTGACTGTAGGGATGGTATTGGCCTCGTGATGAGCAGTGCCTGGTTTCCTCCAAACATGACGCCTGGCATTCACACCAAAGAGTTCAATCTTTGTCTCATCAGACCAGAGAATTTTGTTTCTCATGGTCTGAGAGTCCTTCAGGTGCCTTTTGGCAAATTCCAGACGGGCTGCCTTGTGCCTTTTACTAAGGAGTGGCTTTCGCCTGGCCACTCTGCCATACAGGCCTGATTGGTGGATTGCTGCAGAGATGGTTGTCCTACTGCAAGGTTCTCCTCTCTCCACGGAGGAACGCTGGAGCTCTGACAGAGTGACCATCGGGTTCTTGGTCACCTCCCTGACCAAGGCCCTTCTCCCCCGATCACTCAATTTAGATGGCCGGCCAGCTCTAGGAAGAGTCCTGGTGGTTCCAAACTTCTTCCATTTACGGATGATGGAGGCCACTGTGCTCATTGGGACCTTCAAAGCAGCAGAAATTTTTCTGTATCCTTCCCCAGATTTGTGCCTCGAGACTATTTTGTCTCGGAGGTCTACAGACAATTCCTTTGACTTCATGCTTGGTGTTTGCGCTCTGACATGCAGTCAACTGTGGGACCTTATATAGACAGGTGTGTGCCTTTCCAAATCATGTCCAATCAACTGGATTTACCACAGGGGGACTCCATTTAAGCTGTAGAAACATCTCAAGGATGATCAGTGGAAACAGGATGCACCTGAGCTCAATTTTGAGCTTCATGGCGAAGGCTGTGAATACTTACGTAAATGTGATTTCTTAGTTTTTTATTTTTAATAAATTTTCAGAACTCTCAAGAAAACTTTTTTCACATGGTCATAATGGGGTATTTTGTGTAGAATTTTGAGGAAAGAGATTAATTTAATACAATTTGGAATAAGGCTGTAACCTAACAAAATGTGGAAAAAGTGAAGCGCTGTGAATACTTTCCGGATGCACTGTATTTTAATAGTCGATTAAACTATCGACGATTGAAATAATCGATTATTCCGAACAGAAAGGATTTGATAATTCGGATATAAAAGTCAGTAATTTTAGTTTTCAGTTTAAAAGGATTTTATGTTTCTGCTACCGTTGTATTGGTGACTTCTATCTTAGCACATTGTCGACCCTCTTCCGCTTGTGGTGTGAACAAGCAAGTTGATTGGCTCATTTGCTGAAGGGCAGGACTTCATCCGTAAACAGACGTCATGTTGAGTTTTACCGGAAGTCCCATTAATATTTCACCCAGTGACAGTCTCCTCCTTTGTAACTTCTCTGGGTTGACGCCCTTTTTTTTTTTACAGTCAGGCCGTTTCCATATGAGACTCCCGCACCTCACAAATATGATGCACACACCAGAGTGATAGTGCTGGAGATGTGTGACCATGTTGCCTTCTGGCTAAATAACAGTTTGATCCACACACTCCGTTTATATGACTGTTTTCACTGCGGCTCTGCTTCTAGATGGAGGGAATTGTTACTGTAAAAGGTAACAGCAGTATTTAAAAAAGTATTTCTTACTGTTATGGTTTAACTTTGGTGATTTAACCTGTGAATCACATGCGTCCCGACCTGTTCCTAGTTAGTGTGAGAAGCACGCGTTATGCCCCCACCAACTAATCTATTTTAGTTGACTCAGTCGTTTAGTCGCTATGCCGCTACCATTCTCACTGCAAAGAAGCTCTCCAAGCCCACTACACATTTTTAAAAAAATTTTAATGTGGATGTTTGACTGTTACCACATTAGATAAGTCACCAGAAATGTTGTGTGCAATAGCAGCCATATGCTTCCTTTTATTATATGTTGTTGTGCTGCATGTAATTTTGTCATTTTTCCCTTTCTTGGTCCTATGTGCATTTCAGGATCTGTACCTTAACAGGGTCAGTTTGGAGGAGTCCCCAGGGTCAGATGTTAGTCCCGCAGGGGCTCGACCCAAAAAGAAGAATAAGAAAAGCTATGATCTCACTGCTGCTGACAAGTTTTGGCAGAAGCACAAAGGAAGGTGAGTAGCTAGTGTTTTCGACCCTTGGATCTCTCCGTGGACTGATATGATGTAGGGTCCAGAAATGGATGTTATAATAACTTACGTAAGCACAGAAAAGCTGCACGGTATCATTTGATTTTAAGTGACGCATGAAGACGGTAGATGGAATGTTTTAAATGCTCTTTAAGTGCTCATTGCTCTGTGAGGTAGAACAGATTATGAACTTCAAAAAAACCCTGATTTCATTCAGTTTAAGTGGAAAAACATGGCTAGATAGAGCCTGAAATATTATTTTAGTGTTGTTTTTTTAGTTTGGTAAAGAACTTTAAAGAGTCTTCTACCCAGAATAATAAAAGGTAGAAGGAGAAGACAAAAGTCCTTAAATAACAGTAAAATGTGTTTAATTTGACAAAGTTCCTTTGGAACTCAGATCACGTCTACTGATTTATTGGTGTCCCCATTTGTCAATGGAATGATAACTTGAAATGAATTTTGGTCCAAAAGGGACTTCACCTGCCAGAGTTTAGTGTTGTTGCTATGTGTACTTTTTCAGCCCGTTCCCAGAGGTCGCGGAATCGGTGCAGGAAGAGTTGGATACATACAGAGCCCAAGAAGACGAGGTCAAGCGCCTCAAGAGCATCATGGTAAGTAGAAAATCACAATTTCACGTTCTGTCAAGTAAGACCAGTGCTGAGTGGTTTCTACGTGATGTATTTCTGAAACAGCTTGTTTACTTTTTGGTTTTCATAGGGTTTAGAGGGCGAGGATGAGGGCGCCATTAGCATGTTGTCGGATAACACTGCCAAACTTACCTCAGCTGTTAGGTAAGACACCCTAAAAACATAATGGCAAGCATGACAAAAACATGTTGTGTTAGAGTTGTTTGTTGACATAAGTCTATACTCGATTGCACTGTGGCACCACAGGTAGTGCACAGCTGTGTCGCACAGCTCCAAGGGCCTGGGGTTGTGGGTTTGATCCACACTCCGGTCTATCTATGAAGTTGGTGAGTTTTTTCATATGTCCGTGAGGGTTTCCCCTGGTTTCCTTCCACTTCCAAAAACACTCATGGTAGGTGAACTGGCTGTGCTAAATTGCCCGCTTGTTGGGCTGCCTTGCACCCAATGGTCCTGGGTAGGCTCCAGGCCCACCACAATCCCGACCAGGAAGAAGGGAACACATACTCTTGGTGTTTTTTCATGTTATCTGTGCTGAATGTATGAAGTAAACCGTTCTGACCTCCTAAATGCAGCTTTCTTGAAAGTGTTTCTCTCTCCAAACAGTTCTCTTCCTGAGCTTTTAGAGAAGAAAAGACTGATTGACCTCCACACCAACGTTGCCACAGCAGTTCTGGACCACATCAAGGTGAAAACTTTAATAGGAACAAGTTTTTTACATCTTTTCAATTACATTGTCTCTGCATGTTCCATGATTTTCTTAAGGCCCGCTGTTTTTCCATGACTATTGACTGACCTGTATGGTCTGCCCACAGTCTCGCAAGCTGGATGTGTACTTTGAGTATGAGGAGAAGCTAATGAGCAAATCCACTATGGACAAATCCCTTCTGGACATTATCAGTGACCCTGATGGTGAGGCTGTATGACCTATACGTGTACAGGCTTCTATTACCTTTGCTTTCACTGACAAATTCTGTTGGTTCTGCTGTGTTTTTCTTAAAATGAGTAATAAACTGTACAATTAAGTTCAATTAATGGTACTCTGCACTCTTTTGCTCCCTCATAAGCGTGTGCCTATTCTATACATTTGCAAAGTTTCCAGGAATCATTCGATCATAGGAGATCAAACAAAACAAAATGTTTGAGTAACTTATGCCCCCATCCCTTACTAGGAATTTGTTCCACCTTCTTCTTCATCCAGTTTTCTTCCCCAAAATTAGCCTCCTGAAATACATCTTGTCCCTGGAGAGAGGCGGTCAGCTTTAAAGACATTTTGTGATGCTAACAGAGGACAGAATGCGTTTTCTCTCTGGCCAGCATTGTGGGATTTTTTTTTTTTTGGTTTTGTTTTTTGTCGAGGCTTTCATGTCTTGATCTCCCCAGGCTCTTTAGGTTCATAGGTTTCTGATGAGTACACAAGCTGATCCACGGACATTAGCTATGATAATAATTAACATTAGCTTGCCAAGTTCAAAAACTATACAGAGTTGCATTGTTCTGTAGAGGCATGGATCTTGGATTTCAATGTTTCTCTCTCACAGTGGACACCTCTCTGCTCTTAAAATAAACCATGAGCTGTTACTGGACAGGAAATGTTTATGGTTGGACTTTTTTTTTTGTTGGTAGCTGGTACCCCAGAGGATAAGATGAGACTCTTCCTGATATACTACATCACGTCCCAGCAACCCCCATCTGAGGTAAGACTGCATGCTTCTGTCACCACCCCACCATCAAAGATCTCCTGTGCTATTGGTAGTTGTCCCTTTGAACAATAAAATAAACCTTGTGGGCCTGCAGCATCCTGATGATTCTGGAGGTGGCTTGTGGTACCCTATCCTGGTGTGCGCTTTCGGTAATGCAGTGGTTTATTCTAATTAGTGGTAGACGCATGGATTTCAATGTGTAGGACAGCACCAAGCCAAACACAGCATGACTTATCCTGCGATACCCTGCATGTGCTCTTAAACCATACTCTCAGACCGTCCTCAAAAGCCTTCTTGTTCTGTGGGACACATGTGGCGCAGATTTGAGGAACACTGACACCCTTTGATGCCACGGCCAAGCATTATTACTCTTGTAGCCTGATAATGCAGGATTGTTCAGCTCATGGCAAGGTCTCTCCTGTTGGACGTTACTTAACCAACCACAAGTATGGCAGTGTGACTTCCCTCTGCTCAGAGGTAGGGAGATGGAGCCAAGGGACCAAGCTGGGATGTGGATGACCCCAGACTGGCCCGCATCCAGGCTTCGCTGCCTCCACAGCAGTGACCACGGATCACCCCTAAAGTTTAGGTCCTTCTCAGCAGAGGAAGTGTTCTGAGCAGTGCTGTGGGCAGAGGACCCTGCTGTCTCCACCTATCACGTTGATCAATGCAGGCGGTTGAAGCATGTCGTCTCCAAAGGGGGATTGTGTGTTTATAGGACTAACGGCTGAAGTCAAACAGGAAATCTTTGTCCACGATTTGTGGTGTCCTTTCTTTGATCTGCGTCCTTCTGGACTGCAGCAGATTATTGTTGGCTGATGATTCGCTCAAACTCAGCCATTTTGTTGTTTGTTTTCTGAGTCAGTAATGATGCTGGTGAAATCAGAATGTCCTCCACGCTAATGTGGTGTAGACTTCACATCCTTCATATAGAAGGGTGCTGACGGAACACTAATTGCTGGTAATCTATCTCAGATCAGACGTTACATACGTATGTAAATAGTGTGCCTTGTTATTTAGTCTCCAGTAGGAATGTCAAAAGTATATATTTCCTTAAGGCTCAGACGTTTTGTTCTTTGCAGGGAGACCTCGAGCAATACAAAAAGGCTTTGATTGACGCTGGCTGTGACCTCTCCCCCTTGAACTACATTAAGCAGTGGAAGTGAGTTCTCGCCAGTGTCAGCAAACAGTTCATAATGTTCCATTACAATTTCATAGTCACTGCAGTAAATTCAGCAGAAAAATAATAAGAACAGCAGCTTTGCAACTAATATAATACATTTTCCAGGGCTTTCACAAAGATGGCAGCTGCACCGGCCAATTATGGCAACAGTGGAGTGAAACCAATGGGGTATGAATCTACACAATATTAAAATTTCACGAAAGGAATAATTTTGTTGATACAACGAAGTTTTACAAATGCAGATATTTCAGATGCCCTTCGTGTTGTTTCTCAGCCTTTTCTCCAGAGTGATGAACACTGGTTCGCAATTTGTTATGGAAGGGGTGAAGAATCTGGTGTTGAAACAACATGTGAGTACAAACCCACTGTTATGACTGAAGAGTTGTCAAGGAGGCAATCCCTCAAATATGCATGCTTACCAAAGTACCTTTCGGCTGCTAACGAGGAGAAGTGACAATACATTTGTGGATTGGCCGTATTGGCTTTCGCAGTAGGTGGCATTGTTTTTATCAAGGGTTCCTAATCTTTCTCGGCCCACGGTTCCAGACTTCTGTCAAGAAAAATACTAAACTCTAAATCTCTGAAACCTGGTGTTCCAACTTTCAGCTGAATATTGTTACTGTCATAATCATTTTTCCAGATTTTTAACTTAATGATTCTGACTGAGTCACTAATATAACAGAGAACAGTTGTATTAAGACTTGAATGTGTCCCATTAAAGTGCTTATGAAAAATAGCAATTATATTTATAAAAGTCTTATTTATGATCAGATTCTTATACATATAGGCTATAAACAGTATAAACAATTCCTACAACCTAAAACGACAAGTAATTGGATAGGAATACAGCTGTTTTTGCTTGTGAATACTAACAGTCAATAAATCAGTAATCCAGCCCACTTTGAAATAAATGTGTGTGTTGGTTAAAGTCCAAAGAGAAAAAACAGCCATGCCAGAAAAAAAATAATCAACTAAAATATTGAATGAGTGAAGTTAGGAAGTTAAGAATAACTTCCTAAGAAGTTTTTTTTAATATATCAAGAACACAATCATTGAGGTAAGTAGATTGCCCTTAAGAGAAAAATATATCGGTATGATCTTAGAGGGTTCACCACAAAGTAGTCCAAACCTTTGATAAACTATGAGAACTGAAATGACAGTTCACAATGATGTGGGAATCACATCAATATCTCCTAATAGGTACCTACAATATTTACCTGCTGAAGCACAAAGATGGAGCAGTCAGAATTTGGCACCACCAGCTTGAATCCACGAACCCAACATGCCTTGTGTAAATAGTCCAGGCTGGTGGTTGTGGGGTTATGGTATGCAATGTTAACAGAGGCTTAACCTATTTAATGGCATCTGTCCAAAAGCAAATCATTGCTGCCTTAGCAGAGTAGAATCTGGCTGCTTCATGCTCCAGGATAGAAATGTCCAGAAAATGTATTGCTATCTATATCGGTAGCATTATTTTACTTACTCTGGACAAGCATAAATTTGTATGACTGTATTAAAGGGGAGATCAGAGCCAGCATCTGATGATATCTGTAGGGTGCAACGTGTAGACCATTATCGGTTCCAAGAGATTTGTTAATTTGTCTGTTTACAAATAAAATTTTTTAAAAACAGTGACCGTTTGTTTTTTTCACTTTCCTGTAATTGTTTCCTTGTAATTCTTAAATCCAGTGTCATCAAATGTGCAGAGCATTTTCTCAATAAACAAAGATATAATTAAAACTGTGCTTAACTCACACTTCAATGAAATCCCAACCACGGTCATCATCAAATTCTTCAACCTCCAATCTGATGGTTAAGAAGCCTTTTCTTTTTTTTTTTTTTCTGTTTTTTTTCTCTTTCTCAAAATTTGCCCTTCGTCCGGAGGACTGTGTGAGCTTAAAATCCATCTACATAAATTCTCTCCCAGTCTAAGTAGTTCTTACTTAGTGGTGTTAGGTGCAGTTGTTTTTGCTCACAATGAAAAGGCAATGTTTAGCAAAGACAAACTGTTATATATTAAGAACCAGGATTTAAAAAATGCACTGGTACTTTTTCCACTACCTTCTCTGTGGGACAAAATAGGACAGTCTACGCTTTAAGTAAAAAGGGTTATGTGTGGGACTGCAAAAGAGTTCATTGACTGGTAGCAATAGTGGAACTGGTTTTGGCGCTTATTGGACTATTTGTAAAAGGTTATATGGAGAACCATTGGCAGAATGTTTTCCATCATTTCGATGTGCAGAGAACCAGTTAGGCAAAAAAAAAAAAAAAAAGTATTATTGTTGTTATTATTATATATTTGTTTTTTTAGAGAAGCATTGCTTTTCCTAAGGACTAAGCAGCATTAAAGTTCTTGGTGGTATCTTGTTAGACGTCTTTGTTGTTCTGCATTTCCCATTACTGATTAATTGTCATTCTTTTTCCTCCTGTGTAGAATTTGCCAGTTACTCGGATCTTGGACAACTTGATGGACATGAAGTCAAATCCGGTGAGCTTTCTCTGTCCACTTCCGACACTCCAGACATTCTTGTTGTTAGACACCTGAATTGATAACAAAAACTGACAACTATAATGAATAGTAAACTTGCTTCTATTTGACTGCAATTGTGGCTGCAATTACCAAAGATAAATAAAAAAGGGAATCTGGGGAAAAAAGGGGTAACTTAGCTTCTGCATTTCATGGTTGTAGCATTTTGTGTTTTTGTATCCCTTTGCTGCCTAGTTTCATTAGCTTGTAGAGTGTGCACTGCTTTTGGACACATGATTTGCCCTGTACAGAGCAGTGAAGAGGCTCTTTCAGGATCTCAGAAAGGGCACAGTGCAGGCAATCTGATCTGCACTTTTAAGGCGCACCGTCTCAACCAGGGAACACCTGTAGAGAGAGAACAGGGAGAGGAGGGGGAAGGAAAGGAGGAGGGAAGAAGAGAAGTGAGATGAGTAGAGCGAGCTTACAGTGAGCAGACACTAAAGTATTCGGTTTCTGGAGCTCAGGGATTTGGAATAGTTCCATTAGCTTCTCTTTAAAAAGTTTCTTCTACGTACAAGTTCTGTATAATTGTGTAGTAATGATCCTCTCTGGAGTCTGAGCTCGCTGTGTGTATTTAAAAGGTTTAGGTTTGTTGGCAGTCATGCCAAAATTGCATTGGCCAGACCGCCCAATTTCTTTAAAAAGCAAGCATGGTGTGTCAAAGTGACCATCCAGCTCCACTCTAGTGGGATGCAAAAGAGTGACTAAATAAAAAGAGCTAGGTAGAATAGTTGAATACAGCTTGGGAAGTGAACTGCTGGCGGAAATGATTTTTTTTTCTGTAAATATTAGTCACTTCAAAAATATTGAATAGTGGCATGTGAAAAGCATTAGACTTTTAAAGTCTCAATAGGATTGGTTAGGCAGGTAGGAATCAAAAATGAAAGATTCCACTCTAGTGTATTAAAGTTACAAGTAGCCAAATAATCAGAGAGTGGTAGTGCACTGTTTTCCTATGCAGTGTTGCTTACTTAAAACATCATCTGCATAGAATTGTCATCAGAAGGCAACCTTACCTGTGATTCAAGTCAACATATGAAGTATGCAAAACAATATCAAGGCAATACAGTTTGGCATCTTGGAAACCAGTGCTGTGAATTGATGAAATAAATGACGCAGAATGACTCGCGACCCCCTGGCCATAATGATGGAGCATTAGACCACTGAACCCCCTAAAATCAACAAATTATATAATGAGGATTGTATCTTGATTTGCTGCTTAGAATTATATAGATTGGAAATAAGTGTGTGCATTTGAACCCTGTGCTGTCCTTAAATCCTCATGCAACAGAAATGAAGCTTTTAAACAGAGTGTGCTTGGTCAAGCAAGTTCCGAACGTCTCTGTGTATGTACCCCATGAGCTTTGTGTTGGTAGAGAAATTTCCCTTTAGCACATTGGTTCTTTTCAAGTTGTTCTTGGACCGTTTTAAAGGGAAAATCTGCCTTTGAAAATGTCTCGAACTGCCGAGGTTGTGTGGGGGGAATGATTGATGCTGATCTTTTATAAATGTGGAATTGTGCAAAAAGGATATGATGTGGCGAATCCTCGACACCCTTTCCAGTAATAAGACTTCTGGAACTCTTCCCAAATAAAACTTCAAGAGCGTGCTCTCTAGAAGCACGCTACTCCCTAGACATATTCTCAGCTAATGTTATGGTCTCACCCTGTAAAGGTTTAATTCTGGAACTCAACACCTCCTCTTATCTCTTGTAGTGTGTTGTATATATTTCTCTTGTAGTAAATATATGTAACACACTACAAGAGATAAGAGGAGGTGTTGAGTTCCAGAATTAAACCTTTACGTGTGTGTGTGTGTGTGTGTGTGTGTATGTGTATATGTGTGAGTGTGTGTGTGTGTGTATATATATATATATATATATATATATATATATATATATATATATACACACACCACTAACCTCTTAGGTTCTTACTCTGTGACACTAAGAACTTCTGAAAACACCCTCATCACCTTGCTCTTTCAAAAAGCTCCAGTGGAAAGATTACCAGATCTCATTACAGACTGGAAATGCTTCTGTCCGAACCCAGCATCCCTCCCCACCCTGACCATACGCTTGAATCGGACATAACAATATTATCATTTTCTCAGCTACTGGAGTTACAGAGCCCTGTACAATACAGCTCTTGTTGATGGGGGGAAGCGGAGGCAGGGAGCTAGATCCTACAGTCTCTGCCCCCTCGTCAGATGGTCCTCTCAGAGCCGCGTTTTATCGACCTGGAGCGTCCATGAAAACAATAGTGGCGGGCTCTAAGAGCTGTGTTCCCGACTTGTTATTAGCGTTAGCCATTGCCCAGCGAAGGAGTAAACTGATAGCACAAAAATCTGGAGCATTTAGGCCTTTGGAAGCACCCATGGTGCTCCTCTTTCAGTGAGTATTTCTTCTTGTGGTGAAGTATGTGCTGGAGTGTCAGGCCTGCCTGGCCAAGCTGACTGAGGTCCTGTGGGAGATGAGACAGGCTTGGCCATGGCCAGTAGGGAGGATGAATATGGAGGACCAAAGCCATCGTCCGCCGTCTTCTGAGACAGCTCTCTCAAATTGCGTAAATAAGCCAAGCGGTAGTGTCTGAGTTTTTCTGCTGAATTCTGCTATTTGTGGGTCATCACCCCTGGACAAATGGTTGCCGGGAATCATTAGAATCTTCTCGATAAAGGATTAGTACAGACTAATGAGAGTGGCTTTTTTAAGCTGTTACTTGGTTTGTGTGTTGCATGTTGCTCATTCTGTGCTCTGTTTTTGTAGGAGACTGATGACTACAGGTACTTCGATCCAAAGATGCTCCGCGGCAGTGAAAGGTATAAGGGTTTGGGGGTAGTTTTGACAACCATTTCCGTTTGCTGGCGTCAAATCTGTATATTTTATCTAAGCCATGTTTCTCCCCCCCCCCCCCCAATATTATGATAAGACCATTGGAATTTAAAGCACAGTTATATCTTTGTTACATATACATCATACAAGGCAAATTTTAAGTTAAGAAAGCAAGCATCCTGCCAAGATATTTTTAGAGTATTACGGTATGAAAACATCTTCTGATGCTTATCTAGGGCACATCGGCAGTGATGTTACCTGGGGTCCTTGGATGTTTCGGGTCTTTTGGGTCTTTCAACATAAGATGCCCTCACATAGGCAACCCGGCTGGGGTTGATCAGGCCTCAGCTTGTGCACTAGAAGCTGCCTCCCACAAATAAACTTGATTCAGAGCCATCTATAGGCTTTCTCTTTTTCCTTGTGTTACTGTAGATGACTTTCCTCTTTCTCTAACCTGGAATGCCCAGTGCAGAATATGCCCAGTCGCAGATATCATTTTTATTATTGTGTTAGCTGTGTTTACACACCACCAACATAAAATGAACAAATGAATTAATTCCTCTTTTTATTTTACCTTTCCAGCTCCATTCCGAGAAACAAGAACCCATTTCTGGAGGTAAGCTTGAACAGTCTATAATAGTTTACTCTTGGGGCAAAGTGGACAGGTTTAGGACGTTAAGACGTGAGTTATGCGATCATAAGTATCTGGACAGTGACCCAATTTTTCTAAATTTTGCCTCTATACACAACGTTAATGGATTTGAAATATTGCAGTCCATTTTGCATTAACTGTTTGGGAACTTTTTTACACAGTCCCTCCATTTTACTAGTCCAGAAGTAATTGGACAAATAACTGCCAAGCAGTTTTATGACCACATGTGGCCTGTTGCCTCATCAAACCACATATGGAGGTTCACTACCATGAACAGGACTGCTTACAAAATGTAAACATTTATATGAGTGGTCATTGTTCTGTGTGTTTGGAAACTAAAGGCCTTTTCTTTTTCTTTCTTTCTTTTTTATTTATTTATTTATTTATTTTACACAGTTCCTCCATTTTCACTGGCTCAAAAGTAATTGAACAAATAACTGGCAAGCAGTTTCATGGCCAGGTGTGTTCTGTTGCCGTAACCAAGCATAACATCCAAGAACAAAAAGGTCAGATCAGACTCATAGAAAACAATAAAAACAAAAAGCCTGCCCAGATCTGCCCAGTGTTTAGGGCATCTAAACCGAATTGGAGATCAAAATAAAGTGCTCATAATCTGAACCCTTCCACATCAACTGTCAAAAATGGTGGAGGCTGTGTTATGGCATGGGCATGTATGCCTGCCAATGAAACAAAGACACTGGTGTTTTGTTTTTTTTTTGTTTTTTTTAATAAACATACTGCAAAAGCTACCCAAAAGCTTCTTAATGCAAAGAAATTGCATGTTCTTAAATTACCTAATTAAGCTGCTTTTTACTTACTGAAGACCAAACTAAAGGCACAAACACGCAGCAACTGAGGGTGACTGCAGTAAACGCCTGGCAAAGAACCTCAAGGGTGGAAACTCTGTTTGATGATATGCAGGGTTTCCATTGTCATTGACTGCCATGGATTCGCATCCAAGTATTAAAATGAATCCTTATATTTAAATTTGTTAAAAGTAATTGTCCTGTTACCGTAAAATGGAGGAAACATATATATCTGTAATTCATAAATAATTAGTGCAATATTTTAAAAGTTAAAAGTCTACACGTCAATCACATATTAGGCTTTATTTTATATTCATTGTGGTGGTATAGTAATAACAATAACAAAATACAAAAATTATGTCACTGACCAAATACTTATGGACTTCATTCATCATGAAGAATAAACACAGTCATGGGCTTGAGTTTGCCCTCTGGTGTCTAACCTGGACTCCTACATTTGGAACTGTATAGCATCAAAAGAGGTTTCTTTTTTTCCATGATCTGTGTCTCTTTAATCAAAGCAGAGTACTTTTCAAAGTTAACAATTTTGCTTGCTCTCTTTTATGTGTGTGTGTGTGTGTGTGTGTGTGTGTGTGTGTGTGTGTGTGTGTGTGATTTTGGCGCATGGCTACTGTGATCTGGGAGTGGCTGAATGTTAATCTGCGCTCAGGTAGTGCAGAAGGCCTTCTGTTCTCTGTCCTGAGCTCTGGATTAGGCCCTGCTGCTCAACGGATAATAAAGAGGCCTAAATCCTGCTTTTTGGAATGGCACTGATGTCGAATGGCTACGGCCAATTTGTTTTCCTAAAAGAAAAGTGTAAATAATAAATATAAAAGGGTCTACACAGTATTGAACAGGAGATTTTTAAGATTCTTTAAGATGCAGAACCATGTACAAACCCCATACTGAGGTTCTACATAATAGAGAACAGTGATTAAAAATGTAAACAGTTCTAGGAGTTGTCTATGAGTTATGAAATCTGTGCATTATTTTACAGGCTATTGTGTTTGTCGTTGGTGGAGGCAACTATATAGAATACCAGAATCTTGTTGATTACGCAAAGGTATGCTCTTAAAGTGCTAAATGACTTTGTTGTTACCAATGATTGATAAAGGTGATGATTTTTTGGTTTGGGTTTTTTTGCAGGCCAAACAGGGGAAGAAAGTGCTGTACGGCTGTAGTGAGCTGTTCAGTGCGGCACAGTTCATTAAACAGGTATCTCTCTTAGCATGTAGAAGACTGCACCACTACACACTGGCTGTATGTATGGCTGTACTCGTGTCAGTTTGCGTCACAGTTGAGCTGAGGATGACGAGTAACAAAAATATCTCAAATTCATGGACTAAACGCATTCAAAATTAAGTGCCACTGACTGAGAGCGCTGGAACGACACTGCTCCAAGCGCACTGGAATGCTTTTTGCCTTCCTAAGCAAATCTTTCTTAGCGCACTTTGTCTTAACAAAGCTGACACCAAGTCATAACGTGTCAGTCCTTCAGTAAATATTTTCATCAGTTTTGCCCATTTTTGTCCTCACCTGTATATTTACCTCCTTCCCACTCTCTGAACGAGTAAACACTTATCATGTCTCTTTCCTTCTTTATCATTTTTCTATGTAGCATGAAGGCTAAAATACTACCCAGTGTGTAAAGCAGTACTTTGTACTGCTTGTATTTGTTTAAGCATTTAAATTGAATCACTTTTCAGTGTCTGCGAGACATTTGGTGACAGGCTTGTTCACATCATTCTCATTTCTCCACAGCTCTCCCAGCTGGGTCAGAAGTAGGACACGCCCTGGGTCCCAATTTTCCAGCATTTAAATCCGCAATCAGATCCTCTTCATACAACATTGTCCTTCTAACAGCAGAGTTGCTGATATTCCATGTACTTTCTAATCTTTTATTTAATGAAATCGCTTGGTTAACTCTCTCAACAATAAAGTTTAACAGTCTTACACAAAACCTCACCCATGTTTCTGTGCATTTCTTGCCCACTCACTGGTCCATATGCGCTGCAGCTGGCTAATTTTGCTAGATGTTAGAAATAACTATGGTTCCATGCTTCTTGCCATCAGCAGCTTAAATCAGAGAGGGCACGATTGGCCTTGCTTTCTCAGGGAGGGTTGATGGCACCTCCTTCTTTTCATATCACTTCTAGTGGGATGTTGGTCAGCACATGCATCTGTTAGCTGTTGTAGCCGAGCTGGGGAGCTTTCCTCCGAGCGACTACCTAGCAATGCTGCAAGTGCAGCAGTTTGAAAAGAGGCGTTGTGGACGAAACGTGCTAGTCTTCATACTCCTAGTTTTGAGGGCTTTGCTAGTGATCAGGCTTCACACGAATGGGGATTGGGCCTTCCAAATTGGGTAGAAAATGGGGTACAGTTAGTAATTAATAATAAAAAAAATAGATAAATTGATGATGAAGAGAAGCATTTTGAGAGTGTAAATTTATGAGAAGATAAATAGAAAGCGTCCTGGTCCTAGCAACATATTTACATGTTAGTAGCTGACAGACTTGCTGACATCTGAGGAGTCAGACAGCAGAGCTAAGTGTCTTAAGTGATTTGACGGCAGGGACTGACGCTGTCCCAGACGATCTCTATGCTTAACGGGATTAGGAAAGTAGCACATTGTCCGTAATCTCAGATGCAGTGTGATGTTCTGTTACAGTTTGGTCAGCTTTAGCTCCTCAATTAAGAGCAGTGTGTCTGTAGGCGGACAGCTTGACTGGTCACATCTTTCATCTGATGAACGTGCGGACAGAGCTTCATCACAGTAGTCTTTACCAAGAAGATGACCGCAAGATTGTGAAACCCAGCGCAGTGGAAACTGGAGCCTGAGTTCAGCCTAATTTAAGGAGTGCAGACATTACTTTATTTCTTTTAAAAAAAACAAAAACATGAATTTGCTCGAATTCTCAAATGTTACAAAGTATCGCGTTTCAGAGGGAGGAGAGACAGCCATTGGCGTGTATTTGGTTTTGCTGGGTAATATTGCAGAGATTGTACTGTGTTTTAGTGTCTGATTTGTTTAACCATTTATTTCCCAAAGGGTTTCTTTGGAAAACCGGGGAATTTTTAATGTGTGGGTTTCTCTCATTTTGATAGGCTGGCTCTCGTGGATTGGAAATGGAGTTGTAATATTAATGTTGACCAAGCAGTGGAAGTCTCTTGAACCGCAGGACTTCTTAACACTTAACCTTGCAGTGTCTGATGCTAGTATTGCCATTTTTGGGTATTCTCGTGGAATTCTCGAAGTTTTTGATGTGTTCAAGGATGAGGGGTACCTTGTTCGGACATTTTGGACATGTAAGGTAAGCAGAATTTTTTTACCTACAGATTTTATGCCAAAAATAATGAATAACAAAATTTGAAAAGAATTTGCATAATTTTCTGTGTAAAAGACTTTTTGTATTGCTCTGTCAAAACAATAGATGTTTTTGTTTACCTTACAACCTTACCTTACCTTACAATGTAAAATTGGAAAAAAAAAATATTTCACCGGGTATCTTTAAAGTAATATATAAATAATACATATATAATCCTTTCCAGTTCTCACCACTGGTAATAAATGATGAAATTTCCAGCCTTGCAGTTGTAAAAATATGGAAACATATATTTATGCCTGTTGTTGTTATTTATTAATATCTTAGCAATATCATAGCATGACCTTTACTCAAGAAGCTTGTCCTTTCCACTTCAGTATCTGATAAGCATGTCATCACACTGACAGTGTTATGAGGGGAGGGGTGAAGCCATAGCTGTATCATTTGAGCTCATTCCAGCACACAGGCATGTGCACAGTTATCCTCTAATCTTGCTGGCTTGCTTCTCGGGGGACTGGTTAGTGGGCGATGACACACGTTCGGGCAATTACAGCCTTCTGCTGGCAGAGAAAAGCCATAAAGTCAAGCTGCATGAGATGTTGTATCTTGGCCAGGTGGACGGCTTCTTGATCCTGCTCTTTGGCCTCATCAGCATCAACACGTTGACGGCCATCAGCATCATCCGCTACATCAAAGGGTGCCAGCCTCAGCACGGTATGCCCCAGCTCTGCCAAGCCTACAGACGCCACAGTTTTGAGTTCCCACCACTTAGTCCAGGTGCTCAGGGTGGCTGGGGTCAATAAGGCCTATGTTAAGGCCCAGCCGTGTTGACTGACCTACCCTATTCTAGAGGTCCTCCCCATGTATATAGCCCAAACCTTCCCTTCATTCTTTTACCCTGCCTCCTTGCTCTGTCCTTCGGTAGCAGGTACCCGACCCTGCCCATTTGTCCTGCTTAAACCTTATATTCAGATTGCAGACATGACCAAATTTCCTTTTCCTTTTGTGGTCAACGGTTAAACTGCAAATTTGTCTTAACCTGAAAACCTCTGCAAGAGCTAAGTCTCTGATTAATTGGTGGATATGTGTTTTCAGTCTCGTGTAAATATCAGATCGTATTTGGCTGTACAAATGGTACATAAATCAGCGTACACTGGAGTGCAGCCTTGCTGATGCAAGTGTTTGGTCTTGTCCTTCAGCTCATCACATCAACAAGTGTCGGGTTGGCCTTGTCATAGCTGCTGTCTGGCTTTTCTCTTTGTTCTGGGCGGGAGCACCACTCCTGGGCTGGGGCAATTACAGAGGTATGACCTGGTTTATCAAAGTGTGATCGCTGCAATCAACTGTTTATCTTTGTAAAAAAAAAATGGCAGTGATGTCACTATAAGGTCTTTTGTTAGAGCTGTAAATATCAGGGGAAAAAATACATGCAGATTTCTAGCAGTGTGTTTGCGCTTACCACTACCACTAAATCACATGGGCACATTTTTGCCTTTCTAGATTAAACATAGACATTTAAAGCCTGTAAATGATAATCCATGTTTTATGTCTTTATAATTTGTATTTGTTGTTTAGTTTAGTTCAGGTTTCTTATATATATGTCTAACAATTGAGTGAGGTTAAATACTTAGATTAGGGTACTGCTGGTTTTCACAGTCAAATGATATATCAAGGCCAAGAGAGCATAGAGTCTGGTTCTTCAATTATGGCCTTGGTGTCCCAGTGTCCAGCACGTTTGGTGATTTCCATGCTCAAACACACCTGATTTAACTCCTGAGGCTTGATAATTGTTTGAACAGGGAAATTTCCTCTAGAATATTTAATGCTGCCTTCAAGCCCCTTTTCAGACCTTCCTGCTTGCAACTTAAAAGTAGCTCATTTAATACACAGAAAGTAAGTTAATTTTGCATTATTGCCAAAAAAAGACTGGATGTGCTGAAGGATCAGGGGATGTTGTTAATGCTATATTTCCATGCTTGAAGGCAGTATAAGAGCCTTTGACGTAGAGTGTTTTTTTTGTTGTTGTAACTAATGTTGATTTCAGTTCTTTTTTATGAGGCATAAATATGGGCCATTGTGCATGAAATCACTCCAGTTCCTGAAGGCCTAACCAATGGGACAGCTCAATGAAAAACCAAGAGGATCGTTTTGCATTTGCCGCTTTAAGATCATTCAAGATCATCCTTTTGATTCCAACCAAAATTTGATAAAATTATATTACTTTTCATAAAACTGAACAAAAAATGACAGGTATTTTGAAATTCCAGACATTGTTAGGCCTTCTCTGATGGCCTAAAAGGTCCTAAGGGGTTCTCTACTGGTAAAAGGACATCTTTGTGTATGTGTAGCCCGCAGATATGGAACCTGTGAAATTGACTGGACCCAGGCCAGGTTCGCCATGGCAGTCAAGCTTTATGTCCTTGGCATTTTCTTCTTCAACTTCTTCGTGCCAATCACAGTCATAGTGTTCACATATGTGTCCATCATCCGCATGGTCAACTCCAGCCACAAGACCAGCAGAGGAGGGGAAGTCAGCGAGAGACAAAGAAAAATTGAGCGCAGCATTACACGGGTAAGAGGCCTTTTTCAGAGACCTCTTTTCAGCCTGATCTTGTCTCTGGCTTGTGAATCTCTTTATCATTTACCTTTGTTTTATGCAAGTCTTCTGTCACAGCATTGTTTCATTATTTTGCTTCCTTTCATGAACGTGAACTTCACTGATTAATTCCCCCCACTTTTAGGTGTCCCTCTTTCTGTGTGCAGCCTTCCTGTTGGCCTGGTCCCCATACGCGGTTATCTCCATGTGGTCCGCCTGGGGTTACCAAGTACCCCCGCTCAACGGTATCCTGGCTAGCCTTTTTGCCAAGTCAGCAAGTTTCTACAATCCTTTCATTTACGTTGGCATGAGCTCCAAGTTCCGGAAGGATCTGCAGGCTCTGTTCCCCTGCCTGAGACCTGGCTCAGCTCAGAGCGCCACCCCACGAGTGCCACTGGTGGCCCAGCCTGATGATGTGCAGCTCTGTCTAGAGCACTTCAAGGAGGACGAAGTAGAGAACCCAGACTCTGGGGTGGAGATGTGCCGTAGTGAAAGTGCCAGAAACAGTGCTCAGGAGGACAGACAGGAGAGCCCACCTCAGGTGGACACACAGGGTAGTCACTTACCGGGGCAAAGTGACGAGAGGGTCCCCTCCCAAGCATTTCTGAGAAAATCCAGCGACTCTGGAAGACTGTGAGATTAGTTTTTGTTGCTGTACTGTTGACGGGGGACACATCTCTGAATAGACTGGGTTTTGCTTTTAACTGTAAGCTTTTTTTTATTTTATTTGATCAGTTGTATCTGTAATATTTGTATATATTAACTGTCTTTATACATTTTAATGTAAGAAATGGGGATGACTGATAATAAAACATCTGCTTTGAGTCTATTCCGTGATCCAAGGATACAAAATCCCATACTGGCCTTGACGGACATTAACAGTAGGTGTCCAACTCTCCGAAGCTTTGCTAGTTAAACAATCTCTGCTGTCCTTTGCAGTAAGTTGAGCCTTATTACACGGATGGCCGCTAGACAGATAAACCTTAGCAGGTGTGTATAACCTGGACGTCTGCCTGTTCTGCTTCAGGTCCCATTGTAAGACGTTACTTTGAGAGACGTTAAGCTTTGAGAAATGTGAATAATCAGTTGCACATTTTCAGCAGATAAAAAGCGTGTTTTTAGTGGTTTACATTATATCAACTATGCGTTATTTATTAAGCGTTTAATTATGTGTCAACACAACGGCATCTGATTCTTTTAAACTCTTTTTAAACAAAGTGTTAACATACACAAATGTCGGACCAGTTCAGGAATGATGTTACATCATGGAAAGCAGCAGTGGTTTAATACTAAATGTTATAAACTACATTAGCATTTCTCAATATATTACTAAATAGCGTAACTGTGATACACCAGGCAGTCCATTAAAAACACATTGGTAAATTAATAATGTGACATGGTTCAAATTAGCCTAGATTATTTTGACCAAAATGATTTACTTTTGTAGTATAAAGACTTTTAAGAATTTATAAAGACTAAAGAATTTATCAAAGCATCAAAATAAATGAAAGACTGTTACAAACAATAGAGCAAAAGCCCCTATAAGCTCATAAACTATATACACTTTAAGTGTGAAAAAATTATACTGTGAATTAAACACACATCCATGCCTGGTAGTTCTGATTGAATGGTATCTTGAAATTGTTTTAAAAAAAATGTGTGTGAAAATGTGTGTTTTACAAAAAGAAAAACATTTATATTATTGTATCTACAATATAAAAGCTATGTTTTAATACTATTTAATGTGAGCTTAAATTATATGTTGTCATAGCTAAACCTTATAGACAAGCTAATTGAGAAGGGACTGAGAAGGGATTAGGGAACAGCAGCTAGAACCACTGGAATGGGAACTAGAATATCTGGAACCAGTGGCAAGGGGACTGGAGCATGTGGAACTGCTGGCATGTTGAGTCATTACTCAACATGCCAGCAGTTCCACATGCTCCAGTCCCCATGCCAAGGGCCAGAATCTTGGTGCCCTCCAGAGCACTGTGCGGTGGCGTAGAGGCAGGTGACGGCTCAATGGTGTTCTCTGAAGCACCAGGAGTTGCTGCTGAGACACGTGTAAGATTCAGAGACTCTGTGAGACAGAATAGCCCCGCATTGGCAAAATCCACCATGGTTAACAAAGCAACCAGGCTAGAAGGGTCTTCAGCCCTACTAACTGCAACAATGTCTGCCTCCACTGGAGTCCTCCAGGGTGAGCAACCAGTGGAGGTCCCCAGCAGGTGTTGCCACAGATGTTATGCTAAAGAATTCTGAGGCAGTGCTCCTTTGTTATTACATACACTTTGTGCAACATAGCAGTTCCACTGGAAGCAAAGAAGCCCCAGAGCATGATGCTACCACCGCCATGTTTAACAGTAGGTACAGTATTCCTGCCTCACTCCTCTAAACACACCTCTCGCATAATTGCTGTCTCATCTGACCATAACACTTATCTCCAGAAGGCTGCACACTTTAGTGTGTTTTTTTTTTGGGTGGAAGCTGCTTAGTCCATGGAGTAAAAAACTTGTTTGTCTTTAGACAGGGACACTGGCGTTCCAGCAGCATCCTGTTCATGAAAGTCCTGTGTCTTGAAAGTTCTTGGAATGTTTCTGTCCATCCAAAACTATTTTATTTCTCAGCAGAAGGCGACAGTTTGGTTATTCTTCTAGACCTTGGCAAATGGGCAACACCTCCCAATAACTTGTACTGATTATCCTGGAAACTAATGTTGTACAGAAATGGCTCTAAGAGACATTCACAACTTTCTCTGACTGGATTTTGGGAAAGTTTCAACAATGTTAAACCATATAACTCCTCTGCTTCGTTCTCTTCACTGGCTTCCTGTAGCTGCTGCCTACATCAGATTTAAAACTCTGACGCTGGCCTATAAAGCCAAAAATGGACCAGCCCCTCCGGACTTGATGGTAATGGTTAAAAGCATCAGATCAGTACCAAGAGCCTTTCGAGCTACAAATATGACTCGGCTTGACCCATCATCCATTAAGATCCACGGAAAACAAGTGTCCAGGCTTTTTTCTGTCCTGGCACCAAAGTGGTGGAACGAACTTCCCCTGGGTGTCCGAACAGCAGAGTCGCTCGCTGTCTTCAAATGCTGATTGAAGACCCATTTCTACTTGGATGAAGTGTAGTGTTGAGTATTACGGTCTCCATACTGACTTTTGTGTTTAATAGTATCTAATCTTAGAGGTATCTTTTGGATCCTAGTCTATAAAAACTAGCTAAGGGTATTGTCTAAGTAATCAGTGAATCACTTTTGCAAACTACTCTGTATAAAGACATCTGCTAAATGCCTTTAATGTAAATGTAAATGTAGGTCAATAAAAAGCCCAGTATCGCCATGACCCTCCTGTCTATGAAGAGTGTATGATAACTGTAGCTAGTGGATCCAATCTTGTATATATATAAAAAAGCAATAACTTAATATATGAGTAAACTAAATAAATGGACAGAATTTTAGTTGACTGACAATGCCTAGGTACACTTGGCCAACTGGAATATAAGCTAATCGCCTGGGCTTAAATGCACAAAATGCTGAAAATTACTAGCGGATCCATTTTTAATTATATGTTATAATAATAATCCTCCTTAAAAGAAATAACTGCTGTTCATCTGAAATCTGTCTCTTCTTTATTTGATCATTTCTTAAACTGCATGTAAAACTGAATGTTTTCATTTTTTGTGTTTAATTAAAGGTTTTCATTATTTTCATATTTCAAAATTAATATTTTGGTGGACTTATTAAGGTGTTTTTCTCCAATATTATGTAGAGAAATGCAGAGCAGTTATTAAAGCTTTTTAGTGCAGCTGGATGTTGGCTTTTGTGCAGCCCTTCTGACAGCAGCATTAATGAGGGGGCAGTGTTGTAAGAACGTGGCCCTCTGTGACCCTCTCCTGCTAATGTGGGAAATGTCCTTCCTTTGCCCTGTGCTGAACATTGTGGGAAATTACGCTGCTCAAGCACTGAGGCTCAACAAAGCAGATTATCCAGTCATAAAACGATGGAAAATAAAGTAGAATACAAAGGAATACATGCAGGTTTATGAATTATTAGGTGGCTGTATAATGCGAACTGACAAAGAGGTAAACAGAAGGTAATTACAGTTAGACAGTCAGACAGGAGATCTGTATCTGATGTAAGGCTCTATAAGGCTGCCGTTGAACTGCACATGCGTCAAGTGTGCGTCATATTCCACACTCCAAACCAGATCGGGGCCCCAAACTGAGTTGGGAACAGGTTGCGGTTCAAACAGAATGGAACAGAACAAATGTATCATGTGTGAATAATCCTCTAAGACATTAATTGGGGGGATGACATGACTTGCAATCTTTCTCTGTGCTTATTTCAGGGGCGAGTCATTAAATCCTTTTAGACATTATTGTTCAAAAGTCCTTACGTAACACCATCCTGAAAAATAACACAGCGTACCAAATTTAACTGGAGTTTCCATTGCAGGTAAGCCGCTGAACATTTTACTGGCCATAATGAAGAAGGACAGGCACACAGTAACAAATTAGGAGGCCTCCACCGGTGACAAATCGAAGCTGGGCTGTCAAAAGCCTGGTACACAAACACAGCAAGTACCCGCAAATCAAGACGGCCTCTCCAGATCCTCTCCTGAACGAAGCTCAGCTTTTTGAAGAGCAAATTCGTATTCTTTAGACCCATCTACTCATCTTCTGTCCTCCCACATTTTTTATTTTTCTTTCTTGCTCTGCGGATTTTCGCATGTGGGACACAGGGCATACGGAGCCCTCTCATCCAGAAAAGCAGACACAATATCTAAACTCTTTTATGGTAATGGTGAAATACAGTATATCCTGGCTAATGGATTTCGATGCAGAGTGAAATGTAACTTTTATTTTGGGAAAATAGATTCCTCATCCTCTCCGACAAATCTGGGCTCCAGTCTGTGGTGCATTAGCCAGGGCTAATATTTGCATAGGTGAAGACGGTAGCCTAAATGAGACATCCATCGAAGTGTTGGACGCCTACCGCTATTTATATGGAGTGGAGCGGTAGTTCCTGCATTCCTTCGCAGAAAGCAGTGGATCTCCCATGAAGTCTCACATTGTGCAACATGTGACAGTGCAGCTTTGGCCTGGGCCAAAACAAGTGTGTCACGTCTCCTTAAACTCAGCCTCTCATCTGGCCAAACACACGCAGCTCACAGGCTTCAGCCTCAAGCCAATTTCTCCATATGACCATCACCTGCCTCAATGGGAACATTACATAAAGTCATTCAATTCCCCTGGGATTTCACACTCTTCCTGGAACATTAGGGCAAAATTCACTCCTTTATGGGAATTCCACCAATTGTTCACAATTTCAGTATTACTGATTTATTAAAATGTTTAAAATCAACTAGAGTGGTTTGATGTGAAATGTGCCAGATTGTATAAAATGGCTATATTTGGGGGTTGTAAACAGAACAACCACTGCTACCAATTAGCATTAAAGAATAAGTTAACCATGCTTAATGACTTTGTTTACATCTCAGTGATCAAATTATCTGTTAAAGCAAAAGAAGGTTAGGCTAATCATAACTTATCCAATCACATTAAACCTCTAACTCACCTAATTAAACATCATATCACATATCTTAATGATGGTTAATGACTGCTGAAATTGAAACAAAGAGTGCCAAAAAAGGTGAGGTGCCAGATATATCCCTTCCATGACTGTTAGACAAACACAGCTCACAGTACCAAAAGAAAAGACCACCCCCAAGGCAAACTTATGTGCCAACCCACCCTGTGCCAGTCCAGAGTTTTGTAACACAGTCAATTAACTCCGGGAGTAAGTAGCTTGTAGGTGCATGAAAAAAAGGAAGGATCTTACAAAGCATTTTATAGGATCGCAGTGTACCACACACACACAGTCCATGCACGGCCGTCACAGCCTTCACAAGAACTTTGTTGTCGGAGACCACTTTAGCCCCAGACTCTCTGTGCTGTGAAATATTCATTAATTGAGAAACTGGGAGGCTTCCCGGTTGCTACAATGAGCAGTTGTTCTACACAGGCCATAACAGATGGATCAGGTATCGCTCTTTGAGTGCTCTTCATCTGTCTCTCTGAATAAGAACCTTGTTGCATGCCACATTCCCATACAAACTTCCTCCGCACTTAATCAGTACATGCCAGCAAGCTGTGAGATGCCATAGTAAACAGCAGCCTATCACTTTCCTCTGCAACTGTTTGCACTTGGAAATTTCCACTTGATAAGACAAACCATATGAAATCACAATGAAAAATAGTCACAGAAATATCACCTGGAATAAAAAAGCCCTTTTACCTGAACTTTGCTCAGTCGGGAGCTGTGTAAATCTACAAAGTATCTTCCTCTGTGGAAAGATCTAAAGGAGGATTACAATACAAGAGGAAAGCGTCCCGTTTAGTGTACTGACAGCTGTCATTGCTTAAGGATAGCCAAAAAGAATCTTTTTCGAAAGAGAAGAAGTGCTTTTTATTTGCTGTACCAGAAATACAAACACCACTCATGTTTGAACTTTTGCACAACGTCGTCTCTAAAATGTCAACTTTTCAGAAGAAGGAAAAAACCTTCTTAACTTTCAATGGAAGTCAATAGAAACATATTTTTTTCCAAGTCATTTAGAAGTATTTCTACTGGTCCATTCATCAAGAAAATCTGACACAACGTCAATGCCCCCACCCCATAAAACAAAACAAAACAGCTGCCAGATTCATATTAAGTCAAAAATTGAAAAACAATGCAAAATGGAAATACATGGTTTTTGCAGGACAGCGATGCCATATGTTCTCCAAAAAGAAAACAGAGAGAATATGGCCACAAACCAGCAAGAAAACTACAGAAAAGTGGGGTTTTAGTGAACGAGTACTGAAAAATACTTTTAACACGTTTAAGCTTATGAAAAGCTCCATTCAGATTGTGAGCATAAGCCCCAGTGATGCCGCAGCCATACATGGTCAGGAGACGAAGACAATGCAACTGGCTTTCTGGCTCTCTAGGTGAGAAGGACGGCCCTCCCTCTTCCCCATCACTTAGTGTAATTCTCTGAGCAGCCAGCAGGAAAATCCACTAATCTCGTTGTTGTTCTCAAAATTACTGAACAATAATCTTTGGATATAATCAAAGTCAAATGCAGCAGCTACTTCATTCATTGCCAAAAAGAAATAGAGAAAACTCTCCTGGTGTTTTGGGGGGCTAAATGAAAAAAGTAAGAAGTAAAACGTATTACTTATACGATCAACCTGTAAAAAACAAATCCTACATTAAAATTTTCTGTATGGTAAAACAGTAAAATTAGGACAGAGAAAGTTTGCCGTTATCCAGGGATCAGATTTGTTTTTCCTCCAGCAGCAAGGTCATCTGCACTGCAAGAATACCACCAAGGTAAAGCTTTCATACTCCAGCCTTGAACAGTCCGTCCGTGTCCTGTGCACAACACCTGCTTCTTATTTTGGGACCTCATCATTCAGGCCGCTGACCCTGCATCTACTCACACTTCCTGCAGGCGTGTGTATCACCAGTTGCTTTGGTTTCATGACCTGCTATGACCTTCAGTAACAGAACTATTCAAAAAATCAAACAATACAGAGGCACTGAGGCAATGTTCAGCCTTCAATGTTTAGTCAGTGCAAGCCAGCAGCTACTGACCCCAACCATGGACACCATTGTGCGCTGTCCTTGCTGTAGTCTGAACTAAACGACACATATCTTTTAGATGACATAAATCAAGTATAATTAATCTAAACAGACATTTATAAAGGCTTATTCCTGCAAGTAGATCTATTGATGATGAGCGCTTGCTGGAATGAGGCTTTATAAATGTTTATGTAGGTTTATGCCAGTTGTCATGAAAGGCTTATGTAGTGTTGTATCTGAACGGCAAGAAATCAATGGAATAAGAGATAGTTGATGGTATTCGTGCAGTGTACATAACCTGAGACTTGTTGGAATAGGTATTTATAAATGTTTATGTAGATTAATGTCAGTTCACGTCATGAAAGGCTTACATATTTGTCATGTGGGCTTATAAAATGCTGCCCTTCAGTAAATCATTACCGTTGAAAGTTATGCCCATGCTGGGACTTTTCACTTAATGGGTAATCCTGACTACTAAGAACACCCTTTGGACACTTCTATTTAAAGAACCTATTTATTCATGCATTCATTGCATATAATAAAATATCTATGTTGCTATTATTTTACTTTACTATTATAACTTTTCTAGAGCTGTTATAGGTTTTTGCTCCAACATGAACTGGTTTAATCATTTAACGTATTTTATTATTTTAGCATACTCATTTAATACACTCCTAAAAGTGCCACAAAATGTTCTCTGAGCAGTTGGGAGGCTGTGGGAAGTAATGGTTCTTTAAGCTTTAAAACAGGTTCTTCGCACTCACACTTCTCATTTACAAAATATGGAACCATCCACTCAAAGGTTTTTTAGGAAAGCAAAAGCAACTTTCTTTCAAAGACTGGAGCTGGAAGCTTTATTTCTGTGTTAGTATGTGTTTGTTTATTAGTTTACCCAGATCTCTGTAGCAATTTGGAATCTGAATAAAGTGGTCAGCCTCCACTGTACATAGAGAAAACTCGTAGGGGAGTTCGTAGGAGAGTGTGACCAGGCAGTCTGAGCTACAGGGACGGTTCTGAATGCAGTTGTTTTTTGAAGTGCACTCAGAAGGTCTGGGCAGGACAGATGAGTCTTACACTGTTCTCCCAGTCTCCTGCACCCCTTCCCAGGTAGCCGAAGCTGGAAGGGGCCGTCTCTTGTGACGTCACCAAAAGAATGAGCGAGGTTTTTCAGGGACGTTATTTAAAGGCCTTGCACCAGTCTCCGTTTTTCAGACAACCCTGGACTATCACCCACAAAGGAATTACTTTTTGTCCTCGGTCTAAAGCTTCCGAACCTGGAAGCCTAAGGAAACATCTTCATATAGCTCACCTGTAAGATGGCTTTCATTCTTACTTAATGTTTGCCTGTGGTGTTCATTTTAATACTGAAAATGTAATATTTCATGATCTGTTTCTCTAACTCTCTCTCTGTCTCACTCTCACTCCCTATTGGGGTGGGGGGATTAGCTGAAGAATGCAATTCCAAAGGAGTTGCTTGTGATGGATGTGTCTGGAGATTAGGTTTTTATTCCTGTACTATCTGATTTCATTGCTGTCTGAAAGCGAACATTAAAAGCAAATTAAAGTGAGGTGATGGATGTGTCTTTAAGGCATAACTTCTGCTCAGGAAGGAATGACTGTATGATGATTAAACAGATTTAAGTAATCCGCGGCTGCAGGGCAGAGCCTTTTCTGCTGGCCGCTTTCTAAGCTGTGCCTACTCTAGCATTATGAATGTCCTGCTGTGTCTCTGCAGATGTCTTCATTAACCATGTCAGTGCGGCTGGCAGCTCTTCACGTGTTAGGTAGGCTGGTGTGACAATGTGCTCCATGTATCTTTGCTCTAATATGAACTAAAACCATATACATATACATATACATATAAATAACCTTAGTGATATTTCTGTATGCGTTGGTTTACTTTTTGTTTTTCTGTTTATCTTTTGACACAGGCATTCTGTCTCTGACCTGCAGCAGTTTTGGATCTGAATTAAGTGGTCTGTCTCTGTTCTACATTTTTATTTAATTTTTTGTTTTACAAAAATAGTGGAAATGAGTGGGAAAAATACCACACACACACACACACACACACACATTTTTAAACAAATTTAAAAAACTAATTATATTCATTTATGCTCAATAATTTGTTTGTATAACTGGAAATAAATTCAAAAGTATTTTAATTGAATCTGGTAATATACCATATGTCATTCTTTACACTATGGAGATTTGATTCTATTTTCTACTAGATATAGCTCTTTTTGGCATAAATGTAACATTTTTTATTAGTTGTATTTCACATGATGTCAAGACTTACGAAGAAAGAATATATATATATAATTTATTTATTTATTTATTATTATTATTATTGTTATTATTATTATTTATTTATTTTATTTTTTTGTTTTTTGTAAAATTTTGGAAATACGAGATTTCTGCGCGACAGCGACGATTTACACATTTCTAATAAAGCCGTAATATAAAAAATAAAAATGGCTGTCGTGTTGTACTGTGGGTGTGATGAAGCAGCAGTGTAAACACAGTGTCCTCCCTCTCTCTGTCTCTGCTGATGTGTGCTGTGTGCCGGTCACTCAGTTCCAGCGCCCATCTCGTGCGGGGCTCGCGCGGCTGACCTTCCGGACTCCACTCAGCTGGTTCTGTGCCCGGCGAACTGCACCCTGTGGAAACTGTCCGTGTTCGGCTCTGGGGTCTACGCCTCCGTCTCCAGCGTGTGCGGCGCAGGAGTGCACAGGTAACAACAACAAAAAAACATAAATAATTAAAAATAATAATTAGCAGTCATCCTGAGAAGGTCTCTAACACAGCTGCCATGACAGCTATTAAACTGAGACACATTCACACGTTGATACAATCGTTAGTGCTTTTCCTAAGTCTTAATACTAACCAGTCGTCTGTCCACTTTGCAGGGGGGTCATAGGGGTGTCTGGAGGGCCACTGGAGATTCAGAAACTGCCGGGCAGGACGAACTACCTCAGCTCTTACGCACATGGCATCCAGTCTCAAGCGCTGTCTCGGTGGAGTGCATCTTTCACGGTGGCCAGTAGGTGGCGACATTCACGTTCTCCGCAATAGGACAGGCGGGTTCAAGCCCCAGCACTCATATCATGCAAAGATGCTTACTGGGCGACTGGGCTAAGACCAGCCATACATACAGATCACATACAGAATTGGGCTAAATCTGGTACTAGCTTGAAATACACTGTCAACATAATCATTACGTACTGATCACTCACACAGCTATAGAAAATCCAGTGGTTAAAAGCAGACAATAAGGAGCGTGTAGCTGTATTTTGTAGCTCCTCCATTAGTCTCGATGGCCTTGACTCTCACCTTCTTAAAATTATCCAAATGTATTTCCACATTCTTTACAGCACACACACACACACACACACACACACACACACACAAACCTTGAGTAGTGGTTGTCTTGTTGGACTGTTAAGGTCTCAGTGCTGTTTATATCTGGTGATTGCAGTCATGCAGACCGCCAATGCTCGTCCTTCCTCAGTCCAAAACCTGATGAGCACTGTAGCGTTCTGCATAAAGAGCAGATCCAAATGTATTCAAATGTATTCCTTGTCTCTCAGGAACTATCAGCTCACCTATGGAAGTATCCAGCCAAACCAGCTCTGCTATCCCGGCACCTGGAACAGGTAACAGGGCCATTTCTCGCAATAAGCAGCATGAGAGGTGGCCACAATTTAGGATAATGTGGTGGATGGTAGGACGTTGCTTAGAGCCTCCAGATGTTCTGCTGAAATGGATTTGAGATAATGGTGCTGTCCTGGATACCGATCACTTTTCTTTTCTCATAGTGAAGAAAACTGTCAAAAAGAACCTGAAGAAACCTCCAGCAGCAGAGAACAGAGGTGTGTTTCGTTTCTGTCAGCTGTGAATTCACATTGCAATTCCAGATAGGGCTCTTTGTCCTTTTGCCTTTTTAAGGAGGTAACTTTAATCTGGTTCCAGACTGCCAAGTGGACATTGCCCTGCTGCTGGACAGCAGTTACCACATAGGGCAGCGACGCTTCAACCTGCAGAAGAACTTCATTGGTAGACTAGCAGCAATGCTGAAAGTTGGGCCAGACGGACCACGTGTGGGGGTGGTGCAAGCTAGGTGTATTGCAAGTTTTTCTGTTTAACTTGATCTTCCGCAGTCTCCTCACGCTGTCCCGAAAACAACGTCTGTAATATTACCATGTTTATCTTTCCAGCGAGTCGCCACGGATTGAGTTCTACCTAGGCAACTACAGCATGCCTAAAGATGTGATTTTCGGCCTAAAGGAGACCGCTTACATAGGGGGCAACACCAATACAGGTACACCATTCAACCCAATGCATGACAGTACACATGACCATGGGTTAGGGATGCACTAGAAGGTAGGAAACATACCGTTATCAGGCATGCAAATTCTTCAAAGACTATTATTAGAACAGATTCACCTTAAAATATCTGTATTTAATTTTCTGCGGTAAATCAATGTTAAATTTATCTGTAATGCTCATTCAAGTACTCCATCAGATATTGGCATTCGCCCACAGTGCCCATATTGGTGCATCCCTAATCATCATCATGTCACCTGTAAATGCATATAAAGATACATAGATAAGAGGCTTTCTTTTTATATTGCCTCTATCACGTTTCTCTGTACACAGGCAAGGCCATATTACACACAGTAAGGAATTTCTTTAACCCTGAGTATGGCGTGCGGAGAGGGCATCCACGGATAATTTTGGCCTTCGTTGACGGATGGCCATCTGACAGCCTGGAGGATGCTGCAGTAATGGCTAGAGAATCTGGCATTAATGTGTTTGTGGTGTCTGTGGCCAAACCTATCCCTGAGGAGATGGGCTTGGTAAGGGATCAGGACTACATGAAGAAAGTAAGTTTCTCCAGAGAGACGGTTTAGGAATCAAAAGTACAGGAGTGTTCGGGTATCTCTTTAAGTAGGTGCTGGTAGTAGTCTGTGACTTTTATGCATGTGTCTTACAGGCTGTCTGCAAAGACAACGGTTTCTTCACGATGTCCATGCCCAGTTGGTTCAGCACCAACAAGTTTGTAAAGCCGCTGGCTCAGAAGCTGTGCTCCATCGATCAGCTGCTCTGCAGCAAGACATGCTATAACTCAGTAAACCTGGGCTTCCTGATTGATGGTTCCAGCAGCGTCGGTGATGCAAACTTCAGACTGGTGCTCAGCCTCCTGAGCTCCATTGCTCGCAACTTTGACATCTCCGACATTGGATCACGCGTCGGAGCCATCCAGTTCACCTACGACCAGAGGATGGAGTTTGGCTTCAATGAGCATACCAGAAAAGACGCCGCCTTGCGGGCCATCCAGAACATCCCATACATGAGTGGTGGCACGGCCACCGGAGATGCCATCACTTATGCGGTGGAGAACCTCTTCCAGCCCCGCTCCATGGGCATGGGCAAGAAGTTCCTCATCATTGTCACAGATGGTCAGTCCTATGATGATGTTAGAGGGCCAGCAATAGCTGCTCAAAAGGCAGGTGAGTAATGCAGGACAGGATGGATTTATAAGATCCTGAGTGGTGCAGCCATTTAAGCCAAGGCCTGCCTTCTCACTCAGCGAGATTCCAGCAAACGCAGGTATCTGTTATAACAGACATGATAGAATTGGCAGAATCAGCAAGTGAGCGGTGCTGTAGTAGTGGTTCGAGTCCCTCAGAGGAAGAATATCATTGCCTTCATTCTTCCTGTTTGTGGCACTGTGTCGGATTGGGAAAGACCTGGCATGCAAGTGGAATTGAAAATCACTAAAAAACATCCAAAATATACCAAAAGTGACATTCAGAACATTTAATTGACATGCCCATGTTGCTTATTTCATATTTTTTATTGTTTATACGTTTCATACTGTTTTTCCACACGATGTGTGTTTATGTACTGCCCCATTAAAACACTACTTACTGAGTCAAATAAGCAACTTATATAATCGCTCATTAATTATTCGTAATCAAGGTAAAATGTTTAATGATACTGATTTGAGGCCGTATCACCCAGCACTACTCACAAGTCAGGAGTCCTATGATGAATGCCTACATCCACATCCACTGGAAGTCGAAACACACACACATGTAGTAAAGAATCACAGACGTCTATGCGCTCTTATTTGGCTGGATGGTGATCTGTGGTGCTGCTTTTTATTATTTCCTTCATCCTCAAAGAAAATAGGAACGATTCAATGCTAGGCTTTATATCCTCTAAGAGTAGCTCTCTCTCTTATGCAGTGCGTATGCTGTCATTTCTAATGCTGAGTGTTCTTTAAATGTCTATAGCTGCCACAGTGCTCTAGCAAACCTGTCAATCTTGCTCTATCACAGGGATTACAGTGTTCACTGTGGGTGTGGCCTGGGCTCCAATGGAAGACCTGAGGGCCATGGCATCCGAACCCAAAGACACTCACACCTTCTTCACTCGGGAGTTCACCGGCCTCGAGCAGTTTGAGCAACCAATCGTACGGGGGATCTGCAGAGACTTCACCGAGTTCAATTAAGAATGTGTCTGGGGAGGGGATGGAGGAGTCAGAAGGTTTTTAGGTAGGTGGGGAGAAAGCAGAAGAGGAAAAAGCAGAAAAGGAAGAAGAAAGAAAGAGGAAGTTTGATTATTTCTACACATACTAGAGTAAAACTGTAGTATTTTTCCTTTCAAATCTAGAACTATTCTCTGTGCAGGGACAGAGCTTCTGTCATATTGTTCGTTTGAGAAAAGAGTCTGCATGATTTTGTTGATTTTGTGCTTTAGAGATGTGCTCAATCCAAAGGAAGTCACAGCTTAGTCTGAGAACGTATATCAACATTATATCAAGCTCAACCCTCCTTTGAGGCCGGAAAATGTCATTACTTGAGAGATGCAGCCTTGTCCTTGTATTTTAGGAAATATACACTTTACTGTAATGTTTGTTTCTTTTCTGAAGTTGAGATTTGACATAAATACGATCAGTATCATCATCACTGTAAACGCTGATGTATCTGAATGGTGAGACTGTCGTTTGAAAAAAAGGAGCAGAAATGGTTTGATACCACCATCAATGGGTGCACAAGAGAGTGAAGGTTTGCACTAGAGACCAAAAAAACACAGAGCAAAGCTGAGAAAGCTGTCCTTAGAGCGCCCTCTTGTGCACACCACCTGTAGTGCAGAGACCAAGAGAGAACGCCTTTAGCCAAAGGTGCACCAGAACTACAGATCACGTCTGTGTTGAGTTAGATAACATGCTCTGTACTAGAGGGACCAGAACTATACAAACACTGTAGTACATGCACACAGCTCTTTCTTTAGCTTCATCGTTCATCATACTATGGCAATATCACATATTGTATGTCTGGGAGTGTTTCAGTCATAGTACGTGTGTGTGGATCTGAGGTTCTGAGGATCACAGTTGAACTATTAGCACTAAACTGCTCTCATCACACTTGGTTTTTTTTTTGCATAAATTGTGCTTTCTTGTACTTATCAAGGGTTTCTTGTATACTCATCTATATGCATGCTTAACTGCCTTGTGAACTGAGAGGGGCTATAGAGTGATTGTACATTTCTGTTTAATTTATTACTTGCTTTTCAATAAAGGACAAGGTATTTTTACACAGTGAGCAGTTGTTGATCATTAAACTCTTACCTGAAACACTGCCTGATGGAGCAACAGTCATTTGTATTGTACACTCTGTGTATGGGAGATTCTTTAGTCAGGCAAACTTCATGATCACAGGCTCTAAATTCTTGGTAATATTTTTTTTTACAAATAAAATATTACATCTATTATTTATTCCACCACTAACATTTTCAATGTTTATACATCCTTTGGCAACTTTGGCCTTGACCCAACCCAGACACTATAACCAAATTACCTCCCTTCAGTTTCAACATACCACTAAGGCCTAATTGGACCGCCCCCAGACAGTTAAGCAGCAACAACATCCTCCATATGCTTCGAAAAGAACACTGTCCATTACGCTACGATAAAATATCGTCATATTGCCCAGTTGTAGTGACTGGTCATTGGTCTTAACAATCGTCACTAAACAGTCACTAAAAATTAGCAAGACATGAGACGGGTTGCATATACAGGTACACCATTTAATATTTATTATAGACATTTTATATACATTACTTTTCAACAGTTGTACTTTGCTATGTGGTACAATTTTTAAAATCTGCAAATCCATAGTTTGTAAATCAAAAAAAAAAAACTTACAAAACTCATCAAAATTCCAAACTGATCAGAAGGGTCTTTTTTTCTTCTTTTTTGGGAAGACTAGAAAAAATACTTTATGTATTAATCATGCATTACACAAACAAAAGGTCTTAGTTACACCATAAATTGTATGTTTGAAAATAAAATGGTTTTACAGGATAAAATGTAGGGACAGAATAACTCTGCCTGTGATTCACCAACTAGCTATTCAGATCCCTTAACTTATAAAAATGGAATAAAGGAAAAGGGAAAAAACAAAAAAACAAACAAAAAAAACAAAAACAAAAAACAACCAAAACTCTCCCCATGCTTCAAAGCACTATCCCGTCAAAACAGTCAATCTGGCAACTTCAGACCTCAGTTTCAGACCTGGATAAAGGTACATCTTTAAAACGAAAAACGTCCTTTCTGGTTTGGATTGCCGTTCCATTTTCATATGAGCACAATCTTACAATAATCCTCAGGCTGCACGTTTTACAAAAGAGGCTAAAACTACCCCGAAACAGTGAAATAAATAAGCCGATAGCGTTCAGTTGCCTAACCTGTGATAAATAAACTCAGTTACAGTAAGATGTACAAAAACATCACATAGTGATAGGATGCTGCAGTTTATTTGCCGATAACCTAAAGAGCGCTCAAGGCTGAATGGACTGTGCTTCTACTATCGTTTAGTATTTCCATGGTGTGATAAAACAATGTTACAGCGACAGACAGTAGCATTCCTAAGGGTACAACTCAAGGGCTTCCAGTGATGCAAAGTCAGCTGTGATGAGCCAGACAGGGTTGATGTGGAGGGTTTGATCTTCACACTCCCTTTTTTCCTTCTGTTTTTTTTTTTGATTATTATTATTTAAAAATGTCTTCAGCGCCGTTACGACAGTCTTGATTTATATAAAAAGGATTATAAAAACTATACTTTTTTTTTTCTTTTCTTTTTACACAAAATGCCATGAATCTAATGCTAAAGTATGAAGTTGATTGAACTGAACTGGGTGTTTTTTTGTATTTTTTTCTTTTTCTTCTCTTTTTTAAATAACGCTACATCAATGTCAAAGAGGGCAACTTGTGAGACCAAAAGTCAGCTTGTGGCTCTGTGCCATGCCGAGAGGTTAATTCCTCTGGTGCAGCTCGCCTACGCTGTGGGTGCTGATAGCCTACCAACAAGCATGTTAACCAATCCTGTGGCTGGACACCCCCACAGAACACGTCATCAGCTCATTTCAAGCCCATTCAAAAGGAGACGAACACTGGTGTGACTCCAGCTCTGACTTACAGTACAAAGTACAGTTAAACATTTTTTTTTCCGTTTTTAGTTTGGATGAAAAAGAAAGGATTAAAACTAAGCGGGCACTCGGCTCGGGCCACGTCACGCCGACAGTCTGACGCTTGACACCTGGGATCGCATCGTGTGCATTCAACGGCGAGGGGGGCTAGCAGAGGCCGCTTCAATGTAGTGTAAGAAATGCTACTCTCATTAGGCAAGGCAGTGAACCAGTCGCATCGTTCTCTTGCTGTCTGATTGTGAGGGCGAGTTCGCGTCAAGCTTTCATGAGGGGAGTTCTATACAAACACTTTGGCCAGGGCATCCGCACCGGCACTCCCTATGTATGCCTTGGATGGGTGGAAGGCAACGTCATATATAGACTCGTCCGACTTCTTTCTGTGAGCAGTGACTTCCTGTACACACGTCTTGCTGTCCAGGTTCCACAGCCGAATAGAGCAGTCATGACCTGCGAAAGGCAATAATTATATATTTATTTATTGCGACTAATTACATCCCACCACAATCCTTTTCATACTGTTCTAGGTGGAGATATCAGCAGCAATTAATGACTGTGACCAACTGCATATTCTGGGATCATGAGAACATAATCAGTCATGTTCACTGTATTTAGTGCAACACTGCTTCGAATAAATAAAAAATAAAAATAAAAAAATAAAATAAATTGCTTTTCAAAATGGTTTCCAAGTCTGGACGTCGCAGGACGTATGTATTACACTGTATGTAATTGTGACCCTGTGATAATATTTACCATGGTTACTTAATGTTTACTAAACAAATACTGCCCAAACTTCTGCATAATATATTGTGACCCATGTAGTATAACTTGATAATATGTCTGTATTGTAACACTGTAGTCTAAACAATAAAACGTGCCGGCAGATGTCCGCACACACTGTAATTTTAGTCTGTGGAGCAGTCAGTGGTCCAGCCAATGTGAAATTGCACTTGACCTCTCAACACCCTCACTTACTTCCTGACATCAGGTAGATGCCATTAGGATCCACTGCCAGACTGGTAACGGCATCCAAGTGAGCGACCATTGCGTGAATAACTTTACCTAAAGGAACAAGCACCAAAACCAAATCACACAAAATGCTTCTCTTACTGACAGAAGAAAAACAAAAGGAACGAAAACCTGAACATTGATTGGCACTGTGATGGGGGGAGGAGCTACTGTACCTACCTGATTTATTGTCAAAGAATTTGATGTGTCTGTCCTCATGAGCTGTGATTGTGACCGGCAGGGTTGGATGACTCACTACTTTATTAATGTGATTCCCAGCTGGAAGACCTGCAAATGAATAGAAGGCATCAGGCTCCATCAACCCTCTGCTATACTCTTAAAGTAGTGGACCATTATTGGAATGGGTTTTCAGCTGCAATGGTTAAGCTACAATAACAACTCCAGCAGCACAACAGTACAGCAGACTGAGGCACATGAATCATGTTCCAGCACTGCAGCACTAAGGCATTTTGTGTATGAAGGAGGTCTTACTGCTGTCCCTCTGTGCCGAGAACTCCACAACAGATTGAGAGGTCTCCAGATCGTAGATGACTGCAGATCCTGTGTTATAAGAGGCCACCATGTACGCTGGATCGCAACCGTTAAAATCTACTGCTGTGGGAATACCATGTTCTACAAAATGGAAACAAAATCACCAGAGTTAAAACAGAACACCACACAGACCTTACAAACCTAACATTGTTTTCCTATTCTTAGGTACTTTTCATGTTTTGCAATTTACAGATTTTTTCGACTCACTGTGCAAGCGCACAGAATGTAAAAGAACCTTTAAGCACAACTTCTGCAAAGCCTAACAGTCTCCACAAATATACTAGACTTTATGAGCTTATGGCTAGTGGGTTTCTTTGGTGACACCTGAGATAAGGTTCACAACACAAAAGTATATTAATCTACATTAGCTTGCGGCTGCTGTAGCACAAACAAAAAGTCAAAATTACTCACTACATATAAAGGATTCTCAATGTTGTGCAGGGGGCCCCTAGAACGGAGTTTGGGAACCCCGGGACTACAATACAAGATAGAGAAAGAGACAATTTGGTAAAAACAAGGGGGAACAATTCTCACCTCTCTCTGAGTTAAATGTGCAGAGGCAAGGCATTTTCTCCTGAGGGTCCCACAGCTTGATAGTTCCGTCAGCAGAACAGGACAACAGTCGGTTTTTGATTCCGCTGTAGGCCAGTCCCCAGACAGCATCAGTGTGCCCAAGTAATGAGCCAGCCAAAACACTGGGATCTGAGCACGACATTTTAAAGATACTGTTAACACTGTAACATTGTACAAAGGTTTATAGACACTGCAACTATTTTACTATACACTCGAGTCTACAAATATATGGACAGCAACCATTTTTGTAAGGTAACATTTGTACACCAACACAACATAAAAAAAATAATTGGAAATTAACATATGACTGAAACTGAGACTTTGTTTAATTCAAGGGGTTTAACAAAAAATATTGGATTAACCATTTATGAATACAACATTTAATTTTTAAGTATTCCCATCACTTTCACAGGCTGTAAAGTAACTGGACAATTAACTGATAAGAAGCTTAATGCACAGGAGTAAGTCCCTTGTTATTTCATTAGAAATAAAGCGGATTAAAGGTCTGTGCTGAATTTGAATTCGGAAGCTGTTCATGGGAATTCTCAGCATAAGGACAGAGGAGCAGATGAGAGGGGTAAGAGAAAGCAATCATTAGGAACACAGAAAAATTGAATGTGTATTTCTGGTCAAACTTGTTTCAGGGTGATTTTTAAAAGGGGGTCCACTTGTTTAAGGTTAGACATTTGCTGGTCCACTGTACAAAGAGTGCGCCAAGATTTGTTGCCTACCCAAGTATTAGATTTCAGCATGTCACATTTTTTGCCACATTCATCTTCTAAGTGGCGCCTTAATTGTGGAAGCTAAAAAACACATCCTTCAGCTCTGTACGTTGTGGAAGCCAGTGTAATGCTTTCGGATTTCGCCACTGCTGATGACTTTGCTAGTCAGAAAGGTTTGCTGATGCGAACATTAGTAGCACACCCTTATGCTGCTTCCTGAAGTGGAAGAACCACTCCATTCATTCAAAATCTCAGTGTTTGAGGATCATAACAGCATCACAAAACACAAGGCGTTAAGCAACCCAAGAGCTTTTTAAAGCAAAAAAAAAAAAAAGGAACACTGTTATATGACAGAGTCGATCACCTGACCTCAACTGAACTGAGCATGCTTTTCACTAACCAAAGACAACTTCAAAAAAGACAAACAGGAAAGTCAGTATTTGGTGATGTCCATGGTTTCCAGACCTTGGGCAGCAAATAAAGGGCAGCTGTTGTAAAGGCCTGGCCAAGCAACTCTGTATTCAATGATTGAAGCTTTTAATCCCCGGACATCACCAAATCCAGAGGTTGTCGCATCAAAGTATTAAAAATAATCCTTATCTATAATTATGGTCTGCTACGTATAAACCTTTTATCTCCAAAACAACCAAAACCCCTTATTGACTTTCAACTTTTCAAGCTGTGAGACAAGAAGCATCAGGACATGTCCTTACCGTAAGTGTCATAAGGGTCTACGTTGGAGCTGGGGATGTTCCACCACTGTATTGTTGAGTCAATGCCACCGCTAAAGCACTGCTCTCCACTTGCAGTGACAGCCAGCGAGAGCACAGGCCCACTACGATGAGAAATACATCAAACCAATAAGTAGTTTTCACAGAACACCTAGAAGAGCAAATATACTGCCATGCTTTTCCCTTTGGCGATTAAATCAATGTCTGTTTCTTTATTGAATTAATAAGTAAAGCACTTACACATGTGCTCTGAATGTGTATATGGGCTCCACATCAAACGAGGCACTTCTACAAAGTAAAGGGAAACAACTGTTTATCACATTTCACTCATCTACCCGGGCTAAAAACTTACTCATACACCATCATGCACCATCCAGCACTACTGAAGCTACTACTTGCTTTTTGGCAGGAACGGTCTTCTGCAGGTTCCACAACTTTAGGGTGTGGTCTTCCGAGACAGTGACCAGCACTGGTTCTACAGGATGGAAGGCCAAGGCACGCACTCCATCAAAGTGGCTGCGCAGGGTATACTTCGCATTCCATGTCTTCCTGAAGGCGTCCTTATTGGCTGGCAGCTAAAAATAGAAAGTGAGAGTGCACTTTAACAACTGTGAAATTAAATCTGGATATGGCAGGTCAAGTGACCGTAGGTCACCAGTGTGCTGCAATGTAACCAGCCTTAGAAACCCATCTAGAACGTGACATTCGAAAGCAAGTCCATTTTGGGCCAGGAGTTGTGTCCTAGTATTAGGCAGACAAAATGAGCCAGGAGTGTTCCCATAAACTATAATAAACTAAATTATTCATAATTCATAAGGATATAATCTTTTTAATTGGATGTAAACTGAACTTAAACAACCACAAAGACAACAACAAAATATGCACAGGACTAGCCTTTGTCCAGAAGTCCAGATAAGGGTATTCAGATTGCATTGGGGAAGACTGTCTCAGACTAAGGCATCATGCATTAGTGCCTTGGTCTTTAAACCTTCTTTGGAAGCTTCAGGCTTGAATAAAGAGGGATTTTTGCATCATTATTGAAGAGTTTTTAAATGTAATAATCAGGTGGCTTAGTTTAAAGTCATTAGAGAGTCCTTACTCTGCTTCTTCACAAGCCTGGTTAGTTTTACACATCTTACAGTAGCGAGAGCTTTTTTTTTGTCCTGCACTCCGGACAGGGTTGAGGGAATTCGATCTTATGGAGGGGACACACATACATGGAGGGTTTGCAGGCACTTGTGTGCAATCACATCCTTTTCTCACCGCTCTCATAAACTGTGGGGTTTCCAGTCTCCGTAACGTGGGTTACCCCCGGAGAGCAAATCCACGTCCACGTCAACATGCCAGATACATAGCTAGTTCTCAGTAATAGGTGGCAAGAGTTGCTAGGCACGAACATGGACTAAAGAACCAATTTAATATGAGCAACACTGACATGAGCTCCAAGCTGATCCTAAACAGCATTTGTTGTTCTGCCCTTAGAACTGGCACTCCAGCCCATGAAGGGAGGCATCTGTGGTGATCACTTGCTTGGTCAGGGCATCTTCATGGAAACAGGTCCAATGCACGTCACCAAGACAATTACACAGCTGTTTGTATATAAAGGAATTTCAGTGTTCGGTTACTTCTGTCAAGATTTAATCACTACACCACAAACACACCCAACACAACCATCGAGATTCATGCCATTAAATCCAGAATCCAGTTACTCATTAGGCGTATGAGAAATGTCTGTCCTCTTTCCACTGCCAGGCTTGTATGCTTCTGGGTCGGATTGAAGTCATTTTCATCCCTGTTTATGTTGTCAAATTCCCCACAAGCAGTCACACACATTTTTGGTGTAGCTGAGAAGCCAAGAGTCAGATGGTGCAACAGCCACTTCTGCGCATTTTCTTACTGAGCCCCATGGGACCAAATGAAAGAACCAAATAAATCTGAAATTCTCAGTGGGCAGGATAAATGGAAATGTGTGGTTTATGTCCGTCAGCCTAAGAAACGCAATCATCTGGGAGGAAATCGTATTAGTGCGTCACATGTTTACATCCTGAACTTGCACTTTTTTAAGCATCTGATTAGGTCTCTCAGTTCTAGGCTCATGATGAGAAACAACATTCTCCTGTGGAGGGGACAATTACTATTCCTTTAAAAGATAGTTATAACAAAAAGTTAGGGTGAAGGAAAACGGGAGCCCATTTCTCCCCTATTACAGCTCTAAAAAACCCTGATCTGATGTCACATAAACACCATCACCAACACTAAATCCTCCCTGAGAGAGGGCCCATGGAGAGCTTTGTTTGTGCTCAAGCGCCCTCTGGTGACCAGAACAAAGTTTGCATGCCGGGCTACCTTGAAGGCATATTGCCCTTTTTGTGGTGAATGTCAGAAGCAGAGTTAGCGCCACCTCGAGGTGAAATTGTGTTGCACATGCATGGAAAAAAAATGAAAGTCACTTATAAAGGGACATATTTACGGGTATTTTCTACCTAAGCATATACCTCTAAACCTGACCTATGGCATGGCAAGGCACTGACCATACTTCTGTAACTCCTTTTCTTTATTTGGTGTGAACTGCGGGTGCTACCTTTGCACACTGTTTAGGGCGGGTAGCATGCCCTTTTGAACAAGCTCAAGAACAGTTTCCTGTAAACAGGGAGAGGTCCAGTGCTCCTGTCTCTCCTTTCTCTAAGTGGTGCATTAGGTGGCACCCTTTTATTTTTCACACTGGGTGAAAAATGCTTTATAGCCCAAGCTTTTTAGCCTTGGGTGAAGGCTTTCTTAACCATATGTTGGCAGAGCAGTGTTGTGAATTCAGTACTGAAGGTGCATCAGCTTCCTTATTCCTTTCCTCAAACCCCTTCTACATGGTGGGCTAAAAAGGCCTTTGGCCTTTCAACAGGCACCAGCTGCAGCTGTCTACATCCAGCAGCTGTTTTCTCCTTTTGGGACAAGCTGGATAAACAGAGCCAACGCAACATCTTTATGGTTATGGTTGTTTTGGATGCCTGAACTGCACACCTGTAAGGCCGTAAGCTCAAGTCTGTGACCACATACGCCTCGTCCAACACCTGCCAGGCCATGAGTAGGTATAATGGGTGCTGAGCTTCCAGAGAGATGTAGCTACTGCCTTACAGCACTTCTCAATCATGGAAGACTAAAAACTGTTGTATGGTAAGGTGTGGCCTGTATGTGTCATGGTGGATGTCTGGGTCAGGTGAAGGTGGGATATCTCAGAGGGCAGGTAAGAGAAACCACTGTTCTACGCGTCAATCCAGTAAAGCGCAGACCCTCTCAGGATGGGGTTCTTTGCAAATAAGCACTAAACCTGTTCTGGGCACATCTTCATGCCAAGCTTTTCAGCTACCCTTTTACAATGCTGCACTTATTTCCTGATGCTCTGAGCATTGCACTGGTTGTACCAACTCATGGTAGCACCCTCAGGAAGTGGGCTTCTGCAAACATTCTGCAGAATCTGATGGAAGAAGGATTGCTGCTTCAATCATCAGATCTTTGCCCATTAGTCTAGCTTGGCATGCTAGGCTTTTGGGGAAAAACAGGCAAAGTAAATCACAGGGATGCTACCTTGGACACAAAGCATGCTTCAAGCTCGTCCATGCTCATGATTTTGTTCCCACAGCCAATGCCTTAGATAATGCTTTACCTGTCTCTGTGGTGAAGCAGGGCCCTCATTACTGACATGTTGAAAAGGCACAGCACAGACCTTGGTGACCAGCTGTCTATGGCTGCTGTTTAAGCCAGTTCACCGATCAAGTGGTTAGCTCACTCTTTGTTAGTTTGCCTGTTAGTCGCATTCACCATCTTTCCTGAGCAGCTTGCTTTCAAGGGAGGGAGTTTTAAACTAAATATCCGATGATGTGCCGAAGAACATAAGGCGAATGTAGACCCATCCCACCTCACAGACGTATTGACTTTTACCCAGTTATAGCTGATAATTGTGATGAAATATTGTGTAAGAAGAAGGGAGACTACAATCCATATGAATTTTTTAACAAACTGAAAACAAAATATGGGACTCACTGTCATACATGCAAAGCATGCTGGCCCACTTACATCATAGCTGTAATCAGCCTCATCGTTGGACACAGTCAAGTCAGCGAGGTCTCCTAGGCCCAACACGCTTTCCAGCACATCATCCGAGCCCATGATAAAGGACTTTCCCCCTCCAGAGGGGAAGGGCAGAGGTTCAGCTAAGCATCAGAGAAAAGACAACAGTTTAGCGCATAGGATCTCAGAGACTGGCTTTCATAACAGTCAATATTTTTCTACACAGAAGCCTTTGTCACACAAAAACATTCAGATAGTCAAGCCTTTACTAAGAATATTCAAGATCGGCGTCATTTGGTAATGTGTTCTCGCAGTTCCCTGGCTGTATTCTAGACATTGCCACATTTCCTAAGAACTTAGTGGCTTCTGTTTTAAATATGTGCCTCCCAGTAATTTCCTGGGAATTGTGCAAGGTGTTCTGCTGAATAAACTTAACATAGTTCTGGGATTACTGAATTATTAGGAAATGTAACAAAATTATGCTCTCCTAACAATTTTTTTTTTACAAACTATTATTATTACATATATATGATCTAGCTAAGAGAAATAAATTCCCAATAACGTAATAAGGTATTCACGTTCTTTACTGCAACTTGATGTAAAAAATTCCAGAATATGATTGGACAATATTTTTCCTGTTTCAAAGTATCATTTGTCATGGGCGGTGCAAAAATGTGGATGCTCTTGATGCAGCTGGACTTTACAGAACCACATTCTAACCCTATTCTGTTCTTACGAACCGCAAGTTGAGAACAAGAACACTGGACAACATATCAGGTAGCACCACTGAGCTCTCTGCATGGGAGGAGTCAGGTCAACATGCAGCAACCAAGCACTGCTACACAGTGAAACATTTGGCACCGCCAACCATGATAGTTGGTTTAGGGTAGGAACAGTCCTTCCTGTTTACTTCACCACACCGCACCAACAAATGTCTTTGGGCAAGACTACTAAGGCTACATCCACCTACTTGCACTCATGTAACATGACTAAACTGAAAGTTCCTCATAATAAGGTACCAGTCGCTATGCATCCAGATAGGCTCAACGAGAACGCCTCTGTTGACAGAGCAGCCCCTGCATTCCTGAATGCTTGTTTTCATCAACCATTATTTTACATTAGTGTGAAGTATTCACACCATTGCAGGGAGGGTGCATTGACATAACAAGGACAGAGCAAGGAGTGCCACAGATCATGCTCTTCACTGAGCTGTACAACCTTCATGTACTGACTGTGGAGACCATGCAAGGCTGGCTCATGAACTAAGATCCTAACTGTCCAGACACTAATGAAAGGAGCCCAACTCTTGTTCTTATGAAAGAGTTTATCCATGTGGTCTGACCCTATCTGCACACAGTAGCATGGCATGAAGTATTGCGATGTCTAATGCCCAGCATATTTCTTCAGCTGGTTGAAGTGTTTCAAAGCCATGGACCTGGACCACCTCCCACCGATTTCAGGACTACTAGCAGGTCAAGGGGTAGAACTGAAACACTCGATCATATTAGGCGAACTGAAAGGGCTGGCTGAAGTTTAAGTGTCAGACCAACAGGTGACAAATTCCTAATCACATTCCTAATCAAATAGCCGGGTCTTCCACAAGGGTGTCTCCTCAGAGGGTGTGGAACAAACTTGGCTCAGGCCTTGACCAGGTTCGTAAAAGAGCACAAAGTTTAGGGTAGAGGTACCCAGAACTGTTAGGACACGTGTTTTGTGTTATTTTGCCTCTTAAGCTGTTCTGACACCAGCACCATCCGTTTAAAGATAGGGTCTAACGATCTGATAAATGTCAAGAACCCATAAAAGTCACAAAGTGTTCCAAGCCTCATATTAAATGGCTAATAGCCAAATCAGAGTGTGCAATTTCGTCAAGAAAGCAAGTGTCGATTTGACCTGACTCTGGTCAGCCAACATGGTATGCAACAGGCTGTGAATACGGCAAGGCTCCAGAGGAATGCTGATGCAGTGAGTGCCTGCATGCGATTCTGCTGGGAGGGCCAGGGTGTAGCCAGGAATATACACATAAGACACAAGAAGTCCTGAAGTGCAAGTCCCTGAAATAACAGGCCTAGTGTAAGAAACTAAAAGCAGACCAGTGTGGTGGTAAGTTGGGTAGTGGACAACATTAAAGCGGGGGTATGAAGAGGAGGCCAGCGCTTTTACCCCACTCTGTGCCGTCTCCTGAACTCCGTGCCTCTCCTGCACCCTCACCGTCTTCTGCGTTCACCAGGAAATCAAATTCCTTCAGCACTTCTTCGGTGTCTGGATCATCTGGGAGATCTGATGCCAAACCTTCATTTCCCACCTGAGACGACCAAGAGTTTTTACATTAGATCAAAGCAATGTTTTGGTACCTCAACACAGTGTGTAACAAACAAATAGTAATATAATCTACAAATATGATAATACAACTAGCAAAACCCAATAAAGCAGTGCAGAGTCACAAGATTTATCTAGAGACATGACAAACAGTACTTCTGTTATATGAATGACATCATTGTCATACCAAAAGGGTGATTTCACCAATTTAAAAAAAAAAATTAAAAAAAAAGGGCCACAAACAAGTATTTCAGAAGCTAGATCAACAGTAAGCACTTCATTTTCACAGCGTTTTAGACAGCAGTGGGTGAGTGCAGGACATTATGGTCATTTTAAAAAGCTCCAAGTTAAAGCAGTGACCAGTGATGCAGTGATGAGCAACTGATTGAAAAGAAGGCATTGACATCAACATTTCATTTGTCCATGAAAGTCAATCACAATCTAAAAAGGGCAAAAAACACAAGTAGCAGGTATTGAGAATGCAACATTACTTGGGCCTTCTTTCATATCAGAGCTCGTTCAGAACTCAATTTTTGAGCCATTTTTTGTAACCTGTGCACTTTAAATAAATAAATAAATAAATATAAATAAACCTCCAACAACATTAAACTAAATTTAAGAATGTATATCACCGGTTTTCCCTGTTGAGCAGTAAATACTACTGTGAGGCATTCACTCATGCTACAGCTCACAGGACTACTGACTGCTGTGTCTAGATGTAAAATAAAACCAGCAATGAGTTTTGCATAACAGACAAAAGCCAGTGCATTAAGACTTGAGAAAGGAAACAAGAAAAAATTAAAAAAAATTAGTTTTGTGCTAAAACTGAGGCAATAAGGGTCTTCTAAACAGTGGCTTATAAAAGTGGGAACCCCCTAATCAAAATGTCCATCTTTGTGAATAGTTAAGTAAGAAGAGGATGAACTGCTTTCCAAAAGACATAACGGTAAAGATGAAACATGCTTTTCATGATGGTCAAAGCCCAGTCACAATAACCTTTTTTTGGAGGTTAACGCCTTTTTAAAGAGCTATTAACTTTTGATAATTCAAAAATTGAGAACAGTAATGGGAAAAACTTTAATCATAAAATACATAAATCAAACCACTCTTTTTAAACAAAGTCGACATGCTGGCTCATTCAGGTTACTGGGCTCTGCCCTCTTATTCTGCTTAAAACCAAAAGATTGGTGTATTATGTCTAGCACTCTGAAAGCAGAAGAAAGGCTATAAGAAGACATCTATTTTTAATGATCAGTTTTCTCTATTTGCATTATAACAGTTAACAGGAACGGTGGAACGTCTGGGTTTGGGGATGCCCAAACATTTGAGTGCCTGTGCATATTTCCTGAGGAGCTCAGTTATGTTTCGACAAGTGCAGTGGCCAGTGTTTCCTCTGCCACTGATGACACCGCATGGTGCTAGCCAGCCAATGGAGTCAACTGCCTTGCCTGATTATTGGGCTAGTTCAGACTGCAGGCAAATCCGATTTGTTCCTCACATCAGATCTGGTGAGAGGACTGCCCACATGGTAATTCGCAAGTGACCAGATCGAATTTGCGTGTCCTGCATGGGTTGCTGTGTTAACAGAATAGGCACATCAAAGTCCTTACAGGCAAGTCTGTTCCTTGGCTGCCATCTTTGCCGAGCAGTTTTTCCAGTCACTGAAGACCATACTCCTATTTCTATGAACGAGGAGAGAGACCAAGATACTGGAAAATGAAGGTCAGATTACTGTTTCAAAAACTTCGGCAAAAATCTTAGGCTCAAAAACGCACAAAAACACGATTTTTTTAACTAATAAGCTTGGGCAGATTTCCACTAGCACTTCAACCCTCCACTGCTCACAGCGTAACCAGAAAGCTGAAGGGCGGGAATTCATCCATAAACAGTTATTCCAAACTGTGGCCGGTCTCCTCATATAAGGTCATTGCTTTTGCAGAAGAAACAGGGGTGATGGAAGTCCCTCTGGATTTGATGTGGACGCTGTCTGTCCTATTGTGAGTGACGCAATAGAGACTCGCATTCGAAATCACCTCCAAATGTGGATTTCATGTGGTTTTTGGCTGTCCAGACTATCACAAATCAATCCGGATGCCAAAAATCAGCCTGAACATAGCCTTAGTGCTCAACAGCTGCTCAAATATATAGGCAGTTTGCTTCAAACCTTTTGGGAAGAATGCTAGCATTCTCTGTACAGGTCGATACAGGCAGATAGATTTCAGACACATGACAATCCTCTCCTGATGCTCACCTTCATTTTATGTTTCTTTATTCTTTGTTTGTCAGTCCTGTTTGAAATATCTTCCATCAAATCCCCCTCTTCATCCTCCTCTTCATCACTATCATCAGCATTTTCTAAGAAATTAAATGTCTCCAGGACATCTCCTGGATTCCTGTAAGGCAAGCAAAGAGACACATCAGAACTAATACATTGCATAAGTCTGCAATTAGCAACAGTTTGTTTGTGTTTGGGTTAGTACTTGTACCTTTTCATCTCTTGTCCCTTTCTTTTGGCTGGAGACTCTCCTCCATTAAGGATCTGCTCCAGGTTCTTAGTTTCCACTGAGCCATTCTGCTCTGAGCCAGACAACCCTAGTAAGGACCGCACTCGTTGCGACCGCACGTCCAATATTGTGTCTGTGTAACCTACTTCTTGAAGATATCTGGCAAAGACAGAAAAGCTGAAATTACTAAAAGAAACATTACCTGGGACCAATTATCTATATATAACACATTCAACAGCATAAACTTGGGTGATAATGTAATAATGTAGCTGAATTATTGAGGCAAATTAAAATCACGGTTATCAGCTTCATCGCAGTATTGCTAAACGCTGACAAGTTAATAAAAATATATATTTTAAAAATAAATAATAATAATATTAAATAATAATAATTGATACACAAACTGAAAATTATTTCACCAAGTCTAAAACTGAACAAGTACACCTACAGACATATACAGGTTTCTAATTGCAATTTCGGCATTAGTGGCGTGGTGGCAATGTAGCGTAACCAGTCACTGTCCCGGGAAAGACGGTTCCAAAAAACAGCATACAAAGCATTTACTCTACCAGGGCTCCATCTCAAATCACTCCCTATTCCCTTTGTAGTGCACATTGTGGCCCGCTTGTTGTTTATTAGGACCCTTTTTGTCTCAAACAAGTCATGTCAGTGTACTGCTTGAGTAAAACTGTATTCTACACTATTAGGGTTAAGCTTTGGCAGTTAACCCATGGTTTACATGCAAGCTGATGTATGAGGGAAGGATGGAGGGGGGGGGAGTGTATGGAGGAGCCAATGTTAATGTATTGCTTACTGAACGCAAAAGATAGATGTCGCTATCTGCACACAGACTCGTCCTTGCCTCTGACAGAGAGCGGACAAGAGAACACAAAAGCGCATCTGGCTAAAATACAAGCAAGTAACTACAATGGGCAATACTGAGGTCATGTCCGTATATTGTAAGATAAGTCCATAACATAAGTATCGTGACAGGCCCAGTTGTCTGCGTTTGTAGGAGGTATGGAGAGATTTAAAAATTGTGCAGGAAATTTCAGCTCCTCAGAAAGAGTAAACATTGCAGACTAGAGTTAATATCACAGCATGTAGCAAAAAACTGCTACAGTCAACAAAAAATCTTGACCAGTCTTATGCCAAGGTTGGAGCACCCCTGGGCAAATTACTTTTTGTTGATTTTCTTTGTGTAAATCTGAGCACACCACAACGACATGCACACCACACAATTCAGAAAAAAGCTTTTGACAAAACTCACTGTCTTAGGAGTTGCCGGCCTTGTTTCCAGGTTAACTGACTGTTCTGTGGTACAGCGGGCACCTCTGTGTCTTTGGTATCTTCTGGGATGAAGATCAATAATAATGTGAAACAACTTGTACACTGTGCTAGTATTTTTTTTATTTTTATTATTTATTTAAGTCACTCATTTACACCAAATAAATTAATAAACAAACAAACAAATAAATGCACTTACCTGATTCGAAGCTGGGCATTTTGACTTCACCTTGATTTAGTTCTGTGCCATATTTTAATTTATGGTATTTTGCTCTGCAGAGAATGAACACAGACCATTCAGTTTGTGCACACAAGCAACAAACAAATACACCAAAACTTATCCATAGAGTGTGCTGAAATGATTTTTTAAATGTGTATATGTGTATGTTAATATTGCAATCACTACATACCTTTCTTGCTTTAATGCATATTCTAACATTTTTATTCTTCTAACGAGGTCGTTTTTTAAATTTTCTTGACCCTTTCTCTCTCCTTGGAGGAATGCTATTCGAGCCTGCAAGACAGAAAAAAAAAGTTATTAAGCAAAGGATAACTCAACAGCCAGGACCTGCATAGCTAGTGTGTTAGCTTGGGGCTAGTGCATTAGCTTGTGGCTAGAGTGACTTTCATTTTTGATGCATTGAAAAATGCATCAAATTAAATTCTTCATTCTGGCAATCAAAACACCTACTGACCACTCCCTCCAGGGTGGCCATCACTGGTGATCTTTAGCAGACGGTTGATCTTTATGCTAAAAACCCAGATGTGGAGTTAAGATGAATGAGGAAAAGTTCTCTCCATTTCTTTCTTTTTTTTTTTACGCCAAATCGGACGGCTTATTGAAAATTAAAAGGGCGGAGCGCTCTAATTAAATTCTGACCATGGATATAAAACTTTGTTTGTGAAAATGTAAAGGTTAAGCAGCACATGGCAGAGCAAGTGGGCAATGACCCAAAGGCCTAGAGCCCTCCCTCACACTTTAACATTATTGAGAGACAGCAGCTGTGCAACTCGAGCCCTCTTGAAGGCTAACTGGTGTGAGGGGGTGGGCAAAGAGGAGGGGTATTTATAGATAACCACACTACCCCCTGAAAATTTGGCTTCTGGTCACTTAAGAGAACCAAGTCTGTTTAGCTGGTCAAGTCAAAGACGTAAAAGGCCGAGAGGGCTGCAGCAATAGGCTGCCTCTACATCCTCAATTCTTCACTTAAAAGATACAAAACAGATTAATACTGTGAATACTGATGGGTTTGGGTTGTGAGGCCAGGTGCTCCGTTAAAAGTATAAGATCCTTGAGGTTCTTCAGTTTGAAACTGCAGAGGAACCTTCTAAAGTGATTTTGTCTTTTCATACAAACTTTCATACAGAGTACCGTGATTTGTTCTCAAAATATGCTTCACTCCATTGAATTAAAGTAGACTGATTACACTCTGTCATGAAACGTGCAGGTAATAACAATATTCAGGACACACTCATAAAAGCATATAGTGTACCACAATAACAATATTTATAATAATTATGTCATATTGCCCAGCTCTAATGCAGGTCCCTGTCTTGAGGAAGAAACAGAAATATCAATTTGAACCACGTCAGTCAACTCCGTCGTTTAAACAGATTTACTAAAGATGATATAAAGAGATCTAAACTAAATCTTTTAATAAAGAGATCGTAAATGTTCAAAATCAGTGTCATTCACATACTGCATTCAAGACACGTAACCAGAATTAATTCTGCTCTCTTTACATGAAACATGTGGTAGATCAGTGTTGTAGCAATACTGACAATATCCACATCGAGCTCAGAAAAAGACATTGTGACCCTTTTGCACATATACTGTAACTCAGCTAAAGTTACAGTATATGACCGGTGTCCAACAGAAACCACTGCATTGGACTAAACTTCGATTAAGACCAAACATCCCGACTCATTTCTGCCTGCTTTAAAAGTGATGCTCAATAAATGCAACAGAAAGCAAGTGCAACTCATTTTCCTCAGACATCAAAAGTTGGTAAACTATCTGAAAATTTTACTACCATGGTAAACTCTTACCGATACACCACACAGCTCTACTGCTCATAGTTTCTTAAACAGGAGGAACACCTCACATCTCTCAAACATCATGACGATACAGTAAAGGCAGCAGTACACTTCAAGCGAAGAACAACACAGTGGTGCGAATTCACTAAACAGACCTTCCTGAGACCCCCCTGTAACTGCACTGGTGGTCCACCTGGTCTTCTGAGTCACTACACAGACCATGTCTCAAGCAGTGCTGAGTAAGAAAGCAGTACCGTCAGTTCTTTTTAAAATTCGAATTATACTTCTGGTACCCGTGAACGTAACTGCACGTTTCGTGAATGAGTACACTGTGCAGTGCACTAGGAAGCAGGGTTCAAACCAGAACATTCAGAAAATTAACATTTTAGGGTGTAAAGTAAACATGATCGTAATGCTGTATTACGTCATCCTGCCCCCATTTAAAGCGTGGTTCAGTTCGCTGGTCAGAACACCACTGAGCCTTCACACAAGGAAGCAGTTACTAGCAATCGTTAGGCTGCACTTTATGGTTATATGCCGATGCTGTTCAGGTTTACCAGTTTGATTTTAAGGTCGGACACTACTGTTGACTAACCGCTGCATCCCATACATTTTGGCTAGTTCTGGGTCGAGCAGTTTCGCACAACATGCAGTTTAAAGGTTAGAGAGTTTAGAGGTCAGCTCTGGGTCTTGATGATGAGGATGATGATCTCTGCAGACGTTTAGCATGTGTAGGGATGTCATGAGAACTGATACTTCGGTACCAAATTGATACCAACATTCTAAAAACATGACGGTACTGGTTTTCTACGGTACCGAAAGGAAAGTACCACAGCTGACACAGTACGAGTCAGCACAACATGCATATACGTGGGGAAGAAGGAGATAGGGAACTATATTTTTTATACTTTATACAAGACAGCGGTTACTGATGTATAACTATTGATGGACAGGTCGCACTTCACGGTTACCTAATAAACAAGTTTACCTGTCTGTGTTTAATGTCTGGGCTGGGCACCACTGTTAACATGCTGTGCCATAACAGGCTTAGTGGGTTTCAGAACACAGACTTTCCGATTTATTTTTTTATAATGATCCTAATTTGGCTTGTTAGTATATATAGGCTATTTGCTTTTTTTCCTAATTAATAAATATTTCCATAAAGTTAATTTGATTTGGCACAATATTGTTTTGTTGTAAATGAAAGTAAATTTTTACTTAAAGAGAGAAGAACTCAATCCCAATTTCAGTGGTACTGGGACTGACTACTAAGTTTCTGGTATTGGGACTTTCCTAATCGAGTTCTTGCATACACTTGTATACTTTCGACTGAACCTGCAGCTCAGTGCAAGACGTCCATCGAGGGAAGAAAGACAAAACCCTTCCCATTTTTCAATACAACTGCATGGTATTATTTTGTATTTGAGCGAATGTTAAAACAAACCCTCTTTTACACACCTTCTCAGCCTAAAAAGATCTTTTTCAGTACACTGTCTCAGTGTAATTACACACACACACACACACACACACACACACACACACACACACACACACACACACACACACACACGTGTGCAAAGGATTTCTCTCCTTCTCTAGTTTTCATATAAGATGTCCTTCGAGGGAAGAAAGACAAAACCCTTCCCATTTATCAATACAACTTCACGATATTATTTTTGTATTTAAGCGAATGTTAAAACATACCATCTCTTACAGACCTCCTCAAGCTAAAGGGATTAGAAAAGCATTAGTACATTTTTACATCTTTGAGGAACTTTTGGAGGTTTTTCAGTTTGAAACTGTGGAGGAACCTCTTATGGTGCTTTGACGAACCTTTAGGAAACCTTTTTCTTCTTCAAAGAACCATAAGAGGTTCCTCCACAGTTTTAGACTGAAGAGCCTCCAAAGGATCTTATACTTTTAACAGTGTAAATGAAGAAATCACTAATGCTTTTCTAACCCTTGTAAAATAACTAGATACCTAATTCTCAACACCATAACGTCACTGATTTCATATTTCCTACACAGAAAATTCGGATAAATATCACACTCAGGACTACAACCATAAAGTACAGAGGGGTTAGTGACAAGTCAAGAGTAACGAGCACAGCCATGACGTACTTGGACAGGAGTCGCTTCACAGACACAGCTGTTTGCTCTTGTCTTTTGCCCGTGTACAGCCTGACACACCAAAGCCCATGCTATACAAGACACAACTGTGGCCTCAACTATGATCTTAGATATCTACCACTTTACTTAAGGCTAAAACAACCCTCATGTTCCAAGCACAAGAGGATTCTGTAGAAGCACACCAGCATTGCCATTTAGTGCTGAACCCTCTGATTCTTCACACACACAAACACTGTGTGATTCACTCCATTGAGAGAGTCCTAATTATCAGCCCAGAGAAAATCTGGTGAGGTCAGTGCCCAAATCTAGAGTCTTGCATAGAAGCAGGACTCAGAAGTTGAGGTAAGAATAACCCTCGCCAATGCATGACGCATTGCTTCATACAGCTGTCAGATAACGGGGATTCACAGAGCAAGCTCTTGGACTGCGTCGGTAAAGCACAGGGCCCAGAAAGGTGCAGAAATAAATGGCTCATGACGTTCCTTTCTGAGAGTGCTCAGAGGGTCTCCAACACTGAAAAATCTCATTTCTGGGTTTGCTTTTATGCAAGAGGAAATCCAACAGATCATTTGAAAAAAAGGAAAGCGTCTTACAGGGATCTTCACTGTCAATACTACAAATATGACAGGACAGAGAGCAGGAGCTACTCATAAAACAGACTGACCATCAACCACCCCCTCCTCTCTCCTCAAAGAAGAAATTCACTGCCAAGCACTTAGGAATATGATGAGGTAGAGCTTTTACATTTCCATTAAAGTGCTTCAGCTGGATCCACAAAAAGTGCTCAGGATTAGGCATCAACATGGTAAGAGGAAATTATCAACGTGAGAGGAAATGATCAACGTCCATTATTAGAACAGAGACAACAACAAGGCACAACCAAAAGCGCTCATCTGGACAGTCCTTAAATAGGAATCTGCATTTAGATCTATGGGACAGACATATGGGAACAGGGTTAGAAATGGAGATGGAAGGCAAAAATGAATGAGTGTGATGCTTGTGAAAGTGTGATTTGTAAGGATAAGTAAATGAGAACGAGACTGGGTCATGGGTTGAGGAGCATGAATATACTGCACGTGAACAACTATGGCCTTTTTTGGACTGATGTGTTAGACAGCGCTTTGTACAGGGGGTGGGGGGGAGGTGAGGCATCTTAACCAAAGCATCCTAAAACTGAAAACACATCATTCGTTTTTTTCCAGCTTTAAATCTCCATGAAAAAACACAAAAAACCTGACTACATTGTGTCTGTTTATCATCTTTATGCCTTTTTATAATAGTTTTATTTATAATGGTTATTATAAAAGATGCACCGATACCGATGGATATAAAGCCTGATATTTATAGTATTACACTTTTTTTTTAATCTTTTCTCAAATAAGATAAGTTTCATCGCTATGAAAAAATTAAAACTGCCACAGCATAAAAATAGGGTGTCCATAAGCTTTATGGTATTAGTGCTATCCATTGCTGCTACTTACTGGCATCGGTGCAACATTATAGGTTAATATAATCATTTTCTTACTATTTTGTTTAATATCATTTTAGCAGTAGCAGTTAACATAAAAGCCTACCATTCAATACTGACAATCCACTAGTCTGTACAGAATAGTTCCTGAATAGTAGTTTTAAGAATCTGTCACTACTGATGTACTTTAAGAAACATCCTTTTAGTCAGCTCTGGTGTTTTTAGAATGTCCTCAACTCATTTGTTGTGGGACTACTAATTGACTGTATTAAAGCATATTCAGTACGAAATTCAGGGCTTCTCTGATTCTTCTCTGATCTTTTTATTTATTTTAATAATTGTTAAAAGTCTTATTACTGCTAACTTTAGACTCACGCTTTGGTTAGTTGTTGAGTTTTCAGTTTGTAGCTGGGCTTTCATTGAAGGTTGGTGTCCATGAGTCTTTTACCACACAACTAACTGCTTCAATTTGACCAGAAGAGAAAGCTTTATTTTATAAAGCAGTATTTTAATGGATCAGATATCGCCTGAATATACTTGAACAAGCCTGGTATTCACAGACATTACTCACAGCCTGCCGCAGTAAGCTAACAAAACGGTTTCATCATAGATCATAGTAGAATGTGAGATTTTAAGTGAAGCACAGTGCGGTTCCAGGGGGCCTGGGGTTGTGGGTACCCCGCTCCGGTCAATGTCTGTGGGGAGTTTGACGTGTTCTTCCTGTTTCCACGCCGGGTTTTCTCCGGGTACTTTGGTTTCCTCTCACCTCCCAAAAATAACTGGATGTGAATTGGCTGGGCTAAGTGGCCTGCGTGTGAGAGGTACCCTGCGATAGACTGGCACCCTGTTCATGGGGGTAGTCTCAGGACCATGACCCATACTAGGAAGGGGCAGATACACACACACACACACACACACACACACACACACACACACACACACACACACACACACACACACACACACACACACACACACACACACACACCTCTTGTTAGAGATAGTCAGCTACCAAAAAAAATAATCAGCCTAAACTGTCACAGTGTGTGTATATATATATATAGGTGACTGTACTTCAGTGTTAATTAGCAGCTCACTGTCTCTACATGGCATGACTGTACTATTTAAAGAAACACAAAGATCAGACCTATTCCACAGATACTCAGCATTAAGCTACTCGGATCATACAAGGGATTGAAAGTTACGAGGGTTTTTGCCTTCTCCTGTAGAGATGTCATTTTGGAGATCTTTTTCAACAGATGATATACTTAATGACTGCTAAATTAAAACTTTTCAGCTTTTTTTTTTTTTTTTTTTTATAAATACTCTGAACGAAGTGTAAAATATGAGAAATAATGGCTATATCCAGACTAGAGCTGGTAGGAAGGGACAGTGTGCTGCAGAACATGAACAAGCTTAAAAGGATGGTTTACTGATGCTGGTTGTTTGCAAATGGTTGGTGTTCCAACTATGAAAACTGCATTAGACAGAATTAACAAAACCACATGATGCAGTCACATTCCCACAACGCACACAGTCACACTTCATCATTGCGATGGGCTGATTTGTAAACGCACCGTTCCATCCCTACTGTGTACCGAAACCACGGCCTGGATTTAGGCGCACTGTGATATCTAATGTGAGTCAAGAGCACATTCTTGTTAAGTATCCGATCATTCATCAACAACAGCTCCCCACACCAGCCCCCTACTACAGTCAGGCATGTCAGAGAAGGGCTTAGGTTTTCAGGTCTGTACATGTCTCATCCCTAAATAAACAAAATGACTGAGATAAACCACTACTGATACCTTACAGGGAATTAGGCCCGACCTCGAATGTGGCGACTAGTTTCAGTAATCATAGGGAACTAGCAGCATCCTTAGCGGGCTAATCTGCATGTGATGAACTTACACAGGCAATCCACTGATTCCATAGGCCTTCCTAACCTTAAAACCCAATTCCTACCAACCAGTTTAAACGCAGCTTCGGAGACTGTTCAAATCTCAGTGAGCTAGTCCTAATTTATTCATGCTAGCCCATCAGCATTTCTTTGGCAGGCTGCGTCACTGTGAAATCTTTAACATTAAGAATTTAACACTAAGGATGTGCAGGAAATTGTGTGAAAATGTGTCATCTAAGTTTCACAACAGTACTTTACAAACTAGGAGTTACTAAAGGAGTCCCTTAATGCGACCTCCTTTAGTAAGGGCTGTCCTCTGTCTTGACTGGACACCAAACACAAGTCCTGAACCTTCTTAAAGCTAAACATCCTGTAATCCTTTTTCAATTGCAGTACAAGTGCCCACGGGCTCATCATGGCCTAATAAACTCAGGACAACTTGTATATAAAATAATGGGCCAAACAACCTTGACACATAGATTGTGTACTTTGAGGTTAATTTTGATGTTCATACAGTTTGCATCTCTGGTTAAATCAAAGTCTGGCTAATGACAGGTCATCGTCCCAACAGGGATATCCAAGTGTCATCCTCATGATGCATCTACAGTGTGAACAATCAAACAGAGCTGGGTCATTTTGTCTCTTTGGTCGGAGCAGAAGAATCAGTAGCTCACTTTGCTGCCATGACCTACAAACCTTGATCTAACCCAGATATCAAGTCAGTGGCATCGTTGGTGTTACTTCCAAGGATGCCTCAGCAAGCAGCTCTGCTCTTGAAAAAACAGAACAGCCATATAAGATGGTCTTCGCATCGCTTCCTGCCTGATGACGAGCCACCCATTGCGATAATATTAGGGCAGCCCCAAATCCATTAGGCCTGTATAGTCTTCTCTCTCTCTCTGTCATACATAAACACAATGCAAGGAGCATATGCCTGAACCTGATCATAACCCTTCAAAGACCTGCCACTTTATTAACTTCTATCTTTAAATTAGGGGCTGACGGCCTTCCCTGAACTGACCATTCATTCCAAAGGAGTGAAGCATTGGGGACGTTAAAACAGCTCATGCTGAGCCAAACCTAATGGAGTCTGCGGACCAGGGTTAGGCTAGGATGGGCGTCATCCTGAAGGTATTCGTCGGAGAACAAGTCCACACAGAGGTGGTGACAACCTTACATCCTCCTCAGCTTGATCCTACAGAGCTGGGTATTGTGTGTACACTGCATTACATCACTACCTCCTGTCACATGCGTTCAGCACCTTCTCATACCTCTCATTCACACAAAACCCTGAACATCCACCTTTACCTGTCACAGAGAGGCAGACCAGCCTGCACTGTAGCATCACTGTGCCTCCGGGTTGTGAAGTGGCTATGGGAGTTAGCTATGGGTGGTTTGGGAAAGGTTTGTCTGTCTGTCAAAAGGGGACGGTCTCTTACAATGACAGCAGACAGCTATTCCTGGACAGCGTCTTAATAGATCTTATAGTAAAACGGTTGAGTTTGACGAAACTGGTTAACTGCATGACTTTCTATCGTGGTGTTTCTGATTTTAAATGTGGCTTAAATGTAGCAGTGCTTACGTGTTCGCTGGACATCACAGCAAAAACTAGCTACCATGAAGCCATTCGCTTCAGACAGCACCGAAACACAACACCGACAGCCCTGAAGCTAGCTAGCTAGCTAGCTAGCTCGCTGCCACAAATCCTGTGAAATTAAGAAATTAACCAGCCATAATTGTTTCATTGTATTAAGGTTTTTTTTTTGTTTGTTTTTTACATCATCTTAAGGCAACTAAACACTTCACTGGTTTGTAGAAAGTCCTCTCCAGCGCAGACGTTAGCATGTTAGCAGTGTGAAGCACGGCGGCTAACATGCTAGCTAGCTATAACCCAGCTATCAACGACACAACACTTCATCTGGTCGAGATTTTGAATGAGTGTCAATCAGTCTGCTGCTCTGATCCCGATAAGTCCAGATCAGCCTGTTCCTAATGTTCTAAACCGGTAAAAATGGCGTGAAGCCCCCGCAACGAATAGCTAACGGGCTTTAGCTTAATAATAAAAAAAAAAAAGAGATCTGAACCACGCCGACGCCATGATGACCACAACAAAATGGCTGAACGGGAGATTAGTTGACAAAGTCAGCTGGGCTGCGTGAGGAGCGGTTTCCTCTGGGTTTCCACAGCGGAGGGCGAACGGTATCGGCTCAGAAGAACAGCACGCCAACGGGAAGATCCCACACGGTAGTTCCACGCGTGGGTAAGGTGCGCAAAAAGAACACGGTCACGCATTTCTCCGTGGAAATAATCACTAATAAACTGCATCGCTCGGTTCGACTCCGGCGCTCTTCACTCCTGACCCAGTTAGCAGGGAAAGTTGACCAGATAATAACTACGTCTGTATTTCTCGCAGAACCATGACACGACTCGATTGCGGCGGTTCTCGCTACAGGGCGAGCCTTGTTCTCCACAGCTGAACATGAGCTCACTTAGCCGGCTAAAGCTAACGTATTAGCAAATCTCGCTAGCACGAGTGCTAAACCGATACCTGCAGCTCGGCCCGCTCCACTTCCCAGTGCGCCCTCTCCATCTCGAATCGGGCCCACTCGTGCTGAATGTAGTGCAGGATTCCCGGGATCGTGTACTGCTGCGGCCGCGGCATTTCGTCCTGTTGCTGGACCGCGGGCGCCGTCCCACCGGGTCCGATCGGGGGATTAACGGCGTTATGGTTCCCCTGCTGCGGCGCTTGCTGCTGTCTGGCGGTGGCCATTCCTCCTCCTGCTCCTCCTCCGCCGGGGTGTTCATCCATTTTTTTTTAAAAATAGCAATGTCCAGCTATAAGTCGCCGCAGAACCACAAGTGCGCTCTCGCCGATCCCCCGCCCCCTTCGCCGTCGATAAAAACCGCTCGCCCCAGTACGGGCTTGTATGGATTGGTCCGTGGCGGTGGACGCAGTGTGTGTTGCGGGCTCAGAGTGAGCGCACGGCTCCGCCGGCCGCCATTAGTCCGCTCCCTGGATGAGAGTCTCCTCACTGCGGGCGACAGGGGGATTCAGCTCGCGCTGCATGACGGGAGGCTCACCCAGCCCTGCTCTCTATCGGCCGAACACAGAACACAGCAACGCCACTGCGCCTGCGCAGACAGTTACACAGTCGTAAAAACAAGACTGTGTTCCTAGACACAATAACAATAAAATCATAATTAATTGTGGCATTAAAAACCACATACATACCGAGGCTAAATCAGTAAATTGGGTACATTACCAAAAAAAAAACACATGAAAAGTGTAAAGGTTACAGCTGCATTAACGGTCTATCTTCTTTGTTTCTTTCTAATTCCAGTTATTTTTAGTGGTGGGCACCTTCCCCAGTGACCATGATCAAGTTCCTTCTGATGGTCAATAAACAGGGGCAGACCCGCCTGTCAAAGTACTACGAGCATGTAGACATAGGAAAGAGGGCCGCTTTGGAGGCAGATGTTGTCAAGGGCTGTCTTTTCCGCAAAAAAGAGGAGGTAAGTCTCATGCTTTTTCTTTCTCATTTTTCATTTTTATTGTATATTATAATGAACATAATTGCGTGGCAAAGACGACTACTGCTATAATGATTCTCATATACACCAATTGGCCATAACATTAGTACCGGTGAAGTGAAAACTCTTGATTATCAACATTTACAGTGGCATCAGTCAAGAAGTGGGATGTGTTTGGCAGCAGGTGAGCAGTCAGTTCTTAAAGGTGATGTATTAAAAGGAGGACAAATAGGCAAGCATAAAAATCTGAACCACTTTGACAAGAGCCAGACTGTGACGGCTAGATGACTGGGTCATCTCAAAACAGAATCAGGCAGGTCTTGTGCAGTGGTCAGTGCCTACCTGAAATGCTCCAAAAAAGGGGACCTAGGGCACCCAGGTCATTGGACATGGTCATGGCCGCCCAAGACTCACTGATGGTCATGGAGGCCCCACCTAACAACTTATAGGACTTTAAGGATCTGCTGCTAACATCTTGGTGTCCGATACTACAGGACACTTTCAGCAGTGTTGTGGAGTTCATGCTATGAATGGTTGGATCTGTTGTGGCGGCACAAGGGTGACCCATTCAAGATTAGGCAGGCAGTATTAATGTTATGGCTGATCTGAGTGTATATCGGAGTCTATAATATACAATACAGTGTAGTAAATAATATTAAACACAAACTGTTTGTAACCAGTATTACAATGAAGCAGAATTAGCCATACAATGTATTGGATGATGACTAAAAATATAGCAGGGCATCCTAGACATGCAGAAATCACTGTTTTCATATTAGATGTGCAATAACCTACAGCCCAGCCAAAAATAGCTATAAATATGTATAAAAAAATGCAGAGCATAGGGTGAAATGGACACAAACCATGCCAGCAAAACGCATACACTGTAACAAATCAAGCATTCAGGGCTGGACCGGTTTCTTAGTGTTCCACACATGCACCCACCGGTGAGGTTCCTGCCCACAGTGCACCACTGAACTCTCACATGTACATACATTGTTCTCTCAAACCTACTATGAAATGCACATGTATAAGTTAAACATTTCTATATGTTTAGTTTTTCATTTAATATCACTTTTAATGTTGACTAGCTAACTTGAAGCACCACTAAAGCCCCACATCTCCTTAAACATTAATAAGAAGATGCTCCATCAGGAGGCAGATTTTGGTCAAAATTCCTATCGCTGTTAAGTAGTTACGTGAGTAAAGGATGAAGTATTCTCCAAAAGTTAAAGTTTAAACATCCGTTTTAATATTTTTAGTAACATTGGAGTATAATTGTTGTTTTGTTTCATTTTAATTTGCCAGAAAAGTAGCATAATGCAAAAGTATTGACACAAGAGATTTGAGCTCATTTTTTCTACCAAGGGCTCAGACTTTAATTCGCTTGCTATGGCTCTAGCTAGTTTACAGCCACCATTAGCTCAGCTGATGCAGATTTCAGAGCTCCTCAAGCATCGGCGCAGCCATAGCAGCAGCCATAGACTCCACTAACTGATGCCCACAAAGCAGAAGAAGGCTGTATAAAGATAAAGAACAGTGTTTTCAGGTAGTTGTTTTACTCAGTTCATAATGTAATTAAGAAAAGTCAGGTAACAGAAATGGTGCAGGACAAGTTAATGTCAGGAAAGTGCGTCTTCAGAAGAAAACCCTCTTGCATGCTCACCAGAAATCAGCAAAGGTATTTCATTTCAAAGGAATTTCATTAAAGGAACACTTCTCCCACTGTTAAGCATGGACTTTGGACATTGATCATGCTATAGGCTTGTGTTGCAGCCAGTGGCATGGGAAACATTTAACTGGTAGAGTGAAAAATGTGTGTAGTTAAATACCAGCAAATTCAGAAGGCCACTACCCTGTTTCTTAAAATCCCTAGTGATTATGATAATCACAATGCAATTATTGCAAACAATTAAACGTTATGTTGGCTGTTGAAGATGTTAATAACTGGATAAACCAAGTGTTCATTATTTAGGCAAGGCCCAGTGGCTATTGGGTGTCAATAGATAGTACTTTTAAAGGCACAGATTGAAAAAGCCACACATACATGGGAGGATCTTGGAACTTTGCATATAAAGGCCTCATACTAGTTCAGACTAGAGTTGTGTGCTGTGAAATGAAAGTGTTCTGCATTTAAAAGTGTGAACCTCATACCAACCATGAAGCATGGTGGAGAATATCAGGTCACCTGTCTGTGAGCTAATGCTGAAGCATCATTGGGCCATGCAACAAGACGGTGATCCAAAGCACACAAGCAAACCAACCTCACAAAGATTAAAAATAAGAGCTTTTCTCTATCCAGTCTCTATCAAGTCTCGATCTACCCCTGTTAAAATGTTTTTGTGACTGGACCCCTGAGCTAAAGCAGCTCTGATGGGAGGGGAGGGCCAGGAGTCGTCCATTGGTGTTGTGAAACTAATTAAGAAAACATGCATTTGCAGTTATTGCTGCTAATCAGATGTAACCTGTTGTTGATTGGAAGAGTGCAAGGATGTTGTTGTGTCAAACTCAAGATGTGCATCCAAAGACCAAATGTGATGTGATTTGACAAAAATTGCAGAGACAAAACAGAAACCTCCAAACAGTTTGCGAAGTGCTGACTTGTGCACTTACCTGGAGTTCTGGGGGGCTTTAAGCTGATGTTGTTTCATCTGGTGATTGTTTTCTCTCGTGTCCTTCTTTTCCAGTGCTCATTTGTGGAGTACAAGGATTACAAACTGGTGTATCGTCAGTATGCAGCTCTTTTTATTGTAGTCGGCATCACCGACAATGAAGTGAGTTCTTCATGTAATACAGATGAAACCACTTTACAGACCATTACACTGTTAGTGACGATCATTCATTCGTGTCATTCACATGAATGTATTTTATGTACTGCACAGAATGAACTCTCCATTTACGAGCTTGTCCACAACTTTATTGAGGTGCTCGACAAGTATTTTAGCCGGGTGGTAAGTTGAAGCTGATGCTAAAGAGAAAAAAGCCTTTAATGAGCCTACGTTTGTCCACCATGTCACCCCACTGACGGCGTTCTCTGTTTTCTTTGCAGAGTGAACTGGATGTATCCTTTAAAATTTTGTGGCATTTAACTTTTATCTCACAACATCACTAGTTTGGTCACTAGTCATGTCAGTTGTTGGATAACTACATCAGTTCTGACTCAAATGTCTCTCTAAATATGTCTTTATCAATGCAACAGTGACCACTTCCCTTGGTTAAAGCATCCATGTCACTATTGGGGTTGTATTTAGCCCCTTTAACTCTTAGAAATGTAAGTGTAGTAGTTTTGTGTTGCTCATGTTCAGCATTGCTATGTTAACTGATCTCAGAAAAATGATCATTAATTATTTTACCAGGTTTGGCCCCAACTTTCTCTCGTAGGTCACTCTCTTTATAGGGCCTAGTAACGTATTAGTGCTGTTGTTTAAGTTATTTAATGTAAAAAAATCTTAACTTGTGATTAATCATAAATGATCACAGAATATTGTTGTGATAAATACAAATAAACATGCCTGATTTATCTTCATACTGTGAATCTGGTTATAGATATTACCTTATAATTCACTAACTCACAATCATAATAATTCCTATGAAATTTTGTAGATGCTGTTTTCTCTTGAATCCAATTATTTAATATGAGTAAGTTTACTCTAGTAACAGAGAATAAGAGAATGGGATGTTACAAAACAAACATTTTTGCCAGCATTTTTTTTGTCTGAAACATACACTGCTTGAGAAGGGCGCTTTACCTATGTTAACCCCCCCTCCCCCCAAAAATACCTTTTATATTTACATATATTTGCATATATCATTTTGGAACCGTAGTCCACAAAGCAATCTAAGGTGAATCAGTTGTGTCTCTGAAACATGTTAATTGTGGGGTATCCAGAACTAATATTTGGACATCTCATCATTTGTAGTTTTGTAACAACTGTTAATTATTTCTTAATTCAGTATCAGATAATGTTCAATTTGGAGAAGGTGCACATTATTCTTGACGAGATGATCCTGAATGGACATGTGGTGGAGACCAACAGGAACCGAATCCTGGCACCACTACTGGCTTTGGACAAGATGGCAGAAAGCTGACTAAAACATCTACTTCCTATAAAGATGTTGGGATTATTTGAACCTAATGATTGTTTTAAGTTATTTTTTTTATTCATATTGAACGTGGTCTTGATTATATGGATGAAGGCCTTTAAAACACTTGTCTTTTTGCCATGTTTTTGCCAGTGATTTCTTTTATATATTTTTAAAGTTGTAAAGCAAGACATGGACGCATGCTTGTACAGACAGATAACATGGGTGTTTACATTACAGGATATAAAGCAGTTACTTTTAAACATCATATGCCTGAGTTGTTTACCTGCTTGACACTAGGTATGATTTACTGATTATATTCAGGGCAAACTGGCAAAAGGTCCTAGAATTTGCCATCAAGTTACTATACAAGGCCAGTATTGGGGGTGGGGACAAGAATGTGTCTGTAAATTCCTGTGACTCAATGAAAAGTAGGCTCTCTAATTTCACTGACCAAAAATGTTATAACTCTGGTACAGGAATGTCTTTCTTTTTGACCAATGTGATGATATCACAGAAAATCACCATTGTGATTATTTGCCTACAAACTCTAAAAGGTGTGCAGCAAGACCAAATATGATGCAATCAGACATTTTCCAAGAATTTAAAAAACAAAATATTAAAATGTTTTGCCTACAAGCTCTTAAGAAGGGAAAAACAAAAACAAACAAAAAAAAAAAAAACTAGGTTACATGCTCTTTAACACCATCTTGAGGGCATCATGCACCCGAGTAGCAGGAAGGAGAACTACCAGTTGACCACATCATGTCTCCACACCTTACGGTTTGGTCTGTGGGAGTTGCTTTAAGGCAGAAATAAGCTGTGGAATAATAAACATCAACAAAAACAATCTCTAAACACATGCTCATACCAGTCTTTAAATAAATAAATAAATAAATAAACCAACCAACCAACACAAACAGAAGAACAAACCGATCTAATTCATACTTTGCAAACATTTTAATGATTATTTTGGAGCATACACATTTGAAAATATTTGTTTACTTCAAACTGCAACTTGAGTTAAATAAATGTTTATAATATACAAAGAAAATACAATGAGAAGCATAGCTTGCTTTTTTCTTTCTTTTTTTCTTTTTAAATGTGCCTAGCACATAGAACCAGTGTTTTTTTTTTTGTCTCTATAGCTTTATTGTAAAATTACACAAATGCACTCAGGGACGTTTATCCTTTTAGTGGGGTGATGAACAACTGAAACATACACAGTAACAAAGGAGGGAGGAAAATAAAAAGAAAACCTGTGCATGATTGTATGCTGAAAGATAAGAGGGGGGGGGGGGGGGGGTCCTAATACTTCAAATAATGCAGGCACTAGTAAAACTTAAAACCTGGAAATACCCAAACACTCTACAGTTAGCTCTACAGAAGCAGGTGCTTGTGCCCCCCTATCAGGAAAACCAGGGCCAGAGATGGTGCTACGCCGGAATTTGAAAGGAAAGCCTATACTGAACTTTACATAGATGCTCTGAGCCGGGCTAGGAGAGTAAACGCAGGACATGAGGAGAAACTGCCCTTGGCTACCTGTGGCTCGAGCCCTTAAAGCAGTGCAGTGCCCCATGAAGAGGCAATGAGGAGTCTGTGGCAAGATAGGCAGGGGCATGGCCCTAAATCTGTTTCAGTAGCTAGTGAGCTGAGAATGGGACTCCTTTTTGGTTATGGGTGTAAATGTGTGGACTGTATAGAGGAGGGGGAGATTTCATTGACGAGCACAGCTTTTGTATTTTTTTTTTTCTTTTTTCTGCAACAAAACACAACAGGCTTCATCAGTTCAGGGAGTTGGTCAGTGGTGCAGGGTGAGCATGCTCAGTTGAGGTGGAAGCCCTTTTCCATGGTTGCAGCGAGAAGGCGCTCTCGCATTATCTCCTCAGAGGAATACTCTGGTAACTTCAGGTAGTGCACGCATGTGTTTACAGAGGGATAGCTGGCATCTGTTGCATCCACCTAGATGTGAAAAGACAAGGAGTTTAGTAAAAGTTAAAAAAAATAGTTTGATTAATATATATATATATATATATATATATATATATATATATATATATATATATATATATATATATATATATATATATATATATATATATATATATAAACCCTGATCTGATAATTGCAGTCCAAGTTAACTGAAACTGAAGACATCAGGCTACATACCTTGCGGACTATTGTGAGACGAGGGTGCAAGTTGGCTAGTCCACCAGGAGGCAGTGTTGAGCAGCCTGTTGTGAACTGGAGGAAGGCCTTCCTCTCATCTGAGGACATTCCACATAGAACTCGCACAAAACGTAGGAACCCAGGACTATAATAAAAATGGCAAAGAGAATCAGTTAAAGGTCTTTCATTTAGGTTTGAAATTTTAAAATGTCTAACTGAGCATTTACTAACTGGGCTTTATTCAGGTTACGCTGGCAAATGTTACTAGGACTCTAATAATAATAATAATAACTGTTATTATTAATTATTATTGATAATCATCTTTCACAATCTCAGGGTTGCTTAACAATGCAATAAATACTACAAAGAAAAAGGGGCCATTAATCAGAAGTAGGAAACTAATGTTAAACAAGGAAAGTCTTCATAAGAGAATAAAAATCCTCATTTAGATGGACTGCACACCTGTCCCGAGTGTATCCCAGTTTGGGCTCGGTGTAGTTGACAATGTCCTCGGCTGTCCAGGATGGAGACTGGTTCCCACACAGGATCATCTGGACCTCTTTATGACTGAAGGAGCTCAGTTTCTCCATAGGGAACACCCTATTGAAGCCCTCTGCACCAGAACCAGACAACACACTTATTTATTAATGCAACAAGCCAACACTTTTAGGGACACTTTACAAACTGACAAGAGAAAAAGGAGAAGGAAAAGAACCAATTATTCCATGTAACGCATAATGAAAAATGATGATCATCCAGTTACTGGGCCAACAAGAGTGTAACCTCCACCAGGCAAGACCATCAGGAACAGCACTGCTGCTGGGGCTTTTAAACACTTACTGTCCACTTTAACATGCTTACTGTGTTGATAAAGGCTACCTGCCAGGCGTGCGGTTACAGACTATATCTCATCTTTTTTTCCCCCCACCATGAATGATGCATGTAAGCTAACCTGTAGACTTTATCAGTGGTTAATTTCTGACCACAGGACCACTAATAGATTGATAGTTTTGGTCCATAAGCTATTCTCAACCCAGTAACACACACCAGCCCCCACCTCCCTCAATACCACTACTTTAGATCACCATGCATCAGAGAATGGTTTAGTTTTAAAATCCCATTTTTGCAATTTGTAATTCAAAAGGGGGAAAACCCATGATAAATAAAGACTATTTAAGAAAAGGTTTTCATTAAATGTGTTCCTGTTTACCAGCTCATTTTTTTTACTATTAAGGGTGGGACTATCTTGGCACCTCAGGAGTCGATTGCGATTCAGAAGGCTATTCTGCGATAAAAAGTCTGTGTGATTCTACTTGGACCTTTAAAAGCAAGTTATCTGATGATCCAAAACACATTTACTTCCAATATCTGTAATTAGACAACTGGAAGGTTTGACAGTAGGGCTGCGATGGAAAAACCATGAGCACAGTGGGCAATGTCAGCACCAGGTTTAATGTGTGCGCATAGCATTTCACATGTATGAATTTACCCAGTTCTTTCTTAGTGCCTTTCCTTAGCTCTGCTTCATTCTTTACCAGCTTAGCCATATCTGCCACTCATTGGTGATAAAATGAGAAGCTACGGAGACATAAGATGCAGTTGTAATGGATCATTACAGGGATCCCACCAGTTTCCTTTAGTGATTCCATGACCTTTGATCTTGGTCATGTTGTGGATTGTGAGGATTGCTGGGTCAATAAAATATTAAGACAAAACGCTGCATCGACTCCAAAGTGCACAACATGACACAAAAACCCTCTGAATACGCGAATTCTTGACAGTAAAAGCTACTGTGCATGTTGAGATACTTTGCAGATTATGGCTGCTTTTAAAATAGAGAATAGAATGGTCAAACAAGCAGAAACGTTTAGCCTAAATTCTTTTGCATTGAATTGGTAATTCGCAGCTAAAATTACCACTAGTGTCACAATACCAAGATAAACATGTCGAAATAAACATACGATAATAAAACATGCAAACATATGCATTTTATAATAGTGACTAGTATTTGGGATTAATAATACTAATTTAATCCACACTTGAGAAACACTTGCAAAAAACAAAAAAAGCTGAACTGAAGAATTACCAACATGCCACTGGCATAAAACCTAAAGTTTATGGCTCATTTTACAGAAGGTAAAAGGTGCTGGAATCACTGCGGTAATAACCCCACCTTCCATGAAACCCCCGTACAGATAAAATATAGTTGGCACTGTTCCAGTTTACCATAAACCGCACTGTTAGGGAGTAGGTCTCACTAGCAGTGCAGGTTATGGTAAACTGGTATGCAAATGGTGCTTCAGAACAGTTATGACAGCCTGTGTGGATCATAAGAAAGTGAAAGCAAAATGACCAATACAAAAGATTTTGTTTAGGTTTATGGTGACTGATGCAAATAAATTAAACATTTAAACAATTAGTTTAGAGCCCTTTATGCAAGTATTTCTGTACAAGATCCTCAGTGCCCTATAATTGGAAAACAAGACCTTTCTGACACAGACATGCCAAATAATTCTAGTGAAAACTATGCCATTGTGGTCACTTTCCATTTCCTTGCAGATCAATAACAATTATTGGACTAGTCAGTTACTGTACACCTATACTGTATAGGTGTACCAGAGATCATGTGTTCAGCTACAAAAATGACTAAATCTGCACTGATTTGAGGTTAGCTGACTGCTTCACACCCCCCCCCCAGCTCTTATTCAAAACCAAAACAGCTGAACAGGACAAAGGCCGCACCATACATCAAATAGCTTCAGGGATTGAAGGATTTCACACCATGATCTTACCTCTAAAGGCCTCCATTTGCTTCTGGATTCCGGTGTGCATACAGAAGTCAAACATCAGCTCCACATATTCCTCTGCATTGTCCATGGTAACCATCTGATATTTATATACATATTAACACACACACACACACACACACACACACACACACACACACACACACACACACACACACACACACACACACGATTGAATCTTGAGCCTGTCAAATGTCAGCGAGAGAAAGTCCATCCATTTAATAATTAAGCGCTTATGGTATAAACATAAACCCTAGCAGTTTAATATGAAATACTCTTAGTCAGAATTTTTCACAGTAGTGATACAAAGTTTCCTAGATTAGAAATGTCCCAATATTCTATTCCAGTGACTCTCTGAATGACGTTCCAGGCATTTTTAATGGATCGGGTCTCAGCAATTAAGGTTCCAATCCACCTTCAGTCCTTAAGTTTGCTGAAGCAGAGTGCCATCTGGCATCATTTAGGTGCCATTAATAGACATGATCCTCAGCTGCTGCAGACAAACTTCATCCTAGACAGCTTTATTTGAACTGATCAGTGCGGTGACATTACCATTTAGTAGCCAAAAGAAAAGCTAAAGCTGGTTCCAATTGAAGCTCTCCATTCCACCTTAAATAGTGCCACAATTACATTGTGTGCATTTCAACAGTAGAACGCAACTGCTGCATTATTGGAATGGAAAGCTTGGGAAAGAGGAAAACTTAGCCTAAAAGGTGTGCTGTAAACATGACTCTGCTAACAAACGGTACACAGAAAAGCAGCTAAAAAAAAAGTTTGTTTGGTTAAAAATCATTCTCTTCTGACATGAACTATTTTTCCGTTTTGGTCTCACAACCTAAGTTGTGGGACTGTATTACTTCTAGAAACACAAAGACTGGGTTGGTAACAGCCGATAGCCAGCATTAAGAGACTCATAAAATGGGGGTTAAAAAAATAAATAAATTAAAATAAAAAATAAACCTTGATTGGGACATCCCTACTTTAACCATTTCATAGTCATTTTCTGTTACAACTTGGAGGTACAGTCTAAACACTCTGTAGCTCATACACTTTAGGTCAAAAGCCTAATTATAACACTGTCTTTTTATAATCCATTTGTGGCAGGGAGGTACATTCAGAATGTAAAATAACATTTAGATATGCCAATTTACTGGTAATGTAGGAAACAAATAAAAATAAATGTTAACATTGTAACTTCTTGTCAAATTACTTCAGTAAAAGGGTTAAACTGCACATCAAACAACTCTGAGTGACCTTATTTATCTTAGTGAGGGGTCATCAATTCTATGTGGATACACTTTATCTGGCCAGAAAAACAGTCAGTTTCCAATTTTTACAACAAATCAGACAAACTGGTTCTAGATAACCTCTACTGTGCCCCTTTAAAAACAGCCAGTGATACATCTATTATACTGTCTATATATGCTGTGCATATTATTTGCACAATATATATGCACAATTTGTAAAATTGGATAAACAAACCCAAACCACTAGCTCAGTTTCTTACCTCATCATCTCCATTGGACTTAAGGTCCACCGCTGAGAAGCCATGTACTTTGGATGAAGGACAGAACTGGAAATTTAACCTAAATACAAAAAGAAGCAATTCATGAGTGTGAAAATGATTGAGACAAAAATAAAAATGCCAAGTCAATATTATATCATGTTATATGTTTGCAGGAATTAGTTGCCCACCCCAGATCTTCTACACTGAGTGGGGGGCCAGAGCCCATAGGGTTCTTCAGCATTAGATCCTGTAGTCGAGTGTTCTTCTCATCCTCTGAAAGGCTCTTATTGCCTAGGATTTGCCTCCTCTTTACTGCCAGATCCTTCACCTCTTTCAGGAACCGTGCTCTGTGAGGGTTCACAAGTTCAAAATCCTCCCAGGTCAGGATGCCGTGGTACCAGGCAGGGGGTTTGGGCTTTGGCGGGTCAAGAATGAACTCAGATTTCGAGTCCTCATCAAAGCTGCCCATCGAATAAGTGTCTTGACCCTCCTCTGTGGAGGCCTCCAACTGGATCTCAGAGAAGCGGTGGTCCAAGTCCCCATTGTTCTGATACAGGAGCTTACTCATGTTACTCTTAATGTCTCCCATACACAGCAGCTTGAAAAAGGGCTGGGAGATGGGCAAGTCCACAAGCCTGTTGTCCTGGATGCACTTGGCCAGGAAGATGCCCAGAAAGAGGAACAGTTTGGTAATGCGCTCCAATTCGTCATTGTCCTGGGGGAACGGGGCAGGGAAAAGGCCGCAGGAGCGTTGTACGTAATAGCCAGGGGGTTTCAGACCTCCTCCTAGATCCACCTGAGAAACATACAAAACACACAATGATTTATACATCCACATGATCTTTAGTAGACTATCCACAGATGACTAAACTTCTCTTAAAAAAAAAAAGTATTCAGAAACAGGCACTTGCCTGACGCGACTCGTCATCTGGGAAGTCATCGTCACAGAGCCAAATGCCCAGTGACGTCCTTTGGAACTCAGCAGCTACAAGGGCATAAAACTCTAGTGTGGGCCCCAAACCAGTGCCCTCCTCTCCCTGGAACTCCACCTGCAGATGGACAACAGGTAATATTTTGCAGTCTTGGCAAACAAACTAAACGATGTGGTTTCCTCCTGACAAATACTGTAAACTAATGTACAGTGCAATATAAAACACTCTTTCAAAGAAAACTGTGGTTACTTCAAGAGATTTTACCTCCAACACAGACTTTCTGTCAGCATGGATCTGCATGACACTCTCAGCCCACTCCATCATGGTCTCTCCACGTGGCACCTTTACACGCTCATGTTTGAGGCGGCCCACCCGAAACTCGCCAGGGTCATCCCGCCGCACTGTAGTGGATGGCCGCGAACGCTCCATAGTGGCCTCTCTCCGGTTCTGGAGCCAGACTATTGCCCTAGACACATGCAACAGACACAAATCCTTTATTATGCTGCTTAACACAAAATTAAAAATCAGATAAAAGGTGTCAAATTCCAGCTGATCCAGGTGATGAGACAACGTGCAAGGTAGACCTTGGCTTGTAATTTGGCCAAGATCTCATGATATAACTTACTACGATACTGTAACCAAGAGATCACAGACCTGGAGGCTCCAAATGCAGTGCAGGTAAAGAAAAGCTGCCGGGTTTCAAAGGGGATGAGGAAAGGACACTTGCTGGTTAACTGTTCACACCAGTCTGGGAGAGCTCCACTAGCCAAAGCCAGTGGCTCCTAAAGGCACAAAAACATCACACCACATTACAGTAAATGACAAAGAATAGCAACACTCCTGCGCAGTATTATTACAAGAAAAAAAAGTGACTAGTTATCTAGTTAGGTTTCAAGGTATAAAAAAAAAAAAGTAATGCCACATAGGAGCTTAATATATAAAACATTTTATGCTAGGTAAGGAACATTCAGCAATTCAGCAAGACTAATAATCATGAAAAACATACTTTATTGTCCAAGTCAAGTGAGTTAAAACTAAAAGGATTTCAAATTAATACAGAGAATAACTACCTCAATCTGCTGCAGAATTTTGGTTGTAATTTTTTTGCTGGTGAACTCTTCAGGAGATGCATTGAACTGTAGATCATCAATATCTAGGCAAGAAAAAAATGATTAATTTTTTCCCCTAAAGCCTGATCAACATTCAATTTTAATTTTATGTTCAACACATTGACAGAACACAATTCTAAAAGCGTTCATGCCTTCTTAAAAAAAAAAAAAAAAAAGAATAGCAATAAATGAAACCACCCTAATGACCACACAAAATGACACCACTAAGCACAGTATTGCTGTGTATCTGGGGGATAACAGCCTACCTTCTTGTAGCGTGCGACCGGCTAAAGGCTCTCCACCAATGATGAAGAGGATGCGTAGGAGCTGCAGGACGTCCTCCACGCCACAGGCGCTCTGACCCGAGCCAGCCTTGGCCTGTGCCTGCTCCCGTGTTCCGCTCAGAATGTCACAGCTCTGAGTGGCCGACAAGGAGCCTGAGCCAAGTCCCGTCGACCTGCAGCCTCGCTCGCAGAAATCCTGTGAAAGCCGAATGGGGACAAAATTAAGGTGTGAAAGCCACGGTTCTCCCTCCCCAGCCTGTTATTTTTCTACCATACACTAAACCGGGGATAACATACTGTACAAAGCAGTTACTGCATTCTCACAAAAAATAAATTAAAAAATGCTTTATGAGAAAACAAAAACAAAAAAACAAAACAAAACACACCACAAACTACTCACAAATGAGGCCAGTTTATGTCTAGCATGATACGATATTCAAACACATTAGGCATTAAAAGTTACAAGACGACAAATACAACCATCTTAAAAGGTGGCTACACAAGTGACAAACCAAGAAGAGGGGAACAATAAATAAATAGTTTTGAAAAAATTGGGAAAAAAAAAAAAAAAAAAAAAAAAAAAAAGATAAATAAAGATGTATAGAGATACAAGTACATCCGATGCCATTCTATACCTTGTATGCAGCTATGAGCTGCGAACAATTTCTGTTTTTCCTAATACTTTTATTAGTGCCGGTTAATTTCCAGTGGCGCAGGAAAGTTGAGTCTGCATTCTTCTGCATGTAGGTTATCAAGTCATTCTTTGGTAATTCATCTGTGCCAAGGTACTGTTCCACATGCTCTACAGACCAGCAACCCTACAACAGGAAGAACCAAATGTTGGTCTTTCCTGATTGTAAAGTCTCACGCAGTACACATGCATTACAATAGGATTAACTACTAAGAGGCCCGTGCAATTATCAAGATTAACCACCAGGGTCATCCCCCACCTCCCTCCCACAAAAGCTCCTAGCTTTAAGGTTAGTGACGCTGACAGTCTATTGAGGAGGAGCACTTACACATTGTGAACAGCCACAGAAAAAAAAATAAAAATCACAGGCAGGATTATAATGAGCTGGGCTGAAAAGAGTGACTGAAAGAGATAGATAAAGACTGGGTGAGGAAGAAGAAAAGAGCAGGTAAAATCTTACCATCTTTCCACTTTCTTTCTCTTTGTCAGAGTCCTTCAGCTCTCTGTACATTATCCTATAACACAAGAAACATGGCTGGAGTACAAGATGCCTGATAAAAATAGTAGAATCTCAAAAAAGATCCACAAACAAAACACCGCTGTATATTATTTCAAAAAACACCCCACTCACGTGTATGTGGGCTCCCAGATGCGTCGAAGCTTGTCAGATTTGATGCTGCCGTTACAAGAGAGCTGAAGCAGCTTTTGGACGTAGTAAAAGATGGTGGACTTGTAGTTGGAGAGAGGTAGTTCTACTTCCCGTGTGGTTCCCAGCCCTGCCACCTTCAGGATGAGAGCCAAGTGAGGGGAGGGTGCACACTCCACCTCCTCTTGTACTTCTGAGCGAGGGGTTCCTGCAAGAATCAAATAACCCACATCATAATATTTTTGCCATTTTGCATACAACAGGTGTATTGTGCTTTGACCAAAACCTAAGCATGCTTGAGCTTAAGCTTGGCAAAAGCCTTGTCAAGAAGTGAAAGTAAATTTTATACAGGGAAGAAAACACCCAACAACTAATAAAAGCTGCAATTCAGCAGTATAGGAGATGCAAAGTGAATAACCTGGGGTAGGGATCTCCAGGTCAGTGGTTTGCTGAACATTGGTCCGCCCAGGTCTGGGGTCAAATGCAGGCACTAGAGCGGAGAACTGTCGCTTCAGCACAAAGTCATCATCCCAGGTCCTGCGCCTGCCGCCTTTGGTTTCATATTCCTCTTCCTCCTGCCAGGTCACCATTGAGTACCACAGCATTTATGTACAGCATTACGCCTCAATAAATGTACATGCAACACAGGCTTTTTTCCCCATTTAACCACAAGCATGCTTTTATACAAAACAGGCTAACAGAAAACAGCATTCAATATAATAAAAAAATAAATAAAAAAAAAAAAAAAAAACGCACTGTAAAAATCTATGAAAAATGAACAAAAACAAAACGCTGAATTGTGATTACCACAAAAGGGACAGGAAGGGGAAAAAAAAAAAAAAAAAATCTAAACTCAACAACTAAAGAGTGGCACTGTACTGTTATTGAAACTACAACAGGTTTTACCCTATGAATATGAACGTGGTAACCAAGGTTGACCCTGGACCGTACCAGAACTTCCTCATACTCCTGGTCCTCCTGATTGTCATCCTCATTCTCGTCGTCGTCGTCATCTGGCTCAGGCAAGTCTTCTTCATCGTCCAATTCAGCGAGCAACGTGTTTGCCCGGCAGCTATCCAAGAAGTCTGAGGAAGAAAATAAAAAAAAATAATATAAAAATAAATAATAATAAATAATAAAAAAAAGAAAGAAAACACAGGATAAAAGCATTTTACACCACAACTCTAATGTTCAAAAGAGTCTGCAATGTGCAGAACAAGACCACACAAGATTAGTAATGGTGTAACCATCAGAATGAGGATTAATAGGCAGGGACCAAAAAATGAATTAAGTTTAGCGCTGATTAGGAGGATACAGGTAGGGAGAAGGGAAGACCGGTTTCGGTAGGTAAATAAATCTAGCATGGCCTACCATAGAGGGAAAACTCAGCCTCCTGACCTGTGTCGCTCTCGCTAGATGTTGAGGTCAGGCTGGTCGTCAGCGTGTTACTGAGCAACTGGCCGACGGACAAACCTGTAGTTGCCGTGGCTACATTATTGCTGCTGGTTACTATGGAGGTGGACATTGTAACAGTTGAGGTGGTACCAGTAGTTGTAAGGTTAGGAAAGCTCTGTGCACCCATGAGAGGAGAGGCTGCAAACAAAAACACAACCAAAAATGCTATTAGTCTCCAAAAGAAAAAGAAGCAAGTTAACAAAAGCGCACTCTAAACATGCGTAAAACACATTTCCAGTATGATTTTGAATTCTCGACATGTATTGCTTGCCAAATAAAAGTCATGAGCGCTCAAGTAACTCTACTGAGGGCTCCAGTCAGTGTGTATAGATAATTGATCAAACCACGCAGTCTAACAGCTGATTACAGTGGGTCCCGTTCTGAGTTGAGGACCAGCAAACTGAGGGCTGGGACAAACATTGAACGCTGTAGTAGCACTGAGTAGCAAGGATTTAGTGTCCAATATGACAAATCAAACCCACGCCACTTCCTACTGTTTTCAAAAGACTAAACGGAGCCCTCATATCACAACACCATTATTATATAGTTTCCTTTGAGGAAGCGTTGCTTTACAAGCACTACACCTTACTAAAATATAGTAGCCAAATACTGCTTGGTACTAACAGAACTAGAGTTAGTAGCTTGCAGAGTCTGATGGAGAAGCCAGTTAGCTTTGCCAGCTACCCAAGCTGCAGGTACAAAGCCACATTCCTGTTACTCATTTTATTGCCCAGAGTGAAGCAAGCTCGTCTTCAGTCATTCCCCTTGAAAAAACTCCTAGGTCTACTGTCTAGAGTAAAACTACATCTATAGCGCATCAAGTGCAATAAGGTGATTGCATAATGATCTCCATCATTAAATGTCATGTATTTCACTCAAGCTTAAAATCCTATTTCTACCCCTAATTAAACTCACGGTGGACTGGAGAGCAAAAAGGTACTCACTGGCAGTCCCCATGACATTGCGGCCCAGTGTGTTGGTGTTATTGTCGCTACTGCTACGGCTCAAGTTCATGTTGTTGGTGGCATTGGTGCGGGACATGTTTGGTGCCCGCCGCACAAATGACTCCATCAAGCTGGCTTCACGTGATGACAGGTTGGGCACACTAGCGCTGGAACTCATGGGGGCTCCAGCCGCCAGGAGAGAGCTGACCGATAGCCGCGCGCTGGTGGCTGAACACAGGGGTCTCTGGGATGCTGCATCCTTGCTGGACGACTCAGATACTGAGCTGACATCAGGCGAGCTGACGCTAACCAGTCCCATAGACATGGCAGCTGACTCGGCAGACTGACGCAGGGTCCCGTCAGGTGCTGGTGTTTTGCGATCTGCGCTTTCGCTTCCTGCCTCGGCGGTGAGTGTACTGGTGCTGGAGCCAGAACCAGCCTCGGCGGAGGAAAGCACTACGACTGGCTCTTGACCCTCTGCCCCTGGCGCTCCTCCGCTGACACCAACCCCCTGCTCCAAAAGGCCCTCCACCCTGCGCTCCACACGTGCAGAGCTCAGGCTGATATCACTGCTGCTGGCCACACTCCACACCGAGCTGCTACTACCCTTCCGGCTGGAGGAGCTGGCCCCCGCCGCCGAGGACGAGCCGCCCTTGTCCGGACAGTTATTTTTCACCAGGCTGCTCCAGGACTGCGGTGTGCCTGTAACAGTGGATGAGACAGGTTTGGGTGATGGCGCTGACTCAGGGTCGTACCCTGGCGCAAGCTTGAGGTCAAACTTCCCTTCTGCACCCATACGGTACGAGTTTGAACCACCGGCATCCCAGGTAACATCAATCCAGCCTGGAAGAGGAGGGGAAGGAAGGGGGGATATGAACGAGTGAGACCCAGCAAGAGAGCGGAGAAAGACAGCAGCAAGTCAGACAGCAGCATTGCTCGACGCTGGACCAGAGACGCCATACAGACCAATTTCCCCCCTTCAAAGAGCAGCAGAAAACTACATGGAGAAATGTAGATAGAGCCTAAAATGTCTCATTCCAAAAGAACCAAAAACAAATACAAATAAATAAAAACAAAAAGGTTCTGGTCCAGGTGAAGCAGTGGAGTAGGAATGAGGCACAGAAAATGACAAAAATAAATAAAAGCAATAGATTTTGCAAATGCCAAGCTAATAAGCCACTTGAGGAAAGAAACTAAAGAATATATTTGTCAAATGTAAAATACACTTGCAATGGAGTCCATTGAGAGCTTGCAAATTGTGACATCAACATGCGCTTGGCTTAATTGATGGAGACAGTTGGGTTAAAAGGGTATTTTACACACTGAAACATGGCTGCCCAAAAGAATTCAAGAGTGACAAAGTAGATTATTCAAGTAGGATAAAGACATGTTACCTGTTAAGTTGGGGGGGAGGGGGGGGAGGGTTGCACTTCAAAATAGCAAACTATTCAAAACATAAAAAGTATGCAATGACAGTCTTAAGATAGTAGAACGGAATAGCAATCTAATTCCTCAGGAGGTCTTTAAAAAGGCAGAATAACTGTTTTTAATAAAAAGTTGTTAATGTGGGACAGAAGCAAGAAAGAAAGCACCACAGAAGGAAGTCACACAGGAAGAAAATTTGATTCAGACGAGTTCATTCATATCTGTACCAGTCTAGTTATTTTAGGACAGCTTAAGAAAAAGGGCTGGTGTAAAAGGCAGGCCTCCTCTTGGCCAGGCTGGAAAAACAGATTCTGGAGCCAATTCAGCTACATATATAGACTATCATCAGGTAAATTCAAAGATGTAATATATATATATATAGTCAGTAAATACATAGCTATCCCCCCTCACATTTATTAATAGGAAATTTACTCAAAGCTCCACAACACATGCAAATGCACTTGATGTTCACAATTTGTTTGATTAAAAAAAAATAATAAATAAATAAACAAAACCACACAAACACACCAAAAAAAATGACACTGCTGACTCCAAAATACATAAGCACATTCCAAATTGTTTCTTAAAATACTGCCCAGTCTGCTACAAGTACCTAAAGAATAGTCAAGTGCAAGCATTTTGACATGCATTTGTTTACAACTACAGAGATTACTAAGGGGTTTATATGAAAGGCAAAGACATTGGGATTCCCATGCACCGTCAAGAAGGCATTACAAGTGACCGCTCACCATTGTGGGCTTCTCCAGTCACAGTGCCCTCTCCAGTAGGGTTACCATCCTGGTCCCTCCACTTCCAGTCAATGCCACGCACCACCCGGGCCCCAGGAACTATGTATTTCATCACCTGAGAGCGGAAGAGCCTCCTCTGTCTGCGCAGATTGGCTTCTGCTTCCTTCACCGCTTTACCTAAACACACAGACTGATTCATTAAAAAGCAAACTAGCTTTAGGTGACCCTTGTCCACCTCCAAAGAGTAATATTCCTCCAGGTTAAAAGCGAGTTTGGAGTTGCGTTGAGGCACAAGCCCATACATTGTAATCTTCCCCCCTCATCTCATGGTACTTCTGTACAATGGTGCTACCCTAACATCACTGAGCAGTCCATGGCATGGGTCTTTCAACTTCATTATAAACAAAACTATTATGATTTATAGCCTTTCCTTACCAAGTTGATCTTCACACACCCCATTGACAGTGCCATATATCTCCAGTCCAGACAGGGAAAGGTAGTGAGTTTGCCCACTGGCATTCTTCCCCATCTGCTTTATTCGAATGTGTCTCCACCCTTGCTTCTCATCTTTTGGTGGGTCCAGAGGCCATGTAGCAGTAGACCTAAAGCACAAAGCCCACAAATGCTTGTCATCAGATGCCGGTCAGTAGATGGAGATGTAACCAACATGGCGATTACAACGGTTCATCAAGTTCAGGCAAAAACTAGGTATGTAGGGAGCCTAAGATTGTGAACAAGGACAGGAGACATACCCAGGTTCGTTAAGGCTGCCATCATCCACGTGGGTGTAGAGGGTCATCCAGTTTTGGCCATCTTTGGACACTTGGAATACCCAGTTGCGGAGGGCAGAACGGCCATAGCCACGGGCATGGCGAAGGGTGTAGGCTGAGGGGATGACCCACAGGCCCAGGTCTACAGCAAACCAGGCATTTTTGTCATCATTGGTGTGGCAGTTGAGGGCAGAGCTGTCTCTGCTCAGGATGTCCTCCAGCCGACCATAGGGCAGATTTCTGCCCTCAGAGGAGGTCACCACAACCAGGCCATAAGCAGCAGGGTTCACCCACTCATATGCAGTCCTAGGTACAGATCAGTAGTACACCAAAAAAAAAAGATGACATACCATAATTCTATACAAAATTCTCACAGCATTAATTCTGATGACAGAGAAAGTAGAGCACAGCCTGCTAGAGAGGATTCAGAAAGAGAGACTCACTTTGCATTCGTGCCAATCCAGTACACAATACCATTCTCATCAAAATCATGCTGGTGTCGGAAAGTGAAGCTTTGACCTTCACGCAGCTTCCTAACAAAAATGAAGGAGGACCTGTCGAAGTCATACCACTGCTTCGCCACCTGGGGGATGAACAGTTACAGTTATGAACAAAACTGCACAATAAATTACACTGACTATGAAAAGAGTAAAGGAGAGACAAGAAAAAAAAGCCAACAAATCACCATTTTCAGCAGGTATTGCTCCAGTGACTCGACGGTAGCCAGAGGTTCCATCTTCAGCATCCTGCCAGTCCGATCAATCAGAGCTGTCTCCCCTGGAGCACGTTCCAACCGAAAACGTAGCCTCCTGGTCAGAATCTGACAGGCAAAAATCAAAAAGTGTATTCTAGATCTTGTTTCACAACACACTAAATACATAAACAAGAACTTTTGCATGTTCTACTATTTAAATGTTAAACCATGATTTTGGCAAAGAGGTATACCTGCAAGTTGTATGTTGAGCCAGGCGTATCATACAAGTGAAGAGGTAGCCGTTCTATTGACTCCAGGACTGCGATCAGTTTACGGATTAAGGCAACTGCGGGTCGGCTAGAAAACAAAATTAAGAGACATGTAAAAGAAATTGGGGACGTCAAATAAATAAAAAGGTGTTTTTGTTAAAAAGAGACCTCCTACCTTTCATCGTCTTCATTTTCACTGAATGCAGTCTTAAACACATTTATTCTTTCCATCAATGGCTTACAATCATGCTTCATGTCAAGTTCCACACTCTGTTAAGACAAAAGACTGTTACTAACACAAAAAGCACACAAAACAGAAGGACTACAACAATTTAAAGTCACTTACATTATTAAGAACAGTAAAAAGTGCTTGCACAAGGCCACTGCTGCACATTTCATAGGGAGAGATTGTATTCTCGTCCTTGAGAACCACAATCAAATTTTCTAAAGCTGTCTTCATGAGGTCACGCCACGTATTTTCACCCTCTATACACTGTAAGAGCAAAAGAGTTCCATAAATGCTGTAATAAGCAGAATTCTTTTACATCTCAACGTTTGTCAATTAAAAAGAAATGGTTTAAGTGCAGTGTGAGAAGGTCTTTATACTTGTCTGTTAGTATGCAGCTCCCAGGCAGACTCCAGCTGAGTGGCAATGTTCCTCAATGTGACAACTACACCTCGGGGCATACTTTCCACAGCTTTAAAATGGTCATCATACAAGTCTCTGGCCATAGTTTTCACCTACCAAGGGAAAGAGAGAATAAAAGTCAGCGAAAAGAGAGTCATCTCATACACCACTGCATTTGAAATGGACACAGGACATTTTCTACCAGTTGCTGCGACCAAATAAATAATATTAATCTTTATTAATCTGCAATACAGTTCAAAGTACTACCCTGCACTCTCACGACAATCAGCACAAAAAAGGCAACAGTGGTATGCTAGTGTTATTTTACACATTATTTTTATTTTGTGCCAACTGCCCATTTTCTTTTGTATGAAAAGCTAAGTATTTTTCACTATGAGTAACATGAGAACTTGTGTTTATTGAAAAAGAGAAACTGGTATGAACACCCGTCACTGACATGGGAAACCACTGATCAACTAGGCTGTGGATAACCAAAGGCAAATTAGTTTATCCTGCTTCTGTTGGAGTAACTGTCTCTACTAACCAGGGAAAGCCTGGTTCTACTACCTGGTTCTAAACCTCTACTAGATTTTAGGGCACTGCAGTGAGGATTTGATTGCTCCAGAGTCCCATTCTCTTGTTGGATGATCACCACCCCAAATTATCCCAAGCATACTAGATGGCGCACCACAAGTGACAAAGAGCAAGTCAGACTACTGGATGTAGTCCATGATGGGTGTGCATTATTTTGTATGTTTAAACTAGTAGCAGCATGTGTAGACAGGCTTTCCTACCAAACAAAGGTCCTGTTTCAGTACTGTTTTAACAAACTCACAACAGAGTTGTTTAAGTGGCCACTTGCAGCACAATGGGAGGAAGGAAAAATTGGACAGCAGCATGACAGGAACACAAATCATACAAAGGCTAAAGTGACACTTTTGCGGAGAGAATGAGCCTTAAAATTTGACCGATGAGGGTTGGGCAGGAACAGTGAGTGAATGAAGGAGTTACACAGGTCAGGCTACTTTGTGTGCATGTAAACGTAGTCAGGGCAATGCGGTCTTTAAAAAGCCAAAAGAACATGCTTACTAAAAGTTACAAAAGCTTCAAACTTGCATCCTAAACACCTCAAAATCATGAATATACAAACAAGCAAGAAAACAGACACCTTTTGTTTTGTTTTTTCCAATTTGGACTTAAGCTTTCTTCCACGTTTTCCAGTCCAGCCAGTAACAAACTCTGACCCTGAAATAGTAAAGAAACAGTTACCCTACAGCTCACACTACAGCTACACTACCCACATACAACCCAAACAAAACAATTGCATATTTCACTGTGCACCTCACCTAGTGACGTCTCAGCAGTGAAGGAGTGCTTGGTGCCGCGGTTGGATTCAAACACAAAGCCTGGCAGATCCTCTTTCAAGATGGTGGCCTGTTGCCCATCAGAGTTATGAATGGCAATTTCACCCTCCTTCAGGCACGTAAGGGACCAGTTTCCTACTGTGAGTTTTGTAGGTCCTAGTGTTGAAAGGACAGGTTGGCTTGCTGTGACTGGTTTCACCTGACTTCTGGCACGCTGGAGCTTTTCCAGAAACTCACTGCGGCTCTCTGGTGGAAGCAAATACACATGCACGTGCAATTACAAAGTAATAGTACTAGGTTTGTGAACCAAGTCTAGTATGGAAAAAGTCCACTTCCACCATTTTGTTGAATCATAAACAACAACAAGAGAACTGTCAAGCAAGCAGAGCTACACAGGGTATGTCCTGCTCAGTCACAGCAATTCATTTATTCACACAATAGCAGAAAGGAGAGCTTACCTGAACTATCAGACCCGCCCTCTGGACTGCCACTGGAGTACATGGTGGCCAATTTGCCATCCAGGATAAAGCGAAACCAGCCATTGCTGCCATTGGAGAGCTCCAGTGCAGCAGCGTCACTCCAGATATAAAGGCAATCCCTGCCCCTGATGATTGACCAGTCCCGCCAGTGGTAGGGCTTGCCCTGCTGAATCTCTTTAGCATCCTCCTGGGGTTCATCCTCCTGAAATAACAGGCATGTATTTTTCTATATGTAAAAACCAAAAGGAAATTTCACACTCAGAACTGAAATCACACATTGACCAAAACATGCAGTTGTGCATTTGATGTAATTTCTCTAACTGAATAATGCAAAACAATTACACAAAAGTTAATATTGACCTTCTCTGGTTTGGTTTCCTCTTCATTCTCATCATCTGAGGTGGGTCCTGCCAAAGTGGAAACTTTATTGATAACACCCAATCTAGCCAGCTGGTCCAAGAACACATCCCCACCCTTATCAACCAGATCTCTAATGATCTGCAGGGCCAGCAAGTGACCATCATCGTCATCCTGTGAGGGAAAGAAGGGAATCTTGGCTCAATTCACATATACATGGCCTACACATTCCAAAGACATGACTACAGAACATCTGTACTGTGAAAGGACATTGAGACTATGACCAAGTTTGGCAAAAAGGCTAAACACATAGACGTAGCTTAAAATCAGAGCAATAAGCAAAAACAGACAGGATAAGCCACAATGAGCACTGACCTCCTGATCCAGCACGGTAGCAGTGATCTCCACTAGGACGGTGGGCAGGTTGTGTCCAGCATCCGAGTCACACACTTCCTTAAGCAGCACTTCAGAACTGTAGTGAACCATCTTCCTAATCAGAGCTAAACTAGCTTTCCTGCAATTAAGAGAAACAAAGCTTTGGTATTTTGACCACAAGTAACCATGTTTTATGATTAGATGTGCTCAAAGTCTTTGTAACAACTGAACCAGTGACCATGTAAGCAATCAGTCACAATGCTGTAACTTTCCAAATGTAGTACCACATGCATTAAACACAACCATAACACCAGCTCAGTTAAGCCAGACCTTCATTAGAGTGCAACAAAGCTGTGTAAAACCATTAACCTTATTGAAGGCAGCATGGTTTGCTGAAACGTTTGTGCAAATACTGGAAGCAGTCTCTTCAGATAGATGGGAGCCATCTCAGGGTCTCCTTTTGGTTCACTACCCTCCTCTTCTTCCTTATTGACATCCTTCTTTTTCTTGTCATCCCCCTTGTTCACAGGACACATCCAATCTCCTGTAATGAAAGGTCATGTGTGTGTTTTTTTTTTTTTTTTTTTTTTACATCAGGGTAGGAAACGACGAAGGCCCATGAAGCAAAAATAAAACCTTTACAATGCATAAATATAGTACTGGAACTCACCAGGAGACTGCAGGATTGCAACAACCTCACTGTGCCCCCTTTCCCTGGCTTTGTCCAGTGGAGTTTTACCATCTTCATCCCTTAGGTCAGGGTTTGCTCCATGGCGGAGTAAAGTCTACAACGGGGGAAGGGAATGACATCACAAATCAGATATCAAACGGCATGAGATGAAATATTTAGAAGCAGGTGCAACAAGGACAGCTCCTTTTACCTTGGCTACTTGTGGTCGTCCAAAACAGGCAGCATAATGCAATGAGGATGACCTCTGACCCCTGTTAACATCAGCACCTCTCTCACACAAAAACTCCACCTAAAGCACAGGCAAGAGCACAGACAGATATAACCAGAGAAGAGACAGCACACATTAAAAACTTTTTAAAAAGCTGCGGAATGCTTGAGGAAATTAAAGTTCAGCAGCACTTTTATAAGGTCTTTATTTATTGAGCCTGATTAAATATGGCATTCATAACATGCACCATGGTGACCTTAGTCATTTTTATTTTACTTCTTAACCTTGTGCAACCTTTACTAAAGCTCCTTTCACACATTGGGCCTAATCAGAGTTTTACCAGTTGGCATTGCTCTTTGCACAAACACTACATGGTATCCTAGTAAAAGAACTAGTCATGCCAGATAAAGCTGTTTGTGTACGACAGACACAAACAGCTTCACTCTGCATTGCTTCATTAACTGAAAACACACCTCCTAAGATTTCAATTAAATATATTAAATATAGATGCTTTAAGGAACATTACAACATGCAGAAATTAAAGGACACAAAACAACTCACCATTTCTTGTGTGCCAAAAGCAGAGGCCCAATTCAAAAGTGTCTGTCCTACATCATCCATAAAATTCACTTCAAATGCTAAGACAATAGAAACAAAATAAATAGACAAAATAAATAGCAAGAAAGAGTCTCAAAAAAATAACCAACCATTAACATGGCCCAGACATATTTAACCACCTACAATGAACACTTCTGCACATAGTCATCAGTTCAATGTGCAGAAGAATGTGCTTCCTCAGAGTACCCAAAAAAAAAAAAAAAAAAAAAAAACTCACCTCCGGTGTCAATAGCATCGATGAGTGCATCGGTGTCTTTGCTGCGGATACAGTCGATGAGCTGTCGGTGAGATCGCTCGCCGGAACTGTCAAGACGCCGCAAGCCTGGGATGCGGCCAGTGGAGCCAGCAGTGGACTTGGGCAGTGCCTTGCGGCCCTCAAACAGCAGCACCAGCAGAAGATCCACCAGCCGCATAGTGTCCAGCACACAACGCTCATCACCTTGTAGGGCACTCTCCATGGAATCAGGCAGCTCTGAGCGCAGCAGATCCTGAGGAAAGACAGTGGTTTATTTCAGCACCAGATTTAGAAAAGACATTTCTAACAGCTTTAGTATTTATTCTAATATACAATAAATTTAAACTTGCAAATTATTCTCAATCATTTAGAATACAACCAGAAAACAAAATTTCTATTGAAAGTCTAGCAGTAGTGTTTTCCCCACACATAGGCAGGACAGACAAGTATACTAGTTAAAGCATTTTTTAGCCAAAAATGAAACTATCTACAATGGATTTGCAAACAAAGCTTTCCTCACTACTCACTACTACATGTTCTACATACAGGGTTTCTGACAAGTCTGTACAGTGTCACTTACATGAGTGACCAGTGGCGAGCCCCTGCACAGCGTGGAAAGCAGGCTGACAATAGTGGACACTTGGTTACTGAGTTTGGAGTCAGCAGCAGAGGGAGCAGCTCCAGTAGAGGTTCGGCCAGGTTTACAGGTGGAGGAGGGTCCAGTAGCTGTGCCTCCTGCTGCAGCCATGCGGGACAATAGCTCCTCTGTGAGCCCATGCTTGGCCAATGGAGCTGGGTCTACCCCACGTCGAGTGAAGCGGTCTGCCAGCGAGGCAAAGCACCGCAGGGCTCCATCTGAAACCTGGAACAACAAATCATATGTTAAATGATCACTTACAAAAGGTAGGTCAAAAGATCTATTCTCAGTATTCAGTGTTGCTTTACTGAAACCTTAATTTTGAATTGTGAAGCAAATTCAGCATATTAAGTTATTCACAGTTATTTTATATTCACTATTTAAATTGACTTGGTAATGAACAATGCCACGTCCTGAACCACATTTAACAATTGCAGACATTACCTGGTGGTCTTCGTGCTTAAGCAGGCTGGAAAGGGACTCCACACAGGTCTCCAGGGAGGAGTCCTGCGGCTCCATCTTACTGCACAGCCGAGAGACCACAGCCATCGCAGAGTGCAGAGTGTCCTTATGCACTAGGTGCCCGCTGTCCCTAATGAAGCTCAGCACACAGTTCAGCCCTCCAGCCTCAAACACAGCACCAGACTCCCGCGTACAGATCAGCTCAAGTACCTGAGAAGCAAGGAAATCACAGGGAGTCAAACTTGGGTATTAAAAATAATCCTTCTTTTCACCACAGGTCCACAGTCACCCATAACCCAGCACAGATCTGCTCTACTGAACATGGATTATGATTGGATTAACAATCCTTAGGATTCTGCTGCTTACAGAGTTTTAACTTTAGTTCTACAACACTTAAATCTGTCATTAATGGTACATATTGAATTGCATACTTCAGATAGGTTTGCCACATTGCCCACCCGTGATGTCAAAAATGAGAAGACATGCAATTACTAAATATGTTTACAGACCTCCATAATTGGTGGACATTGGAGACATACTTTTCACTGTCTGGGCAGTCACTCGTTGGATTGAATGCACACACACAAAATAATCTACTAGCAGAGAGAGAAAGTACCTTTACACACTGCTCAGCCAAGTCTCTGCTGGTCCTATTGTTGAGTTCAACCACTACCAGTCGGTTACAGAGTGCCTTGATGGCCCCATCCACACCAACAATCCTGCGCGTGCACTCAGCAGACACATCCAGATAGTAGGTGATTGCCCGGGCAGTCACCTCCAGAACGTTGTCGGGGGCACTTTCATCCAAGAAGATCTTACACAAGGCTGGGAGAAATGTCCGTGGAGGACACCTGGGGACACCGCATAAATGAGAATAATGGACAGGCAGAGAGCCATATGTGCATTGAGAAACCCAACTCAATCCACAAGTCAAACTACACTCTCCAACATTTTACAAACCATACACTTATCCAAAAGTACAAGACTCACGTTTCAAAGCAGCGGTCAACATTATCTGACATGAGTAGTAGCATGCAGAGCTGCTCCAAGGCGATGAGCTGCATGTCACGCTCATCGCCCTGCCCCATCTGCAGCCACTCCAGCAGTGTGTCCGGGTCCACGTCCGCCATGACGCGCTGCTACCCTGTCCACCTGGTACCCAGTCACAGCATCCGCCAGTAATAAAAGAGAAAAGAATGGGGGCAGTCACTGGTCCTCCTGTTGGCTCATGAAGTCTTCACCTTAAAGGAAAGTGACAAAGATAGTTTAAAATTGATTATTATTATTATTAACAACAACATTATTATTACCATGTTCCCACAAGACATTCTAACCAAGCTAAATCACAGTCTTCACTTAATAATCACATTCTCACTTGAACAGTAGATTCTGAGGAAATACAACACATGACAGTAAAAACAGATCAACAGGGAAAGCAGTGTTTAAATGAGGGGGGTGGGGGCAAAAAAAAAAAAAAAAAGATTCCCTTTGTTAGAGCCTGGAAGCTATATACAGGCTGGAGGTAGAGCCACCATCCTCTTAGACACAGACAACAGACATCCACTTATCAACAAATTACCTGCCAGCAGGAAGGACATTCGGAGTTCTAACAACTGAGTCAGTATATTGTTAGTGGTGAAAACAAAGCTACAATCCTGGACACTGAACCATATTGGGGAAATCAAGTTATTACTATGTAAACAACCAGCCTGGTCCTTTTCTCACATTGTTCTATGTGGTGTTCTAAGATGTGGTAGCTGGAATAGTTCTTCCAAGAGACTTTGGAGCAGGCCAATGTTTAACAGAGCTCTGAATAAAGTAATTATTGTGATTGTGATACACGCTTGCATAGTTTCACAGACTTTCAAAGTTTCACAACTTGGAACGTAGCTTTCCAACTTGCTGCATGGACAGCATGAGAATACTAATTAGATTTCATTTGAGATGCTGTGAAGTATGTTAAAAAGGACAATTATCATAGTAATGTTAAGGATCTTATCAAATTTTAAACTTTGGAACACTAGGAATCCCCAGCTTTAATCATAAATGTGGTCTGACATTTATTCTACACTGACTTACTCTTAAGTAAAATGAGATCTGACAAACAGCAACAACTGAAGGGAAGTTACTCACCAATATTTCTTTACAAAAACAAAAAAACAAGTCAAATAAAACTCAACAAGATAGAAGACTATCCTAAAACTATGAAATACAGACAGTATATAGCCACCAATTTGGCAGTATGGGACCAGAAGCAGAAAAAGGCTGGATGGGATACTTATGGGATTTTTCTTTCCCCCCTTGCAATTGTAAAGCAACCTTGGGCAAGTGAAGGGCACAACACAAGTCTCATTATTTCTTTGTTTTATTAATACTATCCAATTAATCCAATCCAAACATGTAATCTAACCCAACAGCACACAAACTGAGGTTCTGTCTGCTGTGTATTTAACCCTGCGTGTTTGTAGAGTAGTTTAAGTAGCCTGAGTGAAGCTTATGGACAAGGTTTCCTGCTGAAGTATGAATGGCTGTCACTGGCAGGATTGTTAAATTACAAAACTGACTACATACCTCTTTATTAAAACAACAACTTTTCTAAGTTTTATCCTAGGAAGGCATCAAAAAAAACAAACCATTAAGAATCTCATTCTTTACATTACACTGATCTACCCCTGACATTTTAACTGCATGAAATCTTATTTTTTTACTGTTTTATTCATCTATGTGAAAGCTCACGAAGAGTTAAATAATAACTGAATGTCATCTTGAATAACAGCATAAAATAAATATATTTTTAAAAACAAGATTGAAATCCATCAGATCGTTTCAAAAACACCAAGCCTACAGGAGTGTCAAAGATCTAATAAAATTTACCCGCAAGACAGTGGGCAGAGCTCACGTGGGTGAGAACAGTACTCAGAAAGCAAGACTAACTTACCATACCCTTAGCTGTTAAACGTTTAAAACTTGACATGTACATTACTTTAGAAACGTAAAAAAAAAAAAACTGTCATTCGAAGCCAAGTTACTTAAAAGCACTTAAAGTCCAAGTCAAGTGAACAGACTGGCCTTTGTAATCCTCCTCCAACTCGATGACTCAAGCAGACACTTGATTGCAGCCGCTGTCATCATGATACCAGCTTAACGTGCCACGATGTGTTAAATAAACCGGCCACAAAACCCAAGGCGCTAGACTATTTCTACAGTCCTAAAACACCCCCGAGCTTGACCGATGGGAAAAGCTGTCGTTAATAACGTGCAAAATATGCAACCACCTAAAATTAGGTCACACTGTTTAGCTAGCTAGTGTGTGATCAGATAACATTAGCCAACGTTAGCTAGTTATAAACAGGTCGGCACTGTCGAGCAACTTTATTTCGTTTATCTAGCCTAGTGCTATGAAGTTACTTCCAGTGAGAGTGCGAATAAGCTAGACCCACAGTCATGATCGTTAAGCTTTTAGCTAGCTAGCTAGCTAGTTAGCTAGCTACATTCTTTGAGACCGATATGTTGTGATCGCTAGTTACAGAAATGTGAATAAGGAGTCTATTACTAAAAAACAACCCAGCCAGCACGGACCAACGCAGCTAAGATCGCGAAGTTAACAGCGCTACAGTGTCAGTACCGATAACTGCCAGTTCAGACAAACAAACGGTTGTCACTTGATACAGCCATGGCAGCTAGCGAGCCACAAACACCGTTGTTAATAATAAAACATGTTTTATACCATTCTAAAGTTCAGCGGCTCATGTAGTGCATAAAACTGAAAAAAGTCGAGAAAACCCGTCTTTAATCCGATAAATATACCCATAACCACACAGCGCTAGCAGTCAGTACTAATAGAACTCGACGCCGGTCCGGCCTTTGCTAGCTAATGCTAGCACTAGCTAGCTAACCAGGCATTCCTTTGCGGCAACACGGACCGCCGTTTTAGATATATATTTTTACATAAATATATATATTTAGTTCTACACAAATCTGCCAGTCGTTCAGCTGAAATAGATACAGTCGTTTGTCCTTCGACAAACTGTTCAAGTCGTTTAATTTCGACGAAGGTGCTAGCTAGCTACCCGGGCGCCGCTAGCTAGCGTTGACTGGTAGGATTAGCTAACGTTAACGAGCTTGTTAGTGCTAGCTAAATAAACTAACCGACACCACGGAGAAACCAGCCCAACAAACTCCGATATAAACACATACAACTAGTGACCAAGGTCTAATATACCTTAATCGACAAAGGTGACAACAGCCCTAAGTCTGAGTTAACGCTGAAGTCGACCAAACTCGGCCTTGTGTTTACTAAGAGATCCCGGAGCACGAAGTTCTGCGCGAAGCCGGAGGCCTCGGCGCTTCTGTCAGCGAAAACTCAGGAAACCTGCGGCCTCACAACTGAGAGGATACAACACTCACCTCTCGTCTTTCCCCAGCCGCCGAGAAGAAGACGAAGAATACGAGTTGTTAATTTACCCCACGAACGCAGCAACTGACAAACTACAACAACAGCTACTGATTCTTCATCCCCTCTCTTTTATATACACGCGTAGAGGTCACAGTGAACGGCGGAGGCGACTCGGACTGAAATGGAGAGCCGTCGGGGGAAACTAGCGCTGTCCCGTCTTCTAAACGAGTAGTACGTCTGAACCGGTTCTTTTTTATTAAATCGGTCGAACCGATTCACACGTGCTAATGAATCAAACTTCTTGTTTTTTAACACCTACACGTTATCGACGCCTGGCTGTGTTTTAAGTGACCCTGTTCTAATAAAACTGGACTTTAAGGTTTTTTTTGCAATGTAACTTTTATATAGACACGCAATATAATACCACAATAGTAATTTATTAATATCAACTTCCAAATTCATCTTCATTCATCTTTATCTTTGCAGACTGGTTTATGTATTCCGAATATGCTGCCGCCGTAACATCAGACTCTCCTTGAACAGAATTGTGTTCTGAATCAATGATGTCTTGATTGGGGTTTTTGATTCATTGAACGGATCGTTTCTATAACAACGAGAGAGAAGGAAATATTTGCACATTAAAAACACATCACATTATCATTTAACACAGAAGATCTAGAAGAAATATTCAACACACCAGAAACGTGTAATATTATATAAATAAATACATCATGTAAATACTGAAATTAATTTACCGTGTTTGTTTTAAAAAATCAATTGGTTCAGCTTCTCAGTAGTGAACATGAATGTCAGTTTCAGAAAAATAGTTTATCTATCCATTTTTATTTTATTTAAACTTTAACTAAATGCTGATGTAGCATTACATCCCCCCAAATGGTAGGTTAGAGTTCCTAGCCTGACAAGCACGCATATCATTATTTTTATTACTGGTGTCTGACATCCAGAGTCTTTATATTTATATAGCCTTTATAGAACCTATATTATTTATTATATAAAAAAATATATTTGATCTAAAACATTAAATGTGACATCAGGATAAGGGCAAATGGCTGATTTGCTGAGGTAATCTGAGATTTTGCTGCTCTCACTTTATTCGACTAATGGTGTATGTCGAAGGTGGAAAACTTTTTTTTTTTTAACTACAGCTGCATTGGGTTGGACTTTTGGGAACAGTCTGTTTTAAGCGCTGACGCTAGTTTGGTTGGATTTTTAAGCCAGATGTTCAGTGGCTTCAGGATTGATGAGACACTGCAGGGATGCCTAGTGGTTCTGCAATTTATCTGTACAATTCATTCCGGACAATAGTGAAAGAAAACAAATGAACAGTTGAAGCCCACGGTGGCTTTCATGGTGGCTTTTAACTTGTCTGTATTGTTAGGTCGAGGTTTGTAAACTATTGGTAGTCATTTTGGCACTGTGGACAGGCACCAAGTGCTGCTGAAAAAGTCACTGCCACTGTCGGGTCTTTGAGCAAGGCCCTTTACCCTGTCTGCTCCCCGGGCACCACAGCAATGGCTGCCCACCGCTCCGGGCACGTGGGCTCACTGTCCACTGTGTGTTCTCTGCACGGATGGGATAAAAGCGGAAGCCAAATTCCATCTGTGTCTGTCACAAATGGTATATATGGTTGTCTTGAAGCCTGAAGTGCTCTAAAATATCCTGGTAGACTTTAAATTTGATAAAATACAGTGGGCCAACACCAGCAGATAACATGGCAGCCTCACACCTTCACACTGGACCTCAGCCACTTTGGGTTTTGTGCCTTTCCACTCTTCATCCAGACTCTAGGAACTTAATTTCCAAATAAAATGTAAACATTACATTCATCTGAAAAGAGGACTTTAAGCAACTGAGCAACAGTACAGTTCTTCTGACCCTGTCTCTGGTTCAGGAGTGGGTTGATATTGGGAAAGCAGCAGTTGTAGTCCCTTTCTTAGAGACATCTGTGTGTGGTGGCTCCTGATGCACTGAATCTAGTCTCAGTCCAAATCCTTAATTAGACTTTTCTTGACAATCCTCTCAAGGCTGCAGTCATTCCTGTTGCTCATGCTCCTTTTTCCCACCAAGTTTTTGTTTATAGCACTCTACAAACAGCCAGCCTTTCTGCAATGACCTTCTTTAGGGTGTCAACGGACAAGTCAGCAGTCTTCCCCCTAATTGTGGCTGTGTGTGTTGAGCTACACTAAGAGATACACAGTATTTGCACTGTTTGAATATTAATTTACTCAATGACATTTGTAAATTTTCACTTGTAAATTTGTATTTACATTCTAACTCTCCAACGAACGCTGAACAGTGGAGGTACAATATGAGAAACACTGTCAGATCTTTTTAATTTGTTTATTGAATCTTGCCTATTGAATTAACCCATCTGTAGCTTTCCCTAGCACAAGGAATGCTCCTGACAGTAGAAAGGTAAGGAAGTCATGTGAAATCAGCCACCACCTCTTTCAAACTGCGCCCGATGTTACATTGTCGGGTAGTCAACATACTTGGAGGACAGAGCCAGGTCCCAAGCTGCACTGCACCAGCTAACATTGCTTAAGAGTAATGAGGAGAGAAAGCGCCATCTACCCACCCGGAGAGACCACGGCCAATTGAGCGCTCTCGGACTCCGACCACGGATGGCAAAGTGGCATGGCTGGGCCATAGTGGTCAGCTTGCTCTTCAGGTCTGAACTGAGATTTTTGTGCTGTACTGATCTGTAATTCATTTTGAATGTGATGTAATGTGTAGTTATTTCAGATATATAAAAACGGCAAGCAAGAAACCAAGATACAAACAAACATTGATTAACTGTTTTAATATTGACAGAAAATTTGCTTTATACTTCCAAACATGTCATCAGAAAATAACCGTTAATGTTGTACCATGTTTCGGTTCATTTTACAGGATACAAAATGTGGTATGGTTACAAATACAGTATTAATTCACCCCCTTATGGGTCAGTTACAATTCATCAGATTGATTAGTAAAGCCTGGATTCTGTACCATCTAAGGCAGGGGTGGCGATCTGAGGGGAGCGTAGTTTGCTGTGCAACTTCCCTGCTCCAACACAACAAATAAACCTGTTAACAGGAGAGGTGTGCATTTGAGCAGGAAAAGCACCTCAGCTTCCCCACCTCAGCTCTGCCTCAACTGTCTAAATAAGACGGTCATCAGAAGCAATTGTAAGATTAAAACAACCTTAAATCACTTTTATCATTTTATCCTTTACATTCTAGTCAACAACCAGCAGTGCAAAATGTTAAAACCTATGAAGAGTAATCCGTTGTCGATGCGTCACTAAAGAGTTGAAGGAATAGCGCAACACCACGCCTGACTACATGGAGGTTGCAGTGCAAGTGTTAGTGCAGTAGCTTTTACAAAGGGAGCTGTAAATGGAGCAATACAGTGCATTGTATCAATACAGTGCAGTGATTCCAGGCTGTAGTATGTCCATGCATTTAAAGAGGAATTAGTTTGTGCTGAAAATGCACAGAACTGTATTAGTACTGCTTTAAAAAAATGCAGTGGTGTAATTCCAAAGAATGCTGGCAAATGAGCTCCCAGAGGAGTAGTTAGTTCTGTAGTGATATGAAAATGTGTGGTTATGAATCAGGCTTTAGCTGAAAGTTGATACTAAGGTGCCACAAGACTATAAATGATACATGTGTCTACATGAACTGGAACAGCATTTCTTAATCTTGGTCCTGCATTGCACTGTTTAAGTGTTTTTCCCTGCTATGGCACACTGAACATGAAACCCATGTGCTCCAGGCATAATACAACAGTGTACACTAAAACCACTACAATTTAAAATGCTGACGTCCTCCAGGAGCAAGATTAGGAAATACTGGGTAAAAGCAAGCACACCAGTCTTCTCACAACCAGTTGCTATTTGCCAGACTGAGAACATTACTGAGGTATTCAGATATTACAATTTACATTATGATAAATATGAACGACATCTGAAGTTTATCTGCAGGTGAGAAGTAAAATAGTAAAGAAAAAAAAAGTCACAGTGTATTAAAACAAAACCTTCACTAACGGTATCCTGATTAAAAGTTCCTCACAGAGGTTAATGCCGTTTTAAAATCAATACTAACATCAGAACAACCCACCGTCTAAGAAGCAGGATTACTTCAAATTTTTCTAAAAACATTTTAAGATTCACAGGAAGTTGGTCTTGAGTTGGATGCTGGGGGCATTTTTGCTAGGGACATGAGCTGGTGTAGATTTGGCTCTCACACTCTCCTGGTTGCCCTTGATGGCTGCCTCTAGCCGGGCCTTCATGTGGGGAGCAGAAGCCATGAGCGCTTTGAAGACACTGGAATGCTGGGGCCCAAGCCGCATCAGGTCTCTCAGAGCAGACTCGTGTAGAGAGCGGGAAGCCACAGACGCTGAGCCCAGAGTGTTCTCGTCCAGCAAGAAGGAGACCAGGATGGGTAATAGGACAGCCACCAACTGGGGACCTGTACCATGAGACAGCAGCAATGTTCAGGGTCATATAAAACACTTGGTACGTATGAACAGTCAAGGTACAGGCATCATGGTTTGGTGCACGCAGTCATACGAAGTGTCCACATGCGGAGCACTCAAAGATTATATTTGCATGGTGTTGCTATGGTAACAATAATGTCCTTGTCTCCCTCCTCTCCACTGCACATAGAGAGAACAGTACTAATCTGTTTGGTTTTCTTTTCTGGCCTTTTTTCCTGTTAATCTGGTTGTTGAAATTTTCTCTATTACTGCCAATTAACTCGCTTGTATTTATCTCCCCCAGCACTGGCAATGCTCCCGACACTAGGAGGGTAAGGACTTAACACGCCTAAAAGATGAGATTAGCAGGCCAGTTTCCAGAACATAAACTTGTGTTTTTCACAATCAAAAGTCTGGTATTCCATAAACCTGTGTGCTGAAGTGAAAATGGCTCAAACAAAGTAGATTTCTAATAATTTTCAAAGTTTACCAAATCATTATCATTTATCAAAGCATTTGGCCTCCACCAATCCAGCGTAAGGCAGATGACATACAAATAAAGGAATTTCAGCACTGGAGTCTCCAAGGATGCTTCCAATAACTGTATTGGCCCTTAAATTCACAAAGACATCTGTGCGGTTCGTGGGGCCGTGTGTGAACTGAAGCTTAATTGTAAGTGGGGCACGCAACAAACCGTGAACCTAAGCACATAAGTAAGTCTACAAAGAAATGGTTCATGCAGGTGAAATTCAATATTTTGGAATGAAAAAGTTGTCCAGACTTTAAATCATTTGAAATGCTGTAGATGGACCTAAACCGAGCAGTTCATGCAAGAAGCTCAGCAGAGTTAAAGCAGTTTTGTAAGGAGAAATGGGCCAAATTTCCTCCAATCTGCTCAGAAACATTTGGCAGTCATTACTGTTCAATGGGCTCACACCAGTTACTGAAAGCACACTTCTTCACAAACAAAGATATGTAGTGGTGGATAATTTTGCTCAATAAATAAAAACGATAATGCTTTTGCATCATTTGCTTAATTGGACGCTCTTTGTCTAGGTTCACCATATTTCAGATCAGAACGTTTTTAGCAGCACCCTATTCTTAGTTTAAGCGGAAGTTTAGTGGTGTGTTGAAATGATTTAAATAAATATATTTGTTCCTTCATTTTCGTCTCAATGGTCACCGTAAACCCTCTTCTAAGGCCAACTTGCTATCTATGTGACCCAGTTTCTGCTCTCTGAAAAGATCACAAGTACACAAGGAGCTTTTCACACCATGCATAAACATGTGTTTCATGTCTGAATTACATCTGGATATACTTTGGCTGGAATCCATTTATATATTCACTTAAATGTATTCCCAGTGTGTCTGACTATGATGTCCTGCATAAAAAAGGCATTAACATACACGTCTGTAAAAAAAATTTATTCTCTTCTGTGACGTCCAGCATGTTACATGCCGCTAGAACTAATATTTGACGGCTGTGCTGTGCATCCTTATGAGTGTTAACATCAGTTAATACGGCTCATACGGTCAAGCTGAAACTAAAGTAAATTAAGCGCAAATGTATGCATCACAGACGCTTGGCTGTAGCGACGGTTGGCTGGCACACACGCAGCCACACGAACACACATAGTAAAATACAAACATGTGTTCACTGTTTCCTTTTCAGTTTCTATTTGGAGTCCTAAAAATGTAAAAATAATCAATTCACTATACCACGACAGATTATATGTCCTAATGTTTGTGGATACTTCTAACGAAACACATTCTGCTACTTTAGGTTGCTCCCATTGCTGACACAGATGTGCAACAGCTCATCCTGTCTCTGTTGAGAAGTATTGCAGATAGAACAGGACACTTTGGAGCAGACAAAAATTAACCTATTGGCATCATGCCCAGGGGTCTAGGGCCTGGAAGGGTTTAAAGTCTCCAGCATTGAGCTGTGGAACAGTGGAACTGTGTTCTCTGGAACGATGCCGCTCCATCATTTTTGGAAGAAACAATAAATAAGCAGGTGTCCCAATACTTTTGTTCCTATAGTGTATACATCAAAACCGTCCAACTTTATTATATTGCAATATAGAATATAGACAACTACTATGTAAATGCATCTAGTCTTTGACTTTTTGACTATGCAATTTGAAGTCAATGCTTTTAAGTGGTCACAGAGTTTAGTCTAAAGTTTAGAAATTTAAATTATATAAAAAAGTTTTTATTTTTTAGAATATACAGTTGAATACTTAAGAATTTTGGGCTTATTTGCAAACAAATATTACATGTTAAATATAGATAAGGTAATAGAGCGTCTCAGCCAGTAGAGGCTAAACACCTAAGAGAGTTTAGCCTCTACAGGCCCAGATGATCACTGTAGATAAACTCAAGGTACCCTCAAAAACAGACCTGCATAGGGCAAATCCACATAACTAACTTAACTAAAGTCAAACACTTTGAGAAATACTGACGGTGAGTTTCCTCCGCAGCAAGCACCAGTGCTTCCATTGCTCGGACTCCATCCTGCACTGCCTGGAGCTCAGCAGCTGTCTGAGGGCGACTCTTCTCCACTTGCTGCAAATGAGCCATTAGCGGTTTACCCAGTGCCTGGATAAATGGCCCGGCTACTGCTGTTGGACCCTGAAACACTGACGCCAACAACTGGTAACTCCTACTCAGCACCTATAGAGGGAACAGTCACATCGAGGGTCCAAAAGGGAACAAAATGTGTAAACTGTTTACACATAATGTGTTATTATACAAGCTGTATATTAAAAATATATATTAAGTTACACACACACACTTATTAACTTTAGTTAAATAAATCTCAAGTCTTTGCTTTCCCTTATTTGATGAAATGCTATATTCTCTGCTGTGTTCTGTAGCAATACTCTCTTCCTCACCATGGGGTCTTTGGACTCAAGACTGGCTTGGAATTTGCTGACGCAGAGTGACTGCAGTGGCTCGACAGTGGTGACCTCAGCACTGGCAGACAGCAGGAAGATGGTGAGTGCTGTCAACAAGGTGACCTCATCTACAACAGCCACTGTCTTATCTAGGAAAGACAAACAACAGATCTAAGGCTCAGTATTTTTTTTTCAATCTGTTTTCTCTCAAACAGTTGTCTGTCTAGAAGAGTTAAGTCATATTTAGCATTTAAAACATGGATTAAATATATATTAGTAGCTGGCAAAGTTTACACCAATGTACATGTGTTTTTACAGTACAGAATATCTATACTTTTTATTTGTGATCAGAATAGATGCAGAGATGAGCGTGTGCACACTACCTGTATCCCAGCTCTCCAGCAGCGTACTGAGAGCAGATCGCAGCAGCTCGACCCAAGCAGCACGACTCTTCTCAGCTCTGCTCATGGGAGATGACAAGACATTTCGCAGTGCCTGCAGAGCTCCGGACACCAGCACTCCTCTGCTTGTAGAACCAGAGTCCTTCACCACTTCTTTTAGCACCCCCAACAGCAGATACAACACCGTAGGCAACACGGACACGCTACCTGATAAAACAGTAGTGACTCTCCATAACACATTCATAACCACCAAATAACCAGAATACACACTGAAAACTAAACTACATTCATAGAGGGCGCCACATTTTAAGTGTAATATTTACACTTATACTATACTATATCACATGCACTATAGGAGCAATCTGGGTTATGGTTGTTGAAGGAAATGCTGTATTATCTGTTCATCCTTTCTGCTATCTACCTAGATGGTGCAGCACAGTGAAATTTGTTGAAGTAAAATAGGAGACTACCATAATTATCATTTACTTTTATTGGTGATTTTAGCACTTAACTTATGAACTTAGAACTTATGATATTGGATACTTTAGTTCTAATTTAATATTAAAAATGACCATACAAAATTAAACCACACATATTGTCAATATAGCTTTTAATTAGCTTAATTCTTTTACTTAACAAACTATTTGAATGGATCTAAAATTGTATGGCACCTTTAAACTGTAATATCGTAATCTAGATATCTCTCTTACCCTCAGGCGAGCAGATGGAAGGCAACTCCGAGAGGATCCCCAAAGCAGAAGTGACTAGCCTGCAGTCATTGTCGTTGAGGGACCAGGGCATGCCTCCTTGCCCATTGGGGCTGCCCGACAGCCGTGGACTGAGCTGTGGTAACTTTCGGACCAGGGTACAGAGACAAAGCTCCAGAGCTCCAAAAACAAGAGACTTCCCAGGGACTAGTCCACCTGTGTCTCGACCCTCTCCGAACTCTGGCACCGTCTCCTTCTCAGCAGCACCGTCATCCACTGGACAGAACAGACAGAGCCAAGGTTGTCATATAAAGGTCTTACAAGCTAATTGAGGGTTACTATAAGCTAGTGTTGGCATTCCTGGCCAAACAGCTCCTTTTTTCCTCAATTTTATTTTCTGTAATGTACAGAGGGTGTTCAGTTATCTGCAGATCTAAAATCGCAAGCAAGTACACAAGCAACAACACAAATAAGCCAATAAACCATACAGCAAAATACTTTCACTTGATGTGATTAAATCCAGCCATGTATTGACCTTTCTTAGTGCCTGTTTATGTGCTCAGGCCTTACCTTCTGCACTGTGCCGTTTCTCTTTGACATGCTCCTGAGCCGCGCACACCACTTGCCGCACCAGCTCTAGCACAGCTAGCTGAATCCCTGGGGATTCCCGTGTCACGATCAGCCTGTGCAGCACACTGAGAAGCTCCACGCTCAGTGCCTACAGACAGACAGACTCTGACTGTCAGACTGAGAACTATGAAAAAGTAGACAGATACAAGAAACAAAACAGGGCACCGTACCTGGTCATTGCCCACTTTTGAACGGGGCCAAGGCACATCAAGTAAGGCCTGCAGGGCGTAAAGACATGAGGTGATGTTCTCCATTTGGTTCTGAGAGTGGGGTGAGCACAGGAACTCTACACTGATACCTACATATGTGAAGGCAGAGAACATTAATTAACAGAGCCATTAACAACAATAATAATAATAATAACAACAACAATAACAATCATAATAAGGTAGTCAGGGAAGTACTTTCACTGAAAGCAAACACAGAGAGGATGAGCTTTTTCACCACAGGCCATTCAGGCCCTGAATCTGTAAGTTGGACAAAGTCCAACATGAATACAAGCATATATATGCATAACTTACCACATTTAACTAAAGTCATCAAATGCATTTGTAAAATGTTATCAATAAAAAATACTATTACTAAGGAAAAAGTCAGGATATCCCCACATTTTTTTACTATTTCAAACGCTAGGTCAGACCATCCTAACAAGTTCAGTCCAACAGTAGACCATAAAATTCATAAAGACGTCTCCAACAATCCTTGAATGTCATAGCAGGATCACTGATTATCATAGGAGGTGTGCAAGGAGGACAACCGTTTCCAGAGAACACCTAGAGCAAAACCAGGAACAAATTTGCATTGGATGCAGTAACAAAAGACATGTTTTGCGTAAACCAGACATAGCATTTGAGCATATGAACCCATATCAACTGTAATGCATGGAGGTGGACATAGCTTGGGGCTGCTTTTCTGCAGTATGGCCTTGAGAGCTCTCCAACATAGACTCCACTAGGAATTCTTTATGGAGGAAAATGTGAGACCATCTGTTTACAAACTAAAGCTGAAATGTCACACAGCTCAAAGTATTCTGCACGGATTAGTGGGAAACACTTTCTCCCAGTTGATGTCAGAGATTGGTAGATCATTATAGAAAATGTCTAACTGAAGCTATTTCAGCCAAGGAAGGAAATTAGTTATTAGGATATATAACTTTTTTCTCATAAGAAAATGCATTTCTATGACATAATTACATACTATCTGTTATTATGATAGCTGCATACCCCCCCCCCTGCTAACGCTGACTCGGCTTGTGATGTCCTGCACTCAGCTGTGTGCAGGCTGCAGACACAGCACCCGCAGGCCCTCCTTCTTATCTCTGGAGACTTCAATTCATGTTTCTCTGTCCACCGTTTCCCAGTATGTAACCTGCCACACCAGAGACATGAAAATACTGGACCTGTTTTTGCCAACACAAAGGAGGCATACAATTCATCTCCTCTCCCTCCCCTTGGAAGATCTGATCACAATCTGGTTCATCTTCTGCCTGTGTACAAACCCATTGTACATAGAGGACCAGCTGTCACCCGTACAGTGAAGAAATAGTCTAAGGAGTCTGAAGAGGCTCTGAAGGGCTTCCAAACACTGGTGTAGGAAGAACTGTGTGATCCTAATGGGGAGGACATTGACAATCTCACTCACTGCATTACAGACTGTGTCAACTTCTGTGTGGAGAACACTGTCCCCACCAAGACTGTTCGGTGTTTTTCCAACAACAAGCCATAGATTAATCCAGATATAAAAGCTCTCCTAAAAGACAAAAAGAGGGTCTTCAGATCTCATGATAAGGATGAGCTGAAAGCTGTGCAGAGGGAACTGAGAAGGAAGATCAGGGAGGGAAAAGCCAGCTACAGGAAGAAGCTGTAGGAACAGTTGCAGCAGAACAACGTCAGGGGAGTGTGGAAAGGCCTTCAAACCATTTCTGGCCACACAAAGTCCAACTCCCAGGTGGTGGGGGACCAAAAGTGGGTGAATGATCTCAATCTATTTTTCAACAGATTTGATCAATCACCTAGCCCTCCCCCTCTACACAGACACCTGCTGTATCCCCACTCAGCAGCACTACCATCATGCTGTCCTCCCCCCTCTCTCACAACGTTTAGCTCACAGTCTTCCCCCACTGGCTCATCGTCTGGCAGCACCAACCTCCCATTCACACATTCCAGCACCCAGCCCCCCTGCTCCAACCTGTCCTTCACAACAACCCAGGTGAGAAATGAGCTGAGAAAGATCAAGACAAAGAAAGCTACAGGTTCTGATGGATTCAGTGCCAGGCTCCTCAAGTCCTGCGCAGATCAGCTGTGCAGGGTAGTTGAGCATATGTTCAACATGAGCCTGAAATTGGGAAGAGTACCACAGCTGTGGAAAACATCTTGTGTGGTACCTGTGCCAAAAACACAGCACCCAAACGACCTACAGGCCGGTGGCACTGACTTCTCATCTGATGAAGTCACTGGAGAGGCTGGTCCTTAACCACATTCGCCCTCTGGTGAGCCCATCCATGGACCCTCTTCAGTTTGCCTACCAGCCTTGTGTCGGGGTGGATGATGCGGTTATCCATCTTCTACACAGAGCTCTTTCTCACCTGGAGTGAGATCTCCAGTGAAATCTCCAGTGCTTTTAACACCATACAGCCAGGGCTCCTAAAGGACAAGCTGGGACATAGTGGAGTGTACAGTCACCTGTCGAACTGGATACTGGACTACCTCACCAACCGACCACAGTATGTGAGGGCACGGGACTGTGTCTCTGATATGGTGGTCAGTAGCACAGAAGCCTCTCAAGGAACGGAGGACAGCGAGTACAGAGAACATATTCAGGACTTTGTGGACTGGTGTCTGCAGAACCACCTTCAGATAAATGCAGGAAAGACCAAAGAACAGGTGGTGGATTTCCACAGGTAGAGAGTGTGGACTCTTATAAATACCTAGGTGTTCATCAAACTGGACTGGTCAGTCAACACTGCTGCACTCTAAAAGAAAGGCCAGAGCAGACTCTACCTACTGAGGAGATTGAGGTCCTTTGGAGTGCAGGGAGCCCCCACATGTGCAATTAGGAGTCATGTGCAATAAGGCTGTAAATAATATTGTTATTGCTTTTTTATTTCTTATTTATATTGTGTGTAAAGTGTAATTTATTTATCTACATTTTTGTAACTGAGTGTCTTGCTATCCCTTTCTGCTGCGACACTGAATTTCTCCACTGTGGGACTAATAAAGGATTATTTTATCTTATCTTAAGGACATTTCTGCATTTTTATTGGTTTAGTTAATTACCTCCATCTCTCAATATTGATAAAAAACACCAAATGTCCATACAGACATAGAAATAAAGGGGGTGTACTAGCACATCTGTATATATTTTTATTTTTTTTTAGTTTATTTTAATCTACTGATCCTTATGGTTTTATTTGTCCGTACAGTTATCAAAGCATTTCACTAGTAGTTGTGTAGTGTATGATGTTCGTGATAAATAAAATAAAGCTAAATTATAACAATAACAATAACAATAACAATAATAATAATAACAACTCTGAAATGGAGCTAAAGTCAATACTCAATATTTCTTTGTATTTAGGTTGTCAACAACAACCTGAACAAGCTCCTCACCCAGAATGAGGTTAAGACGTTCAGTGTTTATGTCCTCCGGGGACTTGATGCTGGCCAAAGTGGTGGACTGACCCATGGAGGTGGGGGTTACAGGCCTGGAGAGATTTGCGGGTCCCTCATCCACCATGATGAACTCTGTGCTGTTGAGCCAGAGAGCAGTGGCATGCAGGATTGGAGCCCAGGCGACAAAGTAGTGTGGACGCGCCTCTTCCACTGTCTCTGCAGTATAGAATGAGCCCCCTGAGACACACAGAGCATGTATTATTCTCATCACTCTTATCCTCACAAAACCTAAGAACATAACCAATGTCTTCTGGGTGTAACATCTGGTCAAATTGGTTTTTTCACATCTGCCAGCAAATGCTTCTTTTGCCATGTTCTGCCATGTTCTTTGTTAGCACCTGTGTTGGGAAGCTGGCTGGCATAGGCTGAAGGCAGCGTTAGCAGCGCATAGTCCTGCAGTGCAGCTAGCCACAGGCGGCTCAGTGTTGCCAAGTCACCCTGCACCAGCTTCAGTAGTCCGTCTCCTGCTGGTCCAGCAGCTTCAGGATCCTCGCACTGTTCTTGATGCTGCTCCTGGTGCCGCCCAATGGGAGTCTCCTTCTGCTTGGTGCTCTCCACCGCCACAATATACACCTGGAACAAAATAAACATGACCAGGCAAGGATAGTTTTGCTGGATCACAATCATCTGCAAAGCATTAAAAAGGGAAGAGTAAATCTGAATAATTTTTGTGGGCAATGTCTGTATTTATGTGCATTTATGAGCATTTATGTGGCATCAATTTTTTTATGCAACATTTCATGTGACTGTGCCTGACAATGAAAACAAGGCTCATTGAGGGAGTAATAAAAAACAGTCAGTAAGCAAAACGTTAAAAATCTAAATGAAAAAGTATAGGTTACAAATAATTCCACATTTTATATACACAAAAAAAATAAAAAAATGCAGAGGGGCTTGTCTAAACATATTTGCGTAATAGACAAGGCATACCTGCACAAACAGATATCCTCCTAAGATTGATTGAGAACATAGTTGTTGTTCAATAATAAAAAGAATCCTCTCAAATACAACTTGCCTAATAATTCTGCACACACTGTATTGTCATCAGTAGCACTGACGCAACCTCACAAGTTGAAGAAAAACAAGAGGACACTATACAGAGCATGGATGCCAGAGCCTGTTACTTGGATAAATTTTCATATACACTGATCTATTCGACCTGACCTGAACAAACCGTTGGAATGCTGTTATCGCTGTCTACAACCTTGTATTTAGCATATTACCAACTATCTTGCTAACAGCAGAAGTGTGTAAACTGTATGAACAATTCAGAAATTGCTTTACATTTCTGCATTACAGTCTAAACAGCACAGGTAAGCTGGCTGTAATCAAATAAACTTGCCTTAGCACAGCAGCTTTTACTTGCATTTAATTTTCAAATTTAAGCTGCAGTGATGATAGTCCTAAACTAGAAACTAATAAACAAACAAACAAGAGAATGTCACTATTTAACAATGTCTGACAGCCTTAAAGTGGATTAAATGAATTTTACAGCTTTAACAATACCAGATTAACCCATCTGTTTAGCACAGGATATAACCTAAAAGTTGACTATATAAGGGGTAGAATGGTGAATGGACAGAAGGGAGGGCTTTGAAGAACCAAGGGGCTTAGTGTGTCTCAAAAGAACAGAACATTGTTGGCCGAGTACTTATACTCCAGAGACTTTTAAGGTTTGAGGCTGAGTAAACCTTCTAACCTTCTAAACCAGTGGTAGCGTTCTACCAAGATTCAAGAGTTTGTTGTCATGTGCACAGTAAAAACGAGCAGTACACTGTACAATTAAATTCTTATTTTGCAGTTCCTCCATTTACCGCCAATCTTACAAATATCTAATAAGTATACTATATTTTTTCCATTTGCTAAATGCCAGAATAATGAGAGGTGGAATGAGGGAACTGGTGTAACTGAGCCATGTTTGTAGGCTGCCTTGCTCGCACATGCCTTACTAGCTTCAGCCAGCATCTTCACAAGGTCTTTTGCTTTTGTTCTTGGGTTGATATGCACATTTCGGACCAAAGCACGTTCATCTCTGGGACACAGAATCAGTCTCCTTCCTGAGCAATATGATGGCTGGACATTCCCATCTTGTTTGTACTTGCGTATAGTTGTTTGTACAGATGAAGGGGCACCTTCAGTCCTCTGGAAATTGCATTAAGGATGAGCCTTAAAAAAATCTCCCTCTCTTATTATTCTGTCATTTAGCAAATAGAAATAATTTTGGTAATCTAATTGATTTAAAACAGGAAAAGTTTATTCTAAATTGTCAGACAATTTGTGAAAAAAAAGAAAGAAAAAGAAACAAAAATGGTATGTCGTTTTATATAGTGTATGTAAACTTCTGGTTTCAACTGTGTGTATATATATATATGCATGCATAAACTGTTGCATAAACAGTCTGGCTGTCTTGGACTGTCCTGCACTCCTGTAGCGCCGGCCCGATGATTAGGAGTGAAGAGGCTGTGTTGAGGGTGTGTACAGAGACGGACGTACCTCCAATCTGAAGTGTGTATATAGTGTATATAGCTGATGGCTGTTTGTTTTGTGTTTGTCGAATTTGGGGGCAATAAATAAGCACTACATCTTTTGGAACTCCATACCTGGTTTTGAGGGAAGCTTTTTTACCACCAAATCACCACCAAATCGCTGTATGCCAAGCGCTTGTCCACACAACCCACACTACCACACCTATACAAACCATTTTAATATGACCAAGAAATTGTTCTGGTTTTGGGGTCAGTTGATATAAATGAAGGCATAAACACAGGGCATAGAAAGAGGAATGCAAAACAGGCTGGAGCTTTTGGAACCTACATGCAGTCTAGGCCCATCTAGCTAGTGGGAGAGCACCAGATTCGATACACAGAGATTGTAGTGAAAACTCACAAGACTCAGGCTTGTTCCTACCAGGCTAGAATGTAGGTCAGGGAATGAAGCACCAACAAAACCCCAAGTTCTCCTCACCTCTGCCCAGGCTTTGAGCACAGCCAGCGTCTCCATGGTGAAAGCGCTCTCATTATAGAGGGAGCTGGGTACATCTCGCCCCGCCTGAACCTTGACCAGCGAGGATGCCAGGAGCTGGTGTACCCTCCTTAGGTCCCGGAGATCACTGACGACCCCACTGGAGATCCATGCACTGCAAACCTGCACAGCAATCAAAGCAACCGCAACAAAAATAAACTCAGTGCTCCCGAGGCAACCTGTGAAAGAGCTCTTTTAAGGACTGTGGTAAACAGCTAAAGCTTAGCCTGAAAAAGTAGGTCAAATAGACCCCAAGTGAATTCAACTTATCTTTAAAAAAAAAAAAAAAAAAAAAAAAAAAAAGCGCAAGCTTAAGGAGACCTAAGTGGAGTGTCATGTTTGCCAAGTGAATTTAAGATTATCCTTTTCAAATGACAGCCACATAGCATACAGTTGCATTTGAGCTCGCTTACATTCCATTACACCATTAGTGAACTGTGAGCTTTCTGCTCAGCAGTGTGTCAATTAGTCAAGGGGAGACAAACTTAAAACAGAGAACAAAAACACCATGTACCATGAACCATGTAAGCTGAATTAAAGGGCCACACCTGACAGGCTTTAGCTGTGACATCAGGAGGGGCATCTGCACTAAAGGCAGGTCTGAGAGCAGCTCCCACCTTCAAATGAAAAAGTCTGTAAGTATAACATACTTTCAAGATAATATGCAAAGGTAACAAGAATAAAACAAACACTTAAATTAGCTCTAAATTCAAGTTATAAAAGATGAACAACTAACCTGCAGCAAAGATTTCTATTTTTAATAGAGGGTATATATTGCTTTCACATTCCAGCTGGAACACACCCCCTTTAATCGGACTGAGTGACAAAACATTCTGCAACAGGGCTGCTTTGGCTGGAAACGACCAAACCGGGAATGAAACAAGCCATTATCTGCTCAAGTTAGAGGTAGTTGGATTTGACAGCCATCAATCTATTTACCAAAGAACCAATTGTGTAGCCAGGAACGTCGAGCTGACTGAGGCTCAAATTACACTCGTTTAGAGGATTAAGCCTCATATCTGAGAGTGAATGGGTCTCAGGAGCGTTTTCCACTGTTTTCAGGCACATTTAGTTTAATGCTATATCCAGGTTTACTTGCTTTCCTATTTTATCAAACAATGTTGTTTAATTCACCAAACAGTGCGCTACTACACGTTTCAGTGCCTGGATTCCAGTTTGTCTTTACTTTTTGAAGTCTGTAAAAGGATAGCTCAGAATTCTTACTGAATTTGTACAGTCAATCGCACAACAGCTGTCTCATTTTTGATGTCTTTGTGTTTTAGCAGCATTCACACTGAACGCTAATGCTACCACTGAGTCTTTTGCCACTCAGTAGGCAACTCCCACTACCTGTGAGGTCACATGAATACCCTCTATAATTAAAAGGCAAGTTAAGTGTCAGGTGTACAATAAACATCTAATAACTAATTAGTTTTGTCAAGCTAGACAAAGGCAGTGTTAAGTAAGCACACACACAACCTGATATAATGTAGCAAAGACTGTTCTCTTATGTGCACGCTCCCTCTCTCTCTGCTGAATCCAAAAATAACAAACAAGCTCTCATACTCCACAAGTTTCTTTCAATCCTAGACCTAAAGCACTACTTCACTGCATATTTTAGAGCAGGGGTGCCCCATCTGGGTCCTGGTGATCTAACCACTAACTAATCTAGATTTGCTCTCACTCTCGCTCATGATCGCTGAATCAAAGCCAGATACATCATGGGCTAAACCCACTTGCAGTGTTAACTGCTCAATTTGTCATACGTATTGAACCTGAACTCTTACATTGGCCTGGTACTGTTCAAGAATGACGTGCCCAGGAAACTCAGGCTCAGGAATGCTGGCAAATTTGCGAATGATCACCAACAGCATCTGTAAGCCAGCTAGCCGAAGCTGCTCGCTGTGGTCTGTAGCTGACATGAAAGCCATGCGCACCAAATTGGCCAAATGAAGAACCAGGAAATCTAGGAAGCAAGAGATGTAGATGAGTGTGACAGACAGTGGCAGGTTTGAGATAGTAACATCAATTTATAGTAACATTAACTAGAATGGTCTCACTACAAAGAGCAAAAACAAGACAGAATAAGTTTATTAAACAAGACAGAATATCTATGAAAATGTCCTGAACAGAGACAAAGACTCAAGGAGAATTTGTATAACCCAAAGCTTTTTCAGGCAGAACGGCCTCTGACCTGTGGACTCGTGCAAACGCTGCTCCTGAGCCAGTACCATGTCAAAGTGAGCTGGATCTCCGTTCTCACATTGTACTATGATGCGGCACACACACTCAACTGCAAACACACGTGTGGACCAGCGCAGGTTGTTGAAAGGTCCACTGTGTTCACGCTTGGCATGGAAGGCTGAGCAGTCATCAGTATACTCTTCCTGATTAGTCTCCACTAGGGACACTGCTGCAGAGTCTTGAAGGAAGACAAGCACCCAATAGTCAAGTCAAGTCAGATTTATTTGTATAGCGCTTTTTACAACTGTTGTCATCACAAAGCAGCTTTACATAATTAGTACTTAATAAAGGACAGAGACAGAGAAGAAAGAAGAAATAACATGAAGGATCAAAGACCCCCCGTGATACACATCATGGTCGGATGAGAGGCATTTTCAAAGGCATTTTCAAATGCCATGGTTAATGTGCTTGTAAATTAACATGTTAAGTACACTTTTTAATGGACCTTTGTCCATTAAAGGGACAGTGTCAAATGCAGATTCTGCATAGTACTGTGCTTTGTTACAGGTGGATTACTCACCTGTTGGCTGAGCACAAATTCTATCTGAAAGTGTGTATGATTTTAGAGCTTTAAAGCAGCAGTATGCAAAAATTGGCATTTCTTGCTCCTGGGCTCCTCCTACAGTCAGGAAGTGGAATTTACATCTTAAGACACCCCTAATGGACATGCTTTAAACATACATTAGCTAAGAGATTTGAAATGAATATGACTTTGGTTACATTGTTTACGTAACTCTCGCAAGTCCTGAGTTACCAAAGTTATATATCACAGAAGTCGGCATGCCAAATGACAAAGTGGCAATGATGGAGACACTATTCATCCTACAACAAGCCAGTGGAGCATTATACTGATTTAAAGACTACATAATGCTGTTTTTTATGTTTGATACAGCATGGCAGGTGTTTGGAGTACGTAGTATTTTTGTGTATGCATGTTCATGTGTTGTATTTACCACAAACACAATAATTGCTGAATTTTCAGTTTTGTTAAAAATAGAACTCACCTGAGGAGGCGGATAGCACATCCTTGCAGAGCTTCAGCCAGTGGGCCAGCTCACTCTCGGCAGCGGAACTCATCATGTGGACCAGCGTGTCCTTGATATCTCGCCGGAGCCGGGGGTCTGACTCCCGATCCAGCAGGCTGAATAGAGCTCCCTCTAGACCAACCTCTTTGATAGTCACATCTGCAAGAGCCAGATAAAATATCAAAACAATCAGGTTCAACATGTATGCTGAGGACAATTATCTTGTCTTCTCTTATTGATTATGTTATTATTCTCTACGAGATCAAACACTGGTAAAGTTTCAAACCTCTCACTCACTCCGCAGCCCATACAGTCCATAACTGGAAACTACAGTGCCTTGCAAAGGTATTTGGCCCCCTTGAACTTTTCAACCTTTTTCCACATTTCAGGCTTCAAACATAAAGATATGAAATTGTAATTTTTTGTGAAGAATCAACAAGTGGGACACAATCATGAAGTGGAACGAAATTTATTGGATATTTTAAACTTTTTTTAGAAATAAAAAAACTGAAAAGTGGGGCGTGCAATATTATTCGACCCCTCTACTTTCAGTGCAGCAAATTCACTCCAGAAGTTCAGTGAGGATCTCTGAATGATCCAATGTTGACCTAAATGACTGATGATGATAAATAGAATCCACCGGTGTGTAATCAAGTCTCCGTATAAATGCACCTGCTCTGTGATAGTCTTAGAGTTCTGTTTAAAGCGCAGATAGCATCATGAAGACCAAGGAACACACCAGGCAGGTCCAAGATACTGTTGTGGAGAAGTTTAAAGCCAGATTTGGATACAAAAACACATTTCCCAAGCTTTAAACATCTCAAGGAGCACTTTGCAAGCGATCATATTGAAATGGAAGGAGTATCAGACCACTGCAAATCTACCAAGACCCGGCCGTCCCTCTAAACTTTCAGCTCAAACAAGGAGAAGACTGATCAGAGATGCAGCCAAGAGGCCCATGATCACTCTGGATGAACTGCAGAGATATACAGCCGAGGTGGGAGACTGTCCATAGAACAACAATCAGTCGTCCACTGCACAAATCTGGCCTATATGGAGTGGCAAAAAGAAAGCCATTTCTCAAAGATATCCATAAAAAGTCTTGTTTAAAGTTTGCCACAAGCCACCTGGGAGACACACCAAACATGTGGAAGAAGGTGCTCTGGTCAGATGAAACCAAAATCGAACTTTTTGGCCACAATGCAAAACGTTATGTTTGGCGTAAAAGCAACACAGCTCATCACCCTGAACACACCATCCCCACTGTCCAACATGGTGGTGGCAGCATCATGGTTTGGGCCTGCTTTTCTTCAGCAGGGACAAGGAAGGTGGTTAAAATTGATGGGAAGATGGATGGAGCCAAATACAGGACTATTCTGGAAGAAAACCTGTTGGGAGTCTGCAAAAGACCTGAGACTGGGACGATTTATCTTCCAACAAGACAATGATCCAAAACATAAAGCAAAATCTACAATGGAATGGTTCACAAATAAACGTATCCAGGTGTTAGAATGGCCAAGTCAAAGTCCAGACCTGAATCCAATCAAGAATCTGTGTAAAGAGCTGAAAACTCACACTTCACAAATGCTCTCCATCCAACCTCACTGGGCTCGAGCTGTTTAGCAAGGAAGATTTTCATATATTTATGTTTGAAGCCTGAAATTTGGCAAAAGGTTGAGGTGGGGCCAAAAGTTCGAATACTTTTGCAAAGCACTGTAACTAACTGCAAAACAGCCCTTTTAAAGCAACGCTATGCAAACATTTTCTGCTCTTGAGCTCTGCCTACAGATGGGATGTGTAATTTGCCCTTTGAGACTGCACAAACAGACAAGCTCTATTGAGAGTCACTGAAAGTGAAGGAGGCCTGTCGTGGTAGAGTAAAATTATAGGATTCTATGTTAATATGACTTTCTTGGTCCTGCTCGTCTCACCAAAGTTTCATAGTGCAGTTAGCAGCGTGCTGAACCTGGTGTAAGAATGACCGGGACAACATTTTCCCCCATTACAAATAAATGGAGCATCACAATGATTCTGAACCCACTATTTTAAAGTAAAAATGCTACATAATGTTGCTTTAGTTTTTTGTGATTTCTATAAATCTTCCAATTTGGCTTACAGCAGTTTAGCACTCTCGTTTATTGTATTTTTATAAGAAGTACTTTCTGATTGAAACACAGTAAAGCCAAGCCAAAACACATTATATAACATAACAGTCTTACAAGCACAGTAACAAAAAAAACAGTCTGTATAATTCTAAGCGATAAAGAGAGGCAAAAATTAATTGTGTGTACACTGACAAGTATAATAAGTGGATCTCAGCACAAAAACTAAAATACAAAACAAGGACCCTCATTAAAAAGAAAAAAGGAGTACTAAAGAAGCACTACAGTAACAGGAAGCAGGGCCACGGAAGCGATGATACGACAAAAGTGACAGTATTGGTGGGGATGTTGACTCACCCAGTTGCGTGTTGTCTCTGCGAGGCAGCTCCTTTACCAGGGCCACAGCATGCTCAGACACCTCCACAGTTTCACGCTGAGCCAGCTGCCGCAAACATGCCACCACTGCCCGCCGCAGGGACAGGTACAAGCTGCACAGATTTACCTGCGTGCATGCGTAGATAAACAGAGACAGAAACAAAGATCATTTGAGAAAAAAAGCATTACTGTGCATTTTATATTATGAACAGCAAGGCCTCAAGTGAGCGCTAACAATGATAGAGATATACAGAAACACACAGAAAAAAAAAAACAGGAGTGGCAGTAGTCTACCACGGCCAGCACTTAAGTGGCAGCCAAGATGCAGTTAATCCTGTGAGACTCAACCGATCCCCAACAAATCCAATTTCTGTACAGAGAGGGAAAGTGTAAGTAAGGGAGCAGGGCTACTGCCAAGGTTTGTTTCTACATCCAAATAATATTACCAATAACCGTATAGTTAAATAGCCATAATAATAAGCATAGGACAACCTAATAAATTTTTTATTTATTTTTTTAACACTGCATTATATAGCAGTGAGTACTTGCTCTGCCGGACATCATACTGTGAGCTGAACACATGGTCATACACCTTTACAGACTGACAATCTTAGACTACCGAGGGCACAGTCCTAACGCTGGTATAATAAACACTGCAGTTAAAGTACAGTGTATAACGCCTAGGCCTTCACAGGCATTGAGTCAGGAATGCCCAGAGATATACCACTCGTCATTGTGCCAGACACTTAACGCCACATTCGGCTGTGTTGGGAGGGTTACTTTTCTGAAATTAAAGGATTCTTACAAACATCCCTCGGTATTACCAGCTAGGAAGAGTGTAGAACAACTTGCGTAAGCAACATGTTCTCAACCAAGTTGCTTATAATAACATATTACAACCAGCCAAGTAGACATAGTGCTGGTTTAAGTAGGATACAGAAGACTGGTTTGGTTGTTTAACCAAATTAATCCCTGGCATTAGCCCTGAAGTGAGAGGTTGTGACAGCTCATGCTCAAAACCAGAGGGCCTGTTTTGGGTTAGTCTGCATTAGGAATACTGTGAACACAAGAAGAGAAAGAAAGAGACACAGCCAAAGACAGAGAGAGAGAGAGAGAGAGAGAGAGAGAGAGAGAGAGAGAGAGAGAGAGAGAGAGAGAGAGAGAGAGAGAGAGAGAGAGAGAGAGAGAGAGAGAGAGAGAGAGAGAGAATGAGCAAACAAACTGCAGCCTGGCTGGGGGGGTGACCTACCAACACAGAATAATCCAACAAGATCTCCTGCACGAGAGAGTAGAAAACAGCATGGTCATGAAAACTCTAGCTGAATGGAAGAACTCCACTCTGGTTAAGTCTGAATCAGTGCAGTAACACTGCCAATCAATAATACTAGTACTTTCTAACACCTAATGAGCCAACACTTAAAGTAAACATGGTAGTTGCTATAACAAGTTTAAACAAAAGAGCACTTCTGTGCATGTTTCAGGATTATCGGCATGTGCTGTATGTCCATGTGAGTAAGTGTGCAATTTGACAGACAGACAGCTTTGTGGAGCGTACGCAGTGTGTACTTACGCAGAGGCTGGGCACCAGGGTAGCCAGGTTGACGTGGCGAGGTGAAAACATGTGCAGCTGCTGCAGGCAGGTAATGGCCTGGGCCTGCACCAGACAGTCTGGACTATCCTGCATCACTGCACAGCCCACTAAACACGAATTCCTCACCACACAAACACCTGGACCCTCACCTGTAAAGAACACAAAACAACAGGGTCGGATTTAGAATCACGTTATTACAGTGTATGCGTCAGATACAGCATAAGGTGCTTGTTTTGGCGAGTTTGAAGATTTGAAGTCAGTGCAATGTCAACCTACTCAACAATGATATTTCTGCTTTGAGACAATAATCAGTGACTATGATGAATTGTGTATATATGGCTAAGGAAGGGAAAGAAAAATAAATAAATAAATAAATATCTTCCACCATGACTCTGTTTACACCTGGCTCTGAAAGAGGGGGAATGTTTTTTTTAGGAGTGGTAGGAGATTCAACAATGAGGTGGAACAATAGATGGTAGGAATTGTTATTTCCTGCTTTTGGGCCCCCTTAGAATAGGGCTGGGGTGATGCGTCCACGTAATTGACATAATCGATTACTAAATTATGCCAATTTGCATAACGTGCGTCAATGCCTCACAAAGATGGCCAAGCCCACAAAAAGCAAACATTTATCTGGCGCGTAAGCTGCAGCTACAAAGAAAAACGCCCGTGTGCATCTAGGGTGTGGCAGTATTTCACACAGAAACTGTTTCTTAATCGTCCAGTGTAGATACCGAATAATTTTCTCGCTGCAGCAGGAGCTTTAAGAACACACAGAGCTGGTCCTCAAATGGTCCACAGCCTCAAATAGACTCCAAACTTAACCATGGCCAAGACCAAAGAGCTGTCGAAGGACACCAGGAAGAAAATTGTAGACCTGCACCAGGCTTGGACGAGTAAATCTACAATAGGCAAACAAGCTGGTGTGAATAAATCAACTGTGGGAGCAAGAAAATGGAAGACCATTGATAGTCTCCCTCGATCTGGGGCCCCACACAAGATCTCATCCTGTGGCGTCAAAATGATCATGAGAACGGTGAACAAAAATCCCAGAATTAGAGGGACCTGATGAATGACCTGCAGAAAGCTGGGACCAAAGTAACAAAGGCTACCATCAGTAACACACTACGCCGAGACTGACTCAAATTCTGCAGTGCCAGGCGTATCCCCCTGCTTAAGCCAATACATGTCCAGACTCGTCTGAAGTTTGCCAGAGAGCATATAGATAAGCCAGAAGAGGATTGGGAGAATATCATGTGATCAAATGAAACCAAAATAGAACTTTTTGGTAAAAATTTAACTTGTTGTGTTTGGAGGAAGAAGAATGCTGAGTTGCATCCCAAGAACAACATACCTACTGTGAAGCATGGGGGATGGAAACATCATGTTTTGGGGCCATTTTTCTGCAAAGGGGACAGGACGACTAATCTGTGTTAAGGGAAGAATGAACGGGGCCATGTATCGTGAGGTTGTAAGCAAATTCCTTCTTTCATCAGTGAGAGCACATGGCTGGGTCTTCCAGCATGACAATAATCTCAAACATACCACTCGGCCCAGCGACAGCCCCAAAACATCATTGTTCTAGAGGAGATCTGCATGGAGGAATGGGACAAAATACCAGCTACAGTGTGTGCAAACCTGTACTGGAAACTTTTGACCTCTGTCATTGCCAACAAAGGTTATGTTACAAAGTATTGAGTTGCTTTTGTTACTGACCAAATACTTAATTAACCACCATAATTTACAAATGAATTCTTTTTAAATCCTACAATGTGATTTCCTGGATTTTTTTTTCTCATTTTGTCTCTCATAGTTGAAGTGTACCTATGATGGAAATTACAGAGCTCTCATCTTTCTAAGTGGGAGAACTTCCTTTTTGTCCCCACTGCGCATGCGCACACACACACACACACAGTGCAGTTAAAAGTGTGCCGGGCCCGGAGTAGCAACAATAGAGACACTATTCTCCCTATTAAACTACAAGGGAACACACAGCATCTTGGACGTGTTTACACCTGGTATTTCATGTGATCAGGAGAAATCTGAACATGATTCTATCACCAAAAACAAATGTTAAGGCAAAGTGTAAACAGCCACTGCTAATTTGCAAAGTGTAAACAGTCACTGCTAATTTGCACTCCGGCCGCTGATGGCAAATAGTTTTTAACCTGAAGATTGTACAAAAGTAATACTTGCTTCCAAGTATGAACAAAGTGATGAACACTGTGATTTTGTGACATGTGTGGAGTAAAAGTTAAGAGAAGTTAGGAGAAGATACAAGAGCCTAGTCTCAATCATAATACAACACATTTCACTTGCTGTACATTACAGATGCTGAAATAGATTACATGTGGCGAATGTCAGAAAGGCTTGGTGCGTTGCACTAAAGGAGAAAGTGGAAGAATGCATGGCGGTGAGAACCTTGTAGGTCAGGCCCCAGAGATGTGATGAGAGCATTGAGGCAGCGTCCAAGGCTCTGCTGCACCTCCACATGTGTGTGGGGCGTCATGAGAAGCAGCCTCAGCACCAAAGTCAAGCTGGCCTCCACGTGACTGCGATAGAGAGGCCCTGCCAGGTCCACCACAGCGGATAAAGAATGAAGAGACCACATCTACAGGAAAGACAATATCCTCTGAACACAGTGTATGACTTTTTGACAGACCCCATTGGAAAATAACTTATCTAAATAACTTATCTAAATTATCTATAATCTAACAGGGTCTGGTGCCCTACCTGGACTTCTGGTGATGTGTTGTCCTGGGAAAGTGTGAAGAGGACCCCTACACAAGCAGTGAGGTGCTGGGGGGAGCTGATGCCTCCCAAGTAGCGGTACAGTGCACCCAGAGCCAGGGAATGGCCTGTGCGTGTGATGGCATCCCTTGCTGTCTTCAATCTGGCATTAGGGTACATGGAAGGAGTAATGGTTTCACATTTTCACACCTCTAACATAAGGGTGATGTTACAGAACACAATTCATAAATAATACGTAAACAATAAAAATATATGAATAATATTAAATATATTAATAAATGACATACGCAATAAAACAAATCCCTGGTGGATTATACAAGTTTTTTTCAAAGCAACTCAAGGTATACAGGGTTACATAATTTTGTGTTCTGTGTTTCAGATCAAAAATATCTGCAATTAGCAATACATTCTGGATCAAATATGATACACAATAAAAGTCACACATGCACTTGCACAAAGAGTTTTTTTTTTTTATAATTGGTCAGAAAGTCAAACACTCCAGTTTTAAAGACAGAAAAAGTTATTTGATGGTTCAGGCTTTAAAGAATATATAAATCACCTGTTTGTTTATAACATAACTTTATTAAACTGATTGTGTAAAGGGCCCTCCTGTTAAATGGGCCAGTGTGAAGGCATATGATCATTGAACGCGAAGACACCTGTTTGGAATAAGGTGTGCTCTGGCTTGTTGGAATTTGCAGCAACATTGGTCATTTGAGGAAATGACTGGGCACCTGTGTTATATAAGGATTGTCCTTTTTTTAAGCAATCACGCCAGAAACTGTTGAGTTTATGAAAATGTCAGACAAGAACACAAGACTGAAGTCTGCAAACTGTCAATGTAAACTTTCGGGCAGAAGACACTCACCGGTCAAAGCTCATCAGCGCTAAGGAGACTGTGAAATTGGGGTCATTAAGGACCTGTGCTAGTCGGGCTAGACCCTCAGCAGCTACACAGCGCAGCAGACGGTTCGAACTCTCCAGTGCCCCAATCAGGAGAGAGAGACTTGGCTTCTGCACCTCCTCTGGACCCAATGTTTCATGACCCAATGTCAAATTCTAGCGAAACAAAGAGAACGAGAACTTGCTTAAACAATCCAATTAAGGTTTATTTAGCTATTAAATAAATAAATAAAATAAAATAAAATAAAATATCACTCTTGAAGCTGGTGCACAGACGTACCCAGACCGCATGTGCATGAACTAAAAGGCACAAAACAAAAAACAAAACAAAACAAAAAAAAAAAACCCACACACACACAACACTTTTTTTTTTTTTCATATAGTCATACCTTCTCAAAAGTATTACCGCGGTATGCAGTATTACTAGAGGTGGTAAATGGGGGCTGTATGTTGCACAAGTAGCACAAATGTTTCTTTTTTTCCCATTTACGAGACTAGCTAAACCACTTCAACTGGTGTTATTTTAAGATAAGTTAGCCAATACGCTAAACACCACAGCACAGCCCGTGTTCCTGAAATCACACACCTTTAGCGGACAGAGCAGCAGAGTCAAAGGAATGGTTTTCGGAGAGAATCTTTTTTCAGGCACATTTGCTATCCAGGTTTGCTTGGTCAAAGCAGCAGTGTCTGAAGAAGTTGACCAAATATAAAGTAACCGAGCATTAACATTCACTAAAAATGTTGCAGTTGTGTTTGTCTTTTTAGGTCAAAAACCTGGTGAACGTCATACAAGATCATGGTTATATAAGGATCCATAATAAAAGGTTAAGTAATTACTGTGGTACAACCTTTAGGTCTACATGTCTTCAGAGTTATCAAACAGGCCAACTGGGACTGGAAAGGTTCTAGATAAAATGAGTTTGAAACTATTCAGCAGGCGTTTGTATGCAACAATCGCTTACCTTCAAAGTGCAGCAAAAAGCAGCAGTCACATGGATGTGGACTATCAGCTGCCGAGTACCTTTCAGCTGCCTCACGCACTCACAGAACTGCTCCAGTACCTGAGCCCTAAGACACAAGATGGTTATAAGTGCCATTGTAAAACAGAACTTGGGACTAGCTGTTAAACTGCAAAAACAGTGGTACTTATTTCCTTTGACTTTTTTCCATAAAAAACACCCTCAGTGTGAGTGAGTGGCACTAAGCACGAAGCTTAACTATTAAACTGAATTTGACTCGTCTTAGAGAGGCGTTGTACGAATGTATAACACACTGTAGAGTTTGAAGGAAAATTACTGTTCTTATTATCATGCAAAGTCTGTGAAAGAAGCCAAATGTACATCGTGGAAGGAAAGGTGCAGTAGCCACAGAAATTTTAAGAAAAAAACTAACTTTAAACAGACTTATTGGCACTAAAATATGGTATTCACACATACATTTAAATAGAAATACACCTAATAAACCATCATATCACCCAATACACATCAGATTACACTTAGGTTTGATACCATGCAGTGTCCACTTGGATGTAAGCTTCATTTGTTGTTGTGACGCAACATTGGTTTGCCCAATACCTCTGTTGGATGGCCAGATGGGGGAAAATGACCCCAAACAGCTGGACTGCAGCAGAGGTGAGGGCAGCAGCTGGTGGAAGGGGTGCAGGAACCTCCTGATCCTTCTCAAAGATGGTGAAAGGGTCGTACTCTAAACTTCCTCCTCCTATACTGCCTCCATGTAGCTGTGGATGGACACAATTTTACTGCAATATGACTTAGGAGTCTAGCATTCAGAAAGATCAATGTGACACAAAAAAATAAAATGTGCTAGACTTGAATAATTGCATTTCCCAATCGTGGACTGCACTTTTTAGTGTTTACCTAGCTCTAATGCACCTAAATGTAAAAAACACAATACAACAGGTTTCCCTTCAGTCAGCCAAAAACTGAAAGCTGAGGCTGCAGAGGGTACAGGCTCACCAAGACAGGACAGTTAACTATTGGACACATGTAGCATGATCTGATGAATCAAGATTTTTGAGTAGGCACACAGATAGCAGGGTCAGAATTTGGCAGCAACAGTATAAATCTATAGACCCAACCTGTATTGTGGCAACAGTCCAGGCTGTTGGAGGTGGTGAAAGCTGTGGGAAATGTTTTTGGCACACTTTGGGCCTTCATGACCATCTTCTAAAAGTTACTACAATCATGGTAATGTAACAAAGCAAAAGTAGTCTTAAACTGATTTTATGAACATGACAAATATGTCCAGTGTTTTTCAGTGGCCTTTCCAGTCACCTGAATCCATAACAATTTTGGAATGTGGTAGAATGGGAGATTCATAGCATGAAAGTCAGAAAAAATCAGCAAGAACTCCGTGACAATCGTATAATCATGGAGCAGTCTCTCAAAGACATGTTTACAACTTCTTGTGGTCCCACCCAGTATTAGTACAGTGTTCAACATCAAGTGTTTGGCAAATGTATACAGAAATTTCAAAAATGCTCACAACAACCATTAGGTGACAATTTGAGGACAAAAGCTGACCTGCTCCTCGATGTAGTGCTGGTCCATGTCCTGAAGAGCAGGACCAATCAGAGCCAGGTCCTGATTGTGGCACAGAGGGGGTAACAAGTATAGCTCAGCACATGCCATGTTTTCTGGGCCAGTCAAGTCATTCAGCAGCAGTTTCAGCACTGTTCCAAAATTTTCTGTGGCAACAGAACCAGAACACTTTTATAATCATGCCTGACATTTCCAAATTACAATAAAGATGCTGAACAATAAAGTATTGATTCAGTTTTGTAGTCATTAACATGACTAATGAGGACTCCAGCCAAATACATGGTCAGTCAGTTGATTGTGTATGCCAGTCCTCCTTTAGAAATGCATAGTATTCAGCACCATGCAGCAATGCATAATAACACAACAGCTTTACAGCTCATACCTTCATAACTCTTGGGTGGCAATAGTGCAAGAATCTCATACACTCTCAACTGAAAAACAGTGCCGGCATTTTTGAGCTGGTTCCCATAAGATTTGACCAGAGAAGGCAACCTTTAATACAAGAAAGGAAAATGACACAAAAAAGAAAATTCTTATTCAGTAATAAGATAAAAGTTAACTAGCACCTACACAGTTGTTATCCTATGTGTATACATGTCTCATTTTCTTCTCATTTGGGTCTGGTAATCTAGTTTCACTCACTGAGTAAGCAGAGCCACAGCACAGGAAAGGAGAGGAAGCAGTCGACAAATTACATCATCACTGAGGAGGTCTCTGCAGTTCACCACAAAGTTCTTCATTGCTGCAGGAAACACAAAAACACGTTTCCTTTTTAAAAAAAAAAAAAAGTTTTTTAAAAATTGTAGTGCATCATGTTATGGGCAGTCCGGTGTCATTTTAATAGGTAGGGCCAGGCGTTAGGGGTCGAACATAACGCAAGTGTTGGTCGTTATTGTACCCTACTCAGTTATTTTATAGGATTCTCACTCAGTAATTTTGGTCACAGCTATCACTAATTGTAGGCTATGTTGTTAAGAAGAGGCCACAGCATGCTTAATATGCAACCAGAGTCCTAGAAGGGCATTTGTCATTGCTTGCCAGGCGCGATCAATTTTAGACGAAGTTCTTTGGCCTACTAAAAAACAAAACTTACCACACAGCGCTCCTGAGCGGCCCTCCAAAGTCACCTGCCAGGTAAAAGAGTCTCCACGTCTCAGTTCGCTGTCCAGCTCCTTAACTGACTGAGGGAAGGCACATTTCCATAACAGCAGCATTCTGGACAGGTGATGCTCCACTACAGTGGGTCCTAATAAAAAAGTTTTAAATCACAACTCTGAGCAAGGAAACATGATGCCATATACACACACACATACCATTCATTTCTACTGAGCAAACTGCTTTTCTCACCAGGGTGATTAACATATTAAAAAGAAATAAAATATATTATATATATTAAAATATATTAAATTAAATCGGACAATACATCAATGCACTGTCCATTCAGCAAATCTCAAATGGTCCTGTTCTACAGAAGCAACTTTGGAGCTGACAGTGATATACAGCGCAGTCCAAGAGAACCAGCAATGTCTAATCTTATCCGTAAAAGGTTGGTGTAGCTACAAGTATTAATTTCAAACAACCCGAAGTACCTTCCTGCTTTCAAATACTGCCAAAGTAGGCAGCATTTATTAGGCTTCAGACAGAGTCTTAGCCTCCATACAGTTATTAGTTATATTAACTGTTGCATTTTGGTAGTTTGGTAGTCGGTTTGTAGTATGTACTAAAAATATGTTACTTGTTCAAAATTGCTTCCATAAATTCCACATATGTTCTGACAGTGGGTGTGCAGTTTGTGTTTACCCAAGGTAGTTAGAGCACTGAGTAGGAGCCAGCCTCCCTGAGTTCGCTGGATAGATATCCGACTGTTCTGGGAAGCAGAACGTAGAAGATCTTCGGCAAGGCCCATCACAACCTGTTTCAAAGTACTCAAGCTATTAAAGGAGCATTATGCAAGAATCTGTATTAATGGCGGTGAAAGATCCATTCTCCTGATTACATCAGTGCACGATCACAATAAACATAAAAGGTCCAATTGATACAGAAACACTGTTTAATATAATACTATACATGGAGTTCAAATTTCATACCTTGCCTTTGGCATGCGGTATACCCAGTGGGCAGTGCTGTACAGCACCAAGCAGGGCAGCAATGGCAGCGCTGTACCCAGCCACAGCCTCAGGACAGGACTTCAGTGCATTAAGTCTTTCTAAACAGCGGTCCAGCAATAATGCTACTTGAGCGGGTATTGCCACGGCCACACAGCGCAAGCACCAAGCTGCGGCCAGGCGGGCTGATACGCTGGAGTGAAGAAGCACAGAAAGCACAGTGTCCAACATCCCTGAAAGAGAGAGAATAAGCAAAATGCTTATTAAACAATATAGTTAATCATCGTGCCTTGTTTTTATACATGGTAAGAACAACAAAAAAAAACCACAGTGGTAACCAGAAAAAGAAAACTGTTAAACCAAAAGCATTATGCCTCAAAACAGACTACTACTGTGAAGATATTAAAAAGATTATATAGAAAAAGATAATATACTATAGTGTTTCAAGATGGAAAAGTCTGGAAACCTCTGCCTCATTCTGGGGACGTTGATGGCTTAGATTAATGGTCCATTAAAATGCTCTACTTATTTAGCAAGCTGGTAATAGGAAAATAGCTGATAATGTTAAACAGTGCTGCAAGCTCGCTTAGCAATCCATCATCCTGACCACACTAAGACACCTCTAAAAGAACTTCTAAAAGAAATACTCCCAATTATACTCAGACCTCTTTTAACAATTGTAAATTCATTCCTTAGCTTAGGGCATGTCTCCAAAACCCTTAAATTAGCAGTCATAAAACCTTTAATCAAGAAACCAAATCTTCATCCTAGTGTATTGTCTAATTACAGACCCATCTCAAACTTAACATTTATATCCAAGATATTAGAAAAAGCTGTGGCCCAACAACTTTGCTTATACCTGAGTAAAAATGACATATATGAGAAATTCCAATCTGGATTCAGACTCAATCACAGCACAGAGACAGCCCTAGTGAAGATTACAAATGATCTCCTTCTTGCCTCTGATCAAGGCTATGTATCTTTATTAGCCCTACTAGACTTTAGTGCAGCCTTTGATACAATAGATCATACTATATTAATAAAAAGATTAGAGAAAATGTTTGGAATCACAGGAACAGCCCTATCGTAGTTCAAATCCTATATAACGTGACGCTATCAGTTTGTAAAGATTAAAGATTTATCTTCAAATTACACAGAAGTAAGATATGGAGTTCCGCAAGGCTCAATTTTAGGACCGCTATTATTTACATTATTCATGTTACCACTGGACGCAGTTAATTTCCATTGTTATGCAGATGAAACACTGCTCTATATCAGCCAAACCTGACAATACATTTAGATTACAGAAAATGGAGGACTGTGTAAAGGATTTAAAACTATCCCACATAATTTCACATACCTTCCTTCTTCTTAACAGTGACAAAACCGAGGTTCTCCTTTTATGTCCAAAAGACACTAGAAATAAACTTATTGTTAGACTGATGTTTCCATTATTCCCAGTCTAGCAGCTAAAAATCCTGGCATCATATTCGATTCAGATCGATCATTTGAGCATATAGCTAATATTAGGACAGGCTTTATGCAGCTTAGGAACACTGACAAACTAAGAAACTCCACATCTCTACAGGTTGCAGAAAAGGTAGTACACGCTTTTATTACCTCAAGGCTAGATTACTGTAATGCACTTTTGTCAGGTTGTTCCAGCAGGAACCTCAATAAACTTCAGCTGATTGAACATGCTGCAGCCATACTAAAACTAGAAAATTTGACCATATCAGTCCAGTTCTATCAGCACTTCATTGGCTCCTGGTTAAATTTCGTATTGAATACAAAATGCTTCTATTAACATATAAAGCCCTACATGCCCTCGCTCCTGAGTACCTGCGGGATCTTATTACATAGTCCGAACCATCAAGATTACTTAGATCTCAGGGTGCTGGCTTCCTAGTAGTTCCAAAAATTCAGAAATTCTCAGCAGGGGGAAGAGCCTTTTCTTGTAAAGCCCCCCCAACTCTGGAATAACCTTCCAGATAATGTTTGGGGCTTAGACACAATCTTTAAATCTAAGCTGAAAACTCATCTGTTTAGTTTAGCTTTTGGTAATTAATGTTTCCCCTTAGATAGAGGTTGCTGGTCCAGGGGTTCGACACAGGGAATTTTAGCACACTGAGAGTCTGGAGCTGTCGTCTCGCTGCTTGCACACGATCACTCAGGTTTGTGGACGCTGGAGCAGATGGACGCTAGCGTTTCAGGGCGCTCCTGTGTCTGTGTTACCTTCTGGCTCTTCTCCTTGAGGCTGTTACAGTTTTACCTTCTCCGAGTAAATGGCCGGCCCGACCTGCTGGAAGACTGCCCGCTGTGGTCCCCTCTACCTGCGTACCTGCCCCCCACTCACTACCACCCATACCAGACCAGCGGCACACCCTGCAACCACTGCTACCTGTCTAATGACCATGCTAAAACCTAAATGGACTCTTAACTATCTGCCACTATAAACATCACCACTATTAACTACCTACACAATGATTAATATATTATAATTATGATCTTTTATCAATAATGTTTAAATACTTCTGACCAGAGGAGGATGGGTCCCCCTCGTGAGTCTTGGTTTCTCCCAAGGTTTCTTCCTCCAGCTCTGAAGGAGTTTTTCCTTGCCACTGTCACTGTTGGCTGCTCACTGGGGTCTTTGATGCTTCATGTCTTCTTACATTATTTCTTTTTTGTCTCGGTCTTTCACTAATTAGTAATTATGTAAAGCTGCTTTGTGACAACAGTTGTATAAAGCGCTATACAATAAATTTGACTTGACTTCACTTGACCTCCATTAGGAATACAGAAAGATGCTTTATGGCATTCGGTACCTCTTGACACAGGTGTACTTATCCAAACCCAGTTACCTTATTCATCTTTCTGTGAGACAGAAGTTGCATAAAAACACTGATCAAAAGACCCTGAGCTGTTAAAGTTCGGTACACACATGAATTCTGAAATCAGTAAATATTGGAATAAAGTCATGGAATAATCTTTGACCGTTATGTTGCTTAGAAATCGAGAAGTCTAGCGTCAGATCTGTTGCTCAGTAAGGAGACTCATAATATATAATGGTCCACATTCAGCTGATGTAGTGAGCTCAGATGTTTAATCCCCTCACAATGAACTTGTAATTTATAGTATATGGCCTTCAGAATTATGCCTGAATTCCACTTTACGATACTTGAGGGGAAAATGGCCAACATACTCAACAGTACCCGAAAATGTAACATGGGAGCCATTTCAGTCACACCCACTATTTTAGCCTCTCCAAACCTAATCATCAATATCAGTACAAACACGACTGAACATTATTGTGCAAATTCAAAATAATGACATGTAGGCAACTTTTCATGGTTTCATTTTGTAAATTCACTAAATTATAGTGGATGTATCCAATTTCACTTGCTATGTTCTTGTCAGCCTTTACCTCGTGTATGTCCTTTGTTTGGTTTTCACCTCCCTGTTCTGCTTCTTTCCCAGTCTAGCTGTACTTGTTTTGTCTTGGTCTGCCATGTGTCTTATAGTACATGGCTCTGTTTACATTGGTCTGTCTCCCCTCCTTTGACCCACTTATTCATTAGTATTCCCAGCTGTCCCCTCTTTTAAAAAAATGACAGTCATTTTTGGGGTCACTAACAGAGACACGCAGATGAAATTTGCCTCACTGCCTAAAATATCCCAGATATTCTGAAGCCTTTGCTTGTCCCTATTCAGACCTCAGAAGTCTGATCATGCACCAAAAGCACTGCAGAAAACCACATCATCTCAGTAGGGCTAGGCAATTGAATATTTATCACTATTGCCATAAACTGCAATCCCAGCCAACTTGCTAATGTGGGTGTTGGGTGGGTTCCAGGTGGGCATGGGCTCTGAGCTGGTTTGTACATACACGTTTTCACTGGGACCCAGTTGGGCTTCCTAAATGGGGCCCATGTTTAAAGCCCATGTAATCTCACATGGGACACATCCAGGCTCCATATGAAGTACAACACAGATGGGGCCCAAGTTTAAACCTTACTGGTCTCTCACTGACCCTGGTGTGCATTGATATAGGAGGCCAAGGTGGAACCAGAGGACAACACTTTCTGGTTCCCAGCTAGGCAACCCATACATGAAATACTGAATATGTAGTATAATATTATTATAAATAGAATAACAAAGCATTTTTGTTCCTTTTTCATTTTTACATAAAAGTAGATCGTCATGTTTCTAAGAGGAAATATTTTATGATTGTGTCCTGCAGCATGTGTGACAGACCTATGCTGGAGTCATGCAGTAGTGGGGCAGCACTGGAGCAAAGGTCTTGAAGCACACTGCCCAGCTCCAGCAGGGCACACACCAGCACATGCTGACTGGTTCCCACATCTACGCTGCTCACCCGAGTCTCCACGTTCCCCTCATACAATGCCATGTCTGATAGAAACAAGCATACAACAAAATTACAGCCATTTGCTTTGGCCTTTAATTTGAAACTGCCCCATAAATCTAGCATATTTATTTGAACACTTCAAGTTTATCTGCTATTAACCACACAAGACAAAATCCAACTATTGTCCCTTCATTTGTCTTTCTATTATTCTTTAAAAAATACATTAAAAAATGAACATTTGTTTTGTAGTGACACTCACCTAAAGCCTTCTTTTGTTTACTGATGGCCTGGCAGATCTCCTTAGCAGCTGCTATCTGAGCCTTCTCTCCCAGAAGGCTGCCCACAGAGGCTCGCAGGATGAAGGAAACACAGCGTCGGCAGCAGATGGCGTCGACTAGGCTTTGGCTAGCTCGAGTGTGAGACACCAGCTCCATGAGGAGAGACAGAAGAGAGGAGAAATTTGCCTCTAGCCATGCCCCACCAAGAGTGGAAATGAATACCACACATGCCTAAAGGAAGAAGAAATTTTTTTTAAATTTATAAAACTGGCTGTGGACTAATGTATTATAAGTTGGCATAAAGTATTTATGCTAAAAAAACAATACAAAACAAAAAAACACACCAATAATGCAGTTGTTACGATCAATACAGCATAATGTAGCTTCTCAACCCTGGTCCCGGAGGGACCCTTTTTTGCACAATTTAGTGGATTCCCTGCTTTTACACACCCCCTGCAACTCTGAAAGGTCTAATTAAAGGGCCAATTTGTCAAATCATGTGTGTTAGAAGCTGAGAAATCACCAGGGTTGAGAAACACTGACATAAGATACAACATTCTGATGTATCAATTTAAATTTTGAAATTTTTGCTTACTGTTTTTCCTTAAAATGTATAGTTGCTTTCAGTTAGTGTATTACAACATTGCAAGCAAGCCAAACCTCTTACAAATAACAAGAAAACAGTACACTCTTTGATTCCCATTCATTCACTGATACTTTTATAAGTAATGTATTTATTATAATATCTTATGAAGAAAGATAGTTAAAGTGTCTCATTTGTATTTTGTTCTAAATCTATATGAGGGTTAAGGACATTTCATGAACAGTGATTGACCTGTGTGATGCCCACGCGCACGTCTCGGCTGACAGAGCTTGTGCCCTTCAGTATGTCCCCACTGGCTCGCAGGAAGCCTGAACAACCTCGCAGGAAACCGCCAGACACCAGTTCCATCACCTCCTCCAGGCAGCTTCGCTTGGAGCCTGGCCTGGGAGCTGGAGGGGGAAACAAAGGCAGGAAGGAAAATATGAGATACCATGTGGGATACTTGCATATAAATAAGTATCATGGTGTCAATAATATTAATCATATTAATGTTTCAGAAAACATATGAAATGCTCAGCACCTACAAACATACAATCTAACATGAACAAATGTCCTTGAATGGAGAAAAGTAGAAATGCAACAAAACCAATAAACAAATATATATATATATATATATATATATATATATATATATATATATATATATATATATATACACACACATTTATTTGTTCCCCCACTTCGATGCCAGGACAGAAAAAAGCTTGTACACTTGTTTTCCGTGGATCGTGGATCTTAAGGGGTGGTGTGTCAAGCAGAGCTGAACTTGAAACTCGAAGGGCTATTGGTACTGATCGGCTTTTGACCATTGCCATCAAGTATGGAGGGGCTGGTCCATTCTTGGCTTTGTAGGCCAGCGTCAGGGTTTTGAATCTGATGCGGGCAGCAGCTACAGGAAGCCAGTGAAGAGAACGCAGCTACATGGCTGCTGCATTCTGCATTAATTGCAGGGGACTGATGGTGCGTAAAGAGAGACCAGCCAGAGGGGAGTTGCAGTAATCAAGTCTTGAAATGATGAGACTGAACAAGTGCCTAGGTTGCTTTTCTAGAAAGGAAGGGTCAAATTCTTTGGATGTTGAAAGGGAGATTTATATATACATCCTAACAATTTTAAGCGTAGATGAAATGTAAAAATAAGAGTGTCATCAGCACAATAAAGATAGTTCAAGTCATGCTGATGAAAAATTTAGAGCATACAAATACTAAACAAAAGTGGCTCAAGTGCTCATCACACCATAGCTGACAGCAGCTAGGGCTGTTTGGTCTGCATAACTCTCAATCTATTTAATTGCTGCCAAGTACTCAAATAAGACTGAAAGCAGGACAGTGGAAGGACGACATAATAAAGGGGCGTTTGTGCTGTGATTCTTTTGAAATTTAGACTGCAGAAGGCGGCTTCCAGGGCCCTACTCTGAATTTTTAAAAGAATTTAGTAATTTTGCTGCAGACTTGGCAGTGTGCAGCAACAAAGTTATAATAGTAGGAGACTTTAATATTCACTTTGAAAAAGCAGACGATCCATTAACAAAGGTGTTTGTATCAATTTTAGATTCTGTTGGCATTATACAAAACATAACTGGACCCACACATTACTGTAATCATACCCTAGATTTAGTCCTGACCCTGGGTGTTCGCATTGATCAGCTAAATATTCTACCTCAAAGCTCAGTAATATCAGACCATTATCTAATCTCCTTTGAGCTACATCTAACCAACACTGCCTAAAGCGCACAATAACACCAATGACCAATGACCCCTATCGACCTTAGCTTACACTCTGTCAGACCAAACGGAGCTAGTTAAATTAACAAACGATCTAGAGAATACCCTTCGATCAACCTTAGACAAAGTAGCACCATTTAAAAATAAAATGATGAGGCAAAAAAGGCTCGCACCGTGGTACAGTGATCATACTCGTACCTTAAAACAAACAGTGCGGAAACTAGAGCGTTAATGGCGGACGACCAAACTAGAGGTGTTCAACTCTGCGTGGAAGGAAAGCCTAAGTCAATATAGAAAGGCACTCATTAAAGCTCGCTCAGTGTATCTGGCCTCGCTGATCGAGAAAAACAAAAACAATCCCAGAGTTCTTTTTAATGAGATCTCTAAACTTACTAAAAGCCAGGCAGATACTCAACCCCAGATTCCAACATCTTTAACCAGTCATGTTTTTATGGACTATTTTAATAATAAAATAGAAAATATTAGACAACAGATCCAACCCTGCTTATTAAATCAAACATGGCCGTCACCTGATGTAGTTGCTTTAGAACATAACTTAGTTGTAGAACAAAGGCTGGAAGCCTTCTACCCACTTCCACAGCCTGAACTAGAAAAAATTATATCCACAGCTAATTGTACAACATGTACACTCTACCCGATTCCCTCTAAATTGCTAAAAGAAATTCTCCCAATTATAATCGGACCTCTTTTAATAATTGTAAATTCATCCCTTAGCCTTGGGCATGTACCCCAAACCCTTAAAATAGCAGTTATAAAACCTTTTATCAAGAAACCAAATCTTGATCCTAGCATATTATCTAATTATAGACCCATCTCAAACTTAACATTCTTATCAAAGATATTAGAAAAAGCTGTGGCCCAACAACTCTGCTTATACCGGAGTAAAAATTACATGTATGAGAAATTCCAGTCTGGATTTAGACCCAATCACAGCACAGAGACAGCCCAAGTGAAGATTACGAATGATCTCCTTCTTGCCTCTGATCAAGGCTACGTATCTTTATTAGTCCTACTAGACCTTAGTGCAGCCTTTGATACAATAGATCATTCTATATTACTAGAAAGATTAGAGAAAATGGTTGGAATCACAGGGACAGCCCTATCATGGTTCCAATCATATCTAACGGGACGCTTTCAATTTGTAAAGATAAAAGATTTATCTTCAAACTACGCAGAAGATATGGAGTTCCGCAAGGCTCAATTTTAGGACCACTATTATTTACATTATACATGTTACCACTGGGCTCAGTTATAAGCAGACATGGCGTTAATTTCCATTTCTATGCAGATGACACACAGCTCTATATATCAGCCAAACCTGACGATAAATTTAGACTACAGAAAATGGAGGACTGTGTAAAGGATATAAAACTCTGGATGTCACATAACTTTCTTCTCCTCAACAGTGACAAAACCGAGGTTCTCCTTGTTCAAAAGACACTAGATATAAACTATCTGACTTAATGTTAGACTTGGCTGATGCTTCCATCATTCCTGGTTTAGCAGATAAAAATCTTGGCATCACATTCGACTCAGATTTATCATTTGAGCAACATATAGCTAATATTAGTAGGACAGCCTTTATGCAGCTTAGGAACATCTCCAAACTAAGAAACTCCTTATCACTACAAGATGCAGAAAAGCTAGTACACGCTTTTATTACCAAGGCTAGATTATTGTAACGCACTACTGTCAGGTTGTTCCAGCAGGAACCTCAATAAACTTCAGCTGGTGCAAAATGCTGCAGCCAGGGTCCTTACTAAAACTAGAAAATTTGACCATATCAGTCCAGTTCTATCAGCACTTCATTGGCTCCCAGTTAAATTCCATATTGAATACAAAATTCTTCTATTAACATATAAGGCCCTACATGGCCTCGCTCCTGAGTACCTGCAGGATCTTATAGTATATTACGAACCATCAAGACTACTTAGATCTCAGGGTGTTGGCCTCTTACTCGTGCCCAAAATTCAGAAAACCTCAGCAGGGGGAAGAGCCTTTTCTTATAAAGCCCCCCAGCTCTGAAATAACCTTCCAGATAATGTTCGGGACTCAGACACAGTCTCAATCTTTAAATCTAAGCTGAAAACTTCTATGTTTAGTTTAGCTTTTGGTAATTAATGTTTCTTAGATAAGGGCTGCAGGTCCAGGGGTTCACGGACCCAGGGAATTGTAGTACCCTGAGATGCTGGAGCTGTCGTCTCGCTGCTTACACGTGATCACTCAGGTTTGTTGACGGTGGAGCAGATAGATGCTGGTGTTCTCAGGGTACGCCCGTGTCCGTGTTACCTTCTGGCTCTCTCCTTTTAATTATGCTGTGATAATCACACCTGCCGGAGTCGTCAGACATACCCAGATGCTGATTCTCAACATTCTCTGCACTCCATAAAATTTCTCTTAGAACTAACTTTTCTCTCTTTACCTTCTTCGAGTAAATGGCCACCCAGCCCGACCTGCAGGAAGATTGCCCGCTGAGGTCCCCTCTACCTGCATCTAACCAGCTGCCACCTACCAGTCCGGCCAGCGGGTCCCCCCCAACCCGCCACCACCCATGGCTCACCCGCCTGCCGCTGCTGCCTGTTTGGTGGCCGTGCCGAAACCTAGATGGACTCGTGCCTGTCTGACACTATTAATATCACCACTATCAAATTTCTGTTGTATCTGCTTTGGTAATTTTTATCATTATCATCGTTTAAAATAGTCTGGCCAGAGGAGGATGGGTCGGGTCCCCCTTGTGAGTCTTGGTTCCTCCCAAGGTTTCTTCCTCCAGCTCTGAGGGAGTTTTTCCTTGCCACTGTCGCCATTGGCTTGCTCACGGGGGTCTTTGACCCTTCATGTTATTCCTTCTTTCTTCTCTGTCTCTGTCCTTTATTAAGTACTAATTATGTAAAGCTGCTTTGTGACGACAACAGTTGTAAAAAGCGCTATACAAATAAATTTGACTTGACTTGACTTGACTTCTAAGATGCTCCATATTTCCATAGTCCAGGTTATCAGGTTGCCTGTAAAACACTTTCAGTAAATTCAGTGAATACTTAATTAGTTCAGCCAACATTATTAAATAAGCTCAGCCTACCTATGGCTTGTTTGGGTTCAAGTGCAGAGGCTAACAAGGCGCCCAGCAGCTTGGAAACACAAACACGAACGTCATAGTTGGAGCCCTCAAAGGCTCTAAAACAGAGTGAGGCCACATTCTCCAGCTCTGTGGACCACAGGAACACTGCTTCTCTCTGCAGCTCCAACAGGCACTGAGAACACATGCACAGCACACGTCACTCAAAGCTACCAAACACGCAAAATACAATCAATCAATAGTAATAAATACATGGATATAAATATGTTTAGAGGCAGTGGATTGGAATAAAACCTTTGCGGCAGCACAGCGAACAGCCATAGAACGATCAGTTAGGCAGGCACGTGTGGCTTTGTAGATGTCTCTGTGACAGGGCACTGCGCTCACCCCCAAACCCTTCAGAATCTTTTCTATACACAGCATGATTTCATGGCGTCCCTGAGACTGGAAACACACAATCAAAAGCAGATTTACTTCACAGACAAGTCATAATCTATTGCTTAATAAACAAATTAAGCACTGGGAGAAATTCTGGAAAAATCTGGCTTTAACTTCCTACTGTACTCCTTGTACATGCTGATTAATAGCCTTGACCAATGTTTCAGCTCTCTAAGCAGCCCTAAGCAGAACAAAAATCAGGACATTTTGCAGTCTATACTTCTTGTGCTATTTGAAAGCCCTAATAAAATCATGTCTTAAATCAAGAAGGACTGGTATGTTTGCACGTCTGAACCCGCAGTCACAGCATTACAGACAAGAAACAGTGAAGGAACATCAGCAACACGATGAGTAGCTGGTTATGCCATTATTCCCAGTAATTGAAACAGCATTCCTGCTACTGGGAATCTGTTGTAGCCACAGTAGAAAGTGGTTAATTTCCAAATATACAGTTGACTATGCTCGTAACATGTTAACACCACTGCTTAAAGTAAGACAGCCCATATTGTCCTCTTCACAACACCCAGCAACAGGTCTGCTAATGTCACCCCCTCCCCCCCACCCCAGCCAATGAAGGCTTCTGTAGTCATGACTGGCAATTTCTGCTCCCCAACGAACTATGAAGTTACACAAGACTGTAAACGATGACTGGTTGGTGTCAAATTATGCTGTAAGTCCAAGTCCATTTTATTGTTGCGACCAAGACACGACAATAAAATGATGGCTCCATGACTGACTAATCAGACATGGTGACCTTTGTGAAAGACACTACTGTGCAGTTTGATCTTGACATACGGTTGTATTTAATTACAGCCATCACAGATTTAGGGGAAAGAGGGCTCCCATGACTACACAAACAAATACTTTCCTTCACAAACTGTGGTTCTCATTCATGTTGCTACCTTTTCTCTTCTGTCTTCCAACAAGAACTTCAGTTCAAATTATTTGTTTTTTTCCCCAGTTGCTTTACACTGAATCTGGCAACACACACATCTCTAGACACTGTGGCTGGTTCTGTATTTCTGGTTGGTCAAGGGCTGCCTGTCTGTTGTAAGTTTGTAAGGAGATTACTTGTAAAAGGGTTTTGACAGTAAATGCTGTACTTACTCAGGCAAACCACCTTCTGATACTAATTAAATAGCCAAATGCAACTGTTCCACTTTAACTACTGGGTTGTCATAGTACCTGGTATAGATCTAACCAGCAGCACTCCAGATCTTCCAGGAGAAATATTACAGACAAAATGTTCCACCTAAAAATTAGGGTAACACATAGGGCCAAGCTCATCCCTTACCACCATTCACTAATCACCCACTACTCTCAAGCTCCATCAGGTAGTCACCTCCCCTCCTATGTTGCTGTGTCCGTTTATGATTCAATCAGCAACATTTTCTATTGTCACACATTTAGCTTTTGCTGTTAAACAATTCACAAAATAACGAAAGATCCTACACCTAATACTTAAGGTTGCTGTGTCTGTTATCCAATCAGCGAGTTTACACAAACATGTTAAAGTGACATATAATCTTCCCTTCACCCCTACACTTAATCAGTCACTATCAGGTCATCAGGTAGGCACCTCCCTATGTCAATGTTTTGCTGAATTAAGCCCACATCTTCCTCCGAAAGGATTAACAGTGAAGTCTGGCGTCTCAGACCCACTCTCCTCAAAGCTTACTTCACAGAACTTTGTGAGATTAATCACAACTTTGATAATGCTACACAGCATAATCTCACCACCCTCCATATCTCCCCACATACCACACCTGCAGTAACACCCTGCCCATCCCCCACCCCAGCCCTTCTTATCCACAACCACTGACTAGATCTCTCAGCTACTCCTAGTCAATTCCTTTATGGCTGCCCTCAGCACAGGTCCCCTAAATCCGAATTTGACCAGCAACGACTTGACAGACCTCGCTACAGCACCCCTAAGACCAGTCTTCTAAGAGACCATTTAACCATTGTTTCCTGGATCATCTATACAATGAGTGCTCCTTCAAACCTATTTTCTAGAAAACCTAGATTTCTATAAAGCTGCTTTGTGACAAAATATGCTGTAAAAAAGACAAGACACTTCAGACTTCAGATACTTCAGACACAGAATGGGACATTAGACATCAGAGAAGACTTAAAAAAACAGAATTAATATATTGCAATTGTCAAAGCTGTAAATCATCACTTTGGGTAAACACTCAACTCACAGCAGGAAAGGAAGAAATAAGGGAATTTACTCAGAAACTAGGCCCAGAATCTCTGTTCAATTCTTACCTCTGCACTTTTCAAGGATTTCAGAAGATTTGCCACTGTCTCTTTAAATGAGCTGATGAGGAGACGTCCCAGCTGCTCATACATAGCTCCCAGACAGGCCACAGCTGCCCTGTAAGACAACAGCACCGTTTACTTATTAATGCTACTGAATTACACAGGTAATCTAAAATCCAATAAAATGAACAAATGAAAATCCAACATTAATTTTGAACCATGCTTCAACAGAATTATAAAAAAAAAAACCTCATGAAACAGGTCTGGACAAAAATTATGGTACCCCTGAAAATAATGTGACCAAAGGGACATGTTAAATCAATGTGTGTCCACTATTTAGCATCATAGGTGTCTACAATCTTGTAATCAGTCAGTGGGCCTATATATATTGACCATCCAGAGCCAGGACCAGGCCGCAGACAGATAGGCTAAACCGACCGTCTGCGAGCTGCTTTGAGGAGTCACCCAGGTTTCACCATATTGAGACTGTGTCTGTGCCCCGAATTAAACCCAAACATAGAACATCTAGATCAGCTTGTTTTAATAATTTAATCAGTGTTAAATTCTCGCAATCAAATGAAAACAGCAGCACCTCAGACCTAAAGCTCGGCCTACTTAACATTAGATCACTAACCTCGAATGCAGTGATCGTAAATGAAATTATATGTGATCAGAAACTAGACGTTTTCTGCCTCACTGAAACCTGGATTAGACCTGATCAATATATAGCACTAAATGAATCCACCCCCACAGGATATAAATATATACATAGCCCTAGATTATCAGGCAGAGGAGGTGGAGTATGCATAATCTACCAGAATACACTAGAGATTATTCAAAAACACTAACACCTTCACTTCTTTTGAGATTCTCTACATCAATATTTTAAACCCAGCCACAAATAAAAATGCATTCACACTGTTTAATATTTATAGGCCTCCAGGGCCCTATTCTGAATTTTTAAAAGAATTTAGTAATTTTGCTGCAGACTTGGCAGTGTGCAGCGACAAAGTTATAATAGTAGAGTAGTAAGAGTCCTACTAGACCTTAGTGCAGCCTTTGATACAATAGATCATACTATATTACTTGAAATATTAGAGAAAATGGTTGGAATCACAGGGACCAATCATATCTAACGGGACGCTATCAATTCGTAAAGATAAAAGATTTATCTTCAAACTACGCAGAAGTAAGATATGGAGTTCCGCAAGGCTCAATTTTAGGACCGCTATTATTTACATTATACATGTTACCACTGGGCTCAGTTATAAGCAGACATGGCGTTAATTTCCATTTCTATGCAGATGACACACAGCTCTATATATCAGCCAAACCTGACGATAAATTTAGACTACAGAAAATGGAGGACTGTGTAAAGGATATAAAACTCTGGATGTCACATAACTTTCTTCTCCTCAACAGTGACAAAACCGAGGTTCTCCTTGTTCAAAAGACACTAGATATAAACTATCTGACTTAATGTTAGACTTGGCTGATGCTTCCATCATTCCTGGTTTAGTGAGACTACTTAGATCTCAGGGTGCTGGCCTCTTACTCATGCCCAAAATTCAGAAAACCTCAGCAGGGGGAAGAGCCTTTTCTTATAAAGCCCCTCAACTCTGGAATAACCTTCCAGATAATGTTTGGGACTCAAACAGTCTTAATCTTTAAATCAAAGCTGAAAACTTATATGTTTAGTTTAGCTTTTGGTAATTAACGTTTCTTAGATAAAAGTTGAAGGTCCAGGGGTTCGCGGACCCAGGGAATTGTCGTACACTGAGATGCTGGAGCTGTCGTCTCGCTGCTTACACGCGATCACTCAGGTTTGTTGACGGTGGAGCAGATAGATGCTGGTGTTCTCAGGGTGCTCCCGTGTCTGTGTTACCTTCTGGCTCTCTCCTTTTAATTGGGCTGTTATAATCAGACCTGCCGGAGTCGTCAGACATACTCTGATGCTGATGCTCAACATTCTCCGCCCTCCATAAAATTCCTCCCAGAACTAACTTTCTCTTTCTCTTTTTACCTTCTCCGAGTAAATGGCCACCCAGCCCGACCTGCTGGAAGATTGCCCGCTGAGGTCCCCTCTACCTGCGTCAAACCAGCTGCCACCTACCAGTCCGGCCAGCTGGCCTCCCCACCCGCCACCACCCATGGCGGACCGGCGGCTCTCCCGCCTGCCGCTGCTGCCTGTTTGGTGGCCGTGTTGAAACCTAGATGGACTCGTGGCTGTCTGCCACTATTAATATCACCACTATTGATGATAATGACCCAAAACACACAGCTAAAAACACCCAAGGATGGCTAAGAGGGAAACATTGGACTATTCTGAAGTGGCCTTTTATGAGCCCTGACCTAAATCCTATTGAGCATCTTTGGAAGGAGCTGAAACATGCTGTCTGGAAAAGGCACCCTTCAAACCTGAGACAACTGGAGCAGTCTGCTCATGAGGAGTGGGCCAAAATACCTGCTGAGAGGTGCAGAAGTCTTAATGACAGTTACAGAAATCATTTGATTGCAGTGATTGCCTCAAAAGGTTGTGCAACAAAATATTAAGTTAAGGGTACCATCATTTCTGTCAAGGCCTGTTTCATAAGTTTAATTTTTAAAAGAATTCTGTTGAAGTATGATTGAAAAACAATGTCTTTCATTGGTCATTTTATAGCATTTTTATTTATTATTACTTTTGTCAGATTCAAGTTATTTCTGTGACCACTGTGGGTTTTTCTTTCATTAACCAAGGGGTACCAACAATTGTCCAACGTGTGCATAGGACAGCAAGGTCTGAGTGTGGCGAAGTTGATTTCTGACACAACTCACAGTCGAGTGGGCAGGAAGCTGGGCGAGTCATCCTTGCTGCGAATTATGTCATTGCAGCGGTCCACAGTGAGGCTGGAGGTGAATGAGTCGCCCACTCTGTACAGCAGAGCCAGACAGTGAGCCAACAGCCAGCGTGTGGATGGACCAGGAGAACCTGTTAGAATAGCTGTGAGCTGCTCGGCTAGCTGCTTCTGGTTCTTCCTCACATCCGCCTGTCATACATACATACATAGTATTTTTACAGAAATAGTAAAGTAATTGAAACTGACATTCATTACTATAAATAAACTATATAATATATATAACTATATAAACAATACACTCATCCTCTTACTCCTCACCCCTATTCATTAGAGCTGTCTTTGCAAAAACAAAATATACAAACTGCTCTGACTCTGAAGATGTATGAAGCTGTAAAGCGTAGATTTAAGCAGTGAATGCAAAGCCTCCCTGTTAGTCAGCGCTTAAACAACCTGTCAGCAATAAACTTCCAACTAAAAAGAATAAAACCTGACATTCACAAGATATGAGTGTGTGTAGCGTGACATTTTCTGTATCCAGACCATACAGCAAAAGCACGGTGCAATACGACTGAAAATAGAGTCAACAGTGTTAAACAGTTGTTTATATCAGGGTACAGATTAATAATAAGAACTAAGAATGTGTGACATTACAAATTCCCTCTAGTAGGACTGTTGCATGCATGAGTAGTGTCATTTTCTATTATTTCTTATGTTAATCTCATACTTTCACAATTACACATACTGAAATGAGGCATTTTATAAGGACACAATGAACAACAAGATTGTCAGTGGATTTTTAACTGTATGCAACTTGATAAATAAGCACATTGCCACTCTAATGAACTGTAGCAACACGGCAAATAATTTTTTAGTTACTTGGGCCTTCATTTTTCTTAAGGTTTCCTGGTATCAGTGTGTAATCAGGCAGGGGCTGGTGAAAACTCTAACCAACCAACTACTGCATAGAAAATTAGGTTAATTTACAAATTACAATACCTCCAATTTAAGCGTTTATGGTTAAAGATTCACTTTATTTTACCTAATGCTAGACCCAACACTTGCTCTAACCTCTAACTCTAAACTCGACCCAATACCAGGTGACAATCCTGATAATCTTTTAATGATGCGCTTTCAACCAGAGAGTGTGTTGAACTTGACAATCTCACAGGTAAGGCTTCCTTTTATAACTCCTCTATGTAGATTATAGATCAAAGCACCACTATTGACTCAACTACACCTTTCTTTTTTTTGACCCTCAACTTTCTATTGATTTTTTGTTAATTTATTTTATTTGGACAAAACTGTAAATAAGGTCTATATTTTGAATGCAAACTAATTTAACAGTCAGTAGAGCAGAAGTACGTGATCGCCAGGGTCAGTGGTGCAGGAGGTATGAACATTGAGCAATGCGGACGGTCCAGTGCTACACTGTCTGCATCTGCACTGGGTAGAAGTCTTAAACTCTAAATTGCTGCTTGTGGGGGGGTCCTTAGTCTAGTATAGTGCCTGTGTGATTTCTTTTCAGGTGCTCATGCTGCTGTGTTATGCCTTTGAAACTTTGCTACTAATTACAATTGGAAATCTGAGCCTTTAGAGAGGTCAGGGTCTTTAAAGGTTTGCACAGGCCAGACTGATGTTTAGGTTTCTTTATTTATGTTATGAAAGACAGAGTAACTGTGCATTGTGCTTGTATGTCTGATTAGCTATGGAGACTGTTGACTACATTTCAATCACACAATCAAAATGTGTTATTTGGCTAAAAGCCCAAACTCTTGTACACAAATATTTACAAATACATCACCGCCCTAAATCCAGTTCTGTTGACTACTCAGTTTTAGTTCATATCCCAACAAAAGATATACTATTAACATCACATCATCAGTCCTGATGAGACACAAAGCTACAAACAAAGCTCCCATTAAAACAAACTGCATTACATTACAAAAGCATGACAAAAGATGCTGCTCAAGTAAACCCATTCTCGGTCTAAACAGACAGACAGAGCCAGATTGATAGAAGTCTTGCTCAGGGAAGAGAAGGGGGGGGGGGTCTGGCAGCAAAACAGGTGGCCCCGTCTCATCTCTGTGTGTCTGAGAGAGAATGAGAGACTCTGCATTTCTGTCCAACAGCACACTCATTGTCTCAGCAAGCTGCCCATTCTCCACTCACCCTGTCTGCGGCAGGAAGCAGCTTCTTCAGAAATCGCAGCCATTCAAAAACAAACTCGGCCCTCTGGTGCTCCCCTAGGCGGCCGCAGGCATCCTCATTCAGCAGCAGACTGTGGGCCTGCTCCATCCTCCTTCCCGCTACAGCTCTCCAAAGGACCTCAGACCTGCTGAGTCAATGCTCCTGGCACCAGCGCTCACTGCATCGTTCCTGAAAGAGATCAGCGGAAAGTGATGCGGCGAATGATATGGAAGGATTGTGTAAGCATCAGGAAATTGAGACATCTAGGGGGCAAAACGTTGAAGCAATATTCAGAACTCAACTTTCCACTTTCATTAAAAAAAAACCCCAAAAACAAACAAACAAACAAAAAAATAAAAACAGTGAAGCTGCAATTTTGGAGATCCATGGTTAGCAGAATCATTTTACTGGCAGTTCTTTAACTCTCTGTTTAAAAATAAATCTGACAAAAATAAATGTTTTAGACACTTATTCAACTGAATTAAATGTGTTTCTCCATCATTTTGTCAGAATTTTTAAGGACCCCAGTCTATTGCATTTAACCTCACCTATGGGTTGTAAGGTGTAATGCGTGCCCTGAGGCCACTTTCAGGTGCTGGAAACGCACCCTGCATTTCAGTTGTTGTAGCAAAGATGCACAGGACGCATGTGCAACAATATTATCGTGCTTAAACATGTATCGGCAGTAGAGAGCACTGATACCATGAAACTTACGGACACCCTACATTTTTTGTTCACATACTTTGTTATGAAAACAAACATTTAAACAACCAGTAAAAGACAGTCATAAATAGTTAATACCATCAAACAGACACTTTAACATTTACAGCACTTTTTGGTTTCATGTGGTGTTTTTGTTTGGTTCTGAAACCAAAAGTTAAGTTTAAGCAGCTAGTTTAAGATTTGGTAGCTTTTTACACAGAGACGTGGACTTGAAGGTGAAATTGCTGCATAAGCACTGAAATGTGAATTTAAACACTGATTAAAAAGCTTAGCTAGTAAGATTATGCTTCCTTACTTGCACATGTTTCTGCGTTGTGGCAATTAAAATTTGTTCATAACTCTAATACTTTTGAAATGTGCAGTTCCTCCACCAGTAAATGCTGTTATAAAGGTAAAGTAAAGGTAAAGGTGCACGTATTTGTCACTGTACAGTGTACAGCGAAATGTGTCCTCCGCATTTAACCCATCTGGTAGTGAACACACACTCACACACGTGTTAGGGGCAGTGAGTACACACACACACACCCAGAGCAGTGGGCAGCCAACTCCAGCGCCCGGGGAGCAGAGAGGGAGCAGAGAGCCTTGCTCAAGGGCCCAACAGTGGCAGCTTGCCGAGCCCGGGAATTGAACCCACAACCCTGTTATCGATATCCCGGTGCTCTAACCGCTGAGCCACCACTGCCCCGTAATTTCAAGCTTATTATATCTTATTTGGGAAAAGAAACAAATATAAAATACAAATATAAATATCAGAATAGCCATCTACTGAGTATTTAAGTCAGAGTTGGTATCGGTACTCAGTATGGGCAGATACTTGCAAACCTGGTATCGGAAGTGGAAAAAGTAGGCGATATAGGTGCATCCCTAGTTTAAACCCTTTCAGATTAAACCAAACATGAAACTGTGGTTGTGGTTGTGGTTGTGAGGGACAACATCCATCTGAACAGCCAACAAGTAAACTTATCTGACACAGCTATGAATAATGCAGTCTGCAAAGCTGCCTTCCCCTCTCTGCAACAGCAACAGCAGCGATAGAGACGAGCACACGGTCCACCTAGATATCTACATTCTACCCACCAACCGTCCCTACCGGCACCGTCCCTACCGGCACCGTCCCTACCGGCACCGTCCCTACCGGCACCGTCCCTAACGGCACCGTCCCTAACGTTTACCCTCAAGGACAAGAAGGCTTCTCACTGTGAATACACTGGAGAAAACAAGCTTCCACAGACAACATGCAACTCCTTAGGAGGAATCTTAGAAAAAAGGAAAGCGCAGTAGCCACTTGGCTGCTCATCTGGTTGAACTGCAGCAGTCCAGCAGCTATGTTAGCTAGCTAGGTCTCTGACCCCGTTACTGTGGGCACCTGTCTGAATTTTAACACGACACGACGTTAGGTTGCGTTGTTGTGTTAAACCACACCACACATAGAAATATATAGCTAGCCCTAGCTAAGATGCCTACGAATAAATCCCAACATACTAGGGGACGAATGTCAAACACAGTGGAGACTAGCTAGGGGATCTCTCGCTGGTCAGACACCTGAACTGTGTAGCTAATACGTCCTCAGACGCCCACACTGCAGCTTAGCTAGCTAGCTGGTTGGTTGGTTAGCTCGCTAAGAAGAAAGTTGCGGCTCTGTTGTTTTAGCATATCAGGTAATTGTAGCTACATTCAATTAAACAAGCCAGTTAAGTAACAATATGTTTTAATATGAAGGCAGTTGCACGTATAAGTTAACTAATAGTGTCCATACTTTACACGACCCGTGTCAAGAGAGCTAGCTGGCGTCCCTCATCCCAGGTCCACAGATATGTTGGAGAATGCTAATAGCTAGCACTAAGAGTTAGCCAACTAGCTAACTAACTAACTCCCTCTTTCTGGAATTTAAACACAAACACAGCAACGTTTACTTGTGTATTACTTGCCGTATATGTTTGCTATTCTCTTGTGGGACGAGATATCTGCACTTCTTCTGGTTTCGTAATCCCACCAAACACGACAGACGAAGACAGCATATGCTTCAGGCGACAGTATCTCTCAAACTGAGAGAGGAGACAGACCCCTACAGACTGCGAGCCACGGAAACCCTTCAGATCCAGCGTGTCCACCAGGGGGAACCCTGCTTCCTGTCTCGGGTTGTATGTGAGGGGAATCCTCTGGAAAAAATAAGGAAGGGATTCCCTTAAACTCCACCGTAGGAGATGAGGTTAGCTTGTTGATTCCTGCCGCTGCCGGTCAAGCTATTTGACGACCTTCATCGACGTCCTTCACGACTAGTTTTTGGTTAATGAGTGTCAGTGGATCAGAAGCTGGTGTGAACTGGGCAGAGGTGTTGTGTAAAGTGGGAGTATTTGGGGCGCATTGTGGAGCTATCAGAGTTCCTGCATCGTCGCCCTAACCCTAACTGATGCAAAAGCTCAGCTTTTTTGGCTTATTTGCAGATTTTTTTCACCCATTTTTGAAGATTTGTTTTGTTAATTATTTTCCTAATATTTTTGCTTATTTGCAGATTTAAGTCTTATTTGTTTTTTTTTTTTTGTTTTTTTTTACAATTGATGTAAAATGTATTCACTAATATTTGAGATTCCTTTCCTTAATTTGTTTCCTATTTTTTTGCTTATTTGCAGATTCTTTCCCCAAATCCTTTCGCTCATTTTTTTTTTAATTATTTTTTTTTAAGTGTTTGCTTATTTGCAGATTTTTCTTTCTTATTTACTTTTTCAAATGACAAACTGTTACACGTAAGCAGATTTGGGCTGTGAGTTTTAAGGGTCTCAAATGTCATTTCTGAGGTGGTTTCTTAAAATAACCACTGTGCATTAGGTGGACCTGACTATAAAATGCATTTCTTTTCATTTAATACTCAGCTTGTTTAACATTTTTGTGATGTGTCTGATTGATCCACAGTCAACAATGTCATTTTTGCACAAGAGGACACAAAAGAGGCACAATGTCTATAATCACTTCCTCATGGTATGTGTTTACCCCAAATGCACTGTAGTATCTCTGGTTAACCACCAAGTTTTAGCTTCTACCTCACCTATATCCAGTGGTCACTAGGTAACACCACCATGTTTCAGCCTTAAAAATCCTTAGTAAAATATATTTTATTTTTGTAAATTCTCTTTCCACTAAACTGTTATCTACAATTACTACCATACATGCTACCACAGACCACCCTAAATCACCTTGTTTTGCACATTTTCCTCCAACAACCACATAGATCTAGCTTTTTAGAAAAACATTCTTGCATGCTACTTTTTTAAGATAAGATCATCCTTGATTAGTCCCACAGTGGGAAAATTCTCAGGGTCAACTATCCTAAGATTTTTTTATTATTTTTTTTAATTATAGAAGTTTTCTGTTTAAACAAATACAAAGTGAAAAGTAAAAGAAAATTTGTTTTTAACAGTGTGTACTGCTATTGAGGAATAGCAGTTCAGGGAAACTGTAGACATGCAACTCAAGAGTGTGGTGTTTGTAGAAAAAAAAAAAAAAAAAAAAACTTTATAGAAGTCATATAATGAAAACACCTAGAAGTGCTGTGGACTGATAAAATAACTGGGTTTTTGCATTTTCCTTAATAAATGAACAGTCTTTCACACATAACTAGTTAGAGGTAACATGGAAGATTCCAACTGCAATTCCAGTTACAACTAGTGACATGCCTCAGTCCTGATTTACTAATAAAGGCCTGAAACCATTTATTTATTTTATAAAAAAATAATGATAATTGCCTAAAAAGTGCCAATACATTTGCACAGGCCACACTGATGATTCTGGCATAATAAAAGGCAGAGTAACTGTACATAATTATTATTTTTTGTTTGATTAGCTACAGAGGCTGTGTTCACTACTTCTCCAAAATAAATAAAGAAATCAATAACATTACATCCAAATAAAATAGGTTTGCCTAAAAAGAAATCAAACAATGCAGCAGAGGACATATCTTTTATATCTTGTTTATTTTTATTAACATTATTCACAATTATGAAATTTGAACCTTTTTTGAACAGAAATTTAAAACGTAATAGATTTAGTAAACAAATCCAAAAGACATCAAAAATTAAAAAAGGGCTTTAAAACTGTTTCACTTAAATATGTACAGTTATCTGATTTACAGGAACAAACTCAAACTTTACAGCTGCATTATTTTGACTTTTTTTTTTTATAAATAATATCCAAAACACTTCCGGAACTGCAGGAATAGCGGACTGTGAGACCAATGAGATCACATCTGAGTATATAGATTTTTCCTAGTATTCTTCCATGAAATAATCATCCTCCTCGTCCTCCTCATCGCCTCTTGTTGATGGAAGATCTTTGTCAGACAGCATATTCCACACAACGAAGTTATCATCTTCAGCTGAAAAAAAAGAAAGGAGGACAATCTTAAGTTTGGGCCGATTGCTTAGACAACTATTCTCCACATTAACTAAATTAAGTGACTTAGCAAAGACTCTACCCAAAAGGTTTTCCAAAACCTCAATATAAGCATGTCTTCCAACAGTTAAAGCAACAGTATGTAACAATTCTGCTTATTATACCAGCCTCACTCATTTCTGTACCTCGTTATAGGGACAATGGCATCGTTGTCAATGCCTCCCCAGTCCAAATACACCTGCTGTGTAACTTTAGTGAACCTGCATGAAACTTTTTGCTGCAAAACCTATCCTGTAGTATGACTAGTACCTCGTCAGTCCACATGCTTTTTTCAGCTGCCGGTTCTTTGGATTTATAGCAGTAATTTAAAAGTTAATTACACTTTACCAAGAGCATAATCGCATACTGCTAATTTAACATAACATCAGATTAAATCAGTGACTAAAATATATATTATGTACTGGCTTAATAGCCCAGTTTTACACTTATTTTGAATCTTATGTTTTTGCTCATGTCTCAATGACTGGAAAACTAGTCTCTAAATGAAAGGATTTTCCAGGAAACCCTTTGTGGAAACTTTGACAGGGCAGCCTGCATGGATGAAGCAGAGTAAGGGTAAACATCACAGCGCATTTTAGCTTCAGACAAGTGTAAAGTATTCAGCCAATAGACCACGGGATCCAGAATCAATAGGTCCAGTTTGAGTACTTTAAGGAATCCACTGATCTCTGATCGATTACTGGAGTAGAGAAGTGCATTCTGAAGAATTGTTACACAGCTTAAAACAGCATTATGGAGAATTGGTATTTGTTGCTCTTCGGCTCCCCCTACAGGTAAAAGTAATTTCACACTGCAGTAATAAACTGAGTTCCCACTCATGGCACATGTTCATACATGCTGAGATACAGAATCAGCATCCAAATTGAAAGAAGCATGTGGATGAGGCGGTAGAGTACGATTACAGGATTTTACACAAATATGCAGCATTAAGCAGTTCTCACAAGAAGTGTCCTGTTTAAGTCTTTTATAGTGCAGCGTTCTGACCTCTCAATTACAAGTCAGTGTACCATCAAAATAATTTTGAAGCTGTTATTTTAACACATTGTTGCTTTAAGTGATTCCCACTTCCAGGCAGCTGATAGGCTACATGAACATTAAGGCGAGACCGTTTTAGATAGTGGTGGTGGCTACAGCATCATTAAGTTGATTTGCTTTGGATTTCTTTTTTTTTTATGGCAATAACAGTTGTGTTTTTATGATTGAAGATAACACTTTATAAACAAAGGCTCCACCCACTGTTCCAGTTGAAACAGTGTTGATCTCAAACTGTGGAACAAGTTAGCCAGCAAAAAAAAGAAAAGAAATTGTATTAAAAATAAAATAAAAATAAGAAAAATACATAAATGAAATAATGTCGGCTGAACATCTAGTGTTTGTTAACATCTGTTGCCGAGTAATGTGACTGGCAATGCATTTTAGTATGCATTAAGCTGAAAGATTGTTAATGAGAAATTCTAAGCACAAATGATTTCATTTCATTCACAGCCAACAGTAGATGGTTTTGCTTTGTAACGGTTCACCTACCGACACATCTCTTCTTGGTTTTTCTCACTGATGGAACTGGCGTAAACTTCTCCTTTTATTTATTAAAAAAATAAATACAAATATTAGTAATAATAGTAAAAAGTATTTTTTTGGTTTAAATAGTTACTCCAACAAACACAGAACAAATCAACGTCATCAATGTTGTGTTTTTTTTTTTGTTTGTTTTTTTATCAAAAAGGACAACGGAGACTGGTACTTTTGAAAGTCATACATACCTTCGGGCTAGCTTTTCTGCCTTGGTTGCCTTGTCTTTTTATCTTCTGTAGTTGGTAGATATACTTATCATTGTTGTGCCTTAAACAAAAACAATAAAAAAACAGGAGAAACTAGACATATTTCTAACACACCTCTTTATGCAGATAGACTATGCATGTTGAATGTTGTTTGGATCAAAAGAAACTCTTTATACAAGATTAAGACACACATTAGAAATTTGGCATTTCTGTGAGTCCTTATTTACAGTCAGCAAGTATTTTATTTATATAACCAGTGACGCAAAAAGGTTAACTTTTTCTGGGCAACATTCAATTTACTTGACACCTATTGCTAACAAATGTTCAATGATTATCTACAACTAAAGATTGTACCTATTGACAGACCCCAACATCCCTGGAGTAATGTGCAAACACTGAGGTGTTTTTACTGAATTTGCACCAAATGTGCCCGAGCTAGGGGTCTGGGGATTTGGTAGCTGGTTGAAGTCTGGCTCATCTCCATTTGTAGACCACACAGGCAACTGCAATGTTAAATAAACAAAACACAGAAACAAAATCAATTAATAAATCTTAAGCTTCTTCTTATCAAAAGCATGCAAGTTACATACATTTTTGTAACTTTCCAGCACACCGGCGCATTTCAGCACAGTTGTCCTTAAGGGAGTACTGGTAATGAGTAATCACAATCAAAAAAGTATTTTACTGACAATATCGCCAGCACTATAGAAGGCTTCTCTGGCTTTACTTTTACTGAAAATTCAGGCGGTGGAAGACTAATTGTTTAACTGGACCAAACGCTAACACAAACTCAATTCCAAAAGAAGTGAAAAGAAACAGAACAATTACTTTTACTACTACTGGAAAGTGTAAAGGGTTCTTAGGGACATAAACATTTACAATACGTTTCAGACATTACACATCATAAGAATATGAATATGTACACTCGCGTTAAGCATGGTCTTCACTCATCCAGTAAGTCACTTCTAGTAGCTCAGAATCTGAATAATTGTCAGTTCTATACATTGAAGAACAGTGTACTTGATGTGGGTCATTTAATAACTTCAGGCTGAAAGGGAACAATCAGACAAACTTCCTTATGTTCTTCTTTATTGTAATTGTATTTGGTTTCTAATCTAAAACATTTGGGGACAGCTTTTTCCAGGAAGTGTTGAAAACCTGAGGATGCCTTTGTTAGGTTCTTAATCAGTAGAATGAGCTGGGATACGACAAACCAATATTTCACACCTCAACACAGTCAAGTTTTCTTTAAGAATACTTTTAGGATGGTTTGGGAAGTACAGATCTAGTCTGTATCAGGTTATACTGATAGACTGAAAGAAAGAAAGATCAATAGTGATACTTTAAATGTTTTAATTAGAAATCAATCAGACCTGGGAATCTGGAGTACCAGAGAGCACAACTAGCCTCGCTCTGCCAGCTCATGTAACAAAACTGACAGTTAGTGCTCTCCCTAATCACATTAAGCTGTCCATTGATTGTGCATTAGCCGCAGTTCAGAGGGACATGGGTTCTTATTTAAGACATGCTATCTTTCACCCTCCCAGCACTGGTGGTATAGTTTGATAGTGGTAAAATGACTAAAAATGAGGGTGAAAAAGGACAGTAAAATATAAATAAGAGCGGAGGTTTTTACCTTAATTTGTTTACTGCGCATTGGTGAGCCAGTGAAGACATCATCATGGTCATCTTTTGGCATGTGATCCAAGAACTCCCACATCTGTTTTCTCCTCTTAAGTGTTCCAACCTTGGCAGTAATCTTTGCTGCTTCCTTTCCTGTAAGAAGAGATACATTTGTAACATCTCACATATGGTATTAGAAGTCCAAATACGTTTACAAATTATTTGAATAAACCCTAAACCTACTTTATAATTGGAATATGTATAATAGAGGTGCAGTCAAAAAAATAATTACCTGGCTCATGTGATTTGGAAGCCTTTTCCTTTTGCTTTCCTCTTGGTCTCCCACGAGTTTGGTAATGTGCAGTATACTGTTCCTGGCACTCCTCAGCTGACCGGGTGCCAACAACCAATGCAACATTTACCCAGTATCCACTCTTGTGCTTGGGTAATGAAGTAACAGCCCTGGGCAAAAAGATACACATTGACATCTTGGTAATCTTCTCAATATATATCCAAACAATGTAGTTAGCAGGGTTGCCTACATGTATACACCTGGCCAATGACAATTCACAAATTTGTGATGTAGAGAATTCTGTAGAGAAGTGCTGACTGACACACACGAACACACACACACAGACACACACTTCTCCAAGTGCCATGCTGCTGACAAATTCAATAGTTTCTTTTAATAATACAGCTCTACAACTTTGATAAGACATGCTGTTAAGAAACACTAGCAAAATCATTTTTAGTGAACAGTCTCTTATCAGTTCTTATCAGTTAAAATAAATCTCTTTTTTGTTTTGTTCACTGTAATAAATGAAATTATGAACCATGTTCAGGCTATTTTAGAAGTTTCTCACAGCTGTGTGTGTAAATACAGGATGGCTTACTCATGAAGTTTTTGAAGTTCTTTCTCTGTCCATTTCCCATCTGCTGCAGTTTGTTCACTCTCACTGTGTTTGTTTTTGTCACATGCTTTGCCCCTCTTTGATGTTTTTTGTTTCTTATCAGAGTTTTCTGGCACAGCCGACTGAGTATACTCCACCTCATTTGACTGCTCAGAATGCGTGTTCTCTGGAGAGGTCAGTTCATTGGCTTCCTTTTCAGATGCTCCCAAAACATTTCTTCGTCTCGTCTTCTTTGGCATGCGTTGTGCCTTCTTTTGGTCTCGTATTTCCAGGTGGGAAGAGACACGGTCTGCTTTCAAGATGTAACTATCATATTTCTGGGGAACTCTTCTTTCTCTCAGTGGATATTTTTTCAGATTTCGATTCTTTTCTTGCTCAATAAGGAAATCAGAATCCTCTGCCTCAGAAGAAGGAGTTGCAGGTGGAAGCGGTTTGGTTTTACGGGTTGTTAAACCTTTCTTTCTGCGTGCCTTTGGTGGGTCAGGAGGAGTGAACACATCATTTGACTCCGCACTATTCGGGACTCTGGAAAGCGTGTTAGGTGAACTTGTCTCATCAGAGTTCGAACATGCAACTGAAAATGACTCACTCCGAAGTGCTCTTTTCAGAGGCCTCCGAATAGGCCTGGTCTTTTGGGCCCTTTCAGAGCCATGGAGTGCAAAAGTACCATCTTCCGGCGAGGACCGAGCATTTGGGACCAGCATAGAGCCCAGTGTTCCTGGGTCAACCTCAGACACCTCACACTCTGAGCCAGTAGAGGTTTTCCCTCGAGAATACGACCGCCCTCTCCTCAAATAGAGTCTCTCAGGCTGTGTCGGTTGAGTAGGGGGTTGTTTTGTGGCACGGTGAGGAGCAGAGTCAGAACTGGAGGCAGAATCCTGAGACTTTTGAGAACCACTTTCTAACGCTTTGGTCCCCTGAAGCCTCTTTTGAGACGACTTGCGTTGTCTGACCCGTCTTCTTGGTGCAATCATTTCTTCTTCACTGACATTTTGAGTGTCTGTAACACAGGACACACACAATTGAGAAAAATAAAAGCCATCTGATTAATTACAAAAAGAAATGCTGCATTTTACAGCATACGTACCTTCAGCTGGAGGTTTAGACACACTTGCCTGGTCTTTCAAATTTTTTTGTGACTTTGCAATTACAACCGTTTTTCTTCTAGGCTTAAAAACACAATGATAAAATTAGAGGAAACACAGAGCTTAAACAATCTGCTTATAAATTTCTCCAATGTGAAAAATCTAAATGGACAACAATCCTCTACCGTGAACAAAATGGAGGTTGACGCGTAATCCTCATGGATAGTAACATTCATGTCCGAGTCTATAATTATCCTGCCTCCTCTCCAGTACTCAAGAGGAGGCTTGATAAGCCTGCCACTGCGGGAAACCGTTGCACTGTGAGGCTGGGCACTGTCAGCAGGGCTAACAGAAGCTGCAATATGGAAATACATTAAAAACATGCGCCTTAAATTGATTCATTACTTTAACCATTTTGCAATTTAAAATTTCGACCAGGCAATTTTTATGTTTACATTAAACTCTCTTCCGTGTTACAGATGCAACTGTTAAACATGCAAACATCTTGGCTAAACTATTATGAAAGATTAATGTGCATTCTTCCATTCAGGAGACTCACGAGTTACAGGGTCCTTAGGCTTAGGTTGTCTGGAAATCTGTTTCTTTGAGGGCAATTTCTTTGACTGCTCACAAGGTGCAGAGGTGTTCCTCTTCTGAGTTTTTCTGAATCTAAAAATGAATTAGACATTTTTTAATCACTGCAGTTATAAATACACACTCACAAAATAGATGGACAGACAAAGCTTAAATCAACATTATATAATTCAAGACATAAGTCAAAATTATATCTTCAAACATACCTTCCTTGGTCTGCTAAAAATGTATTCAAGTGTTCCTTCCACATTTCTGGAAACCCAAAAATAAACTTTTTCAAAAACCACAAAGGAAATTCTGTGGGGGAAACAGAAATCATTTGCGTTAGGTTAAGAAAGCACTTAAGCAGAATTTGCAAATAATAATAAGGGAGAACCTGGATAGAATTACTGGTGTGCTTACGGGAATTGTGGTTGTGTGACATCTTGCCAATAAGAACATAGGTACTGCCAGATGCAGTCTTAACCACATTACTTGAAATTCTTTCAGTGATGCAGCTGCTGTGCCAAGGTATCTTGTTGTCTCTATGGAAAACAGAACAGAAACAAAGTGACACATGCATATAGTCAGGTCCATAAGCATTTGGACTGTAACCATTTTCACAATTTTGCCTCTGTCCCCCACCTCAATTGATTTCAAATGAAATGTGGTTGAAGTACAGCCTTTCAACTTTAATTTAATAAGTTTAACAAAAACAATGTCTCAACAGTTTAGGAGCTTTTTAGGCAGTTTAGGTCCTGTACCGTCAGAGACTTGGACAAACACACAAAGAGGTACTTTTAATTCAAGGGATTTCATGCCTCAAGAGGTTTTACTGTTTCAATCCAAAGCTGTCATTTGCTTTAGGGTCTTCCTCCTTTCAGTTTTGCTTTCAGTGTAATAAAGATTCAACTGGGCTGAGGTCAGGCAACTTATTGTGCTGTTTAAGAACATTCCATTCCTTTGTCTCAGAAAGATTCAGGGTTGAGTTTTGGGTTATTATTCATCTGCACTACAAAGCAAAAACTTCAGTCTCACAGTATTTGGCTGAACATGAGTACAAGTAAATAGAATTTCTTTTACTGCTTTTAACAATAACCATATCAAGATTCACTGGTTTCAATGGCAGGCATACATGCCCATGACAAAGCTTCCACCATATTTGATAGATGGTGGAAAGCTACGGAAACCTTGTTCCAGAACATCTGACCCTTCTGTTCTTGAGCATTACAAATGACTTGCATCTAAAAGTAAACCAACTGTTTGCTTTTTATGAAGCCATCTTTTTTGTGGACTTCGGGACCTACCTTCTCGAGAATGTTAATAAGTTAACTAAATGAGGCCTTTTTGTGTTGCTGGGTTCTCAGATGCATTATTCTGGTTTTAAGAATGTTCCAAGACACATCTAAAGTTAGTTTCCTCTTACAATGTGTTTTGTTTTTTCTCCCCTCAGTCTAATGATTACCTCTATTACTAGCATCAACACCTCCCTGGTCTGCATAAAGGTTCTCATGAATGGCTACAAAATACAAATTCTACACTTGAACACCACATACTTTGGGGGAGGTCGCCAACCAGCAGAGTATGTGTGACACTTTAGCCACAATCACGTAGTACACAAACAGAGCTTTATCCAACAACTCACTATTGCACTCTCTGCTTCTCTGCTGCTCTCTCGCTCTCACCCTCTCTCCCTGGGTGGGATGCCAAACAGTTTTAATTCTACAGCATTACGAAACATGGGAACTGTAACTATAATTGTTTAATGCATACTAGTTTCTTTATATTAGAGCTGGGTAATATGACAATATTTTATTGTATTGTGATATGCTTTTCTAATAAACACTGATCAGCTGCAGGTTTTATTACATTATAACAGTGTAATTAGACTGGTTTAATTAGATTAAGTGCAGCAGATGTTGAATAAAAAAAAAAATAAATAAATAAAAAAAAAATCACTGTACTCAGTACAATAGAGTATCTGAATAGTAATTTATAAAAATCATGTATTGCGAAAAAAAAAGTCTTTCAATTTCATGATGTAGATTTTTAAAATTATTGTATATTCTATGCACTCTTGAAAAACAGAATGAGCTATGAACCTTGTCCCAGTCATGCAATAAATAAAACAAAAACAATCCACGATACAGTGTGAAGTGCACTGTGTTTAAAAAAACAAAAACAAATTAGTGATACACATGTTTGGTCATACTGCCCAACCCTACCTCAACTCTATCATGAATATGTTGACCTGCCAGGAAATCAACAAAAGTAAAATCTCCTGTAAGAAGTAGTAACTAGTAAGTAACTATTCTATTGATGCTGCCAAGAAGAGTGGTGAAATGTCCAACCAGGATTCTGCCTGATGGCTAAAATATTAGGAGTGTTGTACGTGTTTTTCATTCCAGATTTTTAGATTCACACCAGATTTTTTTGATTATCTTTTATGAAATAAATAAACTTACACACGAACACCATCAACAACAAGGTCTTTGTTTTGTTGCAACTTCAAGACCCATTCTCGTAAATGAATCCCCTTCACCTAAAAATCAGAATAGAGACAAAGAATTATGGACTACAAGGAAGAAAGTAGGAAACAGCTACTTATTGTCATCATTATGCTCACACTCACATTTTAATGGTCCTCAATATATTACAAACGCTGAATAAACTATTGAATCAAATCCATTTGATTAACAAGTGTTATGGAGTCACATGTAGGATTAGGTGTTAGTTTTCAGCTGAATTAAGGCTGGTATTAGGTTTAGGGATGAAACTCAGTTGAGTTTAATAAATATTTAGTTGCAATCTGACTACGCATTTTGATGACTGACTTGTAATATGGAGAATGCCACCTGGGTTATCTTTACTCCAGGCCAGACACGCCTGGCTGCTGCACTATGTATTTTTGGTGGAGCTCAAGACCTCAAACTGGGTCACACTGGGCAACCCTAGTCATGTTTGTGTAAAATCCTGTAATACTACTCTACTGCAGTCCATATACTGCCTTCGCTTCAAATGCCAGTACTGTATAGTTTAGCTTGTCAATTCATATTTATAGCTGCCCACAGGAGTAAGCTTTTGTTATACAACAGTATGGAGAACATTAATTAAATACCACCAACTGCAGTGGGAGCTTAGGAGGGAGGGGGTGAGCCCAACACCAATTATTGCATAATGCATAAAGACAACTAGAGTATCTAACCTCCACAGAGGACCATAAAAATAAAGTGCTTTCTTCACCATTATTATTTTTATTATTAAACCCTTGTTTTCATATTTTGAAGAATTGCATTACAAATTTTAAACATTCCCAACACTTTACCAAGTCTGCTTAGGTTTAGAAATGCTGACTGACTAGTCAAATCAAACAAGCAGTCAATAATCTCTACTTACGCTGGCCCTTGCATCCGGCACTTCTTCCATTTCTTCCATTCTATTTTGTGGCTTTGACTTAAAGACTGCAGCTTGCTTTCGAGGTATTGAGATACGAGGAGAATGCTGTAGAAGAGAATCATCCAGCACATTAGGAAAGCCCTGAGGGGGTGGTTCTAAAGGGCCACCAGGTCTACCGGCCGTATGCTCTGGTCTTTGTGGCACTGCCTGGCTGTTTGCAGTTACGGTGTGGGTCACATCCACTGTACAATTTTCTTTCTCCTCAATTCCATCTTCCAGATCATCCCTTATGCTCGCGTCACCAAATACACCATGACAGCCTACAATTCAACAAGACTGATAAGAATAACGGAAGGCATCTGAGGAATAAGTTCTTATTCTTTACTCTAGACAAGGAGGGAAAAAAGTACCTTTACTTCCAATATGTTGTGAATTACTGAGACAAGTCCTAACATGCATCTGCTTCATCCTTCCCATCGGAACTGATGACTCTTCAGCAGACAAGCGCTCCAACAAAACGTAAGGCTCTGAAAAGAAAAAGAAAAAAATACAAAACCACTTAGTAATTGCTACACACTTTCCTAGACAGTAAAATCTCACAAAATCAAGTGCCGTAAACAGCAATACAGACAATACACTGAGCTTTGAGAAAACAATTCGGAAATGCGAGTTTTTAATTCAGGAACAATAAGACACTTATATCCTTCATAACTGTACAGCCAGCCTTCTTGATTTGCATATATGCGCATATATATATATATATATATATATATATATATACACACACATACACATACATACATACACACACACGACTTTCCGATGCCGTGAGGACATCGAAAACCACCGTAGACATTAATGAGTATTTCTTTGTGATGTTCTAAGTAGTTAGCAGCCAACACAAGGCAGAAGTTGTCCTCTTGCTTAAGCTTTCAGTTCCACCTTAAATCTGCTGATGAAATGTATACAATAACTGCTGCACTATTTAAGGGGGAATGGAGTGTTAGAAATAGAAGCCTGATTTTGGTTCACTAACCTCACTACACTTATCAGTTAAAATAAAGCTCTTTGTGTTGTTCACACACAAAATCCCAAATGAACAATGTTTACTGTAGTTTTTAATAAATAAAGTTCCTCACTGCTGCAGGTGGCAAATGGAACAGAATGTTTGGGTAAGACTTCAGCTTAGCGCAGAGTTTTATTGTAAATGTGCCTGCAGTTAAGAGTTTTGTCAGTTAATATGCCAGAAAATAATGATTTAAACCACTCCTCTATAAATTGTTTGTCTATTTTCTGCTGTTTAATGCGCACACCTTACAAAAACAAATCACAGCTTGTTCAGTCCTACACAAGTAATCCACAAACAGCAACAGATATTATTTAAATATTTAAAGTGTATTATTTAAAGTGTGTACCACCACACAGACACTGTTTATGCAGGCCAGCCAGACTACAAAAAATATAAACACTATAGTTTTTAAAAACAGTCATTTTAAAGTTTAGATTATCTAAGAGTCAGCATTGCGATACTCTGGCCCAAGGGACATCCCTAATTTTTGAATTTGGACTAATGCTTCTTTAAGGAAGCAGGAGGTGTGTTGGTCTTCATGTTTCACGGATATCCCTTATATGCTCAGAAAAAAACATGCCAATTGACTACACTTACTTAAAAAGTAAAGCATAATAAAAATAAAGTAATTATCATATGCTTACCAGTTTGTATATCCTTCAAATTCCTGCCACGACTTGCTCCATGCTTCTTCTGCTGCACTTTCTTTGGTGTAAAAACATTTTCAGTGGGAAGTCTCTCTAACAAAATGACTGGCTCTGAGGAAACAACAGCAACAAAGGCAATTTAGGCAAATGGCTTGTTTATACAACCTGTCTGCTTATGAGCAAAGAACAACAGTCTGGGATTTGGAATGTAAAACAACTAACCATGAAACAAAACAGCATCACTCCTTTGTCCTTGTCCTCCTACATTTGCAGCAGGTTCTTCAGGTGGTGATGGGTCTCCTACTTGCCATGCCATGTTTGTGGACTCGGGAGGTGAAAGTGTGAGCACATATGTTTCTTGATCTTCCTGCATGGCATCTTCAGCCAGTGACTGCTCCATCCTTAGGTGTAAGGAGTCCATCTGTCCGTTTGGTGCATCCTCTCTGCACTCCTCGAAATTCTGTTGTTGAACTTTTGCTTTCAGCCTGGCAAACACCTTGGCTGGTGTGTCAGTGAGCTGTTTCAGTGCAGGAACAGCTGATTGGTGCTCAGGAAGTGGGTGATCTACCGCCGTGGAGTTGATGCTGCTCAGCTCACAGGGAACATGCGGCCCCAACTCAGCTGCATGCTGCACCGTTGAGTTTAGCACCATTGGAGCCTGAAGTTCAGTTCTTCTGTCTGAAGCCACAGCAATTTCAGAAGAATGGGCGGCATGAGCAATCCTTGAAGTCTGTCGTCCAGGAGTGCCATGATAAAGTTCACGGCGCTCTGGAACTGTGTGATATTCAGCTGATGAATGATACATTGGTTTGGAAGCAAAGCAGCCAGACCTGATCATTTAGTGCGATTCATCAGCATGCCAGGAGTCTGGGAACAGAAGAAGTAGAATAAGGGTTAAGAAAAGAAAAAAACAACCATATTCACCATTTGTGTTAGACACAAGATATTTTGCCTGTCTTTAATCCATTTGTGCAGTTAACACACACACACACACACACAAGCCCGGGTACCAAACCCACAACCCTGTCATCAATAGCCCGGTGCTCTCACCGCTAAGCCACCACTGCCCCCATGTACAATCTAGATTACAGTTAGTGCATACCAAACTAGACAACCTAAGAGCTTCAAAACAGGTCAAATTAAGCTGACTAACATTAGACCAAACAGGACAAAATATTTCATTGCTGTCGTACTAAAACCTTGTATCTCCAGTTTTGCTTTTCTTTTTGACAAAAATGGAATCTGTCTGTTCTTTAGATTGTGCCAAATTTCACAATGAATGGAAACCCCCAAAACTTCCATTAAGGGTTTTGCATGACATGCTTTCACTTGCTCCTAAGCAACCTGTTGGCCTGGATGTAATTTAAGATATCCCTGTAATAGCCTGCAATTTGTATACATCTAGGGTATTTCTTACTAAGAAGTAGTGGGAGACGCTAGCTAGCTAACGTTATAGCTAACTCCTCGGCTTTAGTCAGTTAGCCAATCGCCCATTAAACATTTTAGCATAACTAGCGCTAGCTAGGCGAGCTAGCTTCTATACTAGCTAGCTACGGAACATCTAAAAGTTAGCAGACGTTAACTAGCTAGCTAGTATATTAACTTACAGTGTCACTCGAGTCAATTATATAGGGAACGCAATTAGCTAGCTACATAAGGGAACAACAAGGCCACACAATAACAGCACACTGGAAACCTGCCTGTCCAGTAACGCCGTTAAGCATCCAGGTTCTCAATCTATTATATATTGGCGATTATATATGGCGATATTGGTTATTTATAGAACGCGTGTGTATGGCGTACTGGTCAAGTTTAGTGCTAGCGTTAGGTTGTTAGCTAACTAGTCAGTTAGCGCTAGATGGCTAGCCAGCTAACAACCTAGCACTAAAACCAACCAGTACGCCCTAACACACGCGTTCTATAAATAACCAATATCGCCATATATAATTGATGTATCGCAAGATAAACGTATCAGATTAGCTGTTATTGTCTGAGGGAAAAACTTACATAGCTCTTCCAAGCAGCAACAGCAACTTCAGACTCGACTCCGAGCAGCGAGCGGGTCTTTTGAATTTTCCAAACACGGGCTAATGGCGTCATGTCCGCCAGGAAGTAGATTTTGACGACTCGGTTCTACTGAACCGACTCCTTCGAGTCGTTTTTAAGCAATCAAAACAGAAGCAGAGAGTTTGGTCTTAATATGTTAGCACGTAGTATACGATTTTAAGTTAAAGGTCTGACATGGTCTGAAAAATGGAATTCAACCTTCACATAGTGCAGACGTACAGTACTGCGTAGATGCTACACAAGGTTTAGTGTGAATCGGTTAAACGGATCTAGTTACTAAAAAGAGCCGGCTCACTAGAACGAATCCTTCACGAGTTGTACATGCCTATTTACTAGTAGCGTGTGTGTGTGTGTGTGTGTGTGTGTGTGTGTGTGTAGGTTGCTGGCTGTGTTAGTAATCTACTGGAAGAGAATATCACACGTGGAGATACTGACATGTACATGTTTATCTAGCGTAGCTACAGTTAATCAGCTGGAAAAGATAATGGTAGATGTTGGGCTACCGGAGGAAGTCTGGCTCTGTGTGTTTGAGCTCCTCTCCCCTGCTGACAAACTCAGCGTTCGCACGAGCTGCAGACTTTTCAAGAGGCTGATAGACCGGCCCGCGATGTGGAGGAACAGCACGGTGTGTCTAGAAAAGATGACCTCGTACAAGTCTCATTTCTGGAGAACTCTCGGCAAGCGGAAGATTAGCTCGGCTGTGATGTTAAAGGCAGGCGGCATGAGGGAGTGGACTGAGCTTGCGCGTCGTTTACCCTGGCTGGACTCGCTCACTATTCGCATGTGTTGTGATCCAGCAGCTTTTGAGGGACTCGGTCAATTTAAGAAGCTGAAGCGGCTCGAAATTCGCCACTGTCGATGTCCAAACCTGGTGGGGTCACTAACACCACTGCTCCAGCTCACACACATCAGTTTCTGTGAGGTCGTTTGCGCCCCTGGAGCGGACGTTACTAATGCTGTGTCCCAGCTCACTAACCTCACATCGTTTTATTACCATGAAAGTAATAAACCAATTCCTAAGGCAGCTCTTCACAAATTATTACGTTGTCTGCCAAACCTAAAGCGCCTGTCCTTAAAAATGCCAACGATGCAGGAACCTCTGCCCAGTGATTACTTCTGTCCTACTAAAGCAAACTGGCAACCTGGTAAGTATAAGAGTCGCCCTTACAGAGAAAACACAGGACTCTCACGCACACGTGTACGTTTCTACTTTGTGATATTAAAATTACTTTTGTATCACAGTTCGTTCATTTTTACACTTTTAACATATCTGATCTGTGATATGGTGAAATAAAGTTTTACATTTTATCACGTGATCACACAAAACCGGCATAAACTCTAGAGGCCAAGTTTCTTCCTAGGGGTCCACGATGTATAGCAAGACAAGACAAGACCCTCACCATTTGTATTGGACACAGATGGAATTAACCCATCTGTGAAGTGACCACACACATACCCACTAGTCATCACGCACACACACAGTGGACAGTGAACACACATGCCCGGAGCGGTGGGCAGCCATTGTTGCTGCGCCTGGGGAGCAGAGCAGGTGAAGGGCCTTGCTCCAGGGCCCCACAGTGGCAGCTTGCCGAGCCCAGGTATTGAACCCACAACCCTGTCATCAATAGTCCGGAGCTCTAACTGAGCCGCCAGGGTATGTGAGATGCTACGCCACCACTATGCTCATCACTTGCCTAAGTACAATGAAAACTATGACACACCTGGTTTTTCTTTGTGTGAGAGCAGTGGTAGTATACCAAAATGTAGAACACTAGACCATGAGCCATGACTCCAGACACAAAGATTTATCTGGGAACACTTTTTTTATGCAAAGTAGGCACCCCGATCTGGTAGCTCAAAGGATTTCTAAAATCCAAAAGTTACACAATCCTGCAAAAAAGCTTGTGCTCCCATCAAATAAACTCCACAATGTGTAATTGCTGGATGTACCTAACAGATGTACATAAGCATTTTGGAAATGTGTTAATGAAAATAATCCATGGGGACATTTTTTAGAATAGGAATGAAATATCTAGCTGCCAAACAGCCAGTGAAATAAAAAATAATATAAAAAAGATTAATTAAATTAATTTCTGAAAAGCATGTCAACGCTTGCTGTTTAGTGTTTCCCACAGGTCGCAAAGCACTGTGGGAGTGGAGTTAGAGGAGGTTGTCTTTAATACTGTAGTGTTATTATACGAAAGTGTTATTACCAAAGAGTAGTCCTACCTGTTTGTACAGAAGTCCCTGTGCCTTAGTGTGTAATAAGCCTTGGAGCGTTAAGGGGTAACACTGCATTAGCCGCCATTTTTATGACCCTCCGACAACAAGGCACTTGACAGACTAGCACACGAATACAGCATTAATCACATGTATATGTAGTCACATAGAATTGACATGATCATAGGATGATAGGTTTTATTTAGTAGGGGGTTAGGTGGTAAATATGAGGAAACTCATAATGTGAGAAGGACCTAATCAAGTTTCTCTGAACACAGGAGAGCTGAAGTGTGATACTCTAGGCCTGACCAGTCTTGAGTTGCTGAACTACATGGACCCCATCCTCTCTCCGGTAGCCCTTCAGAGCTTTTCCTGCCTTAAAGGTCTGACGGTTCAGTATAGAGATTGGGCTCCAGAGTCATGCCTGTGTCACCTCAAAACATGGATGTCAACACTTCCACTCCTCTCAGAGCTCAGCATCTCTCGTGAGTATGAACACAACAGCACACAGCAGTATGTGCTGTATATAAAGCTGTTTAAAGCTGATACTGATATTTGGAATGAACCAGATTTCTGCACAAATGGCTCTTAAAATTAAACAGTAGGGGAAAAAACAGTGTGTGCTTTTAATGGGATTGCTCATTTAGTATTTATAATAAACAGTATTTCAAATTTCAGTATACTCTATTCCCCCTTTTTAGGGTTAACCTAAATTTTCTTTATTATTCAGTGCTGTGCAAAGTTCCATTGTTGTTGTCTGAGTTATGAGGAAGATCCAATGAAAAATCAATATAGACACAAAAAAAAATTCAACCCTTTTTCTTTTTTTTGCTCTCACAAACAGTTTGCATTAAAAATGAAATGATGTGCAGTAAACATGCTTCATTCTACAGATTAAAAATATGATATAATTACATTGCTAAGTCATGCACAGTTTCTTGTATGATATTTAGACTCCCCACAATTGTTCACAGTAGTGGTGACAGTGGGCTGAAGTGTTTCATTAAAAGCTGTCATACAGTAGCTCTACTGTTATTACAGCACACGGTTATGAATACACTGCCTGATGCTGAGGGCAGTGTTTTACCACAGGTCTGAGGAGGTTTTGGGAATAAGATGTTTTCTAAATCTAAAAACCTAAATCTATTTTTATCTAAATCTAAATAAATGTTTCTAAATCTGTTCATGGGGGAGGGGTACAAACTAGGTGTTGTGAGGCAAACCTTTACAAGTCTTTACAAAAACAGATTTTTTTTTTTACATCAACATTACTTTTTACTCAGGACACATGTAGATTCACTGGTGGCTTTAGTAAATACAACAGATATGTTGTAGTTATGGCCACCAATGAAATCGCAGTCTGCAAAGAACCATCTTGCACATATTTCATATTTTATTTTTTACCCATAGTTTGTTTTAAACAAATATTGAATTATACACACACTTTCAGAGTTGGCAGGCCTTCACATGGCAAGCTTCATCATGGAAAAACAAAATGTGATCAGTTGTGTAATAGAAAAAGAAAAATATATATATTACTATATTGTAATCAGGCACACAATTTAAAGGGCCATTGTTTCCACATGGCAATGGCAAGCAGTAAAAGTAAATAATTGCCACAAGATGCTATATGAACTAATCTGTTTCACTGGGATGGCTGGAATCCAAATCTCCAAACGTCCCATTAAACTTCAGATATTGCATAAATGGCTTTTAGGGAGAATGAGTGAGAGTGATTAATCTGACCTGATATTTCTTTTACTTTTTTTAAACAGGGGGACATCCGCTTGGGGCCTATTCAAACTCAGTACCTAGGACAGTGCACAGCTTGTCCCTCAAAGGAGTGGTGGCAGAGTTGAAGGCTGTGAGGGAGATGGCGCAACAACTCCCTGATCTCTTGTGCCTTCACTTGGACCTCTGCTGCCGTGAAAGGCAAAACCTTTTAGCAGAGGTTCCTCAGCTTTTCCCCAAAGTTCAGACCCTGAAAATAAGGTCAGATGCCATTTTCTGTTACAAGCAATAGACCTCAAGACTGGCTTGTGTGTTACTAAATTATGTCACTAAATTGTTAATGCTCTTGTTCTCCTAGGCACCACAATGTTCCTGAGACAGAGTTTCTGCATCTTGCACAGATGGCCCATCTCAAGCGCTTAGTGGTTCTGGATCCTTGCCTGGGCCCCAGTTCTGCTCTTACTGGTCTGATTTACAAACTGCACTTGCTGACGAACAGCAGAGTCCATGTCATTCATGCCACAGAACAGAAGGACCGAAATAACTGTCTTTGTGCACATCATTAATTTTGAACCCTGGAAGTTTTTCTTTTAGAAATGTATGTGTGGGATAATGTTCCAGAGATCATTTCAAATTATTTTACATGATCATTTCCACATTCTGTTTTATGCCTTAACGAGCCAAGCTGAAGCATCTTTTAGAACTTCAGCATGAATTCGGGTTCATACGGGTCCTGGAAACCCTGGAAAGTCATTGAAAATAAACATGCTAAAATCCAGTACTGAATAGTCCTTGAAAAATAACAAAATTGAAAAAAGTATTTAAAAGTCATGGAACATATTGTAATGAGCTCCTGTTGTCATTTTATATTATAATATAAAAATATAACAATCTTTTGTAGTAGCATAATTTTTCACATGACCAATCGATGCCCATATTTTACAGTGGGGAGAACAAGTATTTGATACACTGCTGATTTTTCAGGTTTTCCCACTTGCAAAGCATGTAGAAGACTGTAATTTTTATCATAGGTACTCTTCAACTGTGAGTGATGGAATCTAAAACAAAAATCCAGAAAAATACATTGTATGATTTTTAAATAATTAATTTCCATTTTATTGTGGGAAATAAGTATTTGATACACCAGAAAAAGAAACTTAATATTTGGTACAGAAACCTTTGTTTGCAATTACAGAGATGAGATGTTTCCTGTAGTTCTTGACAAGGTTTGCACACACTGCAGCAGGGATTTTGGCCCACTCCTCCATACAGATCTCCTCCAGAGCCTTCAGGTTTCGTGGCTGTCGCTGGGCCACACGGACTTTAAGCTCCCTCCAAAGAATTTCTATTGGATTCAGGTCTGGAGACTGGCTAGGCCTCTCCAGGACCTTAAGATGTTTCCTACGGAGCCACTCTTTAGTTGCCCTGGCTGTGTGTTTTGGGTCGTTATCATGCTGGAAGACCCAGCCACGACCCATCTTCAGTGCTCTTACTGAGGGAAGGAGGTTGTTGGCCAAAATCTCACGATACATGGCCCCATCCATCCTTCCCACAATACGGTGCAGTCGTCCTGTCCCCTTTGCAGAAAAGCATCCCCAAAGAATGATGTTTCCACCGCCATGCTTCACGGTTGGGATGGTGTTCTTGGGGTTGTACTCATCATTCTTCTTCCTCCAAACATGACGAGTGGAGTTTAAACCAAAAAGTTCTATTTTTGTCTCATCAGACCACATGACCTTCTCCCATTCCTCCTCTGGATCATTCAGATGGTCATTTGCAAACTTCAGACGGGCTTTGACATGCGTTGGCTTGAGGAAGGGCACCTTGCGTGCACTGCAGGATTTTAATCCTTGACGGCGTAGAGTGTTACTGATTGTTTTCTTTGAGACTGTGGTCCCAGCTCTATTCAGGTCATTGACCAGGTCCTGCCATGTAATTCTGGGCTCATTCCTCACCTTCCTCAAGATCATTGATGCTCCACGAGGTGAGATCTTGCATGGCGCCCCAGACCGAGGGAGATTATCCGTTATTTTGCATTTCTTCCATTTTCTAATAATTGCACCAACAGTTGTTGCCTTCTCACCAAGCTGCTTGCCTATTGTCCTGTAGCCCATCCCAACCTTGTGCAGGTCTACAATTTTATCCCTGATGTCCTTACAAAGCTCTCTGGTCTTGGGCATTGTGGAGATGCTGGAGTCTGACTGAGTGTGTGGACAGGTGTCTTTTATACAGGTAACGAGTTCAAACAGGTGCAGTTAATACAGGTAATGAGTGGAGAACAGGAGGGCTTCTTAAAGAAAAAGTAACATGTCTGTGAGAGCCAAAATTCTTACTGGTTGATAGATGATCAAATACTTATTTCCCACAATAAAATGGAAATTAATTATTTAAAAATCATACAATGTATTTTTCTGGATTTTTGTTTTAGATTCCATCACTCACAGTTGAAGAGTACCTATGATAAAAATTACAGTCTTTTACATGCTTTGCAAGTGGGAAAACCTGACAAATCAGCAGTGTATCAAATACTTGTTCTCCCCACTGTATATGACCATGCACAGTTTTGGCCGTGGTATTATGAACATGCATTATGTTAACTACTAGCGTGGACTAAACATTCCTGTAAACATATTATGGGAACATTTTTTGTCCTGGAAATAGTTTTTTGGTACTTGAAAAGTCATGGAAAGTCCTTGAATTTGAAATTGGTTAAAGTGTATGAACCTGATAAATGGGCAGGGCTAAATTTCTATAGACTGAATAGATAAATATATGCAATACATTTTATGACCTTGCAAAAACAATCAATTCAAGATGGCCATGAACATGTTAGTGTTAAACTCTTCAGACTGAGAGCATCAAAAAACAAATATGAAAACTGTAGTTTTGGGCTCCTGAGTGGTGCAGCAGCCTTAACGTTGGCCCAATCCTCAGGGGTTTGCAGGTTTGATCTATAATGATGCCACAGCTGTTCCATGGCTGGGGGTCCCAAAGAGCATCCTTGGCCTTGGCCTTGGTAGTTGTCCCTCCAAGTCCCTACTCATTTTTAGCCACTGTGAGCTTCTGTTAGCTTATGTAACCGAACTGTTACTGACCGAAACAGAAGTTAACACTCTCTTCCAAGCGTTAAGACTGTGGGTGTGCAAACACATGGTATTTCTGTGGGACAGACAGTTGTCAGTGTTCTCATGATGTTAACTCTAGTTCTTGATATTTACAAATATACCTTGATATTCCCTTGCAGTTGGCTTGCTCACTGGGGGTCTTAGATTTTTCATGTCTTTTTATGTTATTTATTTTTCCTTTTTCCTATCTGTTACTAATTACTGATTATGTAAAGCTGCTTTGTGACAACAACAGTTGTAAAAAGTGCTATACAAATAAATCTTACTTGACTTCACTAAACGAAAGCACATGAACCAGCTCACAAGTACACAAAACTGCCAGGGGGAACTTTGGCGTAGGCCCAGCACTGTAGATTGATGGGCTGATCGGCACATATTTTGCGGCCTTTTAGGTAATAACATGCATGTGATGATACTTTCACAAAAAGTGAAAGCTGGACTTCTGTGTCAAGGATGAGCCATACCTCATGTTAAACATACTGGCAGAAATAATATTGGATGTTAAAATGGGAGAAGAAATAAACCATTTAAAAAGTATGATCTGTGTATGATCTGATCACGAAGGATTACCAAAATGCATAGCTGTTGCCTGGCATTTGAAATGCGTCTTCTTACATCATTACTGCTGGAGGAGGCGCACATTAATATACCAATATAATAATACTCATAATACCAGCTTATATCCATTAGTTAGTTTGTTATTGCAGCATGCTCAGCTTACTTCTGCATTGGTCTTGTGGTTATTAGTTCTATGTATTTTTTTACATGGGGGAAGCAGACGGTGCTGCGATATTCGAGCATAGTCATTTATGTAGGGGCCAACAATATTAGTTTGCGACAGTCTGAAGTGACTAAGGGTGATAATAAGGAGGTGATTGAACTGAGACAATGTCCGATGCTGCAACAAGCTCTGGCCCCATCCCAGTGATGTGCTGCGCTGAGGCTTACAGTAGTGTTTGGAAAAACAAGTGGGCTTCATGGACAATTGCTTAAAGTTTGGTTGCAAGCCTGGTCTTATGGGTACCCTTACTTTCATGCAGCATAGCCCATAGTCTTTTAGTCAGTCTGCAAACTTAGATATTCTCTCAGTATTCAGCACTGAATGAAGCCACCCCATGCAGATTATAATTTTTTTACACTGCCCAAGATCATCAGGCAGAGGAGGTTGAGTATGTGTAACCTAACACAAGAACACAATCTAACATATGAACACATTCTTATTCATCAGTATTCATAGACCTCCAGGCCCCTACTCAATTTTGAAAGAATTTTGTGATAGATTTTGCTGCAGTGATAAAGTAATAATTGTAGGAGATTTTAATGTTCATTTTAAAAAGGCAGATGACTCTTTAAGAAAGGCATTTGCATTGGTCTTGGAGTCTGTCTGCATTACCCAAAACATAATGGGGCCTACACAAAACTGCAACCATTCCCTGGTTTAATTTTGACCCTTGGTGGTAGCATCCATAACCTAAATATTCTTCCTAAAAGATCAGTAGTCTGTGCCCATTATCTAATTTCATATGAGGTTCATATGAGGTCAAAATGTATGCATACTCCCACAATATTGTCTGAAGCGTTCAATAACACCACTTACGGCAATGCAACTTATTGAAAACCTCCTAGACTTATTGACCTCAGTCTACTCTCCATCGAACCCAGTGGACCTTGGTAGATTAACTAACAGATTCAAAAATACCTATCAATAATATGAACCAAACCTCAGGTTCCAGCTATATTCACCAGCTATGGTTTTATGGACATTTTCTGTAAAAAAAAAATATATTAGACAACAAATCCAACCCTCACTATTAAATCCAACTTGTCTGTCACCTGGTGTGGCTGATTTAGTGCAAAACCTGTTGAAGAAGAAAGGCTGTAAGCATTTTACCCACTTTCACAGCTAGAACCAGAGAAAATAATTCAAATTATACAACCTGCACGCTCTATGCAATTCCTTCAAACCTACTAAAGGAAGTCTTCCTAGTTGTAATCAAACCTCTTAATATTACTAGAACATCTTTTTTTCTACATGTTTGGAACATTGCCAAGCTAAGAAATACCATATCCCTGCCTGATGCAGAAAAATGAGTATGTGCTTTTATTACCACAAAGCTGAACTATTGCAATGCACTGTTATCCAGCTATTCTGTAAACTCCAGTAAATTTCAACTCAGTGTTCAAAATGCTGCAATGCATTGGCTTCCAGTTAAATTCCGTATTAATTATACAATTCTACTATTGGCAGACAAAGCCTCACTCCAGAATACCTGCGAGATCTCATTTCCTATGATGAACCATCACGATTGCTTAGATCACAGGGTGCTGGCTTCGTACTAGTTCCCAATATATAGAAAGCCTCAGCACGGAGATTAGCCTTTTCTTGTAAAGCCCCCTGGAATAACCTCCCAGATAATGTTTGGGGCTCAGACACAGTCTCAATCTTCATGTCCAGGCTGAAAACACATCTGTTTAGTTTAGCATTTGGTAATTCATGTTTCTCATAAGATTCATGAACACAGGAAATTGTGGTAAACTGAGATGCTAGAGCTGTCACACGCAATCGCTCAGGTTTGTGAATGGTGGGGTGGATGGACACCAGTGTTTCTGGGTGCTCCCGTGTCTGAATTACCTGGGTACTGAGTTGGGATAAAGGTAAAGGTAAAGGCTGTTCATGGCTACAGTCAAGCCAGACAGTCTGCACACCCCTTTCACTTTCTCCAGGTTTTATTAAGTTACAGACGGATTCTACAATAGACTGAGTTCATTTTGTGTCACAAAAGTCTACACAGGGTAGCCCACAATGACAGTGGAAGCAGGTTACTAGACATTGTGAATTTATAAAAATTCTACTCACGTGTGGATTACACCAAAAAGTGAGCGGAGGTGCATTCTGGTTTCACTGATACTGCCTGAGATGTTTCTACAACTTAATTGGAGTCCACCTATGGTAAATTCAGTGGTCACCATCTTTTGTTAATTGGGGAAGTTTGGACCAACAAGAATCTTCTTAGATCTGGCCACCCTGCCAAACTGAGCAATTGAGGGAAAACGGGTCTTGGCCAGCATCATGATGTGGGGATGTTTTGCAGCAGCGGGACCGTGGCGAGTAGTACTGATAGGCAGAAAGATGAATACAGCTTAGTAAACCGAGATCCTTGAAGAAAACCTTCCACAGACCGCTCTGGACCTCAAACTGGAGCGAAGGTTTTGCCTATTATCATGACAACAGCCCGAAGTACATAGCCAAGAGAATAAGAGAGTGGCTCTTTGGAGAAAGTCTATGAATGTCCTTAAATGGCCCAGCCAAAGCCCAGACCTGAATCCAATTGAACATCTGTGGTAAGAGCTAAAAATGGCTGTGTTCCAAGGCTCCCCATCCAACCTGAGGGATCTCACACAAGAATATGCCAAGTAAATGGGAAAATGTCCAGAAACAAGTGTGCCAAGATTGTATCAACTTTCCCAAGACACCTTGAAGCTGTAATTGCTGCCAAAGGTGCATCAACCAAGTATCAGGCTAAGGGTGTGAACAGATATGTAACCTCTAAATAACCTATTTTTGGCCAGCCAGCTACCATCACACTACCTAACTTAGCAGGTTAGTAGCACAAAGCTGAACCTTTTTAGCCTAACAAGCTAATTCAGCCAGCCAGCCAACATTGGCCTAGTTAGCTTAGCAGACTAGTAGCTACAAAACACATAATATTAGTATAAGCTGATTAAGGAAGTAGTAACTAAACAATGCTCTGTCTTATAATTCATAATTCATAAAATGGCCCAGCTTGGTAAGCTTGTAGGGCTTGTTGTTGTGTTAATGATCCCTGTTTTCTAGGGACAGTTCCTTTTGTTTATAGCATGCCATCTGAAATGTCCCTGTTTTTAACTGTGCCATTCGCATTGTGCTTGTTTTGGCCATCAGAGAGGGCTGGCTGCTGCAATCTACTAACCATAACTAACTACCCCTTTTCTGCAAATAGTACAATTAAAAAACCCCAAAGCCATCCGTATATGACTATGGCGTAGTGGCGTAGGGGCAGTGGTGGCTCAGCGGTTAGAGTGCCGGGTTATCGATAACAGCGTTGTGGGTTCGATTCCCGGGCTCGGCAAGCTGCCGCTGTTGGGCCCTTGAGCAAGGCCCTTTACCCTCTCTGCTCCCCGGGGGCTGAAGTTGGCTGCCCACCGCTCTGGGTGTGTGTGTGTGTGTGTGTGTGTGTGTGTGTGTGTGTGTTCACTACCAGATGGGTTAAATGCGGAGGACACATTTCACTGTACAGTGTACACTGTACAGTGACAAATACGTGCACCTTTACCTGTATGTTCATGGCAGCTGTCTCTGTCTCTCCAGATGTGGAGGCCAGGGGTGTGTTCAGGGTCTGGCTATGGGGCTAGATTCTTTTTTTTAGCCACAGGTCACGGGTCTGACAAAATATTTAATATGAATATAAATGAACTGCTCATACAACCACAGCATATCTGGTAAATGTATATTTGCCTCATCCCGCCTAAGCTGGTAGACTTGCTCAACTTTTTAGGCCCTTTTTGCTGAGCAATTTTACTTCTAAAAAGTGATGAGCAACATGCTGCTCAAAGGAACTTAACATCAACATCAGCATTTCTTTACAGATTCAGTGGGGTTTGGCCAGTGCTGGTATCAGACTCCTGCGTCTAGGGGGACATTAGCATTTTACCAAAATAGGAGCTATTTAGCTTCTTCATAGAGAAGTGATATGTGCGAATAGTAGAGTGTAAGTTATTTGAGATGAGCTTATAATGAGTTTATCAGTCACTACCTGCGCTTAGGTCATGGCTAACTGCTGCTAACCAGTATTACATATATTGCTCTAAAAGAGGTTCACCCAAAGCTTTAATTTTCTCAGCTATTCTTGTCAGTCAAGCAGTTAAAGGCATTATTCAGGTGGACAGCTTTGTGTGTGCTAATTCCCTCTATTTTTACCAGTATTTTTAAGGTAAACTCTTGTTTTAGCATGTTTTTGGTTGTGAAGTTTTTCTGGTGGCACAGAATAGTTTCTCGCCCACAGCAACGCAGGGTGAATGTCGCTACCCGATTCGCATGGGCAGTGCAAACCGTACAGGGGACGAGGATCATGTAGACAGTAGCAATCTGTGCTGCCGGCAGATGCTCACAAAACGTTAAGGCGCTACCATTAGCTTTTGTATGTGGCAGGTGTGGCCAGTGAGGCGGGAGGGTGGTTCAGTGTAGAGTAGCTTACGTTAGCTAACCAGCAAGACACCTGCTCCACAATGCAGAGGCACCCTGCCTTGCACATCTGTTGCTTTTCCTTCTCTCAACACACTGGATTCCACTAACTACTTAATTAACCAAGTCTCTTAATTAACCAATGCAGTACAGTCGTGTTTTGCTGTACAAGTTAAGCTGAAAAGCTCAGGATGTCTTACAGCTAGTTGATGTCGCTGGCTCTCGTTTTGAGGCAGATAAACTAACAGTCAAGGCCCAAAAGGCTACCCAAAGTCACACACTTACAGTATATCTACACTGGCTAAACATGCTCACTCAGGGCTAGTGTTAGCCTGCTGGCCAGCGAGGAGCAGGGAGGTCGAGCAGGCGAGGGTCAATTTGCACTGAGCTTGGGTTGTGACAGCGCACACTGGAATCCAGCATGCTTTTCAAGCCAAACAGATGGAGATGAGGGCCGTTGAGGCCTATCTGATTAAGTGACTAACATAAGGTCAGTGTAAACACAGACAAGGCTCTGGTCAAGGGCACTGCTTTTTTTTGGGCTCCCTAATACACGTGCTAAAGCCATATTATGAAACTGTACGATTATGTTCTACATACAGTTTATCTGAAATAGTAAGAAAAGGGAGTGAAAGTCTACTAATGCCTCCAGAATAGCTTAGCAGTGCGGAAAGAAACCAACCAGAGTGTTCTGGAGGGAGTTTCCCAGCAGCTCAGTATAAACTTGGCAGACACTTGGCAGTAAAGGACATCACATGGCAGCAATTGGTAAAATGGAATGGAAGGATCCTGATTCTGGAACATGTCTTACTTGATGAAATCACATTCACCCCAATTATGGCTATGATGCATGTAAACATTGCTATAAATTCACTGGTCTTTTATACAGCTGCCATGATCGTAGACCTCCACCAGGTGTCACTGTGGTCACAGAGAAAAGCTTCAGGTCAGTCAGGCTTTCATTCTTTCAGGTTGTAAATCATATAAGGCCTGGTCAATTGCTTAGGAAAAAAAACATACACATATTGTCATCATTACAGAGTCAACATCACTGTAATATCAGTGCTTTTGATATTTTTTGAGATTCCTTGAAATCAATTCTTTGGGCCGTTTTCCTTCTGATCCAATTCCACTTTGCTAATCTTTGAAACCAAGGTGTAAGAAGGTGTGTTGTGTCTCTAAAGCACATGGTCTGAAGCAAAAAATGCAGAACAGGTAATACTTTTCCCATTAGCATATGAAGAGCATGCTGGAGGTTTTGCTGCATGACTCAGCAAATTCTGCAGCACGATCCTTTGATATGATGCTGCTAGCTAAACCTGTCAGCCTACAGCAAACTACTGTCAGAAGAGCTGTTCTTTCCGTGGACTATGCAATTAAAAAAAAACAAAACAAAACAGGAAATAAAAGTTAAAGTATAAAATGGAAAAAAATAACAAAGCTTATCTGAAAACAAGGAAACAAGTACAATTAAAGAAAACTAATTAAAAAAATAATAAAAAAAAGGTAAACAGAAATATCAAACAAAAATGATGGAGGCATTCAAGCAAAGGCCTGGATATGAACAGAAAAATAAAGGGACTTGCTATAAAGGGACTCTAATACAGCTCTTGTAAGTGTCCTTCCATGGTGATAGAATTCCACTAGATGGCGCTGTGGTCCCAAAGGCTTTAGGAGAGTTTGAGTAATGTACAGTAGTGGATGAGAGCAGAGTGTGAATGATATACAGTACCCATGGTACTGTATATCAGCTGAAGTAGCTTTTAATGGTTTGTAGAAGCTGTGAGAAATCTTATCCAAGGTCAGTGCATTCATCAGAAAGAGAAAGGACAAAGGCCGTGTGTGTTTGAACACACACACTGTTAAAATTGCCTGGCGGGAGTATAGCTGCTCTTTGGCACTGAAATCTATACTACAAACTCAAAGGCATTAACCTTTTTTAAAACAATTTTATCATCTAACCAAATCTGGCCCCAACGTCCTTCCATAGGTCACTCTCTTTACAAAGCCTAGTGAGGTATTAGTGGTTTAATGTTCTGTTGAGCTCAGAGGGTAGATTACACTTTATTTATGCTTAAATATGGATTAAATCTCATAACTAACTTTCATTGTCTTACTCCTCCCTCATCTCTCTCTCGCTCACACACACACAGCTGCTCCTCTCTTAGCTCTACGCTTAATCCAGACCAATGACTGATCATCCATTTATCTTATCCATTTAGCTTTACCATTTTTCTATTAGAGCTTCTTTGTATGAGCTTTGCTGTGTTCTCAAAACTACTCTGAGATAGTCTAAGATAATAGCCAGTTTATTAGGCAAAACACACTTTTATTAGTTCACCCACCCAGAAATCCAAGGACGTGTTAGCTAGCATTTTATCAAAAATAATTACACAATATTGTTGTGATTAAGACACTTTAATAGATTGACAACAAGTCTCTCTCTCTCTCCTAGGATAGTTGTGCATGAAGGTGCGGTGTGGTTGGTGTGGCGCAACAGATAACACCACTACCTGCCACTGAGCTACCACACCATGTGGGAGACTGGGGTTCGATTCCTGGTCTGGGTGACTATGCTGCGCTACACCAATAAGAGTCCTTGGGCAAGACTCCTAACACTACACTGGCCCACCTCTGTAATACCAGTAACCTTGTAAGTCGCTCTGGATAAGAGCGTCAGCTAAATGCCATAAATGTAAATGTAAATGTAAGGTGCTAATGGCATTCATGCGCAGCAGTCAGAAATGATCAAGTTTAATCTTAAAGAGGTGGGGATTACTCTGCTTAACACAAGGCCACCCCCTCAGGCCACAATCACTTGGTAGATCCACTGATCACATCCAGGCTGTAAAAACAATTAGTCTGAAAGCTAGAAATGTTCCAGTCTGCAGCCTAGTAACAATTGTGGCTGTGAGGAGGTGGGAGAGACCCAACCTACACTGCCCAGGTGACGACATATAAGGGCCTGCTCAGCCCTACATGGGAGAGGGCGAAACGTGGTAAAACATTGGGGCTGGTGAGTCAAATAAAGGTTGGTGAGTCTTGAGGTCTGTGTTTGTGTTGCCTACCTGGTCATGGTGGACACACTCCTTTCCTCAGGGGTGCGCCACACAATACATAAGATTAATTATTACTGGTGTTTCAGTTGTACTGGAAGGAGTTTTGGTTGTCGAATGTGTCTTGGAGGGACAGGTGAGTTTACTCTGCTATAACATGTGGCTCCAATGCGTCTCAGACCACCTCCTGAAGTGGTTTGAGTGATCAAATTTGTATTCTATCTGATTTAAATGCATCTTGGGTGTGTTTACACTTGTCTTTATATGTGCCTTGGCCTCATCCAGATATAATCCTGATGCTCAGGGACCAGCCCATCATTCCATTTAGCAGTAGCAGGACTTTTTTTTAAATATAAGAAACCTTTATTGTATTAAACTAACATTTTTGAAACCACACTTTCTTCCTTATCCAGTTCCTATAAGCTTACTCGAGGAAATGTTGCCCAAAATATTCAAGCCTCTTTTAGCAATACTAAACTCCTCTCTGTGTTGACTATAGACCAAAACCTGTGGATCAGGAAACCTAAACTGGATCCACATGAGCTATCCATTTACAGAGCAAGGTCAAATTGTCCCTTCATACCCAAGTACTTACAAAACAAACAAAAGAGACTTCAGACTGCCCTCCAAGGTTCTGTGAAACTTTTACACCTGCCCCATCTGAAGCATCCTTATGGGGAGCCTGATTCGGGAACAGCACCAAGCAGGACAGACAGACTCTCCAGATGGGTGGTGCGTTTAGCTGTGCCTATCATTCAGGTTGAACTTCTTGACCTGCAGTCCATGTGCAGCAAGCAGTGCTGGAACAAGGCTAGGAACATCATAAGAGGGCATCCATCTATTCACCCTCTGTTGCAGTCTGCAGTCAGGGAAATGCAAATGCTTTTGCAAAACCAGAGCCAATACAGATAGGATGAGAAGGAGGTTCTTCCCAAGTCCTATAGATAGATAGATAGATAGATAGATAGATAGATAACACTATAGACACACCATTTTGCTGGTTGAGATCACAGGATTGGCCCAGTCCTGAGTCAGCTCATACCTGAGAGATCACTGTGACTTTGTAAATGATGCAGCATCTACACAATGCTCAAATACGGCATCCCAGTAGGTTCTATTCTAGGACCTCTAGTATTCACAATTTGTGTTACTACTGGTGGTTAAGTATTATCAAACTACATTGGCTGATGTCAGATCCGTACTTCATCTCCTCTTATGAACTGTCAGGGGGAAGACGTACAAAGCTCCACAGTTTTGGAAATGATATTCCAGTCATTGTTTGTGACTCAGATGTAGATCTCAGTTTTTATGTCTAGGCTGAGAACTTACTTACCTTACTTACAAGCCTTTGGTACCAAGCCTCCCCTTTAGATAAAGGGTACAAATCTTGGGGTTCACAGATTTCTGGTTAACTGACATGTTGGTTCTGTCGTCCTGCTGCTCTCATTCTCATGCGTTCACTCAGTTGTTAAAGGTGTGGCAAAGAGGCGTTGATGTCTCAGGAAATCCTCAAGCCTGTTTTTCCCTCTGGCTCTCCCTCTAATTCGGCTGTTATAGCAAGGCCTGCCAGAGTCACTATCCGCACTGGACCAGTCTCACTGTCTGTGTGTTTCTTTTTGACAAGCTCAACCACCCTCCTGTCTGAGTTGATCCGAGCATGAGATTGACGTTGATTGGGTGTCCCTGCTGCCTGTCCCCCAGGTCTAACATGACTGCTATGGAGTTATCTGCATGTACCTCTGGCTAAGCCAGAAAAACCCACCAGCATGCTCCACTCATATCTATGATAGAACTGATCCCTGCAAAGAGTACAACTGTTACTACTAATTATACCGTGTACTTTACATATGCATATTAACCCCTTAACACAGTAAAGCTTATTACACACAAAGACATATTATTCAGTAATGGCGGGCCATAGGCTGTTTAAGAAGTCAGCATGGCATTCGTAGATCTAATTTTCATTCCTCTGATAAGGCTTTAAACATGAATCACTGGTTGTCTTTTGTGTATTATTAGGCTCAGTTCTCTTATTTCTTTTTTCATTTTTCATTACTGTTTCCATTCATTATTTCTTTGTTTTATAAAGCTTCCCCTTTTCCCCCTTTTAAATTTTGGTTTGGTTTTTCTTTGCCACTATTGCCATGTGCTTGCTGACTTGGAACTTGAACCCAGATCTCATGCATTGTGAAAAGTGCTATATAAATAAACTTCACTCCTTCTTTTATTAGGTTTTACTGGAGGGAAAATAATGTCACTAGCCATGTGGTAAAATATAATTGGGGAAGTAGGATCAAATACTGTACAGTGACCCAAAGATTATGCAAAGAAATGATTTTTCTAATTCCTGTGTTATGAGAAGATGCAATTACAGTAATTGAGTGTAATTTAATGTAGAATGTGCCATTCCAGAAAAAACATTCCAAGACAGAATAGTTATAAATGGTAGTGGCTGGAACCAGATGTCGGATGCATTTTAAAAAGGATTAGCCCCACCAGTTTGTACAGAAGTCCCTGTAGTTACTGAGTAACACACCTTAGTGTGTAATAAGGCTTAGTGTTAAATGGCACAAATAAGCTCCCCAGACCAAAAATGAGTCATCTTGCGCATTTAAAGTCATAGTAACCTCAGGCACCTGCAGATGGCGGTGTGCAGCAGGATTTATAGTTTGAAAAGGTCATTGTGCAAAGGAAGTAGCTGAATTTTTAGCTGAAGGTGTATCAGAACTTAAGGTCACAACTTTCTACCAGCAGTGGCAAAAATCTGTCCTGTCTACAGGAAATTCACATCCGAATTGTTGTCGAAAGACGTAACTGAAGGAACACGGCTGGCGGGTTTCACAGCTTGAGAATAAAGCCTTGCTTTCAGGCAAGAATTGCTTTTAAAAGTCAACTCAGGTCCTTCTCAACAAATTTCTGAAAGAACTGCATTTTCATTCATGTGTATTAAAAAAAAATAATAAAAAGGGTAGGGAAAATGACATCCAAACCAAAAGGCTAAGAATCTTATATAAATGTACTAATTGTAAACAAAAAAAATATTATACCATATCATGCAGCATTACAACTTGCTTGTATATTCATACACATAGCTGTTTATAGTAGGCATATGACTGCATTGTACATCTTTGTGTGTGTGTGTGTGTGTGTGTGTGTGTGTGCGTACCAAAATAGAGTCCATGAGGAGTACTTAATTCTGAGAGCTGGACCCGACGATGGCGGCGATGAGCGTACATGCTGGGAGTGAAAATGACTAAAGAGTGTTCTTGACTCAAAGGTGCTCTCCAGGCAGTGTTTATAATAAATACTCCTCAGACGATGCGCCCTCCTTGATTTCTCCTTCTCTTCAGAGCACCTCACTCTCTTTTATGGTCCTTCTGAAAGCCATCTGACATCTGAGGATATGATTGGATGAGAGCATTTTCCCCTTCAATTTAGCTGCATCCAAATAGGGTGGCTAAGCTAGGCCTTCCCTATTACACAACTCCATGAACCTGAGCAGCTCTCTGATGATAGTGAGCAAACTTTGAGACTTTGGAGAACATTTGCTGATATTTAGGTCAAACAGGTGGAAAATATAAGTGTGAATATAGGGAGGAGCTAGTAGGCTAAAAAAGTACACTGTTATAATCTCTGGTAGACGTGAACAATTTTTTTTTTTTTTTACATATACATTTATTTATAGGATTTTCACATTACAAACCTTTCCACAATTTTAACAATGATACTGCAATTCAAATAAAAAATGAAAAGAAAATAGAGGAGAAAGAAGAAGAAAAAAAGGATGAATGAACAAAAATAATACATAAAGTAAATGTACAATGATTCATTACTCATATGTGCTGATTATGATTTTATTCATCATTTGTTTTTTTACCTCTGCTACATCTTGTGAAGTTGTACAATTAGCCTTTTCTATTTCAATATTCAATTATGTCAAAGTGTAAAATGTTTAGGTGGCAGAGCAAGCTAAACATTGACTGTCATTGTGAACATTGTGAGTTCCTAGTGATGTCAAGGCTGGGAATTCAAGAGATCATCACTGGCCAATGCTAGCCAAATGCTTTTAGCTGTCCAATGACGTTTCATATTAGTGACAGTTTGAAAGGAAGCAGTTGGCTGGCTTTATGTGATTTGGAAGACTCATGCTAGCTTTCACCTGGCACTTCAGCTGGCTGTCTTGGAGATTTTTCAAACATAAGGATTAATCCTTGGACCATGTAAATGCTTTCAACAGGACAACATCATTGTTTATTTAGCAGACGACATGCAGATATAGGTTCTTTTCCTGGGTAACTGTCCTATACTGTAGATTTGATGTGTCAATGTATGAACTGCATAAAATTGACATTGAAGCAAAGACTTTTCCAATTAAATAAGGTTGAAACAAAAAGGAACGACTCAAATATTTCTGCACATGTTCAGAAGATCTTAGGGTGCAGGCTTCTTAGTAGTTTTTTTCAAAATTCAGAAAACCTCAGCAGGGGGAAGAGTCTTTTCTTATAAAGCCCCCCAACTCTGGAATAACCTTCCAGATAATGTTCGGGACTCAGACACAGTCACAATCTTTAAATCTAAGCTGAAAAGTTAATCTGTTTAGTTTAGCTTTTGGAATTTAATGTTTCCCCTTAGATAAAGGTTGCTGGTCCAGGGGTTCTCTGTCTCTTTACCTTCTCAGAGTAAATGGTCACCCACTCATCCAGCCCGACCTGCTGGAAGACTGGGGCCATCTCTACCTGCATCAGACCAGCTGCCACCTAACGGTCCTAACACTGCTACCTGCCTAATCACCATGTTCAAACCTAAATGGATTCTTAACTATCTGCCACTTTTTATATTACCACTATTAACTATCATTACTCGCATTACTCTAACCATCACTGCCATGACTATATAAGTTAACTATAAGTTAAACTACACCATGATTATTATAAATATATTGTACATATGATCAGTTCAACAGTATAGGTGGTTTGATAAGTTTTACCAATAATTTATAAATAGTTCTGACCAGAGGAGGATGGGTCCCCCTTATGAGTTTCTTCCTCCAGCTCTGAGGGAGTTTGCCACTGTCGCCGTTGGATTTCTCACTGGGGGTCTTCGATTTTCCATGTTCCCATTTCTTTTTCTTTTTTTCTGTCTTTTAATAATTACTAATTATATAAAGCTATTTCTGACAACAACAGTTGTAAAAAGCGCTATACAAATAAATTTTACTTAAAGTCTTAAATCCTAGCGTTAAAAGATCTCACCTACAAATGTTGCAAGTAATTCTAGACCTATTAACAATATAATGAAAGATTGAGAGTTTGTTAGGTCACAAATAGAGCTTCTAGAGGACAGGGGAAAAATGTTGACCTTCTTGTTAATTGTAAATTAAACCACATTTAAAGTCATTCATAATGCCTTCCCCACTACCTGACAGAGACTGACAGAGGCCATTATTTAAATAATTTCTTAAGGCTGGACATAGCTGGACAGAAAATACCTCAACAGTAGACATTCACAGCACCTGTATTTCTGAGCTCCTAAAGATAATATATCTTAAAATTTAAATCCGTTATGCCAAATTACTTTGGAATACATACTGTAGAGAAATTCTTTACAGTAAAAAACTTCTTAAATTATTGCTCACCTAACAGGTGACTGTTCTTAAATGTCTTCTATTTGTCAATCGAGGAATCCTTCTTGATCCAGCAAAGAAAGAAGGCTTCCACAGGTTCAAGGAAGAAATGGCTTTGGCTACAAACTAATATTTAGATTACCGTTTCCCTTTCTTTACTTCTGTCCATAGATCTGAAATTCCATAGTGTGTAAAGTGTTGTATTTAGGCTGTGGCCGAGGGGGCCGGCTTCCCGGAATGCCTGCGCTGTCCATGGTGCTGCAGGCCAAGACTTACTGTTCAGCACCTCTGTTGTGAATTGCCCAGCAAGCTACGCGGCCAGAGGGCGGGACCGACAAACCACGCATGGCTGGCTCGCGCTAATGAACTTACCTGATGGCACTCACTCGCAGCTCAAAGGCGACATATGTGCTTTCGCTGAACCCACGGACAACATCTACCAGGAGAACACGGCCCTGCAACCCTCTCCTTAACCAGACTGCCCCTCATTCTTCTCTCTGCTTTGCTAAAGCTGTTTCCCTGCTGTTGGTGGCCAGACATTTCAATAAAGTCCCCTTCGGTGCTAGATTTTTGCTCAACACCCTCTGCCTCCAGCCTGTGTCCAGGCCCAATCAGACCACAAGGCTTTGTTCATTATTTTTTACAATATTCAAAACTGCATACATTGTACATAATTCTACTTACAACCACTCTACTCTAACTATGTAACATAAACCATGCACTCAATGCTCAATAAGTAACAGTGTTGAATGTGTTCAGTGTGTCTTCCGACACAAAAAAAACAACAACAATGCTATACATCACTCAAATATAGGTACAAATTTAGCCAGACAGGTTAATACCTGCTTAAGCTAAGTGTTATAAGCCTAAACTATAGCCTAAACCATGTTTGTTAAGAAGTTCATAAGAAATAAAGTGACTGAAACATCTTACCTTCTGAAATCTCCAAAACGCAGAGGCCAAACCACAAAATAAGTCCTCCAACAGATCCTGGCAGCTACGGTTTATTGAGCAAAAACTTCTTTGAACTGTGAAGGGTCAGCTGGGGGCTCCTCTGATTACTTTGAGGTAGATGCTGCTTTAAGATGTGCGAGATGAAGTGCCGACTGCTTTAAAATGTTCTGGGTGAAGTGCCAACTGCTTTAGAGTGTGCTGGGTGAACTGCCGACTGCTCTAAGATGTATAGAATAAAATGCCAGCGCTTTTAGGATGTGCCAGGTGAAGTGCCGGTGGCAATAAAAGTGACAGATAAGGTACCGGCAGCTTGAGAATGTGTCTGGTGCCGGTTGCTTTAGGGTGTGCTGGGTGAAGTGCTGGTTGCTTTAGGATGTGCTGGGTGAAGTGCTGGTTGCTTTAGGACGTGCCAACATAAACTGCAACAGTGTAGAGTCAGGCAGGTTTCCAGGATCCATGAGGCTTTATTTAGAACTGGCAACAAAGGCAAGAACACAGTCCAATATCAAAGTCGAGGACAAAAACATCTGAGACCAGAAAAGACTGTGAAATGTAAAGTGCAGGACAAAAGGACACAAAGTCCAAAAATGAAATATCTAAGTAAAAAAACAACGGAGACAAAAAAAGAAATCTGAGAGAAATGCTAGTTAAACAAGACTTCACAAGGTGCGTGGAGTGAGCACTCCTCTCATGAGGGACATGAGAGACAGGTGTGTGCGAACGAGTCATTCCCAGGGTAGCAGTTCAATATTCAGGGTACAAAGACCTCTGGTGGACAGGTTGGGAATTGCAGCTTCCCAGCTTCTCGCTATGCTTATCCATTAATCCACAGCCGGGACATCAGAGAGACACCACCTCAGCACCAGATGCTTCATCATTCCACAGGGCACACTGTGTGTGTAACGTACCCACCATCAATAGCATTATTCATAATTAGCTTACATCATATCGGTGTCATTCTGGCTATTGCTTTTTTACCTCACAGGGGTATCAAACTCACAAAAATGTTCTCATTTCACTTTTAAATACAGAGTGGTGTATACGTGTTCAGTAACATCATCAGAGAAGACACTGCATTTACAGTTAACAAGTTAACCAGTTTAATTTCATTTTTCTTAAAATTTTGAATAGATGTGCAAAAGTGTGAGGAAGGCAGCTCTTATCGACAGGTCTCCTAACTCCGACCACTTCTGCATATTGCTTAATTCCCCTTTTCCCTGGGCAAGAAAAAAGAAAACAAAAAAGGAAGCCTAAAGCGGCAGCTGGTATTAAAAAAAAAATTATTATTTTCTAAGAGCGATTTGCCAAGAGAGAGAGATATGCTGCAATATGCCACAGTGTCAGCAGCCAACAGCAGGAATTGATTAAACTAGTATTGGTGTGCCAACTATAGAAAAAATAATATAAAATCGTGTTTACCTGTGAAATACCATTTTTTCATCATCTTGGTGCTCTTCAGGGGGTGCGGTGGTGGGCTGGTGGCATTGGTGCCCTAAGCAGCCGCATAATTCAAGTATGCCTTGGCCCGGCTCTGTGTTCAGAGACCAAACCTTAAAACATAACCATATATTCATAATGCCCTGTTGATGTCACAAACACTGCTGTCCTCTTCTCACTCTCTTTTCCTTATGAGATTATATGTGTGAAAATCCTTGTATATCTGACATGGGGTGAGTTTCCCAAAAGCTTTGTAATGCTAAGCATTTTATTAACTAGTAAGAATGTCTGTTAATAAATTATTGTTTCCCAAAACATCCAAAACTAAAGTACTATGTGAACTCGCAAACACCTGACATGCTCACAAAGAGCTTCTGTCGGTGGCCTGCACTGGTTCAGCCAGCTACAGCTAAAAGCCAGGTTCTGCTCACTCTCCGGGAGCAAGGGAAGGGATCCATTTGTTCTATAGACATGACAGCGGAATAATAATTGTAAACTGTACTATGAAACAAATATAAAATGTATACAATACCTTTGTATGTATATATCAAAATAATTCTATAATAATAATATCTGTGCAGTCTAGTGCAGAAGTTTGCATATCAAACATGCACATGCATATTTGAGTAAGTTAACATCTACTGCAGTTCTAAAGCATACTGTTTATTGGCGCAGTTTACCTTATAATATATATACACATGCTACGTGACATATGCAAACATAATAACACACTAAATATAGTTGTACATGAAAGGGAACAAAATGAGGTACTCTGGCCCTGGCCAAGTAGCAGCAACACATTAAAAAAACCACAATAACACTATTATAAATATTGCATGTAATAAGTACACAGAAACAGAGCTAAGGAGATCTAAAAGATAAACAAAGATGGCCAAGTGGAGCCCTATAAAGCAATTTCCTTGAATTGCAAGAAAGGATGCCCACACATATAATATTTATTATTTTCATTATTTATGTTTAGATTATTTTTTTATTTGACTTTCTATTGGTGCTGTTATTTGTTACATTATGTAAAAATATGTAGTGCCTATTAATATAACAAAATAAATGTTGACACATAAAAAAAGAGAAAAAGAAGAATGTGGCATTAATATAGTTTTCAGATGACATGTTGTTGTGTGTGTATGTGCAGCTAACATTATTAACATTATATTATATTTATTATATTGATTATAGTCAGTATAATCATGTTATACACATTTAAACACGGTTTGGGTGTAATAATAAAGACATACTTTATATTTGACTGAGTTGAATAGATTTATGAAGTTGACTGGTCATGCTGTTTGGGGGGAGGAGTCAACAATGGCATTCTTTGAACTGGAGAAATTAGTGAGTTTACAGAAGTCTTGTCATGGATCAGGGCGTAGCAAAACATTCTGTAACAACGCAGAGCCAAGCAGTTTTGCAGGATCCATAGGCAGGCTTTATTGAGAACAGGCACCAAATGCAAAAACACAGTCCAATATCACAGTCAGGGGCAAAGCAGGGAGTTGGAACACAGAAATGTCCCAGACAAAATGCATAAGCTGCATTGCTATGCTTGTCCATGTCCGTGTTTTTACAAAGCAGTTGTACTGTTAACAGCATTTTACAATGTTGCAGCATGAGAATGGGATTCAACATAACATGGAATGTAAGCTTTTCTGCACTATGCAGGTGTTTTTGCAGAGTGAACAAGAGCAAACTGGCAAGCCTGTGGACCATGTGATCCTGTGGGCCCTTAAGTAGTACAGCTCTACAGACAGCGGCAGGAGAGAGAGAAATAGAGAAAGAGAATGTCGCTACACAATTTGCATCTGCTGCCCGCTGAGCTACACTGGCTGAACATGCTAACTCAGTGCTAGCATTAGACTGTTAGCCAGCAAGGAGTAGGGAGATCGAGTTAGCAGGTGAGGGCAGCAACACTACAACCGCAGACCCAGCACTATCTTTACCCAATTCGTGCCCCTCGGCCAATTTGCACTGCACTAATTCTTCCAGATGGACGCACACATAGAAAACATTAAGCAAGTAAGATGTAAAACAATTAGGACCCATTATAGAGTAGAATATTGTAGATTATAAGAGTAGAAATCTTTCAATTTAACCATAAACCAAAAAAAAAAAAAAACCCAGTACAAATGTAGCAAAAATTTAACAGTAAAAAAGAGCAAAAACATGCATATTAAATAACATAGCTAAGCAGTCATTAAAAATAGCTAAAATAAAATAGATAAAAACAAAATCATATAAAATATGAACTAAAATGAAATATAACGGTTGCAGGCTGTGTGGAGGGGATTAGATTGGGATAGTACATTTCAGCTCATTGGTGCACTGTAGCTAAAAGCTGATTTTCCCAGTTCATGAAAGGTGATCCAGTAACTGACGCGAGTCTGGTAAGTTGTGCTATTTTCATTGAGCATTGTTGTGATATATGGTAGCCTATGGTGGCCTATAACTGCTTTAAAGATAAAAAGAAGCCAGTGACAGTGACAGTGATGTGTACCGTAGGGGTCACCAGTAATCTTAAAACAGAGTGATATATAGAGTTTTAACTTTACGTTTAAGTGTAGTTGCTGATGCATGTCTGTATATCACATCGCCATAACCCAGAGCAGACAAGTGCTGCTTCAATATTTATTTTCCTTGTGTGTTTTGGGTTTCGATACAGGACACTTTCAGGAGTTTCTGACTGTTTAACTGTAAGCTTGTTAACATGGTGCTAAAATATTCAAAGTCAGATGATCTACAAAACAGCATAAATTAAAATAATATTTATCCACCATAAATGCGGCCAGCAGAGCAGTACAGAATTGAGACTTCAAAATATTAATTTATTTTACAGTCAACAATGGAGGCGACAATGTCAGTAACTACATTAGTCCAACAATTGATCCTTGAGGGTCACCCTTGGTGATTGGTAGTAGTTCGGATTAACTTTGTTCCAGAGCCAGGCGTTGTTATCAGAGAGGTAATTGTTGATCCAGTTAATTGGATTATGGTCAAAGCTGATTTTTTTGTTTCTTTTTTTAAAAGTAGGGGATGATCAACTTTAGATGATCAGCTTTAGAGAGATTAATAAAGATGACTGCTTTAATAAAGATGTTTCTTTCTATCTATGGAAGTGAAGAGAATCTAGATCTAGAATCTAGAATGACTGTAGTGGCAGAAACTGTGCTATGCTTTTCTTTAAAACCAGATTGGTAATCTAAAGGGATTGAATTTGCATAGAGAAATGTCTTTTGGCTAAGCATGATCATTTTTATATCAGCCTAAACTTTTAAGATCTGGGAATTCTTCTTGATACAATAGAGAGTAAAAATGACTGAGGTCGCAAGCTTCAGAACAAAAGGGCTCCAACCTTTTTTAGAAGTCTTGATGGTGTTGAGGGCTTTAGCTACTAGATGAGAAGACAAAGAGTAAACTGTAAAGAGACCATGGCTTAAGGCAGTGAGTGTATGTATTACATTAGGGGGGATGTTGGTATTTGCATTGTCAAATAAGCTTTCAGCAGCTGCAAAATGGGTATTAAATGCTTGGCAGAGCTCCCTCCTGTCTGAGATTTGACGATCGTTTAGTAAGATATGGGTAGGAGCAAGCTCTGATTAAAGTAAATCAACTACCAGAATTTCCAGAATATTGGTCTGCCATGAAAAAAAAAAGCATGCTGGTGGACAGCATGGTGGTTGAGTACTTAGTATTCACATGATTCTGGGCTAAAGCAGCACAAACTGATCGTCTCTGCATTTATTTTATTTATTTATTTATTTACCAGGAACAGCGCACATTAATCAACATTTCAGTTTCCATGTCAGTTTGCTAATGCGCTAATTTTCATCGGTTGTGCCTGGACAGGTTTTTACAGAATAAAGGCCTACTGGCATTCAGTTGCGCACACTTCTCCGTAAAAGCGTTGCCAATACAGCAATCTGGACCAACTTCACCTGAGCCTATGTCGCCATGTCCAATGCCAAGCACGGGTCCAAACAGCAATAGAATTGTGTTTTCTAGAGAGCTGGCACACAATTGCACACCTTTAGGATGAGCTAGAGTAGCTATTGGGTGTATATGTGATTCGAGGCATAGTTGAAGCTTTGCAAGTGTTTAGCCCTATTCGGACAGGATTAGTTTTGCATGGGGAGGTGGAGTAATATCATTTTTCAACAGGATGTCTGTAAAATGTGTGACTGATTAGAAATCACGGCATAAATGACTGATAAGAGTGGTTGCTTCCGCATTGCCGCCACCTCTAAAAAAGCATCCTATGACCACTGCTAAAGTAGAAGTAAAGTAGTAGTTCATAATATGTGTGTCGCTTCTAGGCTGTGCTACACAATGAATTTAACTTGAGTGTCTCACCTCTGAGGAGTCCTTTGGCTCACCTTCTGGATTTGTACTTGTGTTGTACTTGAGGTTTGCCACAGGCTTGAACGAGCAAGGTGTCTGTGCCAATGTCACCTCGAGCACCTCAATACTTGAAGAAATGCTTGACGAATTACACAGAATATGATATAATATATACCCACATGACGATTCGGACAGGATTAATATAACAAGGTTATTTTTTTGGTCAGAAACAATGGCTAACATGGTGCATTCGGACAGGACTAAAACTCTTACTTGGTTTCTGTTTTGCAAATAAAACACACCGCAGTAATCAGTTCTGGTGGAGATGTGTTTTGTGTTATGCATTGTGGGGTCGTCACGTCATAGAACGGGCGGAACGAGAATTGTGAATGGAACAGTACTTGGGTTTCAACTGAAGACATTTCACAACAACACAGGAACACAAGTACAGGCAAGAGCGCAAACTGAGAATCGGCCTGTATTCGTCCTTTGTGTTCACTCTAACTGTGGTTCCGGGTGTTACAGACTAACTGTGTTGGTGGTTCAGAGACTTTTATTATCATTGCACCAAGAAGTGTTTAAAGTGACAGCACAGAGGGCAGTGCAGTATGGATGAGTGCCGTATCAATTCAGTTATATTAAGTGGACAGAATTAGTATGCCTAATTTGCTTCCAGTGGCTAGAAGGATTGTGTATTCTTCTCCACTGAGAATCATTTCTCATTTTGATTATGTAAACGCCTACAGCGCCATTGCCATTTGAGTAAACAGCTTCTCTATTCTTATCACAAAGCAATTTGTTCTTGTGAGACGGTAAAAATCCAAGCAGTCCATCATTATGAAATGCTTGTCCAGACGTTCTGACGTGAGCTATGAGGCGCTCTACAGTTTTTGTGACAAGGATTATCTTCCAGCTAATCCTAAATTGTACATTCTGGGATTGTGGGAAGATCTTACATTTGTGTGCTGTAGCCCCCTGTACAAAAATATAGACAGTACATAATTGTCATATTTCAGATCATTGTTGAAGAATATTGCTGGAAGGCGAAGATTAAACAAAGACAACTCTTCTATTCCTCTTTAAAGAAGTCATTCGTCGGAAACTGTAGTGTGTGTGTGTGTGTGTGTGAAAAGGGGGGGGGGTGCTGATTAATAACACAGTGATTAATAACACAGTGTCCTGTAATTCAAGATACATTATTTCACAGTGCTCTCTGGAGGCTCTCTTTCCTCTGTGCCTCTGTGGTGCAGATGTTTTGGGCTGATAAGTTGAACTACCAGGTTTGCTAGAGTAATGAAACTAGGTGAGATAAGAGAATTGGCTGAACAGAGAAAGAGAAAGCGGAGAAGTGATGGAACTACAGTCGCTACAGTTTCGAGGCTATAGCGCCAGATTAACAAGAAAGAGGCAAAAAAAAGAAGAATAAAACATAGAACAGCATTAATCTAGCACTGGGACACGAGCCCTATCATTCACCTGTATCATAAAGCAGAAGAAATGAGAGTCTTGTGGCCTAAAAATGAACAGTACCTAAAAAGTAAGTTGAAAATTGGTTGCTTTTCAAAGAGGTCTTTAGGCAAAGAAGCCTTGGGAAAATCAATGCTTTACTGCAGGACATCAAACTGGTGACTAGGTGTGATCAGTCTGACCAAGCCCACCACACACCCTCACAATTAAATAGGAAGGTCAAGGGCATAGGCGTGAAGCATACACAGCATTTCCCGGTAACTGCAGAAGTCCTTGCTGCATTTACCTGTGTGTTTTTGTTGTGGTACATCTGCAACTGTTCTCCACGAAATAAAAAACAGATACTTGAGAGGCTTGAGAGATGGTAAAAACTTACATCGTTAACCAGTTTTGCTGGCAGCTGTTTTTTAAGTGGATATGATATAATTGAATTTTGGGAGGAGAAACATGCCTGAAGGTCCTCATCCCTAATCTAACGTTCTATATAAATTCCATCTCTAACCTACCATCTATCATTCCTGACTCCACATATCAGAGGGGGGACTTCTACCAATGCAGAAGCCACCCGAACTTCAACACCAAAAGGCCAAAACGTCTTCTCCCAGTCTTCATAAGCTGAAGGCATAATGAATGAAAATGATAAATAGTCAAATAATCAAATCATTGTTTTTTTTAGGAAAAGATCATTTGTAACAGATCATCGTGCTTGGGATTTCTGACTTGTGGTTAGACAGTCCTAAGCCTGTAGATCTACTGCAGAATGTGCAGCCTGTGTTTTGTAGCAGCCATGAATCATAGAACTTGCCTTCTGACATCTTCATTCGGCTTTCATTTGGCCCGCCGAAAAAATAGGATTCCTCTAGGTTCCACAAAACATTCATGAAAGGTGCATGTGCAGTGCTTGCTGCACTAATGGAAATTGCTGGGAAGGGAACAGGTGGTGTTCAAAAAGGCGCCATCCATTGAACGTGCTAAGGAGCCTGGAATAGAGGTCCT